>NC_092133.1:137840810-138449977 GCF_043159975.1 Macaca nemestrina
TCGGCATCCTGCCAGGCAGCCTTCCTGGGCTCCACCTATGGGAGGGGAACATGCTCCTCCTTCCCATTATATGTCGTATTTTATCACCTGGGCACTAAGACAAGTTAACTGTGTCCTAGAGTCTCACAGAATCCTTCGTGAATCCTGCGTCCCCAGCTTCTGCCCCCAGCTTTGCTTTCCACAAGGTTTTGACACAGACCCACGGAAGAATCTCTGAGACAGGTACCAGGACATCCTCTGCGTTCCTCCCTATTCTTCTCCCCCAGCCTCACTCTTCCAAAAATGCAACTAGAGTCACGGATCCTGCCCCATAGGTTTCCCAGAGGTGCCCAGATCAATCCGAATTCTAGGGGTGAACACAGGTGGTCGGAAACTGTCCACGTGCCTCACGATAGGATGTAACACCATCTGTTAAGGCCTCTGAACTCTAGGCTCTTTATGTGTTCATTTTACAAATATTTAGCACCACCCCTTAAGGAAAACCTAGAAACAAGAGGCTCCATTGCTGTTGGGACAAAATGACGTGTAAAGTGTTACAGTGTGGCAGAGTTCCCACACGAAGGCTCCAGACTGTGTGCTCTGTTCCCATGCAACGCCTCCAGGCAGACTTGTGAGAACAAAGTCACCAGGTGCTGCTCTGCCGGAACATTCTGCCAGGAACACTCCACCAGGTGCAAAAGCGAAAAGGTGGGGCAGCAGGAGACAGGCAGGAGAACTGGTTTCCTTCCCACCCACGCCGCTCTCTGCTGTCACTGTGACGGAAGAGAAAAGGAAAAGAGGGATGGTGAAGTCTGTGCCCCAAGTCTCTGCTTTTTGCTGCTTTGCAGTTTGTGGAGGAAGCGTAGGTTTTAATACGCAGAATCCATTACATTGTGATACCCCAAAAACTAGGACAGTCAGGCTGCATTTTGGAAGCAGCAGCCAGGAGTACAAGTCCTGCCCATGGGAAGGAGGAAAAGCGGGAGAAAGCTTGACAACTCTCTGAGTTTCCCTCAGGCAAATGTGGCCTGAACGAGATCCAAATGTCCCCGCGTGTCCAACCGGTGAGGGATGGCGAGCTGAGAGCCTGAGCAGGCACACCTCTCGGGGAATTAACAAGGGAGGGGCCTGGGCTCCCCATCCATCCCCTGCAGACCCGCAGGCAGCTGGGGCCAGAGCTGCAGGCAGGTAAGCCTGCCAGGAACGGAATAGGCACCCGGGATCTACAGGTGCCACCCACTGGGAATCCTTAGCACCTGCAGACACCAGGGACAGAAATTGAGGGAGACCTGCCCGCCTCCCATGTGTGGCCCATCGTAACCATGCCAGGCCCCCTCCCCAGAGGGCTCCCCGGCTGCGGACCCCTAACAGGAGCTCTCCAAGGAAGAGGAGAATGAAATCCTAAGGAGTTTTTTGAACCAAACTCTGACTGAATTAATAATTCACCTGACAAATTACTGAAGTAGACAAAGGGAAAGACACAGAGTGGATAAGGTTCAATCAAGAGCCCCTGGCAGATCAGGGGTTTGGAAGGGGAAATGACGTGTGGGGACTCTCAAATATGCGTCTCCCCCCAGGTCCTGCGAGGATCGTCTGCCGACTCTACCCGGAAGAATCAAATGGCATCTTCGCTCCACGAACCACAACTTTGGGGTGTACAGGCTTTTCTTTCCTCTTCTCCAATAGATTCCCTGCCCAGAAATGTCTCAGGGTTAATCATTTTAGTTTTTAATTTCTATTTTAGATTTGGGGGTGCATGTGCAGGTGTGTTACATGATTATGTTGCATGATGCTGAGGTTTGGACTTCTCATAAGGACAGTTAGTCATTTAAAATTAATAAACCAGCCAGGCACGGTGGCTCATGCCTGTAATCCCAGCATTTTGGGAGGCCAAGCTGGGAAGATCATTTGAGATCAGGAGTTCGAGACCAGCCTGGCCAACATGGCAAAACCCTATCTCTGATAAAAATACAAAACTTAGCTGGCGTGATGGTTCATGCCTGTCATCCCAGCTACTCGGGATCCTGAGGCAGGAGAATCGCTGGAACCTGGGAGGCAGAGTTTGCAGTGAACTGAGATTGCACCACTGCATTCCAGCCTGGGCAACAGAGATGCTGTCAAAAAAAAAAAAAAAAAAAGAATTCTAAGGGCTAGCCATCAAACCTGACACTTGATATGCTAGAGGGACATTAGCAACCATTCTCTCTGGAGAAAGCAACCTGGCTGAGAGGATTATTGATTGTTTTGCTTCAAAATCCTATTTTAAATATGCCCCTACTAGATGACCCGGCCATGCTTCTCCTAGAAAAGTTTCAGATAAATTAAAATGTATATATATATATGTGTACACACACACAAATATTTGTACAAAAGTGTTCATCACAGCTTTATTTATTATTGCCAAAAACAGGAAACAACCCAAATGTCCATCAACAAATTATATGTTCATCTTTTTTTTTTTTTTTAAAGACACTATTTCACTCTGTTGCCCAGGCTGGAGTGTAGTGACACAATGTCAGCTCACTGCAATCTCCACCTCCTGGGTTCAAGCAATTATTCTGCCTCAGCCTCCTGAGTTGCTGGGACTACAGGCATGTGCCACCACGCCCAGCTAATTTTTGTATTTTTTTTTTTTTTCAGTAGAGATGGGATTTCACGATGTTGACAGGACTGGTCTCGAACTCCTTACCTCAAGTGATCCACCTGCTGTGGCCTCCCAAAGTGCTGGGATTACAGGCGCGAGCCACCGCACCTGGCCCAAATTATATATTAATCTAATGGAAGACTATTCCACAACCAAAGGGACAAGTTATGAACGCACACAACAGGCAGAAGTGCAAAACAAAATGCTGAGTAAAGAGTCCAGACGAGAGATCATGTACCACACGATTCTGTTTCTATGACTTTAGAGTAGGCAAACTCGTCTGTGGCAGAAGAAATCAGAACCATGTTTGCCAGGGACAGAGGATAGTGTAGGAATTGACTGGAAAGGGACGCCAGGGATATTTCTGAGGAAAAGGAACTATCCTATGACTTGATAGAGGAAAGGGCGTTTGCATTTGTCAAAACTCATGTAAAGCGGATCTTAATTTAAAACGTCAATGCTAGTTGAGTATCAGAAGTATTTCATTAAATCTACGATGCTATAAATTATAAGATTCACCATGCTTTTATTTTTACTCCTAAGAAATAAAGGGGAAAAGAGCATCACCACTAAAACTGCGACACACTGTAGGCTGTAAGACACACCTGATTTAGAAATGCTAAATGTGAGGGTTAACATATGTTTTCGAATCAATGATCTTTAAGAGTTTAGTCCTTTCTTTGCGTTTCTCTGTAACAAACCTAAACTCATCACTCCCCACAAAACAGGTAGGTGTCCCAGGCCAGCAGAAAAGACTGAGATCTCAGGAAGACAAAAAAGAAAAGCACATTAATTATTTTCTAAGTATAATTCTTATAAAACAGGGATATCGGCCCACAGTTCTTAATTAACTTGTCTAAGTTCAAAGTCTGTCACTAATTACTGAACTAAATTTTCATCTGATTACTAAAGAGACAAGGATACTCTTCAGCCCTGACTTTAGTGCAAAACTGTTCTCTTTACAGCAAACTGAAATCTGCGTTTATTACATTTAGCTTCTGCTTGTGGAAATCTGTTTAGCAAGCTGCCCTTCTAGAATACAAGTCTCTAGATTATAATGGTTGGTGAACAGTGGAAAGAAATAAGTCTTTAAACTCAAAATTTATTTTTTCCCCTTATTTCGCAGTGTGTCTGGGAAGGTGGAATTTACGTTGACTTAATCCTAGGTCCCAGTCTCCTCTCTGTCAGGATGGATATTGCTGGTTACCGTAAAACACAGCTTCTTATCCCCATTGTGAGTACTGGTCCCTTCGTTATGCAAATGTGCAGCAGTGAAGCCACTCTGCCGCTGAGGAAAGCGGGTGACAAGACCTTTAACCAATGGAAAGGCCCCCCTTCCAGAACTGACCTTTCAGCTTGCAGAGCTTCTCAGTCGGCAGTAAGTAAATTTCCAAAAGCACTTCCTGGGAAGAGGGAATCTGATACCCAGACCCCTTCCTTTGTGAGGCTCAGTGTGTGGAACTCCTCTAATATATGAAGATGATCCCAATGAGGGGTGCTGATGGAAAAAGACATCACAAGTTACAACACACTGTGAGGTCACAAGCAATCTGTATTGGTGATCCAGGCCCAAAGCCAGGTCTTGAATATTTCTGGGAATGGCTAGAACTAGCACAGCACATAAATAAGTCTGTTCTAGTAAACATGCACTGAGAGTTGTCTCTATCAGTATCCAGCCAAGAGGATAAAAATCTTTCTATGGGCCAAGTGCAGTAGCTCATGCCTGTAGTCCCTGCACTTTGGGAGGCAAAGGCGGGCAGATCACCTGAGGTTAGGAGTTCGAGACCAGCGTGGCCAATGTGGTGAAACCCCGTCTCTCTTAAAAACACAAAAATCAGCTGGGCATGGTGGTACATGCCTATAATCCCGGATACTTGGGAGATTAAGGCAGAAGAATCGCTTGAACCCGGGAGGCAGAGGTTGCAGTGAGCCAAGATCACGCCACTACGCTTCAGCCTGGGCAGAGCAAGACTCTGTTTAAAAAACAAACACCTTTCTATGTATTTCAAACAGAAGGGGATTTAATACAAGCAATTGGTTACAAAAGTTTTGGAATTTTTAGCAGAGCAAAAGGTGGGATTACCTACAGATCAGTGTCTAAAGGAAGTCCCTACTGCCCCTAGAGTTTGAGTTACAAAAGGTATTATTACCCAGAGCCTATGAGCACATGCTTGCTGCTATGGCTGCTGTTACAGCCACCTCTGGCACCAGGGAAGTGGTGTTCCTACTGCTGTTGAGGAGCCTGGAACTCTACGATCCTTCTAAATTTGCTGCCAGGAGCAAAATGGCTTGTGGATTCTTCCTACTTACAATTTTGTGTTATTGAGCAAAATCACCTGGACTTAGCTGGCAAGAGAGATTAGGAAATGTAGTTTTCAGGCTTCTAGACTGAGCAGGAACAGAGAGTATATGGAAGGACTACTATGGGACTTAATACCAACAGTCAATATCTGGCACAGGAAGAATGGTTGAATGTGAGCGAACTTGAGTGAAACTTCATTGAATTCTTGGAGAGGAAATCCATCACTACAGTAATGACAGAAATATATCAGGCCATGCCAAAATTATTTTCAACAGTGACACTAGGCAGGGCGTGGTGGCTTACACCTGTAATCCCAGCACTTTGGGAGGCCGAGGCAGGAGGATCACGAGGTCAGGAGATCAAGATCATCTTGGCTAACACGGTGAAACTCCGTCTCTACTAAAAATACAAAAAAATTAGCCAGGCGTGGTGGAGGGCACCTGCAGTCCCAGCTACTCGGGAGGCTGAGGCAGGAGAATGGCGTGAACCCGGGAGGGGGAGCTTGCAGTGAGCCAAGATTGCGCCATCGCACTCCAGCCTGGGCGACACAGCGAGACTCCGTCTCAATAAAAAAAAAAAAAAAAAAAAAAAAAAAAACAGTGACACTAGTATATGGTAATATCAGAAACAATAGAAGTAGTAGACTAATTAATGTCTCAAATTCTCTGCCTCTGGTTTTGGTCAGATATGGTTGGAATGGCCGCAGAATTTGATATTCTGTGAATATCAAATTATTTTTTTGACCTTTCTATGGAAAGTGATCTTATAAAATCATTGTTGGCTGGGGGTGGTGGCTCACACCTATAATCCCAGCACTTTGGGAGGCCAAAGTGGGCAGATCATTTTTGGTCAGGAGTTGGAGACCAGCCTGGCCAACATGACAAAATCCCATTTCTACTAAAAAAAATACAAAAAAAAAAAAAAAAAGAAAAATTAGTCGTGCATAGTGGCTCATGCCTGTAGTCCCAACTACTCAGGAGGCTGAGGCACAAGAATCACTTGAATCCAAGATCATGCCATTGCACTCCAGCCTCAGCAACAGAGCAAGCCTCTGTCTAAAAAAATAAAATAAAATAAAATAAAATAAAATAAAATAAAATAATAATAATAATAAATGCAGCTGAAAACATTATAGAAGTATGTTAGACGATTAATTTTAATACATTATTTTTCTAAATTTTGTAATGATTGTGTTATTTGCAAACTTTTCAAAATATGTAATTTGTTGTGTTTTATGTTATCATTCTTTCACTTTTCTACCTATAAAAAAAGAGAAAGGTTATGGCCCAATCTGCTTTCAATGACCATTAGGGCCCCAAACTGCTTTCCATCCGTTCTTTAACTCATTTTATTTTTAATTTGTGCTTTATGTCATTTGAGAAAATAGTCTGGGATTGGTAAGTGGCACTGGTGTTCATTAAAAAGTCCGGCTACAGGGTTGTGCATTTTAATGCTTGTTTCAAAACAAGCTATTAGTATCCTCAATTTTCTCTATTAATTTTGTTTTAATTTCATTGGCTTCTGCTATTTATTATTTGTTTCATTCTGCTTACTTTCAGTTTAATTTGCTTTTCTTTTTATATTTTCTTTAGGTAGAAGCTGAGATCATTGAATTGAGATTTTTCTATTCCTGTAATATAGGCATTTAATACTATAAATTTCCCTCTAAGCACTGCTTTGGCTGCATCCCTCGGATTAAATAATGCATTTTCATCCCATTCGGCTAAAAAAAATTTCTATCTTGTGATTTGTTCCTTGACCTGTGGATTATTTGAAAATGTTTTGTTGAATTTTCAAATATTTGAGAATTTTCTAGATAACATTCTATTAATGATTTTCATTTTAATTATGTTGTGTAGATAATATACTTTATATGATATGAATCCTTTTATGTTTATTGAGGCCCAGAATAGAATCTATTTTCAATGGTCCAGAAAGGGATCTCTCTTGGTGAATGTTCCATGTGTGTTTGTAAACAATGTGTATTCTCTCTGCTGTTGTTGGATGGACTGTCTTGAAAGTGTTTTCAATCTTTTGTATTCTTCCTGATTTTTTTTCATCTACTTGTTCTATCAGTTACTGAGAGAGGAGTGTTGGACCACACTTCAACAATAATTACAGATTTTTAAAAATGTCTCCTTTTAGTTCTATCAGTTTTTGCTTAATGTGTTTTGAAGCTCTATTCTTAAGTACATTCACATATAAGATTGTAATGTCTTCTTGATTAATTTACCCTGTTAGTATGTGATGTCCTTCTTTATCCCTGGTAATATTCTTTATCCTGAAGTCCACTTTGTCTGATATTAATATAGCTATTTTGGGTTTCTTTTTATTAGTGTTAGCATGGTATTTTTTTTCATTGTTTTACTTTTAACCTAGCTGTGTCTTTATATTTATAATGGGATTGTTGTAGAAAGAATATAGTTGGGTCCTGCTTTTGGAAATCCAATCTGATAATTCATCTAATTTCTGGAGCTGTTTAAAACATGTATATTTAGTTTAATTATTGATATGATCAAATTTAAATCTGTCATCATGCTATGTGTTTTCTATTGGTCCCATCTATTCCTTTTTCCTTTTTTTCTTATGCCCTGTCCTTGTTTTTGATTAACTGATTGTTTTGTTTTGTTTGTTTGTTTATTTGTTTTGAGATGGAGTCTTGCTCTGTTGCCCAGGCTGGAGTGCAGTGGTATTAGCCTAGCTCACCCCTACCTCCACCTCCCAGGTTCAAGCAATTCTCCTGTCTCAGCCTCCTGAGTAGCTGGGATTACAAGCATGCACCACCATGCCTGGCTAATTTTCATATTTTTAGTAGAGACAGGGTTTCACCATGTTGGCCAGGCTGGTCTTGAAGTCCTGATCTCAAGTGATCCGCCCACCTCAGCCTCCCAAAGTGCTAGGATTACAAGTGTGAGTCACCATACCTGGCCAATTAACTGAGTATTTTTATGGTTCCATTTTATCTCTACTCTTGGTTTACTAGCTATACTTTTATTTGTTTTTTAGTGGTTGCCCTAGAATTTATAACATACATTTTTAACTTGTCACAGCCTATCTTCAAATAATAACACTTCCCCTTAAATGCATAATCTTTTAGTAGTATATTTTTATTTTATTTCCCATCCTTTGTGCTGTTATTAAAATGCATTATACTACTACATGTTATAAATCTCATAATATATTGTTACTATTTTTGCTTTAGGGAGTCAATTATCTTTTAAAAGAGATTAAAATAAGAAAAAATGTTTTCCATATTTGCCCACATTTTAATATTTTTTTCTGTCACTACGGCAGAACAGTGGTTTCAAGCACTCCTCATTCCTTTGTGTACATCCGAATTTCTTTCCAGTCTCAGATTCATTCTGCCGGGAGAATTTTAACATTTCTTGTAGTGTAGTACTTATGATGAAAAATTCTCTTCTATTTGCCAAAAAAAAGCTTTATTTTTTATTTATGAAATATTTTCATAATTTAAAATTTTTTCACTGAATATAAGATTCTAGGTGGATTTTTTTTTCTTTAAATATGTTAAAGATGTCATTCCATCATCTTCTGCTTGCATAGTGCCTAATGAAAAGTCTGCTTCATAGAATGTCTTCCTTATGGACTATTTCCTTATTCTCTGGCTACCTTCAAAGATTTCCTCTTCACGCTGATTTTCAACAGTTTGTCTAGGATGTGCCTAGGTGTGTTTTTATTCATTTTTATCTTGCTTAGGGTTATCTGACCTTCTTGCATCTGTGGATTGTTGTTTTTCAATCCCCAGTTTTCAACTGGGGAAAACCTCAGTTGTTATCATTTCTTCTGGCCTTGTCTCTTGTGTCTTCTTCTGGGACTCAATTACATGTATGTTAAGCCATTTCATATTATCCTACGGTTTTTGAAATGCTAGGTTTTTTTTTCTCCTCTCTTTTTACTTGTTAAGTTTCAGTGTGGAAAATTTCCACTGACCTCTCTTCATGTTCACCAATTCTTTCTTCTGCTACATTCATTTTGTGAGTAAGCCTGTTGAAGGAATCCTTTAAAGCTGAGACCATGATTGTATTAGTCTGCTAAGACAAGCTCTATCTCCAAATACAGTGACATTGGGGACTAGGCTTCAATATATACATTTTGGGATACACGAGTCAGTCTATAACAATCATTTTCATTGCTCATGTTTCATTTAACTCTTTTTCTAGAGTTTCCATCTCTCTGATCAAATTCTCCATCATGTGTGTTGTCCACCTTTTCACTAGACTCTTTAACATACTAATCAGTTAAAATCTCTGCTAGTTTGAGCATCTGCAGCATTTCTCTGTCTGATTCTGTTGACTGTTTTGTTTTGGGACTTTCTTACAATTTGGATTGAATGCTGGACTTTGTGTGTAAAGGAATAGCAGAGACTGAGGTAAATAAGACTGACACCTAGAAATGGCATGTATCTTCTTCTATCAGTTGATTAATGTGGGAGCTGATTCAATTTAGGATCTACCCAAGGCTGGGTTGATGGGCATGTGGCCTGGGCTGTAACACAGGGCTTCATTGCTTAGAAGGGCCCTGAACTTGGTTTGATGCTGTGCTGTTACCACACTGAAATTCTTAGGAATTTTGAACAAGGGGCCTCGTGTTTTCATTCTGCACTGGGCCTTACAAATTATGTCGCTCATAAGTATGAGTTTTTGCCTGCTTCAGAAAATCTGGAGATAAGAAACGCTCTACAGAAATGATGAAAAAGTCAGGAGGACTTTGTGTATCAGTGTCACTAAGTTAGGGAGTACAGATGATTGAGTAAATATATCCAGTTAATAAGATAGTGTTTTTCTTTTCTTTTTCTTTTTTTTTTTTTTTTTGAGATGGAGTCTCACTCTGTCGCCCAGGCTAGAGTGCAGTGGCCGGATCTCAGCTCACTGCAAGCTCTGCCTCCCGGGTTCACACCATTCTCCTGCCTCAGCCTCCTGAGCAGCTGGAACTACAGGTGCCCGCCACCTCGCCCGGCTAGTTTTTTGTATTTTTTAGTAGAGACGGGGTTTCACCGTGTTAGCCAGGATGGTCTCGATCTCCTGACCTCGTGATCCGCCCGTCTTGGCCTCCCAAAGTGCTGGGATTACAGGCTTGAGCCACCGCGCCCGGCCAAGATAGTGTTTTTCAAAAGCCACTGAGATCTGCTCTGGAAATTGAAGGTTAGAGACCAGTAATACAACCAGCCATTTCCTCAAAGACCTAAATCATAAAAATTTGTCAATTAGGCCAGGTAGATAATATAACTAGCCAGAATTTCCCTTTAAAATCCGACTCACCAGGTTAAATGAAGAAATGCCCAATATGAATATGTTTTTAATAATATAATTCTTAGAATAATCTTGTATACATTGTAACTTTATGAATGTTCTTTCTATTATAAGTTTGGTTATTAAGTTTCTTATAATAATAAGCTTCTTTCTCTTTAAAAATATAATATCACTATATGTTCTATATAAATGTAATATAATGAAATGTGTTTTAAATCACAAAAATGTAATGAAGATGTGGGGATCCGCTTACTAGTATGTTAAAATTGATGAAAATAAACAATATACTATATGTCTTTACTTCCATCAAGGAAATGAAAACACTATAGCTAATACAAATGAAATCTACAAGGGAAAAAAATCCAAGCCTATTGGAAATGTATTTTCTCTTTTTAGATATACTGTCAGGAGAAAATTTAGTTGTTAGGGTCTGGTGTGCTGGCTCATACCATGTAATCCCAGAACGTTGGGAGGCCAAGTTCGGGAGGATCCCTTAAGCCCAGGAATTCAAGACCAGCCTGGGCAACATAAGGAGACTGTCTCTTAGGAAAAAAACAAAGAAAAAAAAAACAAAGAAAAAAAAAAGTTGTTAGAGAAAAACCGAAAAACCAAAAATAATGACAAACAACATAGATGTTCTCCTTCACATTCAATAAGTTCAAAGAAAGACAGACCAGGCTGGTTTGGTCCTTCTGGTGTCAGGGACTCACCGTCTTTCCATCTTGTTCCTACTCTATGGATGGCTTGTGGCTTCCATTTTCAAGAATCCTCGTGGTCCAGTATGACTACTGGGACTCCAATCATTATGGCTGCATTCCAACCAGCAAGAAGGAGGAAGGGTTTAGAGTGGCACATTTTCTCCTTTCAAGTCCATTTAAATTAAGTCACAAGATACAAAGCACATCTCTGGTTTTCATATTTACTTTGCATCGATAAACAAACTTTGCCTATTGCTTTTCGGAGAACATGTAGAGAGAGTTTCTGAAATAGATGAAGCTTCTTTTAGTTCTAACAGTCTTCCCTAGCTGAGCTACCTCAGTCTACCAAGATCCAAATTCTAAATCTGTTCTTGGAGCCAGCTGTGGTGGCTCATGCCTGTAATTCCAACATTTTTTGGGAGGCTGAGATAGGAGGATCACTTGAGACCAGGAATTTGAGACCAGTCTAGGCAAAACAGGGAGACCCTGTCTCTTAAATTTTTTCTTAATTAAACTAAATTAAAAAGATAAAATCTAGCATTGGTTATGTATTTTGGAAACAGTTTCATTTTGAAGCCTGTTTACTTTATTTTATTTATTTAAAGCAGCTGTGTTGGGTGGTTTTTTAAAAATACTTTATGACAGCTAAAGGAATAATTTAGGGAAAAAAGAGAGCGAGAAATGACTTTAACTCCAGAGAAATAATTAAAATAGTTTTAGGTTCATAAATAGCTTATGTTTCAACTTAGAAGCCTATAAGTTTTTACATTAAAAAATTATAATATCTGTAAAATGTTACACCTCATAGACATTTTATGTTTAACATTTTAGGTCAAGGACTCTTGAAAGAACTAATAAATAATTATTTGTCAATTTGAAAAAAATAGGCTGGGTATGGTGGTTCACGCCTGTAATCCTAGCACTTTGGGAGGCCAAGGAAGATGGATCACTTGAGTTCAGGACTTCGAGACCAGCCTGGCCAACATGGCGAAACCCTGTCTCTACTAAAAATACAAAAATTAGCCGGATGTTTTGGCATGCTTCTGTAGTCCCAGCTACTTGGGAGGCTGAAGCAGGAAAATCACTTGAACCCAGGAGGCGGAGGCTGTAGTGAGCCAAGATTGTACGACTGCACTCCAGCCTGGGCAACAGAGTGAGACTCTGCCTCAAAGTAAATAAATAAACAAACAAACAGGAAAGTAAAATAAAATGAAATTCATGAATGAAATTCATTTCAAGTAAGGTAAATATTTCTGATTTTCTAACACGGTAGGGGAACAGAAACACTTCTAATAGTTGCCTGGCTAAAAGAAGATTGCTATGGATTCGATGTCGCAAAGGCTGTGGTTTGACTTTGACTTGCATGGGATTTTGATTTTTTTCTTTTTCTTTCTTTTCTTTTCTTCCTTTTTTTTCTTTTGAGACAGAGTCTCACTGTCATCCAGGCTGGAAGTGCAGTGGTGCCATCTCCTGGCTCACTGCAACCTCCACCTCCCAGGTTCAAGCAATTCTCCTCCCTCGGCCTCCTGAGTAGCTGGGATTACAGGCATGCATCACCACACTGGGCTAATTTTTATATTTTTAGTAGAGATGGGATTTCACGCTGTTGGGCAGGCTGGTCTTGAACTCCTGACCTCAAGTGATCCACCCACCTCAGCTTCCCAAAGTGCTGGAATTGCAGGCGTGAGAGGCTGTGCCTGGGAGGATTTTGATATTTTTTTCTAAAACCATAATCACTATTTATAAAGTGGGAGATTTTACACAAGGACCTATAATTTCAAAGTCTCTTCAAAAACTGAAAATATGCTGGCATAGTGCCTCATCCCTGTAATCCCAACATTTTGGGAGGCCAAGATGGGAGAACTACTTGAGCCCAAGAGTTCAGCACCAGCCTGGGCAACATGGCAAAATCTGGTCCCTCCAAAAACACAAAAATTAGCCTGGTGAGGTGGCGTGCTCCTGTAGTCCCAGCTACCTGGAAGTCTGAGTCAGGAGGATCATGTAAACCCAGGAGGTAGAGGCTGCAAAGAGCTGTGATCACGCCACTATACTCCAACCTGTGCGACAGAGCAAGACCCTATCTCAAAACAAGACAAAAAACCTAACTAAAAATATGAGGTAGTAGACATGCATTGCTCTCTTATACCCTACCAGAGCTGGCAGCCCACTCCCTCCTGTCTGGTGCCCCCAACCCTGTGGCCTGTACCCTGTAGGCGTTTGAGTTTGCGATTCCCAGACACATCTTGGGTTTACATTTTTTTAAACCCTGAGTTTCTATCACTCTCTCCTTTCATTTTATCCTGAGATCATTAAGAGATGAACCAAAAAACAAAGGTGAAGGCAGAAAACTCTTTAAAGATTTCCCTTCTCCGGGATTCTTACCAGGAGGTAAGGAAGGTAGAGGGGGAGTTGGAGATGGAAGAGAAAGGGCAACCAATCTTCAGTGAGGTGAGGGAAGAGACTGGTGGGCAAGAGGCCACGCTGTGCTCTTAGGAGGATGATGGCAGTAGGGGAATTACAAACAGGAGGGGACATTAAGCCACTTCCTCTTGGGGCAATCCGCTTCACAGTTTTACCATCTTAGTTGGGCATTGTCTTGCTGTAAAAAGGGACAGCAAGAGACCTGGAACATTGCTCCCAGCTGTTGGGACTTCCACTCAGGGCGGGGTTTTTGTCCTCACTATCTGTTCATGGGACCTCCCCACCCGCCTTCTCCTCACTCTGGCATTCTGCCTGGACAGATGGCCCTAGCTTAGTATCACAGATAATGTTTCTCCAGACACTCTTCAGCCCCTAAATTGTACTTAACATTTTTAGCTAACAACTTTCTCTACAATCACCTTAGATAGTTTACCAAGGACAACATATTATAGAGTATCTGTTGCATATTTCATATCTAACATGTATTGAGAGCTTATTACATGCTAAGCACTCTTCAAAATGCTTTTGTTGACTCATTTAATCCTCTCAAACACCTTATGGTGTAGGTTCTATTATTTCCATTTTACAGATGAGGAAAGGAAGACACAGAGAAGTTAATAACTTGCCCAAAGGAACCCATTTGGAGATATATATATAAATAAATACATAGATATAGATGCACACATACAGACATAAAGCATACATAAATATAAAAACCAGGCTGGACACGGTGGCTCGCACCTGTAA
This sequence comes from Macaca nemestrina, assembly GCF_043159975.1. Classification (NCBI taxonomy): domain Eukaryota; kingdom Metazoa; phylum Chordata; class Mammalia; order Primates; family Cercopithecidae; genus Macaca; species Macaca nemestrina. Next base: position 137,854,872 of record NC_092133.1, read on the forward strand.
TCCCAGCACTTTGAGAGGTCAAGAGAGGAGAAGCCATTGAGGCCAGAAGTTTGAGAACAGCCTGAGCAACATAGTGAGACCTCATCTCTACAGAAAAAAATGTTTTAATTAGCTGGGTAGAGTGAGCATGTGTCAGTAGTCCTGGCTACTTGGGAGGCTGAGGCAGGAGGATTGCTTGAGCCCGGAAAGTCAAGGCTGCAGTGAATTATCATCGTGCCACTGGACTCCAGCCTGGATGACAGAGCAAGACTATTATTTTTAAGACTTATGAAAACCTATCTCATAATTCTCATTCACAACATGTGATGCTTAAAAGCAGATATTCACAGGGCTCCTGCATAAAAGGTGCAAGGTATTACAGAAATAAGAAAGCAAAAAAAGAAATAAGGTAGAAAATAAAGAGGGGCTTCTGACAGTGAGTGGTGGGTGTAATTCAGATGTTCTTGAAGACTCAGAAGAGGGTTGAAATTGTGCAAAGCTGCTGTTTTATTCACATGACATTATTTATCATTGCCTTCTACATGTGCACGGTGCCAGGAACAGAGACTTATGGTCAATAAAACACAAAAACTGGAGAGAATGTGCTTCCAATTAAAAAGTACAATTGCAAAACAGCTTTGAGTTCAACAACAGGCTGGGCGCAGTGGCTTACACCTGTAATCTCAGCAATTTGGAAGGCTGAGGCAGGTGGATCACCTGAGGTCAGGAGTTCGAGGCCAGCCTGGCCAACATGGTAAAACCCCGTCTCTACTAAAAATACAAAAATGAGCCAGGCATGGTGGCACACGCCTGCAGTCCCAGTTACTCTGGAGCCTGAGGCTTAGGAGGCTTCGAATTTATACAATTGGGTGAATCATCAAGAAATAGATTGGTCTCTTGGGAATTTTTCCTTTCAAAGATTCATCACAGGAAAAAAGAAAGTGAAGGGTGATTTTCCCTGAGAGCAGGTCAGTTTTGTCTTCTAGAATTTGGGGTTCTCTCACCCCAGGGATGTAGTTCACTGACTGTTTATGTGTTCGATGTTCATTTGTTTATCTGACTGCAGGGTGCCAGGGAGACTGACCAAATAGGCATTTTTTTTTTTTTTTTAGAGGAAGAACAAGGTTAATTAAAATAATCTGGCTAGATTGTCAGTGAGGATAAGTGGATATGCAAAAAGTGTTTGGGAAGAGGTTAACTAGAGGTTAACTAACTAGAGGGGAGTGAGGCGGGTTTGCTGAGGACAGAGGGCAAGGTGGGTCTGGGCAATGACTGTCTTAGTAGTGACCAAGGCCACCCAGGCCCAGGCCACTTCCCCCTATTTTTCCTGGGTTTTGGTACAACCCCAGAGAAGGGAAGAGAAGTATTTGCCACAGCAGGGAGTGGAGGGAAAAACAGTGTTAGATTTTCGTTGATCTTGGCAAGTGGAAGCTCAGAGCCACATCTGATATAATTTACAAAAATAAGGAAATGCGATTTTTTTCTACTTGAGTATTGAAAAGCAGTTCCTTCTTCTATACCTATACTCTTAAGGAAACCCCTTCTGTCAGTCGACTCATTTTCTTTCATTTTCTCCACTTCAGTTTCACTGCCTTGAGGTCTCCAGGTTGGCAGCAGCAGTTCGATTCCCTTATAGGGACCTCTACAGATTCTAACTGGCCCTTGTTCCTAAGTCAAAAGCCAAGTACACTATTACTAGGTGACCATTAGAAATGCATCACCTCGGCTGGGTGCAGTGCAGTGGCTCACACCTGTAATGCCTGCACTTTGGGAGGCCAAGGTGGGAGGATCTCTTGAGTCCAGGAGTTTGAGACCAGCCTGGGCAACATGGGGAAACCCCATCTCTACAGAAAGTACAAAAACCATCTGGGCATGGTGGTGTGCACCTGTCGTCCCAGCTACTTGGGAGGCTGAGGTGGGAGGATTGATTGAGTCCAGGAGGTCTAGGCTATAGTGAGCCATGATCACTCCACTGCACTCCAGCCTGGGTGACAGAGTAAGACCCTGTCTCTAAAAATAAAATGAAATAACATGGTGAATTGTATGTCATATGAATATATCTCCATTTAAAAATTTAGGATTCTAAAGCAAAAATAAAAAAATTTTTTAAATCCCTTACCCTGGGCCCTCTTCTTCCTGATGTCTCTGTCTACCGTCCTCCCCTCTGCCTGGCCCCGTCCGCCATCCTCCCCTCTGCCTGGCCCCGTCCGCCATCCTCCCCTCTGCCTGGCCCCGTCCGCCATCCTCCCCTCTGCCTGGCCCCGTCCGCCATCCTCCCCTCTGCCTGGCCCCGTCCGCCATCCTCCCCTCTGCCTGGCCCCGTCCGCCATCCTCCCCTCTGCCTGGCCCCGTCCGCCATCCTCCCCTCTGCCTGGCCCCGTCCGCCATCCTCCCCTCTGCCTGGCCCCGTCCGCCATCCTCCCCTCTGCCTGGCCCCGTCCGCCATCCTCCCCTCTGCCTGGCCCCGTCCGCCATCCTCCCCTCTGCCTGGCCCCGTCCGCCATCCTCCCCTCTGCCTGGCCCCGTCCGCCATCCTCCCCTCTGCCTGGGTCCCCTCCCCAGCTGAGTCCTCTGTCTGCGTCTTGCCGACAGTCTATGGCCAAAGACCCTGTCACTAGGACTTTTCTTTCCTGAGCCTGAGCCTCATCCCCACCTCCAGCTCTGTTCTGAATGGTAACTGCCGAGCTGATCCCCACCCTGCATGGATCCCCTGCGAGAAGCCCTAGAACGACCCTCACCTGAGTCTCTCCTGAGTGGTGGATGCTCAGCCAAGGCAGCCCACTCTTCCCAAGCCACCTCATTTCCTTCCGTCTGAGAAAACAGATACTGGACTTTGCTCTCAAAAATAATGATATCGTGTTGTTATGAGTTGAAATGTGTCCACCCAAAAATATATGTTGAAGTCCTAACCCCTAACCCTCAGAATGTGACCTTATTTGGAGATAGGGTCTTTTTGGTTTTTGTTTTGTTTTGTTTTGTTTTGAGACGGAGTGTCCCTCTGTCGCACAGGCGGGAGTGCAGCGGTGGGATCTCAGCTCACTGCAGCCTCCACCTCTGGGTTCAAGCAATTCTCCTGCCTCAGGCTCCCAAGTAGCTGGGACTATAGGTGTGCGCCACCATGCCTGGCTAATTTTTTGCATTTTTAGTAGATTCAGGATTTCACCATGCTGGCCAGGCTGAACTTGAACTCCTGACCTCGTGATCCACCCGCCTCGGCTTCCCAAAGTGGTGGGATTACAGGCATGAGCCACCACACCAGGTCTGGAGATAGGGTCTTTACCAAGACAATCAAGTTAAAATGAGGTCACTGGGATGGGCCCTGATCCAGTATGACTGGTGTGCTTATAACGAGACAGAATTTGGATGTCGACATGCACAGAGGCAGGATTCTGGGAAGAGATACAGGGAGAGGACAGCCGTGTGGCAGGAGCAATGGCAAAGGAATGACAAGGACAGCTGGCAGATATCATAGCCTGGATGCGGTCAGGAAGGACTCTCCCCTAGAACCATCAGACACCTGCTGACACCTTGATTGCAGCCTTCCAGCCTTCGGAACCATGAGACAACAAATTTCTGTTGCTTCAAGCCACGCGGTGTTTGGTGCTTTGTTGCGGCAGGCTTAGGAAATTAATACACACAGAAAAGGCCAGGCATGGCTGAAGTTTGGATGGGAGGGTCACACATTCTAAAGAGACTGCCATGCTGCTCCTAAAAAGGACCAAGCAGGCTGGGCACGGTGGCTCACACCTGTAATCCCAGCACTTTGGGAAGCTGAGGCAGGCGGATCACAAGGTCAGGAGATCGAGACCATCCTGGCTAACACGATAAAATCCCTTCTCTACTAAAAATACAAAAAATTAACCGGGTGTGGTGGCGGGCACCTGTAGTCCCAGCTACTCGGGAGGCTGAGGCAGGAGAATGGTGTGAAGCCAGAAGGCAGAGCTGGCAGTGAGCCGAGATCGTGCCACTGCACTCTAGCCTGGGCGACAGAGTGAGACTCCATCAAAAAAAAAAAAAAAAAAAAAAGGACCGTGCAGCAGCTTGAATGGATCTACAGAGAACTGCACTGTTTGCAAAAGCTGATCTCGAAAGGCCACCCACTGGATGGTTTCATTTATATAACAAACATTCTTGAAATGACAAAGTGGCAGAGATGGATAGCATCAGTGGCTGTCAGGGCTTAGGGAAAGGGGATAGAGACAGATGGCTGTGGCTATAAAAGGGCAGCACAAGGGAGCCTGGTGTGCTGACTGCCTTGCCTCTTGGCTGTGGAGGGGCCACAACCCAACCACCTATAATGTGACAAAATTGCTTGGAACTACACACACACACACACACACACACACGCATGTAACACTGGCAAAATTCGAATGTCTATGTGTTGTATCCATGTAAATTTCCTGGTTGTGATATTGTACTTTAGCTATTCAACATGCTACCATTGAGGAAAGCTGAGTCAAGGGTATACAGGATCTCTCTGTGTCATTACAACTACATGAGAATCTCCACTTATTTCCAAACAAAAAGTTTTTTTAAGATACCGTCAAGTCACATCAATTTAACCCAGGAAAGCAGTCCCTATGGAATATGGATGAAATTAAGCATAATTTCCATCTAAATACAATTCAAGTGTTGGATCCTTTTTTTTTAAAGAAGTTAACTGATGATCGGAAATAAAAATTCAAAATTTCATCTGGATGAACAAACATAAGAATATTCTTTAGAAAGATAGCAAAGAAACCTCGAGGAGTGGGAACTTATGAGGCAGACCATCTCCTGCAAGATTTGAAAACATTACAGAGCTATAATAACTGGCAGAGACTGTGGAACAGAGTGAGTATCCCAGCAATGGACTAATTATCTAAGTGAAAATAATTTATGGAGACAATATTTCTAAAAAGTTAAAAAAAGAAAAAAGAAGAGCCTTTGAGTGTACAGTGGCATTCTAAATCAATAACTGGCCTTGGTCTTTTCCAGTTTCCTGTGAAAACATTCAATTTATACAATGAGGGAAAGTCTAGACCAGCACTGGACACTACCTGAAGCTTTTAGGAGTTATGGCAGAAAATAGCGCAGATAATAGTGGAGAATAGCAGGGTGTGACACTACCTAACAGTTAAAATTAATGACCTACCACTACATGTATCAATGGAGAAATTAATGCTAAGGGAAAAAGAAAGTTTTGGAATGACATGACAGCGCAGGTTGAGTCTCCCTTATCTGAAATGCTTGGAATGTGAAATATTTCAGATTTCAGATTTTTTCACATTTTGGAATATTCACATATACACAATGAGATATCTTGGGAATGGGACCTAAGTCTAAACATAAAATTCATTTATGTTTCATATGTACCCCATACACATAGCCTATAAACTACACATAGTTTCATACAATATTTTTAATAATTTGTGCATGAAACAGTTTGAGTCTATTGAACGCCCAGAAAGCAAAGTTATTGCCACTGCAGTCACCCGCGTGAGCATCTACGGATGATTGCCATCACCAGCATTCCTGACTCTGAATTTATGTGCTACCTTTATAAGCAATTGTTTTCTTACACTTATTTACACATGAGTACTTAACAGTAAAAAATATGACATAGCATTAAACCAGTGAAAACATAATGTGTTCAGGGTCACTAAGCAGCCCAGTGGCGTCATCAGAGACCTGGATCAGCTGACAGACAACAGCAACCATGACAGTGGGCTTCCAACTCCACCTATGATGCTGTGTTCTGATTAAAAGATTACTGTAGGCCGGGGTCGGTGGCTCATGCCTGCAATCCCAGCACTTTGAGAGGCCAAGGCAGGCAGTTCACCTGAGGTCAGGAGTTTGAGACTAGCCTGGCCAACGTGGTGAAGCTCCATCTCTACTAAAAATACAAAAAAAAAAAAAAAAATTAGCTGGGCGTGGTGGCAGGTGCCTTTGATCCCAGCTACCAACTACTCAGGAGACTTAGGTGGGAGGATCACCTGAGCCTGGGGGCTCAAGGCTGTAGTGAGCTGGAATCGTGCCACTGCATTCCAGCCAGGGCAACAGAGTAAGACCCTGCCTCAAAAAAAAAAAAGGAAAAGGAAAAGGTCCCTATAAGCTAAACCTTGAGCCTAGAGCCTAGATGCACACGCGGAACCCTGGAGAAGTCCCTACCCTCAAGGCAGGAGTTCGTAGCTAATAGCTTCTTGGGCTTTTGGTGCCGATTGGCTGGAGACTGGGGTAGCTACATCATGAATAAGGGGCTTTTGTTCTCTTTCCTGGGCTGAATCGGGCAGCAGCAACTTGTAACCATCTGGCCATCTGCTGGTATCCTGTAGGGTGGCTTATCTTGCAAAAGCGCTAGGTGCTGACGCAGGAGAGCTGCAAGCAAAAGGAGACTCTGCAAAAGGGTTCTGCAGGGCTTCACACAAGGGGACAAGTTGGCACAGTGTCCTCATCTTGCTTATCCTGCCTCAAACACACACCGATCTAGTCCTTCAATGAGCCCGTGGCATACTTTCATCACGGCGCCTGTAGGTGCTTGTTCTGCAGTGATAACAGCATTATCTTCATCATCACTGTTACCACAAGCACCTTGGTTCAGAACCGTTTTGCCATTGTTCATCATCGGTCAGTGAACGAACAACTGGAGCCTCAGTATGGATGTTAAAAACTTGTATATCCACTTCTCCCAGCATGCTGACACACTCTGAAGGTATATTTTTTGCCTGCGTAGGGAGGTCAGACATCGCTTTTTTTCCCACTTCATGTATGGAGTGCTTCCATGTCATCACCTTGTTCATCGTCATCACTGAACACAGTCGCAGACCAGAGGTTGTGCCATGCACACATGGCTATGTCGTTAGTCACTGTGTTCCAAGCATTGGAAACTGCATTGGCATCTTTCATGCTAAATGCCTTTTGAAAACTTCCACACCCACCCCCCTGTTCACTGCTGCTAGTGTGCAGTGTTTCCGTATTTACTCTCCATTGATATCCATTGATCTAAGGATACCCTAGTCACATGGCTGAAGTAATGAAGTCACGTCTGGAAGAAAGCCCATGGCATAAACATCACTTTTAACGAGAGTTTCAGCTGGAGGATGAGCAGAGCGGTTGTCAAAGAAAAACAAAATCTTGCAGTCGTCATCCAGTCCACCCTCCCTACAGTGACACAAGCCACTGGTACAAAATGTTTGTGAGACTAATCAGCAAAGATGTCCCTGATGGTACATATAATCTCAGCTACTCAGGAAGCTGAGGTGGGAGGATGGCTTGAGGCCAGGAGTGTGAGACCAGCTTTGGCAACATAGTGAGACCTCATCTTTAGAAATAAATAAATAAATATCAGCCAGGTGTGGGGTGCACACCTATAGGCCCAGCTGCTTGGGAGGCTGAAGCAGGAGGATTGCTTGAGTCCAGGAGTGTAAGGCTGCAGTGAGCTATGGATTGCACCATTGCACTCCAGCCTGGGTAACAGAGTGAGACGTCAACTCTAAAAAAATTTTAAAAAAAGAAAAAAGAGGCCAGGCGCAGTGGCTCACACTTATAATCCCAGCACTTTGGGAGGCCGAGGTGGGTGGATCACCTGAGACCAGGAGATCGAGACCAGCCTGGCCAACATGGAGAAACCCTGTCTCTACTAAAAATACAAAAATTAGCCAGACGTGGTGGTGGTCGCCTGTAATCCCAGCTACTTGGGAGGCTGAGGCAGGAGAATTGCTTGAAATGGGGAGGCAGAGGTTATAGTGAGTCGAGATTGTGCCATTACACTCCAGCCTGGGCAATAACAGTGAAACTCCGTCTAAAAAAAAAAAAAAAAAAAAGGCCAGGAGCGTGGGCTCACGACTGTAATCCTAGCACTTTGGGAGGCCGAGGTGGGTGGATCACCTGAGGTCAGGAGTTCAAGACCAGCCTGGCCAACATGGTGAAACCCTGTCTCTCAAAAATACAAAAATTAGCTGGGCATGATGATGGGTGCCTGTAATCCCAGCTACTCGTGAGGCTGAGGCATGAAAATGGCTTGAATCTGGGAGACAGAGGTTGCAGTGAACTGAGATCACTCCATTGCACTCCAGCCTGGGTGACAGAGCAAGACTCTGTCTCCAGAAAAAAAAAAGAAAAGAATAGAAAAGAAGTCCCTGGTAATTCATGTATTGTGTTAGGATAATAATGAACTGGTAAGAAAACCACTCCTTGAAAACAGCAAGGATGCAGCCTTTGCCTATCACAGCAGTTTGGGCTTATGTGTGCCTGTTACATTAGCACAACCCGGCACAGTTTTGTCTTTGGGTTCCTTAATTCCTGTTGGGACCATCTGATCCGCAGGCGTCAGTGTGTTTCTGGGACAAGAGCACCAAAACAGTGATGTTTCATGGCCATTATAGACTCGTTCTGGTATCAGATTTTCAGCGGCGATGACGTTGGCAAACTAGCCAATGAATTACTCTGCTGCTTTGTGATTAGCAGATATTTTATCGCCAAAAATCTTTAAAAATTTAATGCCATATTTTTTCTTAAATTCTACAATCAACCTTCAATATTCACAATTCCCTTCAATTTTTAGTTCATCATAATAGATCTTTCTTGTTTCATGATCAGGGTATCATTAAGTGGCATGTGTCCACTGTGATACTGATGGATCACTTTTCCAGTGCACAATCGAGATCTTCCCTTATTTTATGCAGGATTTTTCTATTTTCCATTAACTCCTGTTAGTCACTTGCAGAACAGAACTTCAACAGTCTATCCCTCTGTTTCTTCAGGTCCTATGTGGTGGTCATTCCAACACCGTACTTTTCTGTAAGATGTTTCACACTTACACCACTGCCTAGTGTCCCCAACAGTTTGACTTTCTGTGTTATAGATACACATAAATGCTTTATTTTTCTTAATGCTATTATCCACAGGGGTATCTGCAGACCTTTGTGACATTTTCTTTTTTCTTTTTCTTTTTTTTTTTTTTTTGAGACAGAGTCTTGCCCTTTCACCCAGGCTGGAGTGCAGTGGCGCGATCTCGGTTCACTGCAACCTCGGCCTCCTGGGTTCAAGTGATTCTTGTGACTCAGCCTCCTGAGTAGCTGGGATTACAGGCACCTGCCACCACAGCAGACTCATTTTCATATTTTTAGTAGAGGGGTTTCGCCATGTTGCCCAGGCTGGTCTTGAACTCCTGAGCTCAAGTGATCCACCTGCCTTGGCCTCCCAAAGTGCTGGGATTACAGACGTGAGCCACTGCACCCGGTCAATATTTTCAACAATATCATTAGACCAGAGAGCAGAGAATAAGCAAAAATACCACAGTGAGAAGTGCACAGGAGCAGGCCTTGGCTCCATATGGGGAATTGTGGGGACCTGTCATGGGTGTGTTTGACCAGCACACATGCCATTTTACCACCCTGTGTGTGTGTGCTTGCATGGGGGAATCTGGGTGTGCACAGAAAAGATATCTCCCAGCTGAAGGTGGCTAGGAGAGTCTTTTTCCCCTTGGGGATGCTGAATAAACAGTGTGTTATGTGCCTGTGTTTTGATTGCAACCCACCCCACGAGATCAGGTGTGGAATCTTCCACTTGTGGTGTAATGTCAGAGCTCAAAAAGTTTTGGATTTTGGACCATTTTGGATTTTGGATTTGGAGATCAGGAGCGCTCAACCTGTATGGTATTATTCAGATGAATTTTTTTTTTTTTTTTTTTTTTTTGAGACCGAGTCTCTTTCTATCGCCCAGGCTGGAGTGAAGTGGAGCGATCTCAGCTCACTGCAACCTCCACCTCCCGGATTCAAGCAATTCTTGTGCCTCAACCTCCCAAGTAGCTGGGTTACAGGCGCATGCCACCACACCCTGCTAATTTTTGTATTTTTAGTAGAGATGGGGTTTCATCATGTTGGCCAGGCTGGTCTCGAACTCCTGACCTCAAGTGATCCTCCTGCCTCAGCCTCCCAAAGTGCTGGGATTACAGACGTGAGCCACTGCACCCAGCCTTATTCATATGAATTTTTTAACATATAAACCTTCCTGTCCGTTGCACATGGACATACACATGGAAAAGGGGCCTAAGAATGCCTGGGAATAATGAGTACCAATTTCAAGAAACATTACCTGTGAGAAGGTAGAAGACGGAGGAAGAGAAAGATGCAGGAATACAAAGGGGCTTCAACTTTATCTGTAATTTTTTTATTCCAAAAAATACCTGAAGCAAACATTGGGCAGACATATTAAGATCTGACAGGATGAGGCCGTAGGCTCATGGATATCCACTATATTTATGGATTGCTATACTTCAAAGTATGTTTGAAATTTACATTATTTAACAACACATATATATGTAATGAAATAAAGTTCTTTTAAGCAAACAAAATTTAAAATTTTATTTTCAAATTTTAAAATGTACTTTTGGCCAGAATGCAGTAAAATGGATACTTTAACACAATGCTAGTTAGAAGGTATATTGATACAAGACTTTTGGAAAGCAAGATAGAAATATTTGTTTAAAAGGAAAAAAAGCCTTTAAAAATATTCCCTACCACTTGACTCAATAGTTCCACTGTAGGAAATCTATTCTAAACAATCTTAAATTCACAAGACTTTGTAGAAAGATATTTATGACAATCTTATTTTTAATATTAAAATAATAGAGGGGATGTTAAACTATGATAATCTGCAACTATTAAAAACTTTTACAAAGAATCTGTAAGAATGGAGAAATCTCTACTTCATAAATGTTCATAGAATAAAAAATGCTCTATTTTATACATGGTATGCTCAGACTGCATTCAATAAGGCCTGAATATATTTGACAATATTAAGGAATATTGTTAATTTTAAAATTTGATCTTATCATCTTGAGATATATTCTTTTTCTTTTTCTTTTTTTTTTTTTGAGATGGAGTCTCGCTCTGTCGCCCAGGCTGGAGTGCAGTGGCCGGATCTCAGCTCACTGCAAGCTCCGCCTCCCGGGTTCACGCCATTCTCCTGCCTCAGCCTCCCCAGTAGCTGGGACTACAGGCACCCGCCACCTCGCCCGGCTAGTTTTTTGTATTTTTTAGTAGAGACAGGGTTTCACCGTGTTAGCCAGGATGGTCTCGATCTCCTGACCTCGTGATCCACCCATCTCGGCCTCCCAAAGTGCTGGGATTACAGGCTTGAGCCACCGTGCCCGGCCGAGATATATTCTTAAGTATTGAGGGAAATTGAATAACGTGGAATTTCCCCAGTTGGAATAAGGGTAGCTATTCCTGCTTAGAAAAAAGAAAGGACCTTGTGTGGTCACTGCCAGATGGTAGGTTCATTATTCTTTCTACTTTTTTTTTTTTTAACTATTATTTAAGAGACAGGATCCGGCTCTGTTGCCCAGGCTGGAATGCAGTGGCACCATCATAGATCACTGCAGCCTCAAACCTCACTCCGGGGCTTAAACAGTCCTCCTGACTCAGCCTCCCAAGCAGCTGGGACTACAGGCAAGTGCCACCACATCAGGCTAATTTTGTTTTGTTTAAAGTTTTTGTAGAGATAGGGGTCTCACTGTGCTGCCCGAGCTGGCCTCCAACTCTTGGCCTCAAGCGATCCTCCTGCCTCTGTCTTCCAAAGTGCTGGGGTTACAAGCGTGAGCCACCGCATCTGGGCCCTACTTTTGATATTTGAAAATGTCCATAACAAAAGAAGTTTTCATAAACCTGAAACACACAAAATGTTGACATTGATTATATTTACAGGTTGGATCCAAGTGGGATTACCAATCCTCTGCATTCCTTTGTTCAGTGTGTTTTACATTTATGCCAATTTTAAGCTTTTTAGGGAAAGAGGAGCAAGAACAGTCATGCCTCACTTACTAATAGAGATAGTTTCTGAGAAGCTTGTCAGATGATTTCCTCATTTTGCCAACATCACAGAGGACTTACACAATTTGCATGGCATAGCCTGCTACGCACTGAGGTCACACGGCCTAGCCTGTTGCTCCGAGACTGCAAAGCTGTGCAGCACGAAGCCTTGCTGAATACTGCAGGCAACTGTAACACAGTGGTGAGGATCCGTGTCTCTAAACATAGAAAAGTTACAGTAAAAACACGGAATCATAATCTTATGGGACCACCGAGGCATATACCAGCTGGCATTAACAGAAAGGTCATGAGGCTCAACATGACTGTAGGAAAAGCTTTCATCTACTCTTTTCCCACTGTGTGTGTGGGGTGGGGGGAGGGGGATGCATAACAACCTACGTTTTTACGCCATTAAATTCTTTTGTTTGTTTTATTTTATTTTATTTTATTTTATTTTATTTTATTTTATGTTTGAGACGGAGTCTCATTCTGTTGCCCAGGCTGGAATGCAGTGGGGCGATCTCAGCTCACTACAATCTCAGCCTCCCGGGTTCAAGAAATTCTCCTGCCTCAGCCTCTGGAGTAGCTGGGATTACAGGCACCTGCCACCACGCCCAACTGATTTTTGTAATTTTAGTAGAGATAGGGTTTCACCATGTTGGCCAGGCTAGTCTCGAACTCCTGACCTCAGGCGATCCACCTGCCTTGACCTCCGAAAGTGATTGTATTACAGGAGTGGTCACTGCGCCTGGTCCTAAATTCTTTTATTTAACTTTTATTTATTTTAAGTTTAGGGTTATATGTGCAGGTTTGTTATATAGGTAAACCTGTGTCTTGGGGGATTGTTGTACAGATTATTTCGTTTTCAAAGAGAATTTGCAAGTATGTCACAAAAGCCTCATAAACACGTCGTGAGATTTTAAGAGACAATGACCGAGGCTCGGATATGTCTCATCCTGTCCAATGTGACCCCTAGACCTGAGAATCTGCACTTCGGAGCTTACAGACTCGGTTCTCAGGCTTCACTTGAGACCCCAAGAAAGAAAAACCCCACCTGCCAAAGAGGGGGAAGGTAGCCTGGAAGAACCTAAGGAAGCGAGGCGCAGAGCTGAAGCACTGTGGCTCCTCTCCCCCGTCACCCCACTCGGCCCCCTCTCCTAATATGAGGCATTTTCTGGGGGAGCAAAGCTGCAGCAGTAATTCGGCGAAGTGGCAGAGCTGGGACCCCAGCGGGCGCCGGGCGCCGCGGGAGCCAGCAGGTGGCGGGGCCTGCGCTCCGCCCGGGCCTGAGTGCACCAGGCAGGTGCCAGCGCCTCCGCACCGCGGCGACACCACCGCCGGCACTCACCCAGGCCGGCAGCTCAGAAGCGATTGCAGAGCCCCGGAGGGAGACCAGGAAAGTCGAAGGCGGAGCAGCTGGAGGCGACCCGCGCGGGGCAAGGTCGAGTGGATCCCAGCCGCAGAGGGGTCTGGAGAGAGTCTGCTGTCTGATGGCTTTGCCCACTCTCTCCGCAGTGGGGACACCAGACCGAGTGCACGCTGGAGGTCCCGGAGCACGAGGAGCGCGGAGGACCGGGAGGTTCCCGGGCTTGCGTGGGTAAAGTCCTTGGTCCCCACCGAGCACGGCCCGTGCGTCCCCGGGACAGGGGTGGCTATGCGGGGCCGCGGCGGTCCGCAGGGCTCCTTCGCCAGCAGGGGTGGGGACGCTGAGTCACGGATCTGTCACCGCTCTGCACCTCTCCGAACCCTCGGGGGCCAAAGCAAAAGCGAAAGCGACTGCGCCTGGCGGGGCCGCAGGTCCCAGAGCCGCGCTCGCCACCTCCCCCGGGCCTGGGCAGCGTTCGCCCGGGGAGTCCAGCAGGACCCTGTAGAGTTGCGGCCATGGCCCCGCGGCGGGCGCGCGGCTCCCGGACCCTCGGCCTCCCGGCGCTGCTGCTGCTGCTGCTGCTCCGACCGCCAGCGACGCGGGGTAGGGAGCTGGGAGCAGGGGCGCCCGGGCGGGACCCGGGAGGGGGCCGGGACGTGGAGCTGTAGGGAACCGGGCTCCCCATCTGCCCCGGCCGTGCGGGGCGTCGGTGCCCTCGGGAGCGCGGTGCGCGCAGGCCCGGGCCGGGGAGGGGGCGCGGCGCCCGGCAGGAGCGACACGTGCCGGGAGCCGGGGTCGCAAGGAGAGCGCCGCCGCCACGCCCGGGTCACCCACGTAAGGGAGCGGGCGGTCAGGCTGGGGTCTCCGAGGCCGAGGTCAGGAGCAGTTCTGCGAAGCCGGTTTTGGCCACCGGAGCGCGGAGCCGGCGGCGTCCAGCAGTTGGGAGACACGGGCTAGTGCGCTTCTCCCAGGCGCTGGGACAGCAGTGCGGCTATTGCACGGCACGCGGTCCTCGGAGGGGTCCGGGAGAAACTACCCTCCCGACTCCCAGGCAAAAGTAAATTTTGTCAGTGGGAGCTGGGAGGGTGGGGAGGTGCCGTGTCCCGGGGGGAAAAGCGTCGGGCAAGTTGCACACTTGGGGACCTGGAAACAACTTCCAATTCTTAAGCGCTCAGGAAACCAGCAGAGGCCGTCGGGATCGGGTGAGGGTGGGGGTGGGGGCCAGCCTGGAGTCTACACTCGCATGAAAAGGGGGAAGAAATCTGGTGATCGCTTGTATTCGAGAAGAAAGCGGGTCGCGGAGCTCTGATCTCGGCAGGGAGGATGGAATGAGCGATTCCTAGGGGTTTTGTCCCGGGAGCCAGAGGAAGGAGGAGAAACAGTAGCTGGGTCTAGCTCTATCCTTGCCAGCGCTTCTTTATCTTTTTATAGCCAGGGAGCTCTTGGAGGGTCTGATGAAAGCTACGAACTCCCTCGCCGGAAAAATGCGTGAATGCACATACTTACAAAATGTGGATATGATTTCGGGATCAAAGACCCACTGAAGGCCATCCATGGACTCTCTATCGGAGTTAGTAATTCCATGATCTGTGTGTGTTTTTCAGCGAGACCCCAATAATTTACATCCAGTCGGGCCAGTCTGCCCAGGCCCTGGCCTAAGCCATTCCACGCACAGTTGCTGCTGGCTGGTGTGGCCTGAACGCCCCCACTCCCCACCCCACCCCCACCCCAGCTCTGCGAATTTTCGTGAAGTTTCGTTTTCGTGAGACTCTGATGCTTGGATTTTCCCTCACATCTGAGAAGCAGAGTTATGTTGGTGACCTGGTTGCTTCCTCCCAGCTGGCTAGCAGTGTCACAGGCCCCCGATAGCTGGCAGCTGGGGCAGCTGGATTGCACAATGTGAAAGTGAAATGCAGCCTCAGTGAGCCCAGGAGAGAGGAGGTGTCTTCCTTAAAGACTGAGTGGATAGGGAGCACCACTGTGAGATCTCTAACCTCATCAGCTGCACGGCCTTGCTTTTTGACCTTAGAAAGGTGTTGCTGCCTTCCCTTCCCAAAGCTCTCGATGTTTTTTTTTTTTTTCTTTTTCTTTCTTTCTTGTTTTCTTTTTTGAGATGGAGTCTCACTCTGTGGCCCCGGCTGGTGTGCAGTAGCGCGATCTCGGCTCACTACAACCTCCGCCTCCCGGGTCCAAGCGATTCTCCTGCCTCAGCCTCCTGAGTAGCTGGGATTACAGGCGCCCGCCACAACACCCGGTAACTTTTGTATTTTTAATAGAGACGGGGTTTCACCATGTTGGTCAGGCTGATCTTAAACTCCTGCCCTTGTGATCCGCCCGCCTCGGCCTTCCAAAGTGCTGGGATTACAGGCGTGAGACACCGCGCCCAGTCGATGGGTTTTTTTTTTTCTTCCTTTAACAGCCTTATTGAGGTATAATTGACAGACAATAAACTGCATATGTTGAAGTTGCACACTCTGATAAGTTTGGAGGTAAATGCATACATACTCATGAAACCATTGCCACCACCCAGAGTGAATACAACTATCACTCCCAAAGACTTCCTCATGCCCTGCACAATCCTCACCTCCCACCTCGCCCATCTCCCAGGCAACCACTTATCTGTTTTTTTGGTCACTATCAGTTTGATGCACTTTCTGGAATTTTTTATGAACAGAATTATACAGTAGGAACTCTTTCTTGTTTGGCTTCGTTCACAGACAGTAATTATTCTGAGAATTATCCATGTTGTAATTTGTATAAATAGTTCATTGGGGCCGGGCGCGGTGGCTCGCCCCTGTAATCCCAGCACTTTGGGAGGCCGAGGCGGATAGATCACGAGGTCAGGAGATCGAGACCATCCTGGCTAACATGGTGAAACCCTGTCTCTACTAAAAGTACAAAAAAATTAGCCAGGCGTGTTGGCGGGCTCCTGTAGTCCCAGCTGCTGGGGAGCCTGAGGCAGGAGAATGGCGTGAACCCGTGAGCCAAGATCGCACCACTGCACTCCAGCCTGGGTGACAGAGGGAGACTCCGTTTCTAAAAAAAAAAAAAAAGTTCACTGGTTTCTACCACTGAGTAGTATTCTACCCACAGCTAGCCCACCATTTGTTTACCATTCACTTGTTAAGGGACATTTGGTTTGTTTCCAGTTTGCGACTATTACATAGAAAGCTGCTCTGAACACTGACATACAGGTTTCTGATGGACACATGCTTTCATTTCTCATGGGTAGAGAATGGTTGGGAGTAGAGCGGCTGTGCTATATGGCAGGTGTATGTTTAATTTTTTTTTTTTTTTTTTGAAACAGCCCTACACCATTGTTGCCCAAGCTGGAGTGCAGTAGCATGATTATAGCTCACTGGAGCCTTGACCGCTCAGGTGTTTAATTTTTATTTATTTTTTAATTTATTTATTTTGAGACAGAGTCTCACTCCGTCACCCAGACTGGAGTGCAGTGGCTCCATCTCTGCTCATTGCAACCTCTGCCTCTCGGGTTCAAGAGATTCTCCTGCCTCAGTCTCCTGAGTAGCTGGGACTACAGGCATGCACCACCACACCTGGCTAATTTTTGTATTTTTAGTGGAGATGGGGTTTCACCATGTTGGCCAGGCTAGTCTTGAACTCCTGACCTCAGGTGATCTGCCTGCCTTGGCCTTCCAATGTGCTGGGATTACAGGTGTGAGCCACCACACCTGGCCTCAGAAGTTTAATTTTTAAAGAAACTGCTAAACCATTTCCCAAAGTTGTACTATTTTACATTCCCACAGCAGTGTAGGGAAGTTCTAGTTCCTTCACACCTTTGTCAGCCCTTGATATGATGAGTCTTTTTAATTTCACCCATTCTAATAGGTATGTAGGGGGTTTCTCCTTGTAGTTTTAATTTGCATTTTTCTGACAGCTAGTGATGTTGAGCATCTTGTCATGTGCTTATTTGCCATGTATATATCTTCTCTGGTAGTGTCTGTTTATATCTTTTTTGCTCTTTTAAAACTTGAGTTGTATCAGCTGGGTGTGGTGGCTCACACCTGTAATCACAGCACTCTGGGAGGCCACCGCGGGCAGATCACCTGAGGCCAGGAGTTGGAGACCAGCCAGGTCAACATGGTAAAATCCCTTCTCTACTAAAAATACAAAAATTAGCCAGCTGTGGTAGCCCATGCCTGTAATGTCAGCTACTCAGGAGGGTGAGGCAGGAGAATCACTTGAACCCTGGAGGCAGAGGTTGCAGTGAGCTGAGATTGCGCCACTGCACTCCGGCCTGGGCGACAGAACGAGACTCTTTTTTTGAGTCTGTCTTAAGAATAAAAAATTGAGTTGTATCATTATTGAATTTTGGGAGTTCTTTATATACTCTGGATACAAGGCCCTAATCTGGTATATGATTTGCAAATATTTTCTCAGATTCTGTGGCTTACCCTTTCTCTTAGCAGTGTCTTTTGAAAAGCAGAAGTTTTTAATTTTTATGAAGTCTAATTTATTAATTTGTTATGTTGTGTTTTGGGCTTTTGGTGTCATATCTAAGAAATATTTGCCTAGCCTAAGGTTACAAAGGTTTACTTCTATGCATTCCTGTAGAAGTTTTATAGCTTTAGGGTTTACATTTATGGCTGTGATCCATTTTGAATTAATTTTGCTTATAATGTGAGGCACGAATTGAAGGTTGTTTTGGGGTTTTATTCATTTCTATTTATGCATATCCAATTATTCCAGCATCCTTTATTGAAAAGATTATCTTCACTGACTTGCTCTTATGCCTTTTGAACATCAGTCAGCCATATGTGGGTAGGTTGGTTGCAGTACACGAAACACCACTACACAAAAGTTAGTTCTATTTCTATACATTCACAATGAACAATTAGAAATTAAAATTTTTTAAAAAGTCATTTGAAATAACATTAAAAAGCATTACTTATGGATAAATCTAACAAAAGGTGTAAAAGACTTGAATATGGAAAACCACAAACCATTGCTTAGAGAAATGAAAGAACTAAACCAATGGAGAGACATACCATGTTCATGGGTTGGAGAAATCAATATCACTAAGGTGTGAAGTCTCTCCAGATAAAAATTCCAGGAGGTTTGCTTGCAGAAATTGACAAAACTATTCCAAAATTCACATGTAAATGCAAAAGACCTAGTATGGTCAAAACAGAACTGAGTTGGAAGCACACGACTTCCTGATTGTGAGACTTAATATGAAGTAACAGTAATCAAGACAGTGTGATGTTGGCATTAAAGATGGACAGAGGGATGACAGAGCAGAAGATACCTGATGTTTTTCAATGAGTTTGGAAGAGAAGTGGACCCAAACTGTTAAATTTGCTACATGGTAGTATGATTCTGGTATGAAATTGTAGAGAACAGCACATTTCTCATCACTGAGAGAGTAAATAACATTGTCTCCAGCTTGTATATGGAAAACCAGAAACCATTGCTTAGAGAAATTAAAGAACTAAATCAATGGAGAGATATACCATGTTCATGGGTTGGATAAATCAATATCACTAAGGGGTGGAGTCTCCTTCTTGTGCTACTAGGCATTTCAGTCTGAAAGATTGCGGGCGATGGCCAAAAGCAGCTGAGAAGACAATGCTTTCTTTGAAGACAAATATCCCTAGCCACCTATTTCAGTTTGCTTTTTTATATAAGGTATAAGCTCACTTGGGGGTGTTTTCACACCTTTTTATGTGTCTTTAAGTATTTTTAAGCCATTTTTGAGAACTCTAGGGGTCTTTTCCCAAACCTTTTATTTTTTATTTCCTATCCATTTTATCTAGTTGTTACTGCTTCTGTGCCCCTACTGATAGCAAAAAAGTGGTGAAAACATAAGCACACAAAACATGAGATTTGTCGAAATCAACCTAAATGTTAAACAGCAGAGGACTGCGTGAATAAAATGGAGTTGTTTTCAAGTAGTAGACATCATATGATTCATGTTTTACTAGAAGATCAAGAAGTAGTTGTCATTGAATAGGGAATATGTCATGTTGGTCATATGTGGCCGTGTATGCAGTTGTCTGCCTTTTCTTATTTTTTCTGCCATAATTTGAATTGTTCTGTAATAAGAAAAGTAAATAAATAAAATTACAAAAGAAATAGCACGATTAAGATCTAGAATTTTGGAGTTTTTTCTAATTCACCTTTAATTATAGCTGATCTTGTCTGGCAATGTTTTCATGACTTTACAAAAGCTTGTCCAATTCACAAAAGCTTGTCCACTGCACTCCAGCCTGGGCGACAAAGCGAGAGTCTGTCTCAAAAATAACAATAAACATAATAATAGTAATAACAATATGTATCTAAATGAATAAATATATATAAAACTCCTCAGTATATATCCTGGGAGTCATATCAGTGTTGCTCATCGGACATAGTTGATGTGATTTGAATGCTTCTTCTTGGAAAGGCTTGATTCCCTTCTGTGCAGTGGGGAGCCCCTGAGGGTTTCTGTGCAGGGGAACATTACTGGAACTGCATGGTGAAAAGGTTGCTCTTGTGTAGAGTGTGAAAAATGAACTGTAGTCAGGAGAGTCCAGAGAATAGGAGCTATGTTGAGGCTTTTGCAATCGTTCTGGTGGGTGGTGATGAAATCCTGAATGCAGGCGGTGTCAATGCAGGAGGCAGAAGAGGCCGGATGTCTTCTCGAGTCCTAAAATTATAGAATGCATTTCATTATTTTCCTTTCATTTGCTCTTTAACCTGTAGCCCTCAACTCTCGCAAGCCTCCAAAAATCATTATTTAAGGATTTGAGCTATGGAGAAATTCACCTGGCACACAAGAGGTGGGTCGGGAAGCTCAGTTAATGAGTCTGAGAGAGAAAGAAAAGAATTGCCAAGTTTCAGGCAGTGAGCTGGAGACAGTCTGTACTTGTAGCCAGCTCCAAAAGGAAGTGTGTTGACTTGGCTGACATTTCAGCGGGGCAAATAAGGAAGGAAGGTGGTGGGTGACTGTGAGGCCAGAGGCCTCTGCCTTTTCCGTACACCAGCTCCACAGTGAGCTTCCTGAGGGCAGGAACCACATCTGACACTTCTCTGAATCCTACTGCCCTTAGCTCGTGCAGGCATTTGAAAGGTGCTGTAAGCGAGGAGAATGTTGGAGTCGATTCTGACTCTGCTTACAGGGCAGGGGGACCACGCTAACCCGACAACCTCTGAACTCTGGATATGAAACCAGGGCCGAGGCTGCCAGCTCTTATTAGACTCTGTACACCAACCTGATAGATAAGGAGCTCTGATTCACAGGTTCTGGGAAGCAGAAAGAGGTGTGGCCCATACACTATTTTGGTAACTTCATTTAAATGATCGTTAGGACTTGTTGTATATGTTTTTGGCTACTTCAGAGTTTTGAAAGTCCCAGAGCCATAAGTTTACTCCAATTTCCATTACTTCATAATTCCGGTATATGTATTCAGAAAATATCTATTGTATACCAGGCTTAGGAATGTGAGAGTACCAGAGACTGTAAACTATACATACCATCTGCAAGGAGCTTATAATATTGTAAACAAGGTGAGACTTGTTTACATTGAATAACTAGGGAACAATGTTATGAGAAAATATATAGAAAGTATAATTGAAGTATCTAAAGATATGATTCAGGCATGTGGAAATGAAGTTATTGCTTCAATTAAATGTATTATCTCTGGAGGATGGCTTGAGTTCAGGAGTTTGAACAGGCTAGGCAACATGGTGAGACCCCATCTCTAGGTTAAAAAAAAAAAAAATTAGCCAGGCACGGTGGCATGCGCCTCTAGTCCCAGCTACTCAGGAGGCTGAGGCAGGAGGATTGCTTGAGGCCAGGAGTTTGAGGCTGCAGTGGGGCATAATCGTACCATTACACGCTAGCCTGGGTGACAGAGCTAGACCCTGTCTCAAAATAAAATAAAATAATAAAATAATAATGAAATAAAATAAAATCATTTTAAAAATAAAATAATAAAATGAAACAGTGTTAGTAATATCTCCAATATAGTGATGAGACAGTCCAACTTTACAAAGTAAGTAACTGGCCATCATTTGCCTGGTTGGATTGGCTGCAGTACAATTGATATCCTTGTACATTCAAACATCATCTATTCACGGATTTATCTTGGTTTGAGGACCGTTCATAATGGAAGAACCACTGATAAGACTTCCTTTCTCAGCAAAATGACAGAGTAGATACCGAAAAACCCCAGAAATGATAAATAGTGTAGTGCAAATGCCTTTTAAAATCCTTAGCTAATCAATAACAATCAACTGTCTAAAGCAAAATAATAACAATGTGTCATAGGGTATAATGTATGTCAAAGCAAAACGTATAACAACAATAGCACAAGGGCTTGGGGGAGAGACTGGAAGTCTGCTGTTTCAGATCCTTACAGGATATGTATGCGGTGGTATAACATCACCGGAAGGAAAAC
This sequence comes from Macaca nemestrina, assembly GCF_043159975.1. Lineage (NCBI taxonomy): Eukaryota > Metazoa > Chordata > Mammalia > Primates > Cercopithecidae > Macaca > Macaca nemestrina. The sequence continues at coordinate 137,876,411 of NC_092133.1, forward strand.
TGGGATAAGGTAAAGATATATAGTGGATGCCCTAAAACAACCACTAAAATAGTACAATGAGTTATAGTTAATAACCAACAAAGGTGATAAAATGGAATCATAAAACATACTCGGAGAATCCATGATGTGATCATCTCTATAGAAAATCATATGGAATCTACAAAGCTGCTATTAGACTAGAATAGAATCTACAAAGCTACTGCACCGAGCCTATTCTTTATCAAATTTACTCCCAGCTACCCTTGCACTTTTCCAGGGGCATGTACCAACAACTGTAACTAAACAACACCAGTCACTTCCTGCAGAGTGGAGCTGTGTCCGTCGGTTCATCCACTCTCTCTCCAACGCACTATATCCCAGGAATAGAAAGCATTCTAAAATGTATGAATGACCAACCAGAACTGAAAGCAACAGCAGCCTTTGGGAAAAGGATGCTTCATGGGGAACAAGGTGTCTTTGCAGTTGCAAAGAAATGGTCTGATCTTGGCCGGGCGCGGTGGCTTACGCCTGTAATCCCAACACTTTGGGAGTCCAAAGCAGGTGGATCACAAGGTCAAGAGATCGAGGCCATCCTGGCCAACATGGTGAAACCCCGTCTCTACTAAAAATACAAAAAGTAGCTGGATGTGGTAGTGCACGCCTGTAGTCCCAGCTACTCAGGAGGCTGAGGCAGGAGAATTGCTTGAACCCAGGAGGCGGAGGTTGCAATGAGCCAAAATCATGCCACTGCACTCCAACCTGGCGACAGAGTGAAACTCCGTCTCAAAAAAAAAAAAGAAAGAAAGAAAGAAAGAAAGAAAAAGAAAAGTAAAAGAAATGGCCCGATCTTGCAAGTAACTGTGTGGCATTTGGGATAAGGGAGGGGTTCTTAGACTCCCCCCGCCTTCCGAGGTTTCAGAATAACTCATGGCAAGGTTTTCAGTCCTGGGGAGACCAGGAGCTGACTCTATGAGCTGGCAAGGTCTCTCCAGGGCCAAGACAGCCATGCTAAAGAGAAGGCTGGGGGTGAGGAAAGACCAGTTAGTCACTCTCCCAACTAAAATCCAGTCTTTCTCTTGACTTTTCGCCTGGGGACCTCGTGTCTCCCTTGTTTTCTGGAGTCACTGCCCTGTGGCTGGTGGGAGACTGACTGTTCAGCCACCAATGATATAATAGCACCCAGAGAGGAACACATGTCCAGGTCGATTCAGGCTTTCACAGAAGGAAGGAATATTTTATCACAGAGCAGAGTCTTGTGTTTTCATGGGACTATCCATTCTGACCTGCTATCAGATGTTTCTGGAGTTGATTTGAGCTGATTTTTATGGTTATTCCTCTCTGCCCTGCCCTACCCCCACTGCCTACCTAAGTATTTTCCCAGATATTTTAACATAAAACAAAGCAGCACAGGTGCAGGTATAAGATTTTGGTAGCAGGGAGTGAAACCTACGGTTCTACCAAGCTAAACGCGCACATGTGCACACATGAGGGGGTGGATTTTTGAGATGGAGGTGGGAGAATTTGATCCAGTTAAAAGCTATTAGAATAGAAATTCAGGGCCTAACACGGTGGTTCATGCCTGTAATCCCAGCACTTTGGGAGGCCGAGGCGGGCAGATCATTTGAGGTCAGGAGTTCAAGACCAGCCTGGCCAACATAGTGAAACCCTGTCTCTACTAAAAACACAAAAATTAGCCGGGCGTGGTGGCGGGTACCTGTAGTCTGAGCTACTCAGGAAGCTGAGGCAGGAGAATCACTTGAGCCTGGGAGGCAGAAGCTGCACCTGCAGTGAGCTGAGATCACACCCGTGCACTCCAGCCTGGGTGAGAGAGTGAGACTGTCTCAAAAAAAAACAAAAAAAGAAAAGAAAAGAAAAGAAATTCAGAAGAGCATAGTAAGAGGAACCTATAAATTGATTCATTGATAGAGTCAATTCCATGACCTGAAAGGGTATGAACAAGGTATTACTCATGACTTTAAGAGAAATTTTAAATGAGTGCCAAAAACTCCCTTGTCGGGCCAGGCAGAGTGATTCATGCCTGTAATTCCAGGACTTTGGAAGGCCCCGGAGGGCAGATCACTTGAGGTCAGGAGTTCGAGACCAGTCTAGCCAATATGGTGAAACCCCATCTCTATTGAAAATACAAAAATTTGCTGGGCTTGGTGGCACACGCCTATAATCCCAACTACTTCAGAGGCTGAGGCAGGAGAATCGCTTGAACCTGGGAGACAGAGATTGCAGGCAGTGAGCCAAGACTGTGCCATTGCACTCCCAGCCTGGGTGACAAGAGTGAGACTGTCTCAAAAAAAAAAAAAAAGACAAATTTACTTAATTAGTCTCCTACTGACAACATACAAGATTAGTTACAGATACTGGCTGTTATAATCCATAACTTTGTATATACTCAGTTTGCAAATATACCAGCATATCTGTAAAATAAATTCTTAGGGGTGGAATTGCTAGGTTAAGGAATATGTTGTAACAATGTCTCGCAGGTATGCAGACATATCTGTAAGATAAATTGCTAGGAGCAGAATTGTGGGGTCAGAAAGCATGTACCTCTATAATCTTCGAGATTGTAAATATGCCCTCACTAGGGTGTTACAAGCAATCTGAAAGTTCTGGTTGACCTAAAAGGTTTATTATTCAACTTTCAGCTCTTTTCTGATTTGGCAGCTAGAAGTGCCGTCTCCTGTAGCTTTCTTTTTAACACTTCTTTCATTGTGAATAAGATTGAGCATTTTAAAATATATTTAAGAGCCATTTGTATTTCCTTTTCTGTAAGCTTCCTATTTTATCTTTTTCTTGTTTTCCCATGGGATTTGGCACACTTTTTGCTGATTTTCAAGGGCTTTTAACATATATGAGGAGGTCAGGTATGGTGGTTCACACCTGTAATCCTAGCACTTTGGGAGGTGGAGGCGGGCAGATAACTTGAGCTCAGGAGTTTGAGACCAACCTGGGTAACATGGTGAAACCCAGTCTCTAAAAAAAAAATATATATATATATACACACACACACATAAACTTAAATATATATATATAAACATATGTAAACATACGTATAAACATAAATATACACATATATAAAAATATATACATATATATAAACTTATCCAGGCATGGTGGCATGTGCTTGTGGTCCCAGCTACTGGAGAGGCTGAGGTGGGAGGATCACTTGAGCCCAGGAGGTTGAGGTTGCAACAAGCCATGATTGTACCACTGTACTCCAGCAAGACCCTGTCTCCAAAAACAAAAACAAAAACATATGAGAGGAATGGCCCTATATAACATGGGATGCAATTTCTTTTTCATTTCACCATTTGCCTCCGGTTGATGCTGGGTTTTGCCACACGGAAACTATTTTATTTTGAAATGGGCTAGATCACCTTAGTCAACCTCAGTTACCAGGTCTGCGCTGATGCACGGGGCAATTGGTCTTACTAACAAAACAAATGCAGTACTTTGCGTAAAGGCTACATAGAGCAGGGGTTGGCAAACTTTTCCTGTAAAGGGACAGATAGTAACTATTTTACACTCTGCGGGCAGGCAGGTCTCTGTTCCAACTATGCAGCTCTGCCATTGCGCGTGAAAGCTGCCATTGACAAGACATTAATGAATGAGAGAGGCATAAAACGTTACTCTCAATAACAGGTGGAGGCTGGATGGGGCCTGTGGGCCACAGCCTACTGACCTCCGCACAGAGGCCGCCAGGGGCCTCCCTATCCCAGGCTGCAAATCTTCCTGCCACTGCATTTGGTCTCCCCGTCAATCCACCCCAAGGCAGCAGGAAGATGACCTCACTCAGTTCTCTTGTCTGGGACCCAGCCTTTGCACCAACTGCTCAGCAGGGACTTACCGAGAGCTTCCTGACCTGGAACCAAAGAGACAAGCCCCAGCAGCTGGAGGCAGCCCATTGGTTTCCGTGTTTTACAGCTGCCTTGGTAACCCCCATCGCTGCCCTGTACCAGTGTCTTAGCCAGTGACACTCAGGGCCTAGACACACTCAAATAGTGGGGAGTCTGGGGGAGATGTTTCTGGCCACGTCCCCATGGGCACCAGGACCCAGAGTGCCCTCCAGCACTGCCCACCCTCAGCCCCTCCACACCCAAACCATTTCTTACTCATCTTTTCAATGCACAAGAAAACCTAATAATGTGATTCGTTCATAAGAAAAATAGTAAAAAGAAAATCTTACAGTTATTTAAAGTGCCTAAAGAAAAACCTTGCTTTTTAAATTTAGCCACAATTGAATCGTGCAGACCAGGCATGATGGCTCACGCCTGTAATCCTAGCAGTTTTCGAGGCCAGGCAGGAGGATCGCTTGACCCCAGGAGTTCAAGACCAGCCTGGGCAATATAGAGAGACCCCCATTTCTACAAAACAAACAAACAAACAAACCAAACAAACAAAAAACAAATTAACCGAGCATGGTGGTACATGCCTGTGGTCCCAGCTACTCAGGAGTCTGAGGTGGGAGGATTGCTTGAGCCTGGGAGGTTGAGGCTGTGGTGAGCTACAATCACACCACTGCACGTCCAGGGACAGAGTGAGACTTTATCTTATATAAAAAAAATCTTTCTGGCATTGGACAAGACCTCATCTTAAACAAGGAAAAGCCAACCATATTGGCATACATTAGCTGCCTCCTTGCCTTTTAAGAACTAAGGGTGATCTTTTAGGAGTTTCTTTATAGAACCACAGTCTACAAAATTGGTGCCAAAGGGGATTGTATGTTAACTGTCATTAAGGCCTTGAATAGATTCTTTCCTGGGATCCACAGATTTTTATATTAGGTACATGATCAATAACACCAACCTCATTCATTTTTGCCTACTGGAAAACAAGTCAACCTTTCTTTTTTACAGTTTTCATTGTTGTTGTTGTTACGTAACGTAGGAAAAAAGCCTGAAGTTCTCCTATAGCTCACTCAAGTCAGGTTGTCTTTAACATTTACGTTATGTGCTTTTACATAGGAAAGGAAATTTTTAAGGACAAAGAAATATCAATAGTTGTTAATAAATAATTATCAACAACAACTAAAAGCCATTAGTGAATACAGTGTCCCCAGAATGGAAATGGAAGTGACACCCATTTCCATCTTTTCTTTGCTTCTGAGGCCAATCCCCTTAGATGTGGACTCGTAAAACCCCTCATTTCCACAGAACTGAGCTCCTGCACCATTGCCGGATGTGTAGCTGAAGTTTGGAGTCTGAGTCCAATTCCACCTGTCACAAACGTAAAGCTGTCTGGAGCAATTCATCTTGCTTCTGGTTTCTTCTGAAAAAGAGAGGATAATGAGATAAACTGGTTACAAAGGTAGAAATGAAATAAATTGAACTCACTTCTATGAGAAAGTCAGGCTGAAGACTGTGGTTGAGTAACAGAGTTCATCCATTCGTTCTTCCAACAAGGATTTCTTGAGTACCTACTAGTTTCAGGTATAGTGCTGGGCTCAGGATCCCAGTGTTAGCAAAAACAGATGTGGCCCTACCCTCATCTGGCTCAGAGCACACACAGTGGGATGCACGTGAATTACATAATCTCAACATCTCCAATACAAACTGTGGAAGAGACTAGGGGAGAAAGAACTCAGCCCAGGCCCTTGCGTACTCAGGGAGAGGGACGGTCTTCCTTAGGAGGCGGTGTTTCAGTGAGCTAGGAAGGGTGGTGGGAGACAGAGTGCCACGGTGGGTTGTGCTTGGGAAGAGGTGGGTAGCGTGGTGAGTGGTGTGAGGGGAGCCCAAGACCATTATGGCTGGGGGAAGAGAGCTAGAGGGGCTGGCCGAGCCCTGAAGACTTCGTAAAGATTTGTTTTTATTCTAAGAGTACTGGGTGGTCAGGGACGAGTGAAGTTGTCAAAGGTGCATTTCTTTTCTTTTCTTTTCTTTTCTTTTTTTTTTTCCTGAGACAGGGTCTCACTCTGTCGCCCAGGCTAGAGTGCAATGGTGTGATCTGGGCTCACTGCAACCTCTGTCTCCCAGGTTCAAGCAATTCTCCTGCCTCAGCCTCCCCAGTAGCTGGGATTACAGGTGCGTGCTACCATGCCCGGCTAATTTTTTGTATTTTTAGTAAAGATGGGGTTTCACTATGTTGGCCAGGCTCAAAGATGCATTCCTAAAGGTGATGCTGGCCGCAGAGGCCTGTGGGAGAGCCTGCAGGGGGCCTATCTGGAGGCAGTTGCTGTCGTTCAGTGAGAATTGGAGGCTCTGTCCACAGTGGAGAGGGATGAAGACTACTGAGGGCTTGGAGAGGAGTGGGAAATGAACGGAGAGGATGTTTCATCGATGACCCTCTCCCCACGCCCCCATCTCTAGTTTTGCTGACTGACTGGCACTTCAGGTGAGGCTCTGGGAAGGCTTCTGGGTGATGGATGCCCTTCCTGCACATCCTCCATGTGCCTGGCACCTGGGGCTTTTCCTAAGGCACCCCTAGGATAAGCTGAACTCAGCCCTAAAGTTACTGACTACCGCCGCGTGTGCCTGGAGAACGCGTCTTACAAGTGGAAACCTCTTCACCCTCCCCTGTCCTCTGCACTTTTGCAGGCATCACGTGCCCTCCCCCAGTGTCCGTGGAACACGCAGACATCCGGGTCAAGAGCTACAGCTTGTACTCCAGGGAGCGGTACATTTGTAACTCTGGTTTCAAGCGTAAAGCCGGCACGTCCAGCCTGACTGAGTGCGTGCTGAACAAGGCCACGAACATCGCCCACTGGACAACCCCCAGTCTCAAATGCATTAGTGAGTAGCCCACACCACCCCACCCTCCTCCCTCCCCCACCCCGCCAAGGCAGCACAGAGAGAAGATACCATCTCAGGGGTCAAGGGATCTTTGCTGAGGTCTGAGGCTAAAGGCACCAGTGGGGGCCGGGCATGGTAGCTCACACCTGTAATCCCAGCACTTTGGAAGGCTGAGGTGGGAGGATCACTTGAGGTCAGGAGTTCTAGATCAGCCTGGCCAACATGGTGAAACCCTGTCTCTATTAAAAATACAAAAATTAGCCGGGCATGGTGGCATGTGCTTGTAATCCCAGCTACTCGGGAGGCTGAGACAGGAGAATTGCTTGAACCTGGGAGGTAGAGGTTGCAGTGAGCCGAGATCACACCACTGCACTCCAGCCTGGGTGACACAGCAAGACTCCATCTCAAAAAAAAAAAAAAGACACCAGTGGGATCCTCAGCAACAGCTCCTGACGTTGGAAATACACAGGTGCTGGGGTCACAGAATTCTGGGTTTCAATCCTGGCTTTGCCGCCTACCACCCAGGAGGCCTTGGGCAGCTCTTGTGACGTTCTGGCACTCTGGCTGGTCATCTGGAAAACGGACTTGATATCCACACTGCGGGCTGTGGGAGGGTGGCGTGAACCCTGGTACTTGTTAACTCTTATTGCATGTAGTGCTTTGATTTGAGATGATGCTGGCAAGAGAATTTGGCTGCAGAGCTGGGTGGGCACTCACGAACACACTAGTGTGCGAAATTTTGGGATTTCTCATGAGAAGGTGGATGTTGGAAGCCATCACTGCTCCTCGCTCATTACCCAGCCCCGAGGATGGGCGCAGGCCCTGCAGCAGGGCTGCCCTGTGCTCAGTCAGCTGTGCATGGTGTCCAGCAGGAGGGAGGGAAGGTGGCAAGAATCGACTTTTTTTACCTGCACCTGGATAAACATCCCAGAAGCGGCCAAACCGCCTCGGGTGGGAGCCACTTGGGGCTGTTTCTGGAACACTCAGGCCTGCTTCTGCCCCCCTCTTCCTCCTTCTGGAAAAAATAAAAAATTAACCCGGGGGCTTTCAAGAGAACTCCCATTTGACAAACGTTGAGGGCAGGTTTCTCTGCTTCCCCAGCTCGTCTCTGGGGCAGGGATGAGCGCGCCCCTGCATGGAGCGACCCCATCGCTCCCGCCCTCTGCAGTCGGGGACAGAGGGGAGCTCCGTGAGGCGCTGAACATTGCCACTGGTTTGGGAGTGCGGGCTCAGCCTCCTCCCCCAGAACAGAGCGAGTCCCACAGGCAGCAGAGGGAGGACAGGGAGGAAGACTCCGACTTGTTCGGAGAAACCGCTCCTGGGGACACAGCACCCCGTGGTATCAGTGAGTGAATGAGAAAGCTGAGCGTGGCGGGGAGAGCAGGATCTGTGGGAACCACGGTGGGTCTTAACCTGCCAGTCCTGGGACTCCCTGGAACCTGTAAGCCCGAGGTAAAATAAGGACTTTCTCACTGCAGGGAAAGTCAGGTCTCCTCAATGCTCCATGTCCTTTGGGCAAATGAATGTGGGATGGAGAAGAGCTGTGGGCTCCAAACAGGGTCAGGATAGGAGAGGAAAGAAGAGAACCCAGAATCAGGGTTTTAGCGCCCAAAGACTGGATGCCTTTTTAGCTTTCACCTAGTCCAAAGATCCTTCCGCGTTCTGATCACTCACGACTCCCTCTGTGACGCTTCCCAACCTCTTGTGCTTTGAATGATTTTTTTTTCCTGCTAAACAAGCGAAATGTAAGCCAGGTATGGTGGCTCACACCTGTAATCCCAGCACTTTGGGAGGCCGAGGTGGGAGGGATTGTTTGAGACCAAGAGATGAAGATCAACCTCAGCAACATAGCAATACCCTGTCTCTACCAAAAAAATTTTAAAAATAAAAAAATAAAAATTACCTGGGCATTGAGGCACGTACATGTAGTCCCAGCTACTCAGGAGACTGAGGCAAGAGGATCTCTTGAGCCCGGGAGGTCGAGGCTGCAGTGAGTTGTGATCACACCACTGCACTCCAACCTGGGCAACGGAGCAAGACCCTGTCTCAAACAAACAAAATAGAATCTATTGAGTGATCATTTATTTTCCCAAGAATAGCCATTATTATAAAATTGAATTGATATCATTAATATCATCTCAGCCAAAATAAATTTGATATTTAACTTGTGCAGTCTTCGGAAATGCAAGAAAAATAGTTTGCAGTCTGTCTTTGCATTTGGGTGAGGAAACATTGTTTCTCATGCCTCCACTGTAAGCATGTGTTAATATATTTTATTTGTATCCAGTTCTGAGGCTAGCCCAGGATCCAGGCTCAGGATCATAAGTGCCATGTGGTTATCCTCTCTCTAGGAGACCCTCTCCTGGCTCGCCAAAGGCCAGCGCCACCCTTCACAGTAACGACGGCAGGGGTGACCCCACAGCCAGAGAACCTCTCCCCTTCTGGAAAAGGTAGGAAGGTCAGAAACTTCTTGAGGACATTTATTCCCTCCCAACACCCAAAGCCCCCATCACCAAGCCTGCAGACTCATGGACCTCCGTGGTGTGCCACTGCAGACTTAGGCAATAGCACAAATGTCTTATTCAATCAAGAATAAGAACATCCAGCTTAATTTTCTTTTTCAAATCAAGGTTGCTTGATATCCAGGTGTTATATGTGCAGAATGAATAGTGGTTTAAAACTCACTAATATGTCATATCATGTTTAGTTGTAGACACTTACCTTCAAGAACTGAAAGTAGACTGAGGTTTGAGGTTGCACGTGTCTCAGCCCTCAACATTTTCATGGGTGCTGGCAGAAACGAGGGCACTCCAGGATGGGAGGCCAGCAAGCAGCGGGAGCTTCAGCATGTTTGCATCAATTCCCTCGTCCCCTAGCCAGCAGGGACAGTACAGCTGGGCCTCAACAGATGCCTGTCCGCTCAGCGGGCTGCACTGTGGGAGAGGAAGCCCCGGCTTTGGAGACCCAAGTGTTTTGTCATGGGCAGTAATCACGCCTGCTCTCTGCTCCAGGGGAGACCATGTCCCTATCTTCCAAGGCACTTGCTATAGAAGCACCCTTGAGAGGATGGTCCAGAGAAAGGGCAGTCAGCTCCCCTGTCTACAAGATGTGCAGAAATGTCAGAGACCCGTGGAGAGCTGCCCCCCACCCAGACCTAAACACCAGCACATCACGGTGACTGCTCTATTGTAGAGGCATTGCCTGAAGCTGCCAGTGTCCCAGGCTTCAACAGAGTCTTTGGAGATTGTCAGGACCGATTTCCTCAGCACTTTCTCAGTGTTCAGAAAATTTGAAATCTTGGATGCTTTCTTGGGATCCTCTGCCCTGCGTGCTATGATACCTTCATGTTATAGTTCACTCTTGACTTTAGTGTTGCATCGTCCAGCCTGTGGCTGTCCCTGGCCCCTGCCTACTCCTTTGCCCCCAGGGATGGGCCTGTCTGTTGTCATTCATACTACAAAACGCAGCCATCCTTTGCAGAGTGTCGGTTGTCAGCTGTGGATACGCACTAACATCTGAGCACTCCCGTTGGCCTGGGTGCAAGCTGGAAATCACTGCTCTCCAGCCCCAGGTAGATCTTTTTTTTTGAGATGGAGTCTTGCTCTATTGCCCAGTCTGGAGGGCAGAGACGAAATCTTGGCTCACTGCAACCTCTGCCTTCCAGGTTCAAGCGATTTTCCTGCTTTAGCCTCCCGAGTAGCTGGGATTACAGGCGTGCACCACCACGCCCAGCTAATTTTTGTATTTTTAGTAGAGACAGGGTTTCACCATGTTGGTCAGTCTGGTCTCAAACTCCTGACCTCAGGTGATCCGCAAGCCTCAGTCTCCCAAAGTGCTGGGATTACAGGTATGAGCCACTGCACCTGGCCCCCAGGTGGTTTTTAAGTGGCCAAGGCTGAGGCCTGCAGCTTAAGGGAGGAAGAAGCAGCTAAACAAGGTTCCCTCCTAGTGAGTCACCTGCACAGGGAGGAAGGGGTTGAGGGGCTGGCTCCATTTAAACTTGAGGTAATTCTACAACCCCTTTGATCTGAGTCACACCTCGTTAACCCAAGGAGGAGAATGATCCAGTAAGCCTCTCCCATCCTCCCCACTCTCGCATCCCAAATGCCTGGTCCGATGGCCATTGTCGAGACACAACTGTGCAGTCAGAAGCTCCGACGTGACAGCAGCCTTTGACCTGAGCTGGCACGACCGTGGGCACTTGGCTGAGGACGCTGTGGTGTGCCCTGTCTGCAGGGAGCCCTGGAGCGTTGGCAGTGAGGGCGGGGCAAGTTGTATGCGAGGTGGTGACAAAGGATTAAGGGGATGTGAGGACTTCTCATGACCTGTGTGGCTGGGAGACCACGGGAACGCAGCAACAACAGTGCATCCAGAGAGCCACAGCGCTTGGCCCCACATTTGCTAAATTCCGTAGCTGTCACAACGGAAGACACGTTTTTCATGGAGAGGGAACAGTACCTTTACAGTGCAGGGGCAGCCACCTTCTGGGGAATGACAAAGAAGGGAAGACTCTGAACCCAAGGCAGCCTCTTTTCCTGACAGCGAGCTCATCCGGATGCTTTCCTCCAACAGCCCAGAGAGTTCAGGCCAGAGCCCAGGCTTCATGTGTTTCACATTCAGCCGCTCCGAGCATCCTCGGCCAACGCAGCTTCACCTGCTTTCAGCTGAGCCTGCAATGTTGGGCCTGCCTTCTCTAGTAAACAAGCTGAATGACTCAGATCTTTAACACCTTTCTTTTCTTCCCACCCACCCCCTGCCCTCCCCGCCTTTTTTTTTAAGAGACAGGGGTCTCACTCTGTCCCCCAGGCTAGAGTACAGTGGTCACTGCAGTCTGAAACTCCTAGGCTCAAGTGATTCTCTTGCCTCAGCCTCTCAGATAGCTGGAACTATAGGCACATGCCCACCACACCTGGATAATTTATTTTTATTCTTATTTTTGTAGAAACAGGGTCTTGCAGCAGGGCACAGTGGCTCTCGCCTGTAATCCCAGCACATTGGGAGGCCAAGGTGGGTGGATCACCTAAGGTCAGGAGTTTGAGACCAGCCTGGTCAACATAGCGAAACCTCATCTCTACTAAAAATCCAAAAATTAGCTGGGCATGGTGGTGTGCATCTGTAATCCCAGCTACTCGGGAGGCTGAGGCAGGGAGAATTGCTTGAACCCGGAAGGCAGTGGTTGCAGTGAGCTGAGATCATGCCACTGCACTCTAGCCTTGGTGACAGAGTGAGATTCCATCTCAAAAAAAAAGAAAAGAAATAGGGTCTTGCTATGTTGCCCAGGCTGGTCTTAAACTCCTGGACTCAAGCGACCCTCGCACCTCAGCATCCCAAAGTGTTGGGATTATAGGCATGACCCACTGTGTCTAGCTGATCTTTTCTTTACACGTGCCGTGATAGTAGCCATGTTCTTTAGTGTTTTCACAGGTCCTATGGCCCTTCCAGAGGAACAGCTATGTCACCCTCTTAAGGAGCAGTTTGCTGTGGGAGAGGGAGGGCTGGCCCGGGTGACTCACTACGGCAGCACCCACATCACCCCGTGCTGCAGCTGAGAGGAGGGGAGTCTGCACACTGATGCTCTCCCTGCCTTGGCCTCTCTACAGAGCCTGCAGCTTCATCTCCCAGCTCAAACACCACAGCGGCCACAACAGCAGCTATTGTCCCGAGCTCCCGGCTGATGCCTTCCACATCACCTTCCACAGGAACCACAGAGATAGGCAGTCATGAGTCCTCCCACGGCCCCTCTCAGACAACAGCCAAGACCTGGGAACTCACGGCATCCGCCTCCCACCAGCCGCCAGGTTAGCACTTGCTTTGCCCCAGGAGAGGTCCATTTCTCACTATTGCTTCTGAGATCGGGGCTGAGATCTAGCACAAGGCGGCTTTAGACCGTCAACCCAAAGTCGGGATTCACTGGGTAGCCTGCTGCCCCCAGCCACCAGCCACAGCCTCCTGGCCTGTCCTCTTTCTCCGTGGCTTTCTCTGTGGCTGGGGCAACTAGAAAAACAAGCCCACCCGCCAAGATGTGACAGGGCCAGCCTTATCACCCGCACAGCAGAGCCCGTGCTGAGACTCTGAGTGGCATCTGTGCCCTCTCGCAGTAGGAGGTGGTGGAAGCTCCCTGCAGTCCGGGGCCAGGATCCGTGGAATGGAGGAGCTGTGGGTAACGTGGACCTTCTCTAAAGCTTATCTGATTCTTAAGTGTGGCCAGCACCTCAGTGAGCTACCCTGCTTGTTCTTTGCTAAAACGAGTCTGGTTACGCCAGCCACGAGTCTCCGAGGGTGCTAAGATGGCAGCCGAGCTGTGCCGAGTTTCTCCTGCTTCATGAGGATCTAGGACCTCTAGGACTCGAGCCGTGATGCTCTCCTCTCTTTTCCGCAGGTGTGTATCCACAGGGCCACAGCGACACCACTGGTAAGTGTGTCCCTTTGTGAAGTACGTTTATGATCAGGGTGACCACAGTCCCAGGTGCTGGGTGGTCCTGGCCCAGGCCTGCCGCCCAGCACAATCCTGGCAGCAGTCCCTTCCACACTTAGAAGGCCTCCATCACATAGAAAGTTAAACAATAGCTGCTTTATGGAGTTCTCTGTTTGAGGTGCCTGTTTTTCTAAATATTGGTAGCTTCTAGCGGTCAGGCTACTGGAGTTGAACCCAGAGTGTTGGCACCCCACAAAAGGGCTCAAGGTCAGCTCTTCACAGCTCTACACAGCAGGGTCCACCTCCCTCGCACGGAGCATCCAAAGCCACAGGTGCCAATGCCAGCACTGACATTACAGCATCTCTGCCAGAAGCTGCCGGTCCCCTGCCGTGCACTTAACAGAGAAGCTGTCCACATTTTCAGTATAAAACACTCCTCTTGGCCAGGCACGGTGGCTCACATCTGTAATCCCAGCACTTTGAGAGGCCGAAGTGGGAGGATCACTTGAGGCCAGAATTTGAGGCCAGCCTGGTCAACATAGCAAGACCCCATCTCTATTTAAAAAGCAAAAAAAAGAAAAAGAAAAAAAGTTAACAACACAAAATAAAACCAAAAACTGTTCCTCCTTACAGAAGACACATGCAATGCTAAGGCTAGGAGAATAGAAAAGAGAATGTGCAAGTGACGATAAGGAGGAAAAGGGGAAAGCGTTTGCAAGACTAAAAGGAAAACCTGAAGGGAGGGGAGGAGAGCTGAGAGAGGAGGGGAGAACAGGAGGAAGAAGGGAAGCAGGCAGGGAGGAAGAACGCAAGTAATGAGAAGAAAGCAAGTCATGCTCCAGGCTGACAAGCTTCCAAAGTAACAAAAAAAACCAACTGTAATTTGATATGGGCAAAAATTATTTTAATCTTCTGTTCATAAATTTTCCTGCTAGAGAATGACTCATATTTTTGTGGTCTCATTTTTACCTGCATCAAACGTCATCTGGGAAAACATCAAGTGACTTTGGACATTTTAGCAGTTAATTGATTAGAATAGTTTAAAAAAACAATCAGACTGGGCAAGGTCGCTCACACCTATAACCCCAGCACTTTGGGAGGCCAAGGCGGGCTGATCACTGGAGGCCAGGAGTCCAAGACCAGCCTGGCTAACATGGTGAAACCCCATCTTTACTAAAAACACAAAAAATTAGCCGGGCATGGTGGCACATGCCTGTAGTCCCAACTACTTGGGAGGCTGAGGTGGGAGAATTGCTGGAACCCAGGAGGCAGAGGTTGCAGTGAGCTGTGGTCACGCCTCTGCACTCTGGCCTGGGCAACAGAACAAGAACCTGTCTCAGAAAAAAAACGAAAAGTAAATCCCATTTCTAACTCAAAAATCCCCTTGCAGGAAGGAAGCAGCACTTGCTACCAGATTTCCAGGCATCCTTCCAGAGAGACTGTACAAATAAACACATAGAGGATAAGGAATGCTGGACAGTTGCTTCATTTCTTCTGTTTGGTACTGTGTTTGTTTCCACTTGCTGGCATACCTTGTAGATCCCCCCATATCAGGACACAAAAACCATCTCATCGTTTTTAACAGTTACAGAATATTCCGTTGTATGGAATTCCCACCATTAATTTAGCCAACCCCCTATCTGGACATGTGATTGCTACATTCTGTGGTTATCTTACAAACAGCCATTAATTGAAAATCCGTAAGTGCAAGAATATCTGTGGGATAAAATCCTACATGTAAAGTTCAGGGGTCATTTTTTCTACATAGATTTTCCAACAACTATTTGATGATAGGCTATAATCTATAATCTGCCTTTTCCAGTTCATGACTTTTATTACATTAAAAAAGCAGCCAGGCACTGTGGCTCACGCCTGTAATCCCAACACTTTGGGAGGCCGAGGTGGGCAGATCACTTGAGGCCAGGAGTTCGAGACCAGCCTGGCCAACACGGTGAAACCCTGTCTCTACTAACAATACAAAAATTAGCAGAGCATGGTGGCGTGTGCCTATAATCCCAGCTCCTCGGGAGGCTGAGGCAAGAGATTGTTTGAACCCAGGAAGCAGAGGTTTAAGTGAGCCGAGATCACACCACTGCACTCCAGCCTAAGAGACAGAGCGAGACTCACACACACACACACACACACACACACACACAAACTTTCTCCCAAATTCTGAAATGTAATGTAATAAACATTAACCAAATGCCTACAATGGACAAAGATAATTCTGCACAAGGAACTGTGGAAATACAGAGACGCCACACACAAAAAAACTTCAGGTGTTTTATGTTGGATCAGCCACCCTGAGATCCAGGAGCACAAGTTATGTGTGGGAGATCTACTCACTGGTTCCTTGAACATCAGTGGATGTTGCTACTTCTGCATGAATAAGCAATCAGTTGAGCCCGTCTTCATAAGAAAGTATTAACAATGCTTTACCACAGTGGTTGCTCAGTAAATTAACTGACGTTTCAATCAACCCATTGATACTACCAATATCATAATTTGCTTTTTAAAATAAGTTATATAAATGATTAGCTCTATGCTTTTGCTCTTTTTAATTCAACAGTAAATGCTACATAGTAGATGCTCAATAAATATCGAATGAGTAAGCAAATGAATGAGTGAATTTGAGGGCTTCAACATTTTAATAAATTTTAAGAAATATGGTTCATAGTTTCATTGTCTTAAATATCTACTGGCTTACTTGGCAGCCCTTTTTTTATTATTTAATTTAATTTTACCTTAAGTTCCAGGACACATGTGCAGGACATGCAGGCTTGTTACATAGGTAAATGTGTGCCATGGTGGTTTGCTGCACCCATCAACCCATCACCTAGGTATTAAACCCCACATGTATTAGCTATTCTTCCTGATGTTCTCCCTCCATCTGCCTCTCCCAACAGGCCCCAGTGTGTGATGTTCCCCTCTCTGTGTCCATGTGTTCTCATTGTTCAACTCCCACTTATGAGTGAAAACACGTGGTGTTTGGTTTTCTGTTCCTGTGTTAGTTTGCAAGGATGATGGCTTCCAGCTCCATCCATGTCCCTGAAAAGGACATGATCTCACACCTTTTTATGGCTGCGTAGTGTTCCGTGGTGTATACGTACCACATTTTCTTTATCTAGTCTATCATTGATGGGCATTTGGGTTGATTCCATGTTGGCAGCCCTTTTTATCAATAACTTTCTACAATTATTCCAATATCTGGTCTCCCATCCCTGATGAAGCTATTCTTGAGGACTCTTGATTGTAAACTAAAAGGCCAGCATGCCACGATGCCAGCACTTAGTATGCCAGGTTTAGTATGGTTTAGTGTGATTTAGTATGCCAGGTGTGAGGACTTACTTCTCAGGATGGCAATATGCCTCTGGGCTTTCATGGCTGAAATGAATTTGCCGCAGTCGATGTGCTCAGCCTTTGACAGGAGCTGCCTCTATGTTTTATCATTCATCCATTCAATGTAAACTGAGTTTCTGTTCTGTGCCAGGAATGGTCCTAAGCTATTATGAAATACAGATCCCTCATTAAAAAGCAAATGTCACTTTAAATTTACTTCAATTTATAGAACTTTAAAAGCTTAACTTGATCAATCAAGTATTTATTGAGTATCTACTGTGAACCCAACACCTGCCACATGCTTAGTGCAATAGAGATAGAAAAGAAACCACTAGGCCAAGCACGGCGGCTCACACCTGTAATCCTAACACTTTGGGAGGCCAAGGCGGGAGGCTTGCATAAGCCCAGGAATTTGAGAGACCAGCTTGGTCAACATAGTGAGACCCTGTCTCTACAAAAAATGAAAATTAAAAAAATTATCCAAGTGTAGTTGTGTATACTTGTGGTCCAAGCTA
Source organism: Macaca nemestrina (assembly GCF_043159975.1). NCBI lineage: Eukaryota > Metazoa > Chordata > Mammalia > Primates > Cercopithecidae > Macaca > Macaca nemestrina. The sequence goes on from NC_092133.1 coordinate 137,893,399, forward strand.
CTTGGGAGGCTGAAGTAAGAGGCTCGCTTGAGCCCAGGAGTTTGAGGATAGAGTGAGCTATGATGGTGCCACTGCACTCCAGTCTGGGCTCCAGAGTGAGATCCTGTCTCAAAAAAAAAAAAAAAAAAAAAGGAAAGAAAAGAAAAGAAAACAAGGAAAGAAAGAAAGAGAGAAAGAGAGAAAGTGAAAGAAAGAAAGAAGAAGAGGAAGAAAGGAAGGAAGAAGGGAGGGAGGAGAAAGAAAGAAAGGAAGAAAGAAGAAGAAAAAGAAGAGAAGGAGGAGGAGGAAAGGAAGGAGGGAGGGAGGGAGGAGAAAGAAAGAAAGAGAAAGAAAAAGAGAGACAGAAAAAGAAAAAGAAAGAAAGAGGAAGGAAGGAAAGAAGGAAGGAAGGAAGGAAGGAAGGAAAGAAAAGAGGGAGGATAGGACCAGATGGCTGCTCAGAGTACTTGAGTTGACGCTCTTCCCTCAAAATCGCCTTCATCCGATGTAGGCACTCAGGAGCTCTGGCCACAGTGACACACGGGTATTAACACCCAGTGATTGGCCTAATTGGTCAGGGTGTTGCTGAGGAACGGCTATTCCCTGCATATGCCCAGAGGATATTTTCATCATCCATGCCAAACACTGGCCCCCGGCTGTCTCAGCTACCTTCTCTGTCCTGGACCCAATCCGTGCACAGGCTGAAGGTGGGGGCTGGTGGGGAGATGTGGTTTTCATGGCCTCCTCTGCAGTAATCACCTTTCCCCTCTCTCCTTCCTCCTCGCTCCTCCTCTGTCTCACCAGATCTCTTTCTCTTCCTTTTCCTCCAATCTACACACCCCCCAGGAAACAATAAAAGGTGGAGGGCTTGGCAGGTAAGCTGTTAATTCACTGCCTTGGTGATTCTGGTTTCCGTGTCTTCACTGGAGTTGCCCGGATGTCACTGAGGGAGAGGCCAAGGGTCTGGCGCTGAGTTCAAGTTGCTTTGTTTTATCCTTGGTTCAGGAGCCCTCTTCTCTCTTGAGTTTCATTCTGCAGATTTTCTTGTCACTTAAATAGAAATGGGGAGGGATCTTCTGAAGGTAGAAGCACAGTTTATGTCATGTTGCCTTTTCCAATAAAACACCCCCTACACCGTCAATGTGCGTCAACTCACTAGCCAACATGAAGACAGAGCTTACTGTCAGGTGCAGCATCTCCACTACGACAGATTTCTTTTTTTAGTCATAATAATGATTCATGTTAAGTCTGAAAACTCAAAACATTTTTCATTAGTTTCTCGTGTTTTCTGTTACTTCTTTTGTAACAATTTTTCTATGCTTTTTTATTTACTTACAAGTTGTTTTGTTTCTGTAATTTTACTATTTATTTTGATTACAGTGTCATTGCAAATATATGAGAAAAAAACAAACTTTTTTTAAAAAAAGAAATAAAGATTATCTCGAATCCCACCATTGTATATATTCCTCAAGACTTTTCTGTGCATATGGACATGCAAATGGCTGGTTGGAGATTATTGTAGGTGTTTTTTGTTTGTTTGGTTGGTTGGTTGGTTGGTTTTTTTTTTTTGAGACAGAGTCTCTCTCTGTTACCCAGGCTGGAGTGCAATGACTCTCACTGCAACCTCCGCTTCCCGGGTTCAAGCGATTCTCCTGCCTCAGTCCCTCAACTAGCTGGGATTACAGGCGCCCATCACCACGCCCGGCTAATTTTTGTATTTTTAGAAGAGACAGGGTTTCATCATGTTGGCCAGGCTAGTCTCAAACTCCTGACCTCAGGTGATCTGCCCACCTCAGCCTCCCAAAGTGCTAGGATTACAAGTGTGAACCACTGCACTCAGCCTATTGTGGTTGTATTTTGTGTTTGTTTGTTTGGTTTGTTTGTTTTTTGAGACAGACTGTTGCTTTGTCACCCAGGCTGGAGTGCAGTGTGCGATCTCGGCTCCCTGCAACCTCCACCACCCGGGTCCAAGGAATTCACCTGTCTCAGCCTCCCAAGTAGCTGAGACTACAGGCGCACGCCACCATGCCCTGCTAATTTTTGTATTTTTAGCAGAGACGGGGTTTCACCATATTGGTCAGGCTGGTCTGGAACTCCTGACCTCAAGTGATTCACCTGCCTCAGCCTCCCAAAGTGCTGGGATTATAGGCGTGAGCCACTGAGCCCAGCCTGCAGGTTCATTTTTATCTCAATATGTTTTTAACTTAAGATATTGCAGACATCTTTCCATGTTAATAAATGCAGATCTATTTTATAATTTTTAATAGTTGAATAGTATTCCATCATATGGGCATACCACATTTTATTTAACTAATTGTCTGTCGATAAGAGATTCAGATTAGCGTCTTGAAAATTATTTTAGGCCAGGCATGGTGGCTCACACCCGTAATCCCAGCACTTTGGGAGGCCGAGGGGGGCGGATCACTTGAAGTCAGCAGTTTGAGACCAGCCTGGCCGATGTGGTGAAACCTCTTCTCTACTAAAAATACAAAAATTAGCTGGGCTTGGTGGTGAGTGCCTGTAATCGCAGCTACTCGGGAGACTGAGGCAGGAAAATCACTTGAACCTGGAAGGCGGAGGTTGAAGTGAGCCAAGATCATGCCGTTGCACTCTAGCTTGGGTGACAGAGCAAGACTCCATCTCAAAAAAAAAAAAAAAGAAAATTAGTTTAAACAATACTTGAGTGAATACCCCTGTATTTGTCTATTCCCTAAGAGTAAATTCTAGTTGAACTAGAGAGTCAAAGAGTGTGCGCTTCTCAACTGCCCTTGGGAAAGATGGCACGAGTTTACACTCCCAGCCACAGGGCTCTGAGTGTCCCTACACCCTTATACTCAGATGTTTTGCAGTAGAGTTGTATTGGAAGGCCAAGCCCTGGGAGGTTTATTTTGGTATATGGACATGGCCTGGAGGTCATGCAGCAAAGGCCCTCAAAGCCCCCAGGGTCCATGAGACGTGCGACCCATGGTCTTCAGTGAGCGGCAACCACTGCTCCAGATCTCAGTGTCATCGTCTTGCATGCAGAGCACTGGGTGATGTTTTTTCAGGGAAATTCACAATAGTCAGGATCATTGGTCAAACCTGCAAGTGCATTTTGTTTGTTTTTGTTTTTGTCTTTAGAGACAGGGTCTTGCTGTCGCCCAGGCTGGAGTACAGTGGCGTGATCACAGCTTACTGCAGCGCCAGACCCCTGGGCTCAAACAATTCTCCCACCTTAGTCTCCCAGATAGCTTGGACTACAGGTGTGTGCCATCATGCCCAGCTAATTTTTTGTAGAGATGGGGGTCTTGATATGTTGCCTAGGCTGGTCTTGAACTCCTGGCCTCAAGCGTTCCTCTCCACTAAGCCTCCCAAAGCACTGGGGTTACAGGAATGAGCCACTGCACCAGGCCTGCAAGTGTTTTTAACAATAGTTCTGTTCCCCTGACCTCCGACTAAGCCCCTAGCTCACACAGAAAGACCCCCTTCTTCCTATGCTATCTGATAAACTTCAGGTGACACCTGTCAGTGCCCCAAGCTGTTCATTTCAACTCATTCAAAATGGTCCCAAATCCTAACCTCCTCCTATATATAACATCTCTCAAAAGACCTCTTCTTTCTCCTTACTGCTCTTTCTCTGCCATCAAAAGCTGTAGGTGGCCAGGATCCATGGCTCACGCCTGTAATCCCAGCGCTTTGGGAGGCCAAGGTGGGCCTGAGATCAGGAGTTCAAGACCAGCCTGGCCAACATAGCAAAACCCCGTCTCTACCAAAAATACAAAAATTAGCCAGGTGTGGTGGAAGGTGCCTGAAATCCCAGCTACTTGGGAGGCTGAGGCAGGAGAATCATTTAAACCTGGGAGGGAGAGGTTGCAGTGAGCAAACATCGAACCACTGCACTCCAGTCTGGGCAACACAGCGAGACTCCGTCTCAAAAAAAAAAAAAAAGAAAGAAAGAAAGAAAAAGAAAAAAAGAAAGAAAAGAAAAAGTTGGCTGGGCACAGTGGTTCACGCCTGTAATCCCAACACTTTGGGAGGCTGAGGCAGATGGATCACGAGGTCAGGAGTTCAAGACCAGCCTGCCCAACATAGTGAAACCCCGTCTCTACTAAAAATACAAAAATTATCCAGGCATAGTGGCACGTGCCTGTGGTCCCAGCTACTCAGGAGGCTGAGGCAGGAGAATCGCTTGAACCTGGAGCTGGAGGTTGCAGTGAGCCGAGATCACACCACTGTACTCCAGCTTGGGCAACAGAGGGACACTTCGTCTCAAAAAATAAAAAATAAAAAAATAAAACAAAGTTGTAGGTAGACTGGATGCAGTGGCTCACCTGCATAATCCCAGCACTTTGGAAGGCTGAGGCAGGTGGTTCAGTTGAGGTCAGGCATTTGAGATCAGCCTGGCCAACGTGGTGAAACCCCGTCTCTACTGAAAATACAAAAAATTAGCCAGGCGTAGCGGTGTGTGCCCAGAATCCCAGCTACTCAGGAGGCTGAGGCAGGAGAACCACTTGAGTCCAGGAGGCAGAGGTTGCAATGAGCCGAGATAGTGCCTCTGCACTCCAGCCTGGGTGACAGAGGGAAACCCTGTCTCAAAAAAAAGAAAAGAAAAAAATGGCAAGTGAGAAAAAAATGAAATTGGAAGGAAAATGGCACTGGGTGCTATTGTTTCTAAACCTGTGAGTTGAAGAAAAGGGGGCGTTGTACTGGGGACTGCAGAGGCGGGGTGTCCCTGTCTGCTTTCTCAACCCTGGCTTTAGCAGCAAGAGCACTCTCTCCTCATCCCACTCCTGGCTTTGCCCTTGAGGCTCTTACTGCTGCCTCCTGACTTGCCCCGTCCCTGCCCTGTCAGCCCAGGCACTCTGCCTGAGAAGGACAAAGATGAGGAGCAGAGGTGTGGGACGACAGGGAGCTGGCACCCTCAGCAGGAAAGAGAATGTGTTTTTACCTAGACATAGAATAGAGGGAATTGCATGGACCTTAAGAAATGTCCATAGCAGCAGGCTTGTTGGGAGGCCCTTGGATCCCTCTGTAAGAACGTCCATGGTAAAGAATTTGCAATTCATAGCAATGAATATGCTCCTGGGTGTCTCAGCGTGGTCTCCTCTCTTTCAGTGGCTATCTCCACATCCACCGTCCTGCTGTGTGGACTGAGCGCTGTGTCTCTCCTGGCATGCTACATCAAGTCAAGGTGAGTTGCATGGCTACTCCCTCTGCAAGAGGAAGTATTCCCTCACGAGAAAAGAGCTGCACCTGGCCAGGCGCGGTGGCTCACGCCTGGAATCCCAGCACTTTGGGAGGCTGAGGCGGGTGGATCACTTGAGGTCAGGAGTTTGAGACCAGCCTTTCTAATATGGTGAAACCTTGTCTCTACTAAAAATACAAAAATTAGCTAAGCGTGGTGGTGCACACCTGTAATCCCAGCTACTTGGGAGGCTGAGGCAGGAGAATTGCTTGAACCTGGGAGGCAGAGGTTGCAGTGAGCCAAGATGGCGCCACTGCACTCCAGCCTGGGCAACAGAGCAAGCCTTTGTTTCAAAAAAAAGAAAAAGAAAAGAGCCGCACCATAGTGATTCCAGAATGCCCCCTCCCAAGAAGGACCCCTTTCCTGGCCATTGGCTACCACACACCCCTTCTGTAGGGGCCAACGAGCGCCAGAGCTGAGGAGCAGTGAGCCAGCCCCAAGCCCAAGTGCCCGCTACCCCTGCCCACGGTAGAAATGGGGCGGCCAGAGAAAGTGCACCGGGTGGCCAACGCATGCAGTCCTATCCATTCTTCTTGTGATATCCCCGTGAATATATTCTTGCAGGTCCTCATTGAATAGGGGTATGCCTTCTTACAAATATATTCATTCATGTTAGCCTTAATTTTGTATTCCTGATCATTGAAATTCTACATCTTAGCATTTCTGGCAAAAATGTTTCTGCCACTTGCTGACTTCTTAAATTTTTCTCATTTTTCTAATCTTTAGGCAGTGTTATTATTATTTGATTAAATCCTCAAATGGCATTCTGGCCTTAATTTTGTGCTTCTATCAATTACTAACCAGTATTCCAGCATTCCATACTGATATAGATTTCAGATTTGTCCAAACTAAACTTTTAGTTACTATTAATAGTTATAAAACGTTCTTTTCTAAATGTGATATCAATATAAAAATTATGTGACCCTTTGAGCCTAATTTTGACAAAATGAACATTCCATGAAATGCTACCATAAAGTCAAAATGAAAACCAGTATCTAAAACTTCACATAAATCTTCAAAAGCTGTGAATACCATCCCAACCAATAAAAAATGCCATCAACCTCATAGACAGTTGAGAAATTAACAAACATTGATGTTACTCAAAAATTTCTCCAAAGAATTCAAAAAATGAAAAATGTTGACAAAACAGAAAATGACTTTTAAAAAAATTTTCAAAATATCATTATTAATAACTACAGAATTTCCATATAAAATGCTGAATTTGGAATTTTATATATATATATATATATATATATATATATTTTTTTTTTTTTTTTTTTTTTTTTTTTTTTGAGACGGAGTCTCGCTGTGTCTCCCAGGCTGGAGTGCAGTGGCGCGATCTCGGCTCACTGCAAGCTCCGCCCCCTGGGTTCACGCCATTCTCCTGACTCTGCCTCCCAAGTAGCTGGGACTACAGGCGCCCGCTACCACGCCCGGCTAATTTTTTGTGTGTGTATTTTTAGTAGAGACGGGGTTTCACCGTGTTAGCCAGGATAGTCTCGATCTTCTGACCTCGTGATCCACCTGCCTCGGCCTCCCAAAGTGCTGGGATTACAGGCTTGAGCCACCGCGCCTGGCCTGGAATTATATTTTTAACAGGTTATAATGAATACATATATTCACTGAATATATGTTTAAATGTATATACCACCTTTTTATGAAAATTACATTAAAATATATTCTTAAAAAGGATTTGTAAATTTGGTATATACAGCCAATAAGTATGTTCATAAGAGGAAAACAGCAATATTTACTGGCTATATGAAAGATATTTCAGTTGGGCATGGTGGCTTATGCCTGTAATCCCAGCACTTTGGGAGGCTGAGGTGGAAGGATTACTTGAGCCCAGAGGTTTGAGACCAGCCTGGACAACATAGTGAAACCCGATCCCCACACAAAAAAAAATTTTTTCATTTTTAAAAAGCTCAAAAAGTGAAATAAATATATCTTTAGGAAGAATTGGCATGGTCAGGCATAGTGGCTCACACCTGTAATCCTAGCACTTTGGGAGGCTGAAGTGGATGGATCGCTTTTTTTTGCGACCAGCCTGGCCAACATGGTGAAACCTGATCTTGACAAAAAATACAAAAAGTTAGCTGGGCGTGGTTGTCTGCAGAGGTTGCAGCAAGTCGGCATCACACCACTGCACTCCAGCCTGGGAGACAGAGCGAGACCCTGTCTCAGGAAAAAAAAAAAAAAAAAAGAAGGAAAAGAAGAATTGATAAATTTGATAAATTACTTGGTCATTTGGTGAACTGATGCTTTCCATAAACTTGTTTTTTGCAAATGGGTTATTAGATTTGCCATTTGACAAATTGGCTGTTAGCAAATTATTTTCAGTGAATGCACCCGCATCCTGCCTTATTTTAGCTCTCACTCCAGGCAGCTCACACTGCTCACCTTAAAATGGCCTAAAGAGCTGCTGCTCCTCCGGAGGGACGTTTCACCTGCCCCGGGAGAAGGTGCCAGCCAGATGCCCAGGGCGTCGGCACCCAGTGTCCTGCCTCCCCTGTGCTTGTCATTCAGGAGCTGATTGACTTGTGTATTTCTGTATTTATTTCACACATACTAAGTGCTAAGAACTGTTTTTAAAAGCTTCATGAATATTAAATCACTTTTTTCAGGATGATCAAGTCTGGTTTGGCCAGGCTCCCAGTCACTCTCTCCTTTTCTTATTCCTGCCATTTGAACGGCTTTTTGGCAGAGGACTGGCAAAGCGTGGGGTGAGCGCGGGGTGGCGTGAGTTGCTCCAACAACATTTGGTGGATCTTTGGTGGATGGGGAGGTTGGAAATACCTAGAGAGGATTTATTATTCTCATCATATTGCCCTGGTTGGTCTTGAACTCCTGGGCTCAAGCGATCCTCCCACCTCAACCTCCTAAAGTGCTGGGATTACAGGCATGTGCCACCACAACTGGCCGCTAGATAGGATTTAGTACTCTCTGTAGAGGTAGGCATTCTAGGTTCTCTCCATCTCTGAGGACTAAGTGCTCTCTGTCTGACTCCTGCGGCAGGGCCTCTGTCTGCTCCTGCCATCCCCACAGTGCTGGACATGCTCAGTGGGAAGCGTGTTGATTTGAGGCCAACCCCCTCCTCTTTTCAAAACCTATGAACCACCTGCTTTGCAGGCAAACTGCCCCGCCGGCCAGCATTGAAATGGAAGCCATGGAGGCTCTGCCGGTGACTGGGGAGACCAGCAGCAGAGATGAAGACTTGGAAAACTGCTCTCACGACCTCTGAAACTCGGGGAAACCAGCCCAGCTACGTCCGGAGTGAAGGAGCCTATCTGCTTTAGCTAAAGATGACTGAGAAGAGGTGCAAGGAGGTGGGCTCCAGGAGCAAGCCCACCAGGCCTCTCAGACGTCCCAGCAGGATCTCACGGACTGCGGGGTCGGCGCTTCCTGCACGGGGAAGCAGGTTCTCCGCATTCCCATGGGCACCACCTGCCTGCCTCGGATCCAGGACCCAGCTTCCCAGGAGAGACCAAAGGCTTCTGGGCAAGGGTTTTATTTTATTACAGTGTGAGCTGCCTGGAATACTTGTGGTAATGAAATAAAACCCCTGCCCCGAACCTTCCGTCCCTCATCCTGACTTGCAGTTCACAGAGAAAAGTGACAAACCTGAAGCTCTCTGTCAACTACAAGGCTCCTCCTGGCGTGGGAGGTGTCTCCAGGGAAGACACCAGCGTTGGGGCTTCTAACCACCCTGTCTCCAGCTGCTCTGCACACACAGACAGGGACCCGGGAAAGGTGGGAGAGATGCTGAGCCAAGCGAATCCTCTCCATCAAAGGATTCGCAAAGAAGAAACCTCAACTCAGTGCCATTTTACATATATATGTGTTTATATTTATACTTCCTTGTCTATTATAGCTACACATTATATATGATTTGTATTTTGACATTGTACCTTGTATAAACAAAATAAAACGTCTATTTTCAATATTTTTAAAATGCACTAAAAGAACCACCAAGGAGAAATGTTCCACACAAAGGAGGAGAAAGAGTAGGAAGGCAGAGTCCGAGGTGACTGAGTTCAGGTGTTCTTTCCAGAAGGAGAAAAAGCCTTGCCTAAAGCTGGCTCCGGTCACAGTTTTGGGGAATTTCCCACAATTCCATGTGAGGAGAAGCAGCATTATCTAATCCACACGGTGGCAAGTCCGGGCTCAGCTCAGCAACGGTTTACACATCGTCTCTTCCCTTCTTCTCTTACTTTCTTTGCTGTTTTTGATGTTTATTTCTAAAATCATGGGCCTAATCCCACCGCCTCATTTTATAGATGAGAAAATTGAGGACTGGAGAAGTTGTTCTGCCCGCAGCCACGAAGCTCGGTTAATGCTAGAGCTGGATCAGAGCAGGAGCTGGGACACTGGGCCCAGTGACTCACACCTGTGATCCCAGCACTCTGGGAGGCCGAGGCAGGAGGATTGACTGAGCCCAGGAGTTCAAGAACAGCCTGGGCAACATAGTGAGACCCCATCTCTACAAAAAATTTTTTTTCTTGAAACAGTCTTGCTCTGTCACCCAGGCTGGGGTGCAATGGCGAGATCTCAGCTCACTGCTGCCTCCACCTCCCAGGTTCAAGCAATTCTCCTACCTCAGCCTCCCAAGTAGCTGGAACCACAGGCATGTGCCACCACACCCTGCTAATATTTATATGTTTTTAGTAGAGACAGCGTTTTGCTATGTTAGCCAGACTGGTCTCAAACTCCTGATCTCAAGTGATTCACTCACCTCAGCCTCCCAAAGTACTGGGATTACAGGTGTGAGTCATGGAGCCCAGGCAAAAGTAATAGGGAGTGTAGGTGGGGTAGGAGGAGAGCAGTCCTGGCTGAAAACCAGCCACTAACTACCCCTTGTACAGCCAGGGGGAGGAGGGAGCCACTGTGGGCATTTGGGGGATGGGGCATGGGCATAGTGCCCAATCAGATATTCTCAAAGTGCCATTTTTCACTGACTTCTTTTTTGTGGGGGAGGGGACAGAGTCTCACTGTGTCGCCCAGGCTGGAGTGCAGCGGTGCAATCTTGGCTCACTGCAATCTCCACCGCAAGCAATTCTCATGCCTCAGCCTCTGGAGTAGCTGGGACTACAGGTGCACACCACCATGCCTGGCTAGTTTTTGTATTTTTAGTAGAGCCGGGGTTTCACCATGATGGCCAGGCTGGTCTCAAACTTGTGAGTCCAAGCAGTCTGCCTGCCTCGGCCTCCAAAAGTGCTGGGATTACAGGCGTGAGCCAACACACCTGACCTTCAGTCCCCATGTCTTCAGCTGCCACAAATCTAAATGATTCACATCTCCCACTCTTCCCTCATTCCCTGCCCTACACGTTTGCCTTGAAGAAAATGGATTGCTCTTCGCCTTTTATATTTTGCCTTGATTTTCCTTGATCAAGAAATAAGACTTTTTTTTTTTTTGAGACAGAGTCTTGCTCTGCTGTCCAGGCTGGAGTGCAATGGTGCAATCCAATCTCAGCTTACTGCAACCTCCACCTCCTGGGTTCAAGTGATCCTCCTGCCTCAGCCTCCCAAGTAACTGCGATTACAAGCGTGCACCACCACACCTGGCTAATTTTTGTATTTTTGGCAGAGACAGCATTTCACCATGTTGACCAGGCTGGTCTCGAACACAGGTGATCCACCCGCCTTGGACTCCCAAAGTGCTGGGATTACAGGCTTGAGTCACCGCAGCTGGCCAAGAAATAAGACTCTTAACTTTCCCCTTTTCATTTTTTTTTTTTTAACCATTTACAACGTTCTTTATTCCCTTGTATAGATGCAGACTTCCATTTTCTTCCTGCCTGTCTAACTTTTTAACATATATCTTGTGGTGTGACTTTCCCTGTTTAAACCCTTCTCCAGACATTAGGAAGTGGGAGAGCAGGGACCAAAAGACACAGGGAAAGACCCCCGTTTCTGACTTTCCACCCCTGTCGTCCACAAGGACCTCTTCCTCTTGGCTGAGGCTGCCCCCTGCTGGCTCGGAATTGCACAGCGCAGAGCGGAGTCCCGAGTACTGCGGGTTTGCCTCACCACGGGGCTGTGCTCCTTTGAGGCAGGACCAGCCCGACACAAATCACAGCCTCCCCCACACCTCACACTGCCGGGCACTAATCTAAACTCAATGTGTGCATATTTTAGGGAATATTAGGCACTATATTACCCGGGGTTTAGTTGACACTTTACTCCCCTCAGTGACTGTAAATCCACCCATTCTAATGGCACTGTTCTTAGCTATTCAGGATGAAACACCCACTCCTCTCCTGAAACCTTCCGTCCCTCATCCTGACTCGCAGTTCACAGAGGAAAGTGCCATACCCAAGGCCCTCTGTCAATTACAAGGCTAAAATGCACTAAAAGAATCACCAAGGATGGCAGGGCACAGTGGCTCATGCCTGTAATCCCAGCACTTTGGGAGGCCAAGGCGGGTGGATCACCTGAGGTCAGGAGTTTGAGACCAGTCTGGCCAACATGGTGAAACCCCGTCTCCACTAAAAACACAAAAATTAGCCGGCCATGGTGGTGGGCGCCTGTAATCCCAGCTACTTGGGAGGCTGAGGCAGGAGAATCACTTGAACCCTGGGGGTGGAGGTTGCAGTGAGCCGAGATCACACCCCTGCACTCCAGTCTGGGCGACAGAGTGAGACTCCAATTCAACAACAACAACAAAAAACACCAAGGAGAAATGTTCCACACAAAGGAGGAGAAAGAATGGGAATGCAGAATTCCACTGGGGCTCCTCTATCCTGTTGGGGTGCCTTATCATGCACTGACACAGAGGGGCTGACCTCCCCTCTCCCTGCTCCCGCCGCACGTGGGCACCTGGCCTGGGCGTGGCCTCCAGGCCCTCTCAGCTAGACTACAAAGCTGTTGAATACAGAGAATGAAGAGCACAGTGCTCACAGGGCAGTGCCCAGCAGTGGCCTCAGAAGCACTGACCGGCTGCTGGGCCTCCTGTTCCTGGGCTCTCCAGGCGACTTTGGGTCCTAACCATTTTCCAAACCTAAGCCTCCCATTTCCCGGGACTCTATGAGCCCCTCGTATCTTTCCAATACGTTTCTTTTTTCTTTGTAACAGATTCGGTTTTCATTACTTGTCACTGAAAAGTTCCTAGCTGATATGAAATTCGGTACCAGGAGTGGGTATTGCAAATTATGGAGAAGAGGGGAGATAAGGAACGTCTGCGGTTGGTTATCTGCCTTAGAGAGGAGAGAAAAGAGCAAATGTTCTGATGATATGCAGAGACAGGGACGGAGCAGCCCAGGAAGTTCGGTAATTAGTTCGCCAAGAGGTGCCTGGGTTGTCATGCCCGCTGCAAGCCCGGCTCTTGGAGACTGTTGCTTCCATCCTGAGATCGTATGGCTACGAGAAATCTGAGGCCATAGGCGGGTGACTGCTTTTAATGGCGCTGAAAAACTTAGAGAATTAGAAGTTCAAATCTCTAAAGTCTGAATTCAAGCCACAGACTGAAACCTAAAGACTTCCTAGAACAACACGGAATTTCATCCCTTACAGATGCAAGGCCAGGATGTCTGAAAACCCGTCTTAAGAGTCTGAGCCTTTCGCTGGGTGCGGTGGTTCATGCCTGTAATCCCAACACTGTGGGAGGCCAAGGCAGGTGGATCGCTTGAGTCCAGGAGTTCAAGACCAGCCCAAACGACATGGTGAAAAACCCTGTCTCTACAAAAAACACGAAAACTATCCAGGTGTGGTGGCAGATGCCTGTAGTCCCAGCTACTCAAGAGGCTGAGGTGGGAGAATTGCTTGAGCCCAGGAGGTAGCAGTGAGCCGAGATCATGCCATATAGCACTCCAGCCCGGACAACAGAGGATACACTGTCTCAAAAAAAAAAAAAAAAAAAAAAAAAAAGAGTCTAAGCTGTCAAGTTGAAGAACATTAGCTGAATCCATGGCCCCAGCATGTTTCCTAGCTGGAAGGGAGAGCACTGATTGGAGAAGGGTGAGGTTCCTGTACTGGATTAAAAACGTAGGGGGACATTGGGAGGACTGATAGGATCCCCCAACCTCCCTTGCCCTCAGAAGCAGCCCTCTGTTCTGCCTCTGAGTGCTGCAACATTTCCTCCTGCTCGGGGGGTCATCTTGCAAAAGGAAGTCTGTTCTGCTGACGATTTTCTCCCCCTGCCCCTTCCGCATGGGGAGGAAACTTTGCTGAGAATCCCAATTAGACCCTCAGGATCCCAGGATTCAGCCCGTTCAGTGGGAACAACAGCTCCCAAGGCTGGGCTGGGCCCTGCTGCAAGCACCTCCACCCCCACGTCCCACCTGCGGCCTCCTCACAGGCCAAGCCCATAGCCAACGCCCAATGCCCCTGTCCTTCCTTCACAGTCTCCTACAGCCAACTCACCTTCCAGAACCAGATCAAGTTTACCTTCTCCAGGAGCCTCTGTTTTTTCAGTTTTGGGTTTTGTTTTGTTTTGTTTTTTGAGACAGAGTCTCACTCTGTTGCCCAGGCTGGAGTGCAGTGGCACGATCTTGGCTAACTGCACCCTCTGTCTCCCGAGTTCAAGCAATTCTCCTGCCTCAGCTTCCTGAGTAGCTGGGACTACAGGTGCGTGCCACCACGCCCGTCTAATTTTTGCATTTTTAGTAGAGACAGGGCTTCACCATGTTGTCCAGGCTGATCTCAAACTCCTGATCTCAAGTGATCCACCCATCTTGGCCTCCCAAAGTGCTGGGATTACAGGCGTGAGCCACCGTACCCAGCCCCAGAGCCTCTGCCAATGACTCAATTATACAAAATCATTTGCCTCTGAGCCTTCATAACACTTATTATCTGCTCTATGCATGTGGCATCTGCAAAATACTGTCTTTGTGCAGTGGAAAGAGGATAGAACTTAAAAGCCTGAGTGTCGAACATCCATTCTACCCTTTGCTGGCCCTGTCACTTGGAGGCACTACGTGCACTGACATTGCCTCGTCTTCGCAGTGGGGATGACGGCACATGCACTCCCTTCCCAGAGGCGTGAGGGTTACAGGAGACCCTGGCGTCAGTCTCTCCCCTCACTAGCCACTAGAGATCCTGACAGTGAAGCCTGGTACTAATCCTCAAGAAGCTCACAGCCTGGTCAAAAAGAGAAGCATACCAGAACAAACATGAAGCAAAACCTTATGCCACAAGCTAGTAGATAATCACAAGCACACACACTAATGGGACACGAGCCCCATAAAGGCAGAGATGGCTCCAAGGCCTGGAGGCTTGAGGAATGCAGGACGTGAGCTGGAAGGATGGGTGGAATTTCAATAAATGGGCAGGGAGCATTCTAAATAGGGGAGGGATGGAGACAAAAACACAAACAGGAAATTGAGCGACATGTTCAGGAAAGACAGAGCATGGCCGCTGGGCAGCCAGGTCAACCGGCGGCAAGGCAGGGGTTGGCCAGGGAAGCACCGCGCCGCCCCTGCACACCCTGCATCCTCGGGTCCTGGGAGGGCTGCTCAGTAACTGGAAGGAAAATGAAACTGAAAAAGAGCAAGGGTCCCGTAGGGCCGTCAGCCCCAAGTCTCCGCTCGGCAAAACCGCTCCCTCCTGGTGGACGCCCTCACCGTGAAGGTCAGTGCTTCTCTTTCCAAAGCTGTGTCTTCATTCCTCTGGGCAGAGAGCCAAGAGTCCTAGTTACAGAAGTGTGTAACTGGGTGCCATGGCTCACCTGCAGTCCCAGCTACTCAGGAGTCTGAGGTGGGAGGATCGCTTGAGCCCAGGAGCGTGAGGCTGCAGTGAGCAGTGATTGTGTGACTGCACTCCAGCCTGGGCGACAGACTGGGATTCTTGTCTCCAAAATAATTTTAAAATGGGGTGTAATCTTCTTGGAGTCAATGCCACCCAGAGGGTACTCAAACTGCTGCCAGCCTTCCTGGGCTGCAGGGGCTGCGGGTATTTTCCAAGTGTTCCGGGAAGGCTTGGTGGCTCCAGAGGTGCCTGAGGGGCCAGCACAGGTGGGGAGCGGAGAAGGAACTCTGGGTGCCCATCCCCATCCTGAGTGATCACAGCAGCTGCATTTGTTAACTGGAAGTAAAATTAGGCCTAAAGAATTCTATGGCTAAGAACATCTGAAAGCCTTCCATGCTATTAAATATTTATTTTATTGTTCATCCTGGACTCCATAGGCAGATGCTTTAAAAAAAGAAAAAAAAAAGTGATCTTTTGGAAGAATTCTAACTCCAACTCTTCACATAGCTATGGGTTTGAGATTGAACTTGAGTTTTCATCCAAGCTCTGCTCTGTGATACTGAGCACAGAGGGCCCAGCCCAGTGACTCTTCGGAGCCTGTTTCTTCATCTGCACAAGGCAGCTGTCATCTGCCTCCCAGGTTTGCTGTGAGGACTGAAGGAATTCACATACACAAAGATCCGATAGCATCTACCTTCAGGAGGCTCCTAATAAACATTGACTTCACTTCCTAAATGAGATCTATTTACTTACAGGGTAATCAGCACCTGCCCCTTCCTTCTCGAATACATTCCCACTTTTTTAGGATTTATTCTTTCATCCAGCCGTATGCATCATGGAAAGCTGACCTCATCCCAAGCTCCAGGACATAAAACCCTGATGATTTGAAGCCATTCTTCCTTACGATGATTGGCTTAGGAGTGGGCAGGTCGCCCAGTTCTGACCAACAATATGTGAGTCAGCTGGAGAAGCCTGTGGGAAAGGCTTTCTTGCTCCCGTTCCCAGACAAAACCAGGTCCAGCTGCTTGTTCTCATGGTCCAACAACAAGCTGCAGGCAGAGTGGGGAAGAAGGGAGTTGATTTCTGTAGCCAGTTACAGGGAGAAGGTCAGAGTAACTCACCATACTAATTTAAAGTTGTAAGGTTTTTTTTTTCAGTGCTTATATACATTTAAACCATATACCTTTGTGCAGGAGTACACCTCCAAGCTGAGGTATATTCCTCTGTTTAATCTGTCACTAGGGTCTGGGGTCTGGAAAATTACTTCAGAGCCTTGGAATGATTACTTCATTTTTTTCTTACTTGTTTTAGAGACAGGGTCTCACTATGTTGCCCAGGCTGGTCTTTGAACTCCTGGACTCAAGCAATCCTCCTCCCTCAGCCTCCCAAAGTGCTGGGATTGTGGCCGTGAGTCGCTGCTCCTGGCCCAATTACTTCATTTAAAGTGGATCCTGGTACAAGGTGTACAAGAACGCCTCCATTATTTTAATTAAACTCTAAGGTTTGGGAGAAAGCCCAGGCGGGGTCTTAATGGACTTGTTTTTACACTCTAGCCTTTGTCCTAAGGCACCAGTTTCTCCAATTTTCCATGTTTAACTTGTATATTCCTCAGAGTTATAATAAGGTCTTCCTTCCAAGGGCTGCAGGTGGCTGGCCAGGAGAAGCCTGCCCAGCGACACTGCCCAGCGACGCTGAGGCACCAAACATGAGCAGAGGAGGAAGGAACGCCTGGGAGCAGCTGAGCTGAGCCCCTGCCACCAGCCTCCTCCGCACGCCCGCGGAATCAGCACTTTCTGTTTCCCGCCCCGCCCCTGAGAGTCTTGCTCTGGGGCCACTCACAGCCAATTAAGTGGGGTTGTTGTAAGAGAGTCTAAAATACATGGAGCTGGCCGAGGACGTGGGGCCGACCCCATTGTGTGTGTGTGAGGCCATGATTAAAGTGTTACCTGTCACCAGGTGTTGCCAATTCATGGGGAAGCTCTCTCCATGTGACCTCCAAGCTACTTACTTTTTATTTTATTGTTCATCCTGGACTCCAAAGGCTGATGCTATTTTTTTTTTAATGTGTCCTTTGGAAGAGTTTTAACTACAACTCTTCACTAGTGGTAGTGGAAATACCGTGGGTATTAAAAACTAAAGCATTTCCTAATCTGTGGGGTCCAGATTAGGAAGACATGTATTAGGAAAATGATTACTTAAAAAACAAAAAAAAATTCAGGCAGGGCACAATGGCTCACGCCTGTAATCCCAGCACTTTGGGAGGTTGAGGCAGGTGGATCACCTGAGGTCAGGAGTTCAAGACCAGCCTGGCCAACATGGTGAAACCTCATCTCTACCAAAAATACAAAAATTAGCCGGGTGTGGGGGCACATGGTTGTAATTCCAGCTACTCGGGAGGCTGAGACAGGAGAATCGCTTGAACCCAGGAGGCGGAGGTTGCAGTGAGCGGAGATCTCGCCACTGCACTGCAGGCTGGGTGACAGAGTGAGGCTCCATCTCAAAAAAAAAAAAAAAAAAATCAATCAGAACCACTGAATTGTACATTTAAAAAAGGAAGAAGAGAAAAATTCAGGATGTCAGCACTGTGCTGGCCGCTTCCTGGGGCCCTCAGTGAGTTCCTTTAAAAGACGGGCGTAGGGTGACAGAGGCCAGCCTGGAAGTGGACAGGAAACCCCAGCCTTTCCGCTGTGGTCCAACTTGGACTGACGCCCTCATGGCAGCCAGAGAGCCCTGCAGGGTTGAGGCAGGAGTGTGGCCGGGGTGAGTCTTCATTGTAAGACTGCAGGTCCCTCTACATGAGAGCGAGTTGGGCCGGGGCAGAGGCACATGGCAACATACACAACTGGTCCAGGAGGCAGAACGGTGGAGGGTCGCGGGCGGGTGGGTGGTGCGTTCTGAAGGTTGCGTGAAGAGAGCTTCCCAGTGAACTGGCATGAAGAAAAGTATCAGCCAGATGATGGTGCCGTTTCCGGAGGCGGGGAAGGGTGCATGGAGGAGCCAGCAGAGCTCGGAAGGAAGTCAGGGCCTGTGTCTGGGACATGGCAGGGCTGAGATGTCACGAAGACAGCAAATGGAGTGATCGATTGGCGACCTTGGCGTTTGAGCGGGAAGCCCCCGTCCCTCCATCTAACTTACCTCTCAGGCCAGGCCGCTAGGGATAAAACACACACAGGTCCCCGGTAAGGAGGAACACAGGGGACGACACCCCCTGGGCCCTCTTGGAGAACCTGTCCTTAAGTAGGCTGGGCAGAGGCAGAGCCCCTGCTGGCTAAGGGACCCCTGCCCCCACACCAACCCAGCTGTGCAGAGGTGCCTTGGTGAGGGGTGTGTGTAGCACCATCTTCATGTCTGGGCAAGGAGCTGGAGGAACCCTGCCTGCCTCGGTTCAGACGTCTCTACCGCTCCCACTCACTGCAAATCTAGAGTGATCAGCTTCCAGGCTCTCAGTGTACCCCACATTGCTAAAGTCAGGGGTTCAGGGTGACTAGGAAGGACTGAAGGGCTGGGGTCAGACTTGAAGATACATGTTAAATTGCTAATAGTCTGATTCTAGAGGTATCAAAGTCCCTTTGTGATCCAGTGAGTTGCTCCCAGACCCAGACCAGACACCACTGCAGGAAGGAAGCTGGGCAGGCAGCGTGACGGTAACCAGCTTCCCAGGCAGGAAGGTCCCATAGGGTTGCTGCACTGCCTTAGGTTGATTAAGCTGTGTCTGAGTCCACCATGTGACGTCTCTGCCCTCAAGCCTGGGCTGCTAAAGGAAAAACACCAACTAAAAGGATGGTGTTTGATTTCAACTGGGAGGGTGCTGCCCAGCACATCTGTGTTTTCCCTCACTTTCCACTCCATTACCTTCTATGTCCATCCCAAATGCTCGACCCAGCACTTTGGGAAACTGAGGCAGGAGGGCAGCTTGACCCTAGGAGTTTCAGACCAGCCTGGGCAACAGAGCGAGATCTTATCTCTACAAAAAATCAGCAAAAATTAGCCGGGCATGGTGGCATGCACCTGTAGTCCCAGCTACTTGAGGGACTGAGGTGGGAGGGTCACCTGGGCCTGGAGGTCAAGGCTGCAGTGAACTGTCATTGCACCACTGCACTCCAGCCTGAGTGACAGAGTAAGACCCTGTCTCAAAAAAACAAAATTATTGGGTGAGAGTAACCTAAACTTGTTCCCTTACCACTTACAATGTACCCCTTTCTCCTTCATCTCTCCCGTCCCAATCCCTCTCACCTGGCTTCCATCTCTCCTTTCTGAATTTGCTTCCTCTCAACACATAACCCTGCACAAACCTCTCTCGTTTTAAAAGCAAAAACCCCTCCCTAAGTCCACATCATCCCCTACCCACTTCTTGCCTCTGGCCAGCCTTGCTTCCTGAGTGAGAACTAGTCTACGCAGTGTCCGTATCTTCCCCTCCCACTGGTATTTTACAGTTCTATCACACAGACACATCGCTTAGAGCCAATAGTCATGTAAGACACCTACCAAAAAGCCCCTCCACCTGCCCATTCCCTCTCCCAAAAGGAAACATTTAGAAATCTTTCTGCTGAGTGTCTCAGTGCGTGTTGTCTCTCCGAGATGTCTCTAAATGATGGGCTTGCGTGGGCTTCTGCTTCCATGTTTGAGTTTCAGGCGCTGTAACTGACTTCCTGCCACTGAGGCTGAGATTCGGCTCGTTCACGCCACATGTGCACACAGCTCCTACCTGCAGTGCATGCTCACCCTTATGAAGGCCACAAAAGCAGGCACACTCCACTGAGTTGGCGAGGTCGGGGGTCAACTACAGTTCTCTCCTATACAACTTGTTGCCTTCCAGAGGCCTAATCACTGCCTTTTCCCCCCAGGCTATGTCCGCACTCTGTCACCCAGGCTGGAGGTCAGTGGTGCAATCATGGCTCACAGCAGCCTCAACCTCCCAGGCTCAAGCCATCCTCCCACCCCAGTGTCCCAAGGAGCTGGGAACAAGGCATGTGCCACCACGCCTAATTTTTTTTTATTTTTTGTAGAGATGGGGACTGCCTATGAGGCCCAGGCTGGTCTTGAACAATCCTCCCCTCTCAGCTTCCCAAAGTGCTGTGATTACAAGTGTGAGCCACCACGCCTGGCCAATGTGGGCCTATTTTCACCCATTATCCTGGGCATTTAATGAGTCATTTCAATCCAGAAACCCTTACCATCAGTTTCAGGTAATTTTCATAATTTAAAAAAATGTTTCGGCCAGGCGCGCTGGCTCATGCCTGTAATCCCAGCACTTTGGGAGGCCAAGGCAGGCAGATCACAAGGTTGGAAAATTGAGACCATCCTAGCCAACACAGTGAAACTTCATCTCTACTAAAAATGCAAAAAATTAGCCAGGTGTGGTGGCATGCCTGTAGTCCCAGCTTTTCAAGATGCTGAGGCATGAGAATCACTTGAACCCGGGAGGTGGAGGCTGCAGTGAGCCAAGATCACGCCACTGCACTCCAGCCTGGGCGGCAGAGAGAGATGCCATCTAAAAAAAATTTTTAAATTGACTCTGTTGTCCATTGTCCATTTTCTTTTCCTGCAATTGCCATTTACAGATGCTCAGCTTCTTAAACTGGTTCCCTAGTTTTGTTTTTGTTTTTTAGAGACAGGCTCTCGCTGTCACCGAGGCTGGAGTGCGGTGGCACAATCTCAGCTCACTGCAACCTCCACCTCCCGGGCTCAAGCCATTCTCCAGCCTCCGCCTCCCGAGCAGCTGGGATCACAGTCGCGCGCCACTACACCCAGCTCATTTTTTGTAGATGGGTTTTGCCATGTTGGCCAGGCTGGTCTTGAACTCCCAAGTTCAAAGCGATTCACCTACCTCAGCCTTCCAAAGTGCTGGGATGACAGGCGTGAGCCACCACGTCCAGCCTCTAACTACTTCTCAATCTTTGTTTTTGTTCTACTTTCTAGATTCTCAGCTTATTCTTGTAACAGTTCTACTGGCTTTCTTTCATATTTTTTTCTCCAAATTTTTTTTTTTTTTTTTTTTTTTTGAGATGAAGTCTTACTGTGCGTCCCAGGTTCAAGCGATTCTCCTGCCTCAGCCTCCTGAGTAGCTGGGATTACAGGCGCCCACCACCATACCCGGCTAATTTTTGTATTTTTAGTAGGGACAGGGTTTCACCACGTTGGCCCAGGCTGGTCTCGAAATCCTGATCTCAGACGATCCACCCACCTCGGCCTCCCAAAGTGCTGGGATTTCAGGCGCGAGCCACTGCGCCCGGCCCCAAATATTCTTTTATACGTATCTATCCTGCTACTCCATGGAATGCACTACCTCCTCTCATTCTCAGAATGTGTTAAAGATATTTAGATGTTTTCTTCTCCCTGTATAGACAGTTTGCTCCAAGTTGATTCTTCGGTTTTGACCTCTAGCCTTCATCTTAGGGGCCGGGTCATCTTCAGATGTTTGATGCTCCCCAGGATGGCTGCTACCTCCTTCTTGTTGTCTTTGCCCTTAAGGGTTAAAACACACACACACACACACACACACACAAACCTTTTACTGCCCTTATAGTATGGTTTCAGAAAGAAACCATAAATGAACACACACATCTTAGCCCTCAAATTTTTCACTCACATTTTAGGCCACAGTGGTCGGCTTCTCCCCTCACTGAAACTGATCAGCTAATGTCAACTGACCTTGACAGTGCCAGTTAAACACCTGCCCACCCTTGTTTATTTGGTCTCTACTGCACTGGATGCTGAAGATCCCCTTTTCCTGGACTCCCCCTCTCCGGAGCTCAGTGGTGCTCCACCATGAGGCTCCTCTGGATCAGCTGTCGCTCTTCTTAAACCCTCTTCCTCTCTTCACCCCAAGCCTCGTGTGTGCCGGCTTTGCTTCTCAGACCTCTGCTCTTCTCATTCTCTATCCTCTCCCGGATTAACTCGGCGAAACCCTTCAAACTGCACCACCACCCACACACCGACAACTCTGAAGTCCCCAGGTCCAGCCAGGCCCTTTGCTGCAGGACAGATGTGTTCACCCAACAGCCTCATGGATGGTTCCACTCAACATGCTGAAAAACAAACTCATCACTGCGTTTACACAAACCTGCTTTAGTTTCCATTTTCCCTGTCTCAAGGAAGACGACCTCTACCACAGAGTGTCCCTGTCATGATCCCAGTACTCCAGAAATCCGACCGATTCTACCTTCTAAACATCGAGAGCAAAAGTTTCCAAACTTAGCATGCATGAGCACCACTTGTCAGGCTTGTTAGGTACCAACAGCTGGGCCTCAACCCTGAAGTTTCTGATCCTGCAGGCCTGATGTGGGGACTGGACATTTTTATTTCTAACAAGTTCCCAGGCGATATTGCCACTGCTTACTGGAACCACACTTTGAGAACCACCAATCCTCACATCCGTTCCCTCCTCACCAGGCCCCACAGGTGCTGTGGTCCAGCCCATCTGGAGTCATTTCTTGCTGAGATTATGATCCTGTTAGCCTTGTAATTTATCTGACCTCCTTAAAACATTATTATTAATTATTATTATTATTATATTATTTTGAGACAGGGTCTCGCTCTGTCACCCAGGCTGGAGTACAGTGAACTGTAAGGTGACCACAGCTCGCAGCCTCAACTTTGAGCTCCAGCAGTCCTCCTGCCTTGGCTGGATTCAGGGCTGGGGCTACAGGCGTGAGCCACTGCTCCCGGCCAAAGTCTCAATTTTGATGCCCCAATTCCCACCCAAGACGTCACGTCTCGTACTCTGCTTCCTGTGTCATGTGAACGGTGACAGTGCTGTAGGAAACAGTAAACGGGAAAAAGGGCAGGCTCAGAACAACAGTGCTGACGCAGTCATCACACAGCGGTATGCCAGTGCTATGATGCCTGTTTAATTGAAACCTTGTAATAAAAGTTTAAATACATAAAATGTTTTTTTTTTTTTTTATCAAAAGAACATCCCCCACTTCCCCGACCAGATACGTCTGGGGCGGAGGCAAGTGGAGACTGGCTGTCTGTAGGGAGTGGAGAAATGGCAGGTCCAGCTTGGGCTGGTGTCCTCTTCCTCAGAAAGTGCTGTGGGTGAACCCAGAGTCTCAGGGAGCGGGAGCCCCCTCGCTGGCTTTCTTCACGCGGGGTCCTCGGCAAGCTGCTCTGCACTGCGGAGAACGTGCGCCTTGGCCTCAGAAGACGAGGAAGAGCAGAGCCTCGTGCCGGGGCAGCACAATGTTCTCCACGGTGCGCTCCATGGCGCGCACCTGCTCCGGGGAGGCCGTCAGGAACGCCAGGGGCCCGATGCGCTGCTCCGCGCAGGAGTGGCAGAGGTAGCCCCCCTTGTTTTCCTTCCTGTTGCTCTGTGGTGATGGACAAGAAAGAGAGCTAAGGAGAACCACCAAAGAACATGGATTTTCCAGCAAAAAGCATGGAGTTACCATCACAGCTGCCCAGGGACAACGCATTTGAATTCTGATGTTTTCAAAGGGGTGCACACCCTCAGAATAACACCTCCCACAGCACCACCATCTAGGTGGCCTCAACACCCCCAAATTCCCTGAGTGCAGAAACAGCCATTTATCCAGTTGAGATAAACAACCAAGAAAAGCTGTGTTGGGACCCCAGGGAACAGCTCTCCCTCTAAGCGTGTGTCACAACCCAGCCTCCCAGACCTATGGCTTCAGCACGGCCAGGCAGCATCACGTGCCCTGACCTCTGACCCCGGGGCCGACCGCACACTTCTCGTGCCTCTCGTATGAAAAGCCCCTAATAAAGGATCACACAGCTCTCTCTTATCTCCCCACCTACAACCCAGAGAAGCATAAAGCTCACTAGCAAAACACGCAAATGGCTGAATTAAGTTCCACAGACAGCAGACATACATAGGTGATGGCCAGCTTCTTCATGGTGAGGACGGTGTCGACAGGGATGGCATTGTTGCACTGTCCCACGCAGCAGCGCACCACGCCTGTTTTTAAGACGTTGCTTGTCAGCTCTGCTTGCAAGAAGTACTCCTGAGAAGGAAAGAGTGAGAAAGAGAATCATGGCGATACCTCCGCTAGGGTCTGCTGGAAACACAGTGAGAACCCTTTAGATGCGCTCTAAGTCCCAGAAAGAGAAAAACACCGACTGCCCTGTTCTCCCTTAGTTTCTCTAACTTTTCCCTGCCTCCAAAGCTACCAACAGTCCAACTGACAGTCTGATTGCTTTTTAAATATATATATATATTTAACGGATAAACATGCAAAACTATTGCCTCTAATGACATTTCCAGAATATTTCTGGATTTTATTTTATGCTAAGGCATCCCCAGCTCAATCTTTAGAAAATTATTTGTATATTCACATTACAACCCAGGTAGGCAACACAGAGGACCTGAAGAAAACTTGCCCCAAACATCCCTGTACATTTCCACCATCCCGTGTACTGGCTGTGCTAGTGAGCAAATGACACCCTCGCTAAGCCTGTCTTTATCCATAAATGCAGATGGCACGGTGCCAGCTAAAGGTGGCTGCTGAGAAGACACCCCTCAATTCATGCAAGGCACTCATGCCTGGCAGGAAAGGAGCACCCAGAGGAAGCGCTAGTGACCTCCCGGGCTGGAAACACCACAAGGACAGGGCACTGTCAGCTTCGCTGCTGCCCCGTGGGGCTCCACGTCACCGGCTGATCCGCTAGCAGGACCACACACACCTGCTGCCCAGCAAAGGACAGTTTCGTATTTTCTGGATTACGACCGGCTATTGATCTAATTATTCTACAATCTGTGTCCTACATTTTGATTTCTTTGGTCTTTACTCTTAGAGGGCCTGCCTACTAGGTATGAAAAAGAACCGAAAACCACCATGCAAACAATCAAGTTATGGCCAACAAGTACTAACAGCTGACGAAGTGAAATCATGTCTGAAGTCACAGATTTTGCAGAAGTCCCTTCGACTGTCATCTCCATTTCCCTCCCCAGGGACAGCCAGGACCATGAACCTGGCGAGGTGCCTCCAACCCACTGTGAAATAGCTTCTTGTTTACACACGTGTCCAAGGACACAGGTCTCCTTTTACAGGTGTCTATTTACACGAATGTTACACTTCTGGCTTCCTCCTCACCTAGTTGTTCTAAAATGCTGTAGGGGACTCAGTCACAGCACTCTCTTGTATTTTATTTACCCATTCCCTTGCTGTGGTTACTCGGTTGTTTCCAAACTATTTCCAACAATGCAACAATGAACATCCTTGTACCCGACTCCCTGTCCATTCCAGAAGTTTCTCCAGGGCTGGGCTCTCAAACCGTTTTTGATGCAGTTACCATTATAATGCTATACACATATAATGCTATTCCACACATATGGAAGAAAAGTTTCACAAAACATGATTTAACCTAACATGCAGTGTTCTCTGATTTCTTTAGATTTTATGCCATTTCACTCTTTTTAAGCCTCTCATAACCCACTAGATTAACTGTTTTTATTTATATAAATTTAAGGGGTAGGGGGTCACACCTGTAGTCCCAGCACTTTGGGAGACTGAGGTGGGAGGATCGCTTGAGCCCAGGAGTTCGAGATCAGCCTGGGCAATACGGCAAAACCCTGTCTCTACCAAAAATACAAAAATTAGCCAGGCATAGTGGTGCACACCTGTAGTCTCAGCTTCTGGGGAGGCTGAGGTTACAGTGAGCTGAGACTGTGCCACCGCACTCCAGCCTGGGCAACAGAGCAAGACCCTATATCTAAACAAACAAACAAAAAGAATCTAAGATTCTGTGAGACCAAGAAGCTGTCTTTGGCCAGATGTAGTGGCTCAAGCCTGTAATCTCAGCACTTTGGGAGGCCGAGGCGAACTGATCACTTGAGGTCAGAAGTTTGAGACCAGCCTGGTCAATATGGGTGAAACCCCATCTCTACTAAAAATACAAAAATTAGCCAGGCATGGTAGTGCACGCCTGTAATCCCAGCTACTCTGAGGCTGAGGCCTGAGAATCATTTGAGCCCGGGAGGCGGTGAGCCGAGCAAGATGGCACCATTGCACTCTAGCCTGGGCTACAGAGGGAGACTCCGTCACACACACACAAAAAAAAGCTGTCTTTGAAACATAACTTCATGTCACTTAACACCTCAACAATGTAATAATTTCCTTCACTTTCCCAAAACTTAAAGAAACAAATGAACAAAACGGCTTCTGGTGATTCTATTAGCTGTATTTTCTAAGGGGGAGGGGTCAGAGAAAAAGAAGGTTGCCCTGTTCTTGGGAGATGAAGAGACAGCATTCTAGGCAGCACAGGAAGCAATGGCTCGCTTTTTATCTCCAAAACACCCCCACCCACGGCTTCACTATTTTCAACACGCTTTCCTAGCCCCTGAACTACTGCCCAACTCGGGATCTTCATTATCCCCATGGCCTTCCCTCCTGGACAGACTGAATTCAACACTTCTAAAACAGAATATCCCCAAATTTATTCACAGGCTGTGATCAACAACAACAAAAAAGGCCGGACATGGTGGCTTACGCCAGTAATCCCATGGGAGGCTGAGGCAGGTGGATCACTTTAAGTCAGGAGTTCGAGACCAGCCTGGCCAACATGGTGAAACTTCGTCTCTACCAAAAAAAAAATTAGGCAGGTATGGTGGTGCACACCTGTACTACCAGTTACTGGGGAGGCTGAGACAGGAGAACCACTTGAACCCCAGGAAGCAGAGGTTGCAGTGAGCCAAGATCATACCACTGCCCTCCAGCCTGGGCGACACAGTGAGACTCTTGTTTTTTTTTTTGTTGTTGGTTTGCTTGTTTTTTAAAAAGCAGAGTGCATCCACCTCTCACAAGGTCTTAAAGCCTTAAAAAATCTGTTCCCATAAATAAACAGTTTTTCTGCGACTTCCTCGCAGGACGCCTGAGGCCAGACAGCCCAGCCCAGTCTCAGTAACCCGGAAGTATTTCTCTAGATTCTGTATTCTTTTCTTCTCTGGGGAAAACAAAATGTACGCAGCAACCAACTGACAACCTTCCAATTAGCTTTAAAAAGTCTACTTCGCTTTTTGTTTTTGTTTTTGTTTTTTGAGACAGAGTCTCGCTTTGTTGCCCAGACTGAAGTGCAGTGGCACGATCTCAGCCTACTGCAACCTCTGCCTCCCGGTTCAAGTGATTCTCCCGCCTCACCCTCCTGAGTAGCTGGGATTACAGGCATACGCCACTACGCCTAGCTAATTTTTGTATTTTTAGTAGAGACAGGGTTTCACCATGTTGGTCAGGCTGGTCTTGAACTCCTGACATCAAGTGATCCGCCCTACTAAGCATCCCAAAGTGCTGGGATTACAGGTGTGAGCTACTGCACTGGGCCTATTTCACTCTTATGCATACAACTGGTGGAACTCTAAAGTGGTAACAATCTCCATGAAGAAATTGGCCATATCTAGAAAAGTCACACTTGGCCAGGTGCAGTGGCTCATCCCTGTAATCCTAGCACTTTGGGAGGCCGAGGCAGGGCGGATCACTTGAGCTCATGAGTTCAAGAAGAGCCTAGGCAACAGGCAAAACCCTGTCTCCACAAAAAAATACAGAATTAGCCAGGTGTGGTGACACATGCCTGTAGTCCCAGCTGCTCGGGAGGCTGAGGTGGGAGGATGGCTTGAGCCTGGGAGGCGGAGGTTGCAGTGAGCCAAGATTGTGCCGCCATTCTCCAGCCTGGGTGACAGAGCCAGACCTTGTCTCAAAAACAAAACAAAACAAAAACAAAACAACAACTGAAAAGTCACACTTGCATTTATCTTTATCCAGCAATTCCACTTCTAGAAATGCATGCTGAAGATGCACTGGCAAAAACATAAATGACCTGTGCATAAGATTGCGCAATGCGGCATTATTAATGAAAGCAAAAGGCTGGAAGTGACCATGTCCATGAGCGAGGATGGCATAAATCACGGTGCATCAACACAGAACACTACGCAGCTGATGAAAGGGCGAGAGAGCTCTGTGAGCTGATAAAGAGGGATTTCTTGATTTGGGTAGGACAATAAATAAAAGAATAAAAGGCCAAAAAATAAAAGAGTAAAAAATAAATAAAAGAGTGATTCCCATGAGTGCTTCTAAGTGACAAAGCAAAGTACACAACAGTGTATCTGAAATGCTACCTTTTGTGGAAAAGGAGAATACGAAAATACCTACGAATTTGCTAATACTTGCATAAAGAAACACTGAAGGATTAATCGCTAATTGTTGAAAATAACTACCAATGGTGGAGGCAGAGAACAGTCTGAAGTGAAGAGGGGGTAATGAGACTTCTCTCAGCACAAAGTTTTGACTTTGTTTTGTTTTGTTTTTTGTTTTTGTTTTTTGATACAGGGTCTCACTCTGTAACCCAGGCTGGAGTGCAGTGGCGCAATCTCAGCTCGCTGCAATCTCTGCCTCCTGGGTTCAAGCAATTCTCCCACCTCAGCCTCCCAAGTAGCTGGGGCTACAGGTGTGCACCACCACGACTAGCTAATTTTTCTGTATTTTTTGGTAGAGACAGGGTTTCGCCATGTTGGCCAGGCTGATCTCTAACTCCTGACTTCAAGTGATCTGCCTGCCTCAGCCCTGCAAAGTGCTGGGATTACAGGAGTGAGCCACCATGCTCAGGCACAAGGTTTTGACTTTGAAAACATTAACAGGCCTTACACATCAAAAAAGACCATTAAATCAAAAAGAAGCAAAGCAATCTCTGTAGATATTATAAATAAAATACATTTCTAACTGCAAATTAAGTTGGTAATAAAACCACAAAAGCAAAAAGGACTTACTTTAAGTAGCTTCAGAACATGATAAATAAATCATTAATGGAGAAATGGAGCTGTTAGGAAATCTTCAAGTCCAGTCAGTATTCCATTAATACCGGCATTATTTTGAAGATTATTTTTAAATACATGGAATAGTATCAATAAGTAATTAACAAATACTGTTATGAACCAAGATTTCAGTGTATGAGAAAAGATTCAAGTGTAAGAAAAGTAAAATTCCTTTTGTGTTAAATGTGAACTAGATTATGGAACACAATTCATGAGGGCTGAACGTGTGAAGGGCTAAAGCCTCTGATAATGCAGATACAGTGCAGTTTTTGAAACCCAGGAGAATGAAGAGAACATGTGTAAAAAGTATCATTTTTCAGCACTTACTGATGGCAGTGCATACCTGGTTAAAAAATAAATAACAAAGGCGCAGCTGTGCAACAAAGCAAGGTAGTGCCTATCTGTTGAGATGGCAGTTACCCTCAGAAAGCGGGGGCGGTGGGGGGGTGCTACGATGGCCAGGGGCCACCAGGACAGCTCTGTGATGGCTAGCAGATCCCATCTTCTCATCTGGTGGATGCTCGCAACATCATCATTTTAAACTGCATTATGCTGTTTTTTATATTTGTGTTATATTTAACAACAAAATATTGAAATTTGCCTGGTGTCACACCTGTAATCCCAGAACTTTGGGAGGCTGAGGCGGGAGGATCACTTAAGCCCAGGAGTTCAAGACCAGCCTGGGCAACATAGTGAGACACTGTCTCTACAAAAGAACAAACAAACAAACAAACACCAGCCAGGTGTGATGGTGCACGTCTGTGTTCCCAGCTACTTGGGAGGCTGAGGTGGGAGGACTGAGCCTAAGCCCAGGAGGTTGAGGCTGTAGTGAGCCATGATCGTGCCACTGCACTAAAGCCTGGGCAACAGAGTGAGGCCCTGTCTCTTTCAAACAAAGTTTAAAAACTGGGATTGGAATTATCAGTATGAATCACTGGTTTTTTTCTTTCTTTTCAAAAAGACACATTTCCTAGCTGTGCCTCTTCAAAAGATGAGCAATCAGCATCACTAACAGTGAAAAACTAACCCGCTCCCGGGAGCCTCCTTATGTGGCAAAGCACACAGCCCGCTCCGGCCTGTGGAGGTAAGCCTGCCAGAGACGCAGGCTTGAATCTAATCAAGCCTCTACAGCTAACTTCCAGTTACTGGAAAGCCAGGACAGGCAATGGCAGAACAAGTTACACAGCCACGCCAGGAAGCAAACTAAGAATGGGAACGCTCTATAGGATGAATGAGCCAGTTTCTGCAATGAGACAAGAGCATGGGAGAAGTGGGGAGGGAGTCCTGCACAGCTCTCTATTAAGTAACTTAAGAGACAAGCGATCAAATGTTGGTTTGGACTCTGACTTGAACAAATCAACTGTAAAAAAGCATTTCTGAGACAATCATAAAAGCATAAGTATGGATTGGGTAGTAGAGGCCACATATTATAATATAAAATATGAAAATGGCACGGTAGTTATGGAAAAAAAAAGTACCTATTTCTTGGAGATGTGTACATATAGGTATATGTACATGAGTATTTGTATATGAGTGTTCAGTGTGTTGCTTTCTTTACTTTTTAATGTCTTAAAATTTTCATAAGCAAAAATGAAAAGTCCCGTGTAGCCCATGTTTGTGAGATGGTATCACTGCTCGGTAATACCCCGCACACTTCTACCAATTGACAACATGGTTTTGTTACAGGCCTGACCACTTCTGTAACACGACTTCCATGAGAAAACCATACTAGAGGGTCTAAAAAAGCACTTATAAATCAAAGTTTATGCAAAAATGTTTGTATAGGTAGAGTTCATTTGTACATAATGATTTATTATGCTTAACTCCTGGGGATACTGGTTTAGAGATTTTTTAAGGTCACACTTTTCTTTAAATCAGAGGTCAGCAAAGTACACATGGGCCACATCCAAACAATGCCCGTTTCTGTGAATCCATTTTATTGGAACACAGCCACACTTGTTCGCTAATGTACTGTCAACAGGGACTCTCGCATTACAGCAGCGGGGCTGGGTAGCTGCAACAGAGATCATGTGACTTACACAGCCTGAAATCTTTGCTGCCTAGCCCTTTGCAGAAAAGTCTACAGACGATCCATGTGCCAGTAAAGATGCAACCAAAGAAAAAGGGCTTCAGTTCTAAGCTCTGACACTTAAGCTGTTGCACTCAGTGAAGCCCAGGTAAAAAGTTGCTTTGGGAAAAATGCATCAGATTTCAAATTCTGGAAACATTCCTATGGCCAAGTCAGTCTACCTAACAGAGGCCTGGAGGAAAAATGACAAAGGAGACACAAAAAATGTGATAAATATGCAAGCTAATCAGTTTTATGCAAGAAGCTTCTGCCCTCTGATGAGTCATTGTAGAGTATTTATTTGCAAAGCTTCTCCCTTTTAAGTTTTGATATTATCTTCCTCAAAAATGTGAAGAGAAATCCTATTTGTTCACTTTCTTGTCCGTCTCCCCACCTGGATGGGCTCTATGAGGGCAGGAATTTCCCTGCCCACTGTTATGACCCAGTACCCAGAAAGGTGCTTGGCAAGTGTTAGGCCCTCGATAAATATTCCATTATGAGCATCAGGGATCTACTACACTTAATACCTCTGAGAGTTGAATATCATTTACTCAAAAGTGGTGACCGCCCACCCTGCCTGCACCCTGTGGTTCAACCCCAGAGCACGTACGGCAGTACGGCATGGCTCACCCCATGACAGTAGGCAATATGGAACTGAGAATAAACCATCCTGCTACACACAATCTTTGTTTTGGAGACAGCTAAGCAAGAAAGAGTATTTATATTAACTTTTACACTTAAGTTTTAGGTTTCAGGCTTAAATATCTTGGGTTCAGGGACAGATGGACTAAGTAGTAACTATTAGCTCAAATTTCTGTTCTAGTTTCTGACGGGTTGAAAAGACTAAATGGTTTATACTCCAGCTGTTTAGGCAGAAAAAGAGATAAAAATAAGTAGAGTGTGAGAAGGTGGTGTGTGGGAAGGGTAAAGAGTGAGTGCTGACCAGCTCACTTTTCCACATGTCTGTGACAAAGGCCAGGTACCTGAACACTTACTCTCCCCGGCAACGATGTGTTCTTCTGGAAAGTCTATTGGTAGCAGCAGCAGATGCCATTTCAAAACGGACTAAAGAGTGAGAGGGAGGAAGGCTGGGTGCACAAAACCTTCCTGGCATTTTTTCCCTATGAATATTGAGTATAGGGGCCAAGCAAGGTGGCTAACACCTGTAACTCCAGCACTTTGGGAGGCTGAGGCAGAAGGATCACGTTAGCCAGGAGTTCGAGATCAGCCTGGGCAATATAGCAAGAACCCATCTCTAGAAAAAAAATTAAAAACTAGTCAGGTGTGGTGGCATGCGCCTGTAGTCCCAGTGACTCAGGAGGCTGAGGTAAGATAATCACTTAAGCCCAGGAGTTTGACGAGGTTACAGTGAGTGATGACTGTGCCACTGCACTCCAGCCTGGGTGACACAGTGAGATCCTGTCTCAGACCAAAAAAAAAAAAAAAAAAAGAACTAATTGAGTAAGGGAGAAATTAAGAAATACATGACCACTGCCGGTATCTTTTTTTTGAGACAGAGTCTCGCTCTGTCGCCCAGGTTAGAATGCAGTGACGCCATCTTGGGTCCCTGCAACCTCTGCCTCCCAGGTTCAAGTGATTCTCCTGCCTCAGCCTCCCGAGTAGCTGGAATTACAAATGCACGCCACCACACCTGGCTAATTTTTGTATTTTTAGTAGAGAAGGGGTTTCACCATGTTGGCCAGGCTGGTCTCAAACCCCTGACCTCAAGTGATCCGCCCGCCTCAGCCTCTCAAAGTGCTGGGATTACAGGCGTGAGCCACTGTGCCTGGCCCACTGCTGGTATCTTAAACAGAGTTTTTAAAACTGAATTAGGAAATGACTTAGAAAAGAACCACATTTTTGTTTCCTTGGTTAGAACACTTCTTATACTGGTCGTCGGCCTTTGCACATGCAAGCAGCGTTTCTCTTCCAACCCAGGATCCTGATCCAAAGGCCTCTGAAGGCTCCAGGTCAGCCCCTCATGCAGACTAAATAACATTCAATGGCATCAAGTTAGCTCATGCTGCCCGTTCCACTTACCCCAGCCAAAGTCAAAATGTTTTCCAATGATTTGGTCATGATGAGACGCTTCTTGGCTCGAGTTACTGCAACATACAGTAAATTCCATTCATCCTCAGAAAATGACTCTAAACAAAGTAAAGGGGAAAAAATTCAACTAAAAAGCCTTACAAAAGCTTACAAAACCTTATGTCTCATCTAAATGTTTACTAGCCCCCATCCATTCCCTGCAGAAAACCACTCAACATTTGTTGGCTGTAAATACAAAATTTTCCTACAAATGCCAGTTCCAAAAACAAACCAAATCCCAGCAGACTAGTGGCACAAAATACTGGGTTTTATTTAGTCCTGCTACGTAAATCCTGGGAATGTGTTAATTGGTTATTCGACACCCACAATGTGCCAGATGGCTGTTTACAGTCATTATGCCAGTTCTCACAAAAAACCCATGAGACAGCTGGGGAAACCGAGGCTTAGACAGGTTAAGTCACTCCTACAAACAAGACCTTGGCTAATCAAGGGCCTGGGAGCTGGACCGAGTCTGCTTGTCTCCTTCCATTTCTTTACACTGCCTCTGGACTACCAGACTCCCATTTGGAAATGCCTGACACTGTCACGGGACAACAAGGAAGACACACAGGTGTGCTGTGTGCTGTGTGTCTGTGCTGCCCAACCGCACATCTCATCTTCCATCTCGATTCACCACACAATGGCAGGAACTCAACAAAGAGCAGCAGATCCAACGGCGTGCAAAAAGCTGCGGAACTGTACACTTTGGATGGGGGGGTTGTGTGGCATGTAAATTACATGTTCCCCAAAAAATTACATTTGTAAACATGTAAACCAGAAGGGCGAAAAAGGTGGTACTATAGTAAACTTCTCCATGGCCGCCTCCCTTCCTCTCTCCACTCCAAATCATGTTCTATATTCGCCAGCAGTCACGAATGCTGTGGTTTCCATTTTCAGCATGCCAATGTGTGCTAGGCCCCAAATTTCCAACCTACAGTTAACAGACAGCTTTGTTTGTTTGTACATAAATTTCAAACGGTTTTATCCTAAGATTTAAAATCAAAGCAAAAGCACTGATGCTCAGAGTACAAATTTATTACAAAGCAGCCTTGAGTACAAATTTATTACAAAGCAGACAAGGCCAGGCACGGTGGCTCACACCTATAATCCCAGCACTTTGGGAGGCCGAGGCGGGTGGATCACCTGAGGTCAGGAGATCGAGACCAGCCTGGCCAACATGGCGAAACCCCGTCTCTACTAAAAAACAAAAATTAGCCGGGCATGGTGGCACGCGCCTGTAGTCCCAACTACTCTGAGGCAGGAGAATCGCTTGAACCCGGAAGGTGGACATTGCAGTGAGCCGAGATCGCACCACTGCGCTTCAGCCTGGGTGACAGAGTGAGACTCCATCTCAAAATAATAATAACAACAACAATAGCAACAACAACAACAAAGCAGACAAATGTCTGTGGTGGCTCACGCCTGCAATCCCAACACTTTGGGAGGCTGATGTGGGAGGATTGCTTGAGCCCAGGAGTTTGAGACCAGCCTGAGCAACATAGTGAGACCCCCGTCTGTACCAAAAAAAACAAAAAACAAAAAAAAAACAGACAAATGATACAGAATGCTTACTACTTCTCCTTTTGTGACTTTCTTATCTCTTTAATAAATGAAGAGGAATTAATTAAAGGAATTACTTGGTAAGCAAGTAAACTATACGTTAAAGCTTTCATGAGGCTGGAGACTCAAAGCCTGATGGTGAAAAACCTGGAGCTGAGAGCAGCGTGGGGCTCACAGGTGGAGCTGAGAGCAGCGCGGGGCTCACAGGGCCACCACAAACATCATCACCCCACACGCAGCCCCCAGAGGGGTGCGCCTTGGGGAAGTTTTGTTTTTTAAAAAACCACAGTATAAGAATCAAAAGTTTAAGACTAGGAGGTGTTTTGTGGTTTTGTTTTTCCAGAAGTGCCCTACCAGGAGGCCACAGCATCCAACAAACAACAAGGCAGTGAAAAGGAACAATTCAGTCACCACTCACTACAACAGCACCTGACACTACCCGGCCACCTCTTACCAACTCTGAAGTGGGGAAGCTGGGGCAGGTTA
Organism: Macaca nemestrina; assembly: GCF_043159975.1. Lineage (NCBI taxonomy): Eukaryota > Metazoa > Chordata > Mammalia > Primates > Cercopithecidae > Macaca > Macaca nemestrina. The sequence goes on from NC_092133.1 coordinate 137,928,249, forward strand.
TGCCGGGCACAAGGCACTTTCACAAAATCATCCAAAACATGCACAGTGTCAAACTCCAGACCTTTGGCTTTGTGCACAGTGCCCAGAATGTACTCTAGGATAAAAACACAGCACACGTTAGACGGGGCTTCAAAGGCAAAGAAACGAGATGACAAAAACATACATGCTTCCCACTTGACTCTGAACTCGAACAGTTCTTGCCTAAGTGCAGTTTTGTGGGAAAAGGGGGAAAGAGGAAACAACTGTCGGGAACAGAAAAAAGAAAAAGACGAGGAGAGAAGTTGAAAATTAGTTGCAGGAGTTAGTGCCTCTCAGAATCACACCCCAGAGGCCAGAGTGGCTCTACCCACCCTCTGGATCTAACACATGAAGGGACAGAGCCCAGAAAAGGGCTGCACGGCTTGCCTGACATTACACGTGGCAGACCTGGGACTAGAAAATCGCATTCTACGGGCTTGAAAGTAGAACAGAAATAAAGAGCCCCTGAGGAAGAACCAGAACCCTGCTCCCCTCTCCCTTAAGCAATAAAGCCATCTTTGCTCAAAGATATTTCACACAGGGAAGAAAACAGCAGAAGAGGCCAGGCGCGGTGGCTCACATCTGTAATTCCAGCACTTTGGGAGGTCGAGGTGGGTGGATTACCTGAGGTTGGGAGTTTGAGACCAGCCTGGCCAACATGGCGAGACTCCATCTCTACTAAAAATACAAAAACTAGCCAGGCGTGGTTGCGGGCGCCTGTAGTCCCAGCTCCTCAGGAGGCTGAGGCAGAAGAATTGCTTGAACCCAGGAGGGGGACACTGCAGTGAGCCAAGATCATGCCACTGCACTCCAGCCTGGGCAACAGAGCAAGACTCTGTCTCAAAACAAAAAAAAAACAGCAGCAGACCGTCTGCTCCTCCTCTTAGGGGGAAGGTAAAAACCAACTGTTTCCCTTACCTGCAAAGTCCAAATCTTCTATATGGCATTTTTCTATCCTTTGCACCAGCTCTGGAATCCTGATGTTATACTTTTCAACAACTGCAATCTTGGCTTCGAGCTCCTTGTCCTCAGCAGCGGTCACATACCTCTTGAAGCCACTAAAGCCTTCTTTGTGCACCCATCTTCTGATAAATCTGTCTTTAATGACGAGGTTTTCTAAGGAGAACACACGCACAGGTTAAGGTGACACAAGCTCCACTCACAGATGGTGGCAGGTACTGCACGTTCCTAAGCAGCCGCACAAGAGCGGACGGTCTTAAAGTGGGGAGACCCAGGTTCCAGGCCTGACTGCATCACTAACTCGCTGTGTGTCCCTGGGCAAGTCAGTGCAGTGCGGTGGCCTCTCCGTCTCCGACTGAGGAGCAAAACTCTAGGCTCAAGATCCTCACCTACTTCACAGGGATTTGAAATAGCGCAGTCAACAGGAAAAGAAAAGCGCTCTAGAAATGTCTGACACTATCACTTGGGGCCCACGTGGAAGTGTACAACGTATAAAGTGGCCCAGGCAGACAGAAAGATGCAGGGGAAAACAGCCTATGGGACCAGTGTTGGAAAGAGACTGAGGCTCCTGTGGGGAGGATCTGGAAAAGTCTGTCAGTATCTATGAAAACAGGAGGCCTGAGGCACCCCCCTCTTCATGGGAAGAGAGCTCTAGCTCTCCCTTCTCTGGAGGGAAACGAGTCCCTGACTCAGACCGGGCCTGCTTCTTTCTCGTCCCTGTCCCTTGGGTGCTTCCTTCCAATGCACCAAGGCCAGGCGGGTACTCACGTTTCCTCCGTTCTTCCTCTGGCTGAAGAAGGATCCAAATATCAATGATTCTGTCCAATCCAAATGATTTAATCCCCTGAAAAAGTTTTTTGGTGGGATTTTTGTTTTTTTGTTGTGTTTTGTTTTGCTTGTTGTTGCTTTAACAAAACAAAATAAAGCAAATACAGGGATGGGGTTTTGAAATGAGATGGTTTCTTGGAAATGGATCTTGAGTTACACCCAAAGCACAGGCGGCAAGCAGGAAACTTCATGAAGCAGAAAGCGCGAGGCTGCCACGTGGCCTGAACACTCCCAGGGACCACATTCTAAGATACCGCTGCTACCTCAAACTCCTCCTACTCTTTTTAAAAAGGCAAGATCTATAGCTGCACGCTTTCGCATCAATAAAAAGGCAAGTTAAGCACCTTCCAGGAACATGAGACGATTCTAAAGAATACAAACGGTGCCTGAATACAAAGTGCTTGGCATGCACATTTACCACTGTTTCTTGTGAGAAAAGAACTACAGGCTGGGCACGGTGGCTCACACCTGTAATCCCCGCATTTTGGGAGGCTGAGGTGGGTGGATTACTTGAGGCCAGGAGTTCAAGACCAGCCTGGCCAACATAGTGAAACCCGTCTCTACCAAAAATACAAAAATTAGCCGGGTGTGGTGGCAGACACCTATAGTCTTAGCTAGTCAGGAGGCCGAGGCACGAGAATCTCTCAAACTGGGAGGTGGAGGTTACAGCGAACCGAGATCCCGCCATCGCACTCCAGCCTGGGTGACAGAGCAAGACTCTGTCTCAAAAAAAAAGAAACTACAGAATGTCTCTAGGTCCAGATTCTTCTACATTTTAACAGGTCAGCTCCTGGAGGAGACAGCCTGACTGTGCCCTGTTTAGCCCAGATCTACGCTAAGCACTGGCTGGGCTCTGGCACTCACACAGCACCAGGCCCCATACAGAAGACAGATACGACCAGGGCCTCACACTCCAAAGGCTTGACATCTTTTAGGGAGGGACACGTAAAACACTCACATAAAACAGCGGGCAGAATAACACAGTTGACATTATAACCCACAATCAGATGTGTGGTCACGTGTAATGACACATGGTACAGGTGATAAGTGGATTTAAGAGAGGTAGCGAGAACCACTCGCTTTACATCATGCCAGTGTGGATGATATTCCAAAAATACTACTCTCTTACAACAATGACTATGGCTAAATTATGTTATTATTTACCACACCAAATACTACAAGGTCATTAAAACAGTAATGAAGGAAAATATGCCTATGTGTTGAGTGAAAAACAGCATCCATTTCTAGGTACCCTATACTTGCAATTATGCAAAAATACACATCTATAAGGACAAAGACAAAAATAGCAAAAATGAGAACTATAATATGAAATACTGGGATTATGTGTTCTTTTTTAGGTTCCAAAATTTCTATACCATTGTTATATAGTCTTTATAAATAAACTTAAAACATCTTTTGATTAGGATTCATTGCTATATTCATTGAGTGCCTAATGCATAGTAGGCTCTTGAAAACATTTCCATAAATGAATGAGGGAATATCTTTTTGTCATATAACTTTGCTTCAGGGTTAAAAATGCTGTAAACATGCCACTGAATCCTTCTAACTCCCTGTGAAACAGGTAAGGCAAGGCATTATTTTACCTCAGAGTGGAGAGAATGAGGCACACAGAAGCTGTGACTTGCCCCCAGCCACACGCGGTTAGTGACCAGTCAGAACTAGAGCCTAGGTGTGTACTCCGCGTGTTGTCAGCTCAACTGTTCTCACACTAACGACAACACACAACCAGAAAAGCTTCCAGTAACCCGCGGCCTCACTGGCATTGTCAAGGGAAGAAGGGCATTCATTGTTTAAAGAGTGGAAACTAAGGTCCCCAGCCCTTCTTGTGTCTGCCTTTCCAGGAATGTTTCACTGTCATAATCGGAATGGCCTGGGATACAGACCAGCCATGGTGCAGCCCGGTGGAAAGAGTCAAAAACCCAAATGCTTTCTTGCATGATAATCCCAATGAGGGCGAACATTTTCACTGGGTATGTTCATCTACAACGTTTCTGTGCATGAAGTGGTCAACAGAAATGTACTCTTACCCCAATCAAATGTATCCTTGAAGGGACTTCCCCTTCCGTCACCCGTACGGCCTCATCAAACACGTTGGCGTTGGTCCGGGACAACAAGGCCACTTGCCCCTTTGCGTCACCTCTAATGCCACCTTTAGGGAGAGAGCACAAACTCTATGGCAAATCGAAATAAAGACGAAAACTTTTGTAACGTAAAAGAGAAAAGTAACTCAAAGCCTTACTCTGATGGTTTCCTCCAACCAAAGTCTTTTTCCTGACTCTCTTGCAAACATCCAAGATAGTAGCTCCCACATAAGCTATTTCAACACCAAACCGAAAACTCTGGAAAACAGCAAGACAGAGGGAGTCAGAAGCCCGCCCCGCGGTGTGTCCGTGCGTTTCCATCACTGCCACCACAGCCCGGGCAGGCCAGACCCGACAAGTTCTTCCTGACCCCCCGCACGGAAAGCGAACTTCACAGGCTCACTTTCTAGGCCCTTCACAACCCGGCAGTCTTTATTTTCCGTTATTCTCAACACAAATAGTAAAGTTTTCTTTTAAGCAAATCTACCCTTTTCTCCAAATCAAATCTAGTGAAGTCTAAATCATACAAAAGATTAAGATAGGGTAAGGAGGGCTTCTCCCCTTGCCTTTGAGATCCCTCTCCATACTACCTTTAAAACCACTGCCCTGCACCAACCAGCCATGGCAGAAGCACTAGCACCTGCACATTGCCCACGCTGCCCTGCCTCAGCCCACGCTGCTTTCTGTCTGACTTGCATCTACCAAGGTCACTTCCTAACCTTCAAAACTCAGCCCAAGACCCTGCTTCCTTCACCCCTCCAGCTGACAAGATATCATTCTTCCCTACACTCAGAGTGTGTATGGCCTGTTTTCATGCACACACAACTTCAGGTGCTTTGGTGAATAGCAAATGAAAACTAGACTTTAAACAAACACTACTTTGTTACTATAAAACTACTCTGAGTGAACCATAACTGAAATTATAACATAAATATCCATGAGTTCATATTTAGATAAATGATTGAATATTTAAATAGATGGGATAGAAGAAACAAATCTCCTTTGCAGAAGAATTCCAAATAATTTATGAAGATTCGTGGACACTTACTCCTTGAGTGTATAGAGACTTCCTTCCAAAGCATCCAGTAGGGAAAGGATGAAAAAAAAGAGGAGGCCGGGCGCGGTGGCTCAAGCCTGTAATCCCAGCACTTTGGGAGGCCGAGACGGGCGGATCACGAGGTCAGGAGATCGAGACCATCCTGGCTAACACGGTGAAACCCCGTCTCTATTAAGAAATACAAAAAAACTAGCCGGGCGAGGTGGCGGGCGCCTGTAGTCCCAGCTACTCGGGAGGCTGAGGCCGGAGAATGGCGTAAACCCGGGAGGCGGAGCTTGCAGTGAGCTGAGATCCGGCCACTGCACTCCAGCCTGGGTGACAGAGCGAGACTCCGTCTCAAAAAAAAAAAAAAAAAAAAAAGAAAAAAAAGAGGAACTCTACAGTGGAGAAACCTGACAAACACTACATCAGCCAGGTGGTCAAGGTCAACCTCAAGTCATGAGCCATGGTGACAGCATGCACCTCGACAGCATGTGATGAAAATGGAGCTTCACCTCTGGACTTCCTCCCAGAACCCAGAACTCTAGCCTAACCATGAGAAAAGACATTAGACAAATCCCAGCACAGGGGCAGCCTACAAATGCCTAACTGGAACTTCTGGAAACTGTGAAAGTCACATCAGAAATAGAGAAAGTCTGAGCAACTGTCACAGCCAAGAAGAGCCTTATGACACATGGCTACATGTAATGTGAGATCCTGGATGGGATCCTGAAGTCACAAAAGACATTATTTCAAAACTAAGGAAATGCAAATGAACCATGGACTTCAGCCTATTAATAATGTATCAATGTTGGTTCATTATCGTGACAAGTGTTCCACATGAATATAAGATGATAAGATGTTAGTAATGGGAAACTGAGTACAGGACATATGAGAACTCTCCTCTCGATTTTTCTGGAAATCTGAAACTATTCTAAAAAAATATTGTCTATTAAAAGAACAAAACACTTCTGCACTGATGCTACCCTAAATCACCACAGCAGCAGGAGCTCAAGGGAAGCGTAACAGAGGCAACTACGGAACTTTCAATAACATCACAAAACACAGCACAGTTGATACTTTCATCCAAGTGAGACATCTCTTCTTTTTTAAGAGACGGAGTCTCGCTCTGTCGCCCAGGGTGGAGTGCAGTGGCGCGATCTCGGCTCACTGCAAGCTCCACCTCCCAGGTTCGCGCCATTCTCCTGCCTCAGTCTCTGGAGTAGCTGGGACTACAGGCGCCCGCCACAGCACCCAGCTAATTTTTTATATTTTTAGTAGAGACAGGGTTTCACCATGTTAGCCAGGATGGTCTCGATCTCCTGACCTCATGATCCGCCTGCCTCGGCCTCCCAAAGTGCTGGGATTACAGGCGTGAGCCACCATGCCCAGCCGAGACATCTCTTCTAAGTAGAAATGAGTTTCTTAAAAGCAGTGGTTCTCAAACTTCTGGTCTCAGGATGCTTCACAATTAAAAATCACACTTAAAAAGCCTCCAAAGAGCTTTTATTTACGTGAGCTCTATCTATCTATATTTATCATATTAGAAATTTTAATTCATTTAAAAATAACGATTCAAAACTATTTTTTTTTAAAGACAGAGTCTCACTGTGTCGCCCAGGCTGGAGTACAATGGTGCAATCTCGGCTCACTGCAACCTCTACCTCCTGGGTTCAAGTGATTCTCCTGCCTCAGCCTCTCGAGTAGCTGACACTACAGGCGTGAGCCACCACGCCTGGCTAATTTTTGTATTTTTAGTAGAGACAGGGTTTTACCATGTTGGCCAGGCTGGTATTGAACTCCTGACCTCAAGTGATCTGTCCTTCTTGGCCTCCCAAAATGCTGGGATTACAGGCATAAGCCACCATGCCCAGCCAAAAGCCTCTTATGTGACGACATAAAGAACATATTTTTTGAAATATATTTCCCAGAACAAAGAAAAAAATTCACCAAGAAGAATGGCACCATGTTCCATTTTTGCAAATCTCTTCAATGCCTGGCGTAACAGAAGACTGCTGGCTTCCTGTGTTCACATCTGCATTGTCTGCTGTGATATGCTGTCTTGGTTGACACACATGAAGAAAATTCAACCCCACGCAGACATGTGATTGGAAAGGAAGGCGCGCATAATAAACTTTTCGCATAATCGAGGACACTGTGAGTTGTCATGTTCATTATGGGAGAGTTTGCCAAAATTTTAATTTCACTTGAAAGCAAAGATGTTATTTTTGACAACAAACACTGTCAGTTATTTTCCCTGAAGTCGCAGCTTGTTTCATTCGTCTTTGAAAAAGTGCCAAATACACAAGTCTGAACAACCAGCGCTGGTCTAACAACTGTTCTAAGTACAAACATACAAGGCGGTAGCAGCCGTCAGTTCACAGTTCAGCCGCAGCAGCTCTTCCTCAGATGACCGCTGTGCACGCACCTCTTATGAAAACAGTCTGACTTGGCAGACCCCGAGAACCACACTTTGAGAACCACTACTTAGAAGCAAGGATTTGCTAGCTCTGGTGAGCCTGGCATACCACCTTGCACAGGGCCCAGCACGTAAGACACTGGGAGGGAAAAGAAATGGCTCCGATGCAGAGCGTGCACTTACCTGCGTGAGATAGAAGACGTGGGTGTGGGGCACTGTGAACAGGGCGTTGACCGCACCCCGGAAGGTATAGATCTGCTGGTGCGGGTCCCCTACAAAGATTTTCCCACATGGCTGAGACAGAACTATGTTCATGATAGCTGTAACCAATGAGAGGAAAAGTGAGAAACCTTGAGGCCTCCACCCCAGGCAGCAAAAAGAAAAGGACAAAACACTTCCGTGAAGCTAAGCCAGGGCACCCTGGACCTCAAGGTCGCCTTTTCCTGCAGGACAGGCACACTCCATCAAAAGCAGCTATTTTATAATGGACAAAAGAAACAGTTTCTGGTCCTAGGAATGCAGATTATGTTTCGCCCTGGATGAACTGTTGGAACCTAAGAAAACTACACAGGCAAATCTAAAATGAGGCAAATTGTCTTTAATGTTACAGCACTCGAAATTGACCTACAAAGTCAGACTCATTAACACTGTCTGTTCTCTCTTAGCCACTTGAGAAACAAACAACACAAGCTTCTCCCTCTCAATGGACGATCTCTTCCCACTGAGCATGAATCTAGGTCCCTATCGTCTGCGGGTCTACAACTTGGTCAACATGTTAAGAATAACCTAAGTAAAACCTATGGTGACAGAGAAATCTGCTTGGGTGAGGGCAAGGGGCAGCTTGAAATCCTAAGGTGATTAAGAAGATCCTCTTCTTTATCACAAATAAGAATAATCAACTTAGTTCACACAGGTGTCCTCTTACATAATCATAGTGCTGTTTCTACGTATTTGAGACTACTGATGTCCTGAACAGCGTATCACCTGGTGTGCAGTCCTGAGCCTCATCCACAAAGATGGCGTCAAAAGAGGCCAGCAAAGGCTTACTCAGCTGCCAGAGTTTCAAGTAGCCTAAAATAAGGAGAGAGGCGGGAGTTGTAACTCCAGGAAGGCAGTCCCACTTGCCAGTCCCCGCCATCCGGCAGCTGCCTACCGTCATGAGTCATCTGGTACGCCTCTTCTGTGCACTCCCCCAGCTTCCGCATGTTATCCCAGAGGCGGCTTGCTTCAAGGACACCATTCTAGGAAGGAAGGTATATGGTAACCCAGAGTTTGAGACCCTGGCAAAGGCAGCACCCTGCAGTCACACTTTCAATTCCTATACAGCAGTGGAGCCAGGGCATCATCACAGAAGGGGGACCGCAGGCACCTCTCTAACCTCCTGGGTCTCCTCAACAGCCTCTCCACACCACAGAGGGTCTCCAGTGCTGAGACAGGAAGCAGCCGGGCCATGCCACGCCCATGACAGGGCAGAGGTCACAACAGTTAGGTGAACCAGAAAAGGCCAAATTGTTTTTCTAGATTTATGACTGATTCTTAATTCATAAAAACAATGGCAAATGAAAAAGACTTGATAAAAATAAGAAACAGACTTTCCCACTAGCAAAATCTACTCCATAGAACCAATAACCCAAGAAAATCAGAAGAGAGATTCTAGCCTTCAGTTAAGATCAGACTTGAGGTCCAGAAACCCCAGTGACAAGCTCTTATAAACTCAGGCAGGTCGTTCCATGTCTGCCTTCTCGTTAAATGGGAGGACTATTCTGAGGCTTAAGTGAGATGGTCACCGGTATCCTCCACAGGAGAAAATATCCAACAATTCACAGCCATCCCCATGGGCCCACAGCCTCACCCTCCCACCCTCAACCTCCTACGAACAGCTCTGAAAAAGTGAAAGAAGAAATAATGCTGTCCCATACTCCCTGTTTCCCCATTCTCAGATCCCTAACACTTCCCACTTCCCCCATCCTCAGATCCCTAACACTTCCCATTTCCAATCCTCAGATCCCTAACACTTTCCCTGTTCCCCATCCTCAGATCCCGAACACTTCCCCTGTTCCCCATCCTCAGATCCCTAACACTTCCCACTTCCCCCATCCTCAGATCCCTAACACTTCCCGTTTCCCATCCTCAGATCCCTAACACTTCCCGTTTCCCCCATCCTCAGATCCCTAACACTTCCCACTTCCCCCATCCTCAGATCCCTAACACTTCCCATTTCCCCCATCCTCAGATCCCTAACACTTCCCGTTTCCCCCATCCTCAGATCCCTAACACTTCCCACTTCCCCCATCCTCAGATCCCTAACACTTCCCACTTCCCCCATCCTCAGATCCCTAACACTTCCCGTTTCCCCATCCTCAGATCCCTAACACTTCCCATTTCCCCATCCTCAGATCCCTAACACTTCCCGTTTCCCCATCCTCAGATCCCTAACACTTCCCGTTTCCCCATCCTTAGATCCCTAACACTTCCCATTTCCCCCATCCTCAGATCCCTAACACTTCCCGTTTCCCATCCTCAGACCCCTAACACTTTCCCTGTTCCACATCCTCAGATCCCTAACACTTCCCCTGTTCCCCATCCTCAGATCCCTAACACTTCCCTTTTCCCCCATCCTCAGATCCCTAACACTTCCCATTTCCCCCATCCTCAGATCCCTAACACTTCCCGTTTCCCATCCTCAGATCCCTAACACTTTCCCTGTTCCACATCCTCAGATCCCTAACACTTCCCCTGTTCCCCATCCTCAGATCCCTAACACTTCCCTTTTCCCCCATCCTCAGATCCCTAACACTTCCCATTTCCCCCATCCTCAGATCCCTAACACTTCCCGTTTCCCCCATCCTCAGATCCCTAACACTTCCCATTTCCCCCATCCTCAGATCCCTAACAGTTCCCGTTTCCCCCATCCTCAGATCCCTAACACTTCCCGTTTCCCATCCTCAGATCCCTAACACTTTCCCTGTTCCCCATCCTCAGATCCCTAATACTTCCCCTGTTTCTCCATCCTCAGATCCCTAACACTTCCCATTTCCCCATCCTCAGATCCCCAACACTTTCCCTGTTCCCCATCCTCAGATCCCTAACACTTCCCCTGTTCCCCATCCTCAGATCCTTAACACTTCCCCTGTTTACCCATCCTCAGATCCCTAACACTTCCCCTCTTTCCCCATCCTCAGATCCCTAATACTTCCCCTGTTACCCTATCCTCAGATCCCCAACACTTCCCTTTTTTCCCCTTCCTCAGATCCCTAATACTTCCCGTTTCCCCCATCCTCAGATCCCTAACACTTCCCGTTTCCCCATCCTTAGATCCCTAACACTTCCCATTTCCCCCAACCTCAGATCCCTAACACTTCCCGTTTCCCCATCCTCAGATCCCTAACATTTCCCCTGTTACCCATCCTCAGATCCCTAACACTTCCCGTTTCCCCATCCTCAGATCCCTAACACTTCCCCTGTTCCCCATCCTCAGATCCCTAACACTTCCCGTTTCCCCATCCTCAGATCCCTAACATTTCCCGTTTCCCCATCCTCAGAATCCTAATACTCCCCCTGTTCCCCTATCCTCAGATCCCCAACACTTCCCCTGTTCCCCTATCCTCAGATCCCTAACACTTCCCGTTTCCCCATCCTCAGATCCCTAACACTTCCCATTTCCCCCATCCTCAGATCCCTAACACTTCCAGTTTCCCCATCCTCAGATCCCCAACACTTCCCGTGTCCCCCATCCTCAGATCCCCAACACTTCCCGTTTCCCCATCCTTAGATCCCTAACACTTCCCATTTCCCCCAACCTCAGATCCCTAACACTTCCCGTTTCCCCATCCTCAGATCCCTAACACTTCCCCTGTTCCCCATCCTCAGATCCCTAACACTTCCCCTGTTTCCCCATCCTCAGATCCCTAACATTTCCCGTTTCCCCATCCTCAGATCCCTAATACTTCCCCTGTTCCCCTATCCTCAGATCCCCAACACTTCCCGTTCCCCTATCCTCAGATCCCTAACACTTCCCGTTTCCCCATCCTCAGATCCCTAACACGTCCCATTTCCCCCATCCTCAGATCCCTAACACTTCCCGTTTCCCCATCCTCAGATCCCCAACACTTCCCGTTTCCCCCATCCTCAGATCCCCAACACTTCCCGTTTCCCCATCCTTAGATCCCTAACACTTCCCATTTCCCCCAACCTCAGATCCCTAACACTTCCCGTTTCCCCATCCTCAGATCCCTAACACTTCCCCTGTGCCCCATCCTCAGATCCCTAACACTTCCCCTGTTTCCCCATCCTCAGATCCCTAACATTTCCCGTTTCCCCATCCTCAGATCCCTAATACTTCCCCTGTTCCCCTATCCTCAGATCCCCAACACTTCCCGTTCCCCTATCCTCAGATCCCTAACACTTCCCGTTTCCCCATCCTCAGATCCCTAACACTTCCCATTTCCCCCATCCTCAGATCCCTAACACTTCCCGTTTCCCCATCCTCAGATCCCCAACACTTCCCGTTTCCCCCATCCTCAGATTCCTAACACTTTCCGTTTCCCCCATCCTCAGATCCCCAACACTTCCCGTTTCCCCATCCTCAGATCCCTAACACTTCCCATTTCCCCCATCCTCAGATCCCTAATACTTCCTCTATTCCCCTATCCTCAGATCCCTAACACTTTCCGTTTCCCCATCCTCAGAACCCTAACACTTCCCATTTCCCCCATCCTCAGATCTCTAACACTTCCCGTTTCCCCATCCTCAGATCCCCAACACTTCCCGTTTCCCCCATCCTCAGATCCCTAACACTTTCCGTTTCCCCCATCCTCAGATCCCTAACACTTCCCGATTCCCCATCCTCAGATCCCTAACACTTCCCATTTCCCCCATCCTCAGATCCCTAATACTTCCTCTATTCCCCTATCCTCAGATCCCTAACACTTTCCGTTTCCCCATCCTCAGATCCCTAACACTTCCCGTTTCCCCCATTCTCAGATCCCTAACACTTCATACACTTAGACACTCACCAGTTTTTCACTCTGCTCAACCATGACTCTCTGTCCTTGGCTGTTCTTACACCAAATAGGCACGTGATCAATGGTCAGCTCTTCGTCAGCAGAGGCAAAGAAGTTCTCCAGAGTCTTACACACGAGCTTGGCTCTTATGAATCCACCCTTCCCTTCAGCAAGGACGGAGTTGACCATGAAAGGTGTTAACTTGAAGAGATTCAACTTCTTCTTCGACTGGTACCTGCAATACCCATCCCCAACGAACAGCACGTGGCTTTCCTGGCTCGGTGCTATTTAACATCTCCTCCACTCTAACGTCACCAGGAGGTAGCTTCAAGTGCCACGCACAGGCGAGACCAAATGTTTTAAAGCAAGAAAGTTCTGCATGGTCCTTTTCTGACTGGAAACCGCTTTCAGGACTCCCATGTACCAAACCAGAAGAGGAACCAGCTTACAGCAGACACTGCTATTCCACCATGAAGCTGGGCTCCAGGAGGTCCCCAGAGGGACACTCGGAGTTCCCTCATGCCTCTACATCCAGGAGACCTGAGGCAAGTGTGCCTCGGACAAGTCTTCCTCACTCCCTTCCAAGGAAAGCCTACAACTGATCAGGATTTGTGAGACTGAACTTTAAGCGAGTAATTCTGACTTTCTGTGCCTCAGTTCCATGACAACACCCCTCTCGGCAAGACGGCATTATATGTAAACAATATGTTGCTACAGGATAAAAGTACAAAAGACTAAACCTATGTTTTTATTTCCTGCCTGTAAGTGGAGATAACAGCGCTACACTTCTCAGGGTCACTGTGGTGTAAGTTCACATGTAATCGTCAGGGGAAAACAGTAAGATGCGGCCGTGCCAGCAGCAACGGCGCCACTAGTGACAGCAGTACTCACTTCCGCCCTATGTGCCCGTAGGCCATGGAATGGAAGGTTTTGCAGATGACGTTGCTGGGGAAGACGCGTTCGGCCTGCTTTGCGATGCTCTTGTTGAACGTCACATACAGAAACCTGCTCTGAGACCACTTCTCTGCGTACTTGACCAGGGTTGAGGTCTTCCCAGTACCTGGGGAAGCCAGGAGGAAAGGAGGTGACCCTCTGACCAGACAAGACATGCCCAGGGATCCCCAATCAGGCCTTGTCCAGGCTTATCACACCTCTGTCTTGACAGCAGGACAGTGACAAGTTTTTCAGTGCTGATAAAAGTAGTGCCACAAAAAGAGCAGCAGATTTGAAGCTGGGTGAAGGCGGGCTGGGATCTCAGCTTAGGTAGGCTCCAGCCTAGGGACAAAGGACAGGCGGACCCCTTGACCTCATGAGCTTCAGTTTGCTTCTCAGAAATAAGTGGGTATCCCTTAGAGGTAGGGTTCCTGAGGGCAAAAATGCCCCTCAGGACAGGAGGCGAGGGTTAGGGAGGGGAAAGCATGTCTCCAGAGAGAGACAAGTCCAGCTTTGAATTCTGCCTCCACCACGAATCCACTTATTCAACCTGGGGCAAGGCTCTCTGTGCTTCAATTTCTTCCTCTATAAAATAAGAATAACTAAGCAACCTCATGGAATGCTATCAGGATCAGCACCATGCCAGGCACACTGCAGGCATTTAATACATTGTCGTTGTTGTTAGCAGGGTATTTAGCCACAAAAGGAGCAGGAAGGGATTACAGGTAGAAAAAAATAGCAAATAGCATGAACAAAGGCTGTGATGAAAGAATAAGCAAGTACTTCAGGAGGCTGTAAGTGGATCGGTGTGGCTGACTGAGGCAGGATAATTGTAGATAATATATTTATGAATGTACGTTAAAACTGAATCCAAGGCAGACCCTCTAGACGTCACCCCACAAAACTAGGGAGTTACTGAAACCCTGGGCTGGAGATGAACATGCCCTCCCTCTCCAGAAGCCGTCAGTGCCTCAGCAAACATCACAATGCTGGGCTCAATCCCGGGGGCATCTACCCCACCAACTAACTGCTGTGAACGACCCGTCAACAGGAATTCTACTGTGGATGTTCATGGAGTGGTCCGGGGAAGCAAGGATTCCTTGGTCAATTGCTTTTGAGATTGATTATTTGATCTGTTATCAAATGGTTAGTTGGATGACCTATCAGAGCAAAGATGCCCTGGCGGGTAGCGGGAAGGGGCTGTAGGGAGAAAAGGCGGAAAACCACCGCCTGGGGAGCCTGATGTGGGCGCCCTCACCTGCAAACGCCATGATTTTCACCACCTGGAGAGGTTCCATCTTATGATTCAGAATCAGCTGTTGTTCATGCGTAAGTTGGATGGTTTTCTTGCTATAATCATGACAGAAGAGAAATGAGAAAAACAGAAAGACATGAAAAGTCCAGGGGATGGATAGGCTGTCCAAAAACCAGACAGACAAATACGATATACAAAAGCTGACCAGAAAAAGGCCTCCCCTTACGGGAATAAAAATGTTCTAAAGCTAGATTATAATGCTGACGCACACTCAGGCAATTTCACTGAATTGCACTCTTAGGATGGGTGAATTTTACGCAATGCACATTATGCCTCAATGACGTTGCTAAAGTGAAGCGAAACATCTCCCTCCCTAAGTATAAGGAAGAGTCAAGGACAGAAGACAAAACACATGCTGACCGACATATACACATACCCTGGCCAGACAGATGGCTCCTCTTTAACTTTTGTGGCCTGAGTGCAGGAATTCTCCTGAAGATATAGGCAATAGAAAATGTTGTAGTGAATCCTAACAGAAAAAAAAGTAGATTTAGAAAGTTTCAAATTCAAGTCACAATCTGTATCTTATTTTTCCTCAGATGGATTTAAACTCCTTCCCATTTCTAAAAAGAAAATACCTACCACCATTTAATGGAAAAAAGAAAGAAAAGGATTTAAATATATCTATGGCTGGCAAAGCATTCTCAGATAACACAGTCCTGGGAAAGGTGTAGTTTCTATGTATATCACCAAGAGGAGGAAGAGACCAGGACAGGCTCTTCAGGGAATGACGGGCACCAGCGGTGACTTTAAGAGCTAAACAACCAGAAAAGCTGTAAGGACCAGTGGAAGGCAAAGGGAAACACTGCTCCTAGCACTGAGACTCTTGTTTGAATGATACTCACTATACCTGCAGATAAAAACACCAGCCTCTTTCTAAACCTCAGTGGCTCTGCTGTCTACTTCTTATGACATGACATTGCTTTAGAAGCATGAACGCATTCTATCTTTTAAGGTCCCAAGAAAAGGGACTACGCTACGGATAACAAGATCTGATTACTAAGGACCTGAAAACAACAGCCTCCAAGTCACCAAGAGGGACCAAAGATGACAAAGTTCAATCAGCAGAGGCACAGGACATTGTCAGACTTGTCAGACTCAGCCGGCACATGCCATTCCAAAGCCTCTCCAAATCTCCTCTCGACTGTGGGGGAGACCAGGGGGTGAGCCTGGACTCACTCCCCCAACAATCGAGTGCACTGCTCCCCACCCCCAGAGCGAGAAGAGCCTGTCTCCAAGCCTCGACCTCTCCAATGCAACAAATACCTTTAATAATCCAACATTTCAGATGTGATTATATTATCTCCCAGAAAAAAACAGGAAGACACATAGAAACGCAACAAAGATCAACATACATACTGCCATGGACTGAAGTGTGTCCCTTGAAAGTCCCGTGTTGAAGCGCTACCCAATGTGGTGTGTGCAATAAGGAAGTAGTTAATGTTAGGTGAGAGTACAAGGGCAGGGCCCTGATCCAGAGGCATTAGGGTCCTCCTAAGAGGAGATGCCAGAGTGTTCTCTCCACCCTGTGGGGATGCGGCAAGAAGGCAGCCACCAGCAAACTCTTGGACACTTCTGGGGAATCTTGTTCCCTCCTGGTACCTTGCCACTGATGCCTGGGCACCAGTCACTCCCCTGGTGCCACCAGCCACCTTCCTCTCGGGGCTTGCAACTTCCAGGGACCAGTCTCCCTGGAGAAGGCACCCCCTCCCCCGCCCCACCCCCGACGGTTTCTGCTTCTCCAGATGGCTGCACAGTCGAGCTACCTGTCCCCATCACTCCAACTCAGGGACAAGGCCCTCCCCAGCTGCCCAGCACACCCTGAGTTTTAGTCTACATTTTTTTTTTTTTTTTTAGAGCCTCACTCTGTCGCTCAGGTTGGAGTACAGTGGAATGATCTCGTCTCACTGCAGGCTCTGCCTCCTGGGTTCAAGTGATTTTCGTGCCTTAGCCTCCCGAGTAACCGGGGAATAGAGACACGCACCACCAAAAATTTCCGGCTAATTTTTTTTTTTTTTTTTTTAAGACGGAGTCTCACTCTGTCGCCCAGGCTGGAGTGCGGTGGCCAGATCTCCGCTCACTGCAAGCTCCGCCTCCTGGGTTTACGCCATTCTCCTGCCTCAGCCTCCCGAGTAGCTGGGACTACAGGCGCCCGCCACCTCGCCTGGCTAGTTTTTTTGTATTTTTTAGTAGAGACAGGGTTTCACCATGTTAGCTAGGATGATCTCGATCTCCTGACCTCGTGATCCGCCTGCCTCGGCCTCCCAAAGTGCTGGGATTACAGGCTTGAGCCCAACGCGCCCGGCCTAATTTTTGTATTTTTAATAGAGATGGGGTTTCTCCTTGGTGGCCAGGCTGGTCTTTAGCTCCTGGCCTCAAGCGAACTGCCTGCCTCGCCTCCCAAAGTGCTGGATTACAGGTGTGAGCCACCGAGCCTGGCTTTATTCTACCTTCTAATCCGGGCCTATAAGATCCCTCAACTGCTCCTGTCCGTCCTTCACAATCTTGTGTTCCCTCCCACCCTTGCCATACTGCACTTTTTCTCTTCCTCACATGTCCCAAGTTCATTCCCATCTTCAGGCCCTTAAGGCATCTACACCTTCTCCTAAACTGCTCTCCCCACAGTTGTGAAACGGCGGCTCCTCCTCCACACTCAGGTTTCACTCAGACACTACCTGCTCAGAGAAGCTTTTTCGACCCCTCTAAAGCAGCATTCCCCCCATAGCACTCTGTTCTAGTTTCTCTGCAGTGCTCATTACTCACTAAAATGCCTTTTCACACATTCACTTACACAGGACCTGTCTTCCCTCACTAGATCAGGAATCTGCTCTAAGCTGTGGACCGGCTCGTGGACAACTATCGGACATGCACAGGTGTTCAGTGTTTGTCAGATGCACACGACTCCCCAGGCACTCCCCACCCTGCTGAGGAAACCATCGGGGCCCCTGTGAATCAGCAGCCCACACGCAACAGCCTCTCCCACGTGATAAGAGGGACGAGTCTTCTCCATCCCACAAGTGGGAAACGGAGGAAGCAGAGCCTAACATTTTCCTAGGGAAGCGAGGCCACAGGTGAATAAGGAAGGCTTCTCTTGGCGAGGGGCTTCCCCTAAGGCTGCAGGACCCATGATGGTAAAATCGGCCTTGGTGGTATCTTGCAGCCACCTAGAACTGTACGTTCATAACGCACTCTTACCAGCCTTTCCACATCAAACTCTCCACCCCTGGCTCCTGCAGAAGATGACACTGAGGTGGAGCAGGGTGGGTCCCACAGCCTGCCGCCTGCTAATACCGCTAAGTGGCAGGGCTGGACCTGCTGCCGCATCTGGGACTCTCCCGTTATCACAGCATCCCCTCCCCTCCTCCCGGGGCATTACCTATTGCTGATGTTAATCCCCTTCTCCCTCATGGCGTAGAGAAGCACGGCTATGCAGTACAGGGTCTCGGTGACATCTGGCATGGTCACCGTGGAGCTGGGTCTCCGGAGGCAGAAGAGCAGTTGCTGGATGTCATTCACACTGCTGGAGAGGAGCACCACAGCCGCCACCAGGGCCCAGACGTTGACACCCTGCAAGCCAGGTGCACAGGGAAGGAGGGACAGCCCAAACACAGGCCATGGTTAATACGAATCACAGCAGGAAGGAGCCGAGCCGGGGGTCCAGCTGCTGGCTACAGAATGTCTGGATTGAATCCAAATTTTCCAAGTGCTATTTGGGAAACAGAGGAGCCCTTCCGTTCGCCCTGGACTCCTTCTCATCACTTTCGGATTTGAGATCTTAGTTTTCTTTAATTAAATAACATGGATGAAGTATCTAACATAGAACCTTGGATAGAGAGACAGTCTAAAAATATGAGCTCCCTGTCATCTCACCACCCTACTCTCCAGGCCACGGGGGCTCTCAGGCCCATAACGTTTGGCGGGGCCAGAGAAAAACGGCCAGCAGGGGGCGCCCACCCAAGAGGCAAGAGAGACGCAGACACAGGAGAGGGCTGCTCGCAGGCTGTAGGGGAAATAAAGTCTGGCAATTCTCCAGCATGATGGTGTTAACTTGCTATTTATTATTAGTAATAACTTTTCATGGTAAGTTAAATAAATGTGAAATTACGGAAAGTTTATTCTGTGAAGACAGCATGCTCCTCTTAGCAATGTCTCCATAAATGTTCACTTACACAGAAAGTTAATAGTGGACACAGGTTTTTTGTTTTTTTGAGATGAAGTCTCACTCTCACACAGGCTGGAGTGCAGTTGCACGATCTCAGCTCACTGCAACCTCCGCTGGCCAGGTTCAAGCAATTTTCTTGTCTCAGCCTCCAGAGTAGCCATGACTACAGGTACATGCCACCATGCTCGGCTAATTTTTTTATTTTTGGTAGAGACAGGGCTTCACCATGTTGGCCAGGCTGGTCTTGAACTCCTGACCTCAGGTGATCCACCCACCTTGGCCCCCCAAAGTGCTGGGATAACAGGTGTGAGCCACCACACCCAGCCTTTACCATTCTTAAGTTACTACACGTCTCTGTGTTAAAGAACACATTCCGGCCGGGTGCCTGTAATCCCAGCACTTTGGGAGGCTGAGACGGGCGGATCACGAGGTCAGGAGATCGAGACCATCCTGGCTAACACGGTGAAACCCCGCCTCTACTAAAAAATACAAAAAACTAGCCGGGCGAGGTGGCGGGCGCCTGTAGTCCCAGCTACTCGGGAGGCTGAGGCAGGAGAATGGCGTAAACCCAGCAGGCGGAGCTTGCAGTGAGCTGAGATCCGGCCACTGCACTCCAGCCTGGGCGACAGAGCGAGACTCCGTCTCAAAAAAAAAAAAAAAAAAAAAAAAGAACACATTCCAAGAAAGGAATGTCCCATCCCCTCTCACTTCAACCATCCTATGAAAGAAGACCCACTCCACCATCATCAGCAATCATCTTCTTCAAGATAAAGAGAAATGCAGTTGCCTGGGTTCCCAGCGCTCTGTGGCCAGCAAAACACACGCAGAGGTTGCACGTAGCCTCGAAGATTAAATCTGGGAACCCCTGAACTGGAAGACGAGCAACAGGGCTGAGATTCAAGGAGACTGAGGGTTATTTCCAGCTTCTCATTACTTCATTGTGTGACTATAGCAAGACCCTTAATTTTTCTGTCCCTTTCAAATAAGCCAAGTTGTCAATAATGGGGTGGGCTGTCTTGTAAAGAAATCCTATTATTAAAAGTGTTCAGAGGCTAAATGACCACTTTTCAGAAATATTTCAGAGAGGATTCCTCAACCAAATGGGAAATCAGACTAAATGATTTTTTAAAATTTCCTGTAAATCTAAGACTCTATAATTATATGGCCTTTTATTTCTCCATTGGGAACGATGACAACATGAATGCTTCAAAGCATTCAGAGATTAAATACAGATATTAAAAATAAATATAAAGTCATCCTCAATTGAAGCTTCCTCCAGTGAAATAAGATGCCGCCCTCTCCCGCAGCCTCCAGACCTACCCCGGCAGCAGTGTAGAGGTCAGGGAGGTGTTGCCGCACACACGCCTCAGCCTCAGGGAGGAGGGGGTGGTCCCTCAGACTCCACAGCACCCTCTCGGGATCCACACTCGGGGAGCACTTAGTGGTGGCCGTGTATCTGTAAGACATTCATGGGAGAGGCCATGAGTAGGGTGACCATAAGCACTGATGTACAAGGAAGACTTCAAAGACGCCTTCCTTACAACAGGTGAAGCTCACCGTATGAGGTTCAGCACACACAGGTCTGACTCCTTTTCTATGCCACAGTTAGACAGGATGCCGTCCACTTTGCTGACAGCTTGCTCTTCGTTCATCAGGTATCGATGGTACAGCTTCTTCCAAGGAATGAACTATGTAGTTAAAAAACAAAATAACATGAGGCAAAGGCCATTAGAAAGCAGATTAATGAGGTAGGCAGATCACCTGAGGTCAGAAGTTCGAGACCAGCCTGGCCAACATGGCAAAGCCCTGTCTTTACTGAAAAAACAATAGAAAAATTAGCCAGGCATGGTGGCATACGCCTGTAGTCCCAGCTACTCAGGAAGCTGAGGCAGGAGAATCACTTGA
Organism: Macaca nemestrina; assembly: GCF_043159975.1. Taxonomy (NCBI): domain Eukaryota; kingdom Metazoa; phylum Chordata; class Mammalia; order Primates; family Cercopithecidae; genus Macaca; species Macaca nemestrina. The sequence goes on from NC_092133.1 coordinate 137,948,930, forward strand.
ACCCGGGAGGCGGAGGTTACAGTAAGCCGAGATCAAGCCACTGCAGTGCACGTTAGCCTGGGTGATAGAGTAAGACTCCATCTCAGGAAAAAAAAAAAAAAAAGAAAGAAAGAAAAAGCAGATTAAGCCACAAACATAGAGATAACCTTTTACCAGTGAAAAGCAATCACAGCTCACAATTCAAAAGCCAGGCAAATCAGCCAGAAATGGTACAGACATTTTTATTGGAAACTAGGAGAACTGGGTCTTGATCTTGGTTCTAACACTAACTTGTTATAGTTATAGAATCTGGGAAAAGCTATAGCTTCAGTTTCCCTATCTGAAACATTAGTACACATAGCTCAGAGTTTCAATGAGAACAAAATAATATGAGAGCTGTGGTTCTACCAATATCAGACAAAACAGATTGTAAGTCAATTTTGTCTGTTAAATACTGTTGTAAGAGACAAAGGACATAACAAAAGGGTCAATTCACCAAGAAGGTACAATAACTATAAATATATATGCAGCAAACATTAGAGCTCCTAAATATAGGAAACAACCCCTGACAGAACCGAAGGTAGAAACAAACAGCAACACAATAACAGAAGGAGATTTCAACACCGCCATTTCAATGATGAATGGAACAACCAGACAGAAGATAAATAAGGAAACAGAGGATCTGAACAACACTATGGACTAAGTGGGCTGAACAAACATATACAGAATACTCCACCTAACAACAGCAAAATATACGTTCCTCTCAAGGACACTTGAAACATTCTCCAGGATAGATCACCCTTTAGGCCACCAAACAAGTTTCAACAAACTTAAAAACCACTTAAGTTATTATACAAAGTATCTTTTTAAATCACAATGGAATGTAACCAGAAATCAACAGCAGAAGGAAAACTGAAAAACCCACAAATACATGGAAATTAAACAACATACTCTTGGCCAGGCACGGTGGTTTATGCCTATAATCCCTGCACTTTGGGAGGCTAAGACAGGCGAATCACTTGAGGCCAGGAGTTTGAGACCATCCTGGACTACAAGGTGAAACCCCATCTCTCCTAGAAATACAAAAGTTAGCCGTGCATGGTGGCGCGTGTCTGTAATCCCAGCTGCTTGGGAGGCTGAGGCACAAGAATCACTTGAACTCAGGAGGTGGAGATTGAAGTGAGCCAAAATCAAGCCACTGCACTCCAGCCTGGGTGACAGAGACTCTGTCTCAAAACAAAACAGAAACAAACAAACAAAAAACCACATTCTTAAAACAACCAATGGGTCAAAGAAGAAATCACAAAGAAAATTAGAAAATATCTTGAGACAAATGAAAATGAAAACATAACATAGCAAAACTTATGAAACGCAATGAATGCTGTTGTGCTGTTTTAAGAGAGCGGTTTATAGCTATAAATGCTTACATTAAAACAAACAAACAAACAAAAACGGGCTGGACGTAGTGGCTCACGCCTGTAATCCCAGCAGTTGGGAGGCTGATGGCAGGCAGATCACTTGAAGTTAGGAGTTTCAGAGACCAGCCTGGCCAACGTGGTAAAACCCCGTCTCTACTGAAAATACAAAAATTAGCCAGGTGTGGTGGTGCACACCTGTAATCCCAGCTGCTGGGGAGGCTGAGGCAGGAGAATCACTTGAACCCAGAAGGCAGAGGTTGCAGTGAGTCGAGATCGTGCCACTGCCCTTCAGCCTGGGCGACAGCAGGAAACTCTGTCTCAAAAAAAAAAAAAAGAAAAACACGAAGTCAAGGGAGATATGAGGAAGGAACCCTCCAGGTGGGCGGCGTGGGAGGATGAGAGCAACCCAGGGAGGGGAAGGAATGTGCAGTCTGTGGTCAGGACACAGCAGATGAGCTGTAGATGGAACCCAGGGAAGCCGTGTTGAGTGGAAGTGAGCAAAGAGGCTGGAGTCATAGGGTGGGGCAGACACGGAAGGCCTTAAATGCCTCTAAGGAGTTTGAATGTCTTCTGAAGGCAAATGGAAACCATTTCTGAAAAGATCCTCTGATTAGAAGCATACATTAAGCAAAGTTACATGCTTTTAGAGGAAACATCTCCCAACTCCAGCACTCACTCACCAGAGGGTCACTGATGATCTCCCTCCACAGGTGGCACACCAAGCTCAGGTTCCAATAGAGGTCTTCCACCGGGAGGAAGGCAAACACGTGCCTCAGGACCTCACTAGGCAGGCTACAAATGTGGCTTGGTGCTTCCTGGCAGGGCAAGGTCCCAAGAAGCCCATAGTATGAGTCAGGAATGGGATCAGGACCCATGTCCCCAGCATCTTGGTCGGTTTCTCCAGACTCCTCAGAGAGTCGAGACGTACTGTCCTCTGCTTCTTGCCTGGCCTCCCTAGGCCTTGTGCATGGCACAATCAAATGGTGCCGCGGAGCTTTCTTAGAAACTCCATCCCACCGGCTGGTTCCGGTAGCCTGGTTACTCTCTTCCTCAGAGGACCGAGACCGCTTCCTGGAGGGCGGGGCAGACCCTGATGAGCCCAGCCATGCTTCTCCACTGCCTTCCTGAGGCAGTGCACAGCTGCTCTCTGCAGGAAAGATCATGTCACCCTCAGAGTCCTGACAGCTGTCCTGGCCAACAGAATTGCTTTTGGCCATGTCATTGGTGCACGGCCGCTTGCCTGCTAGGAAGAACTCAGGGATACATCTTTGACGTCCCTGACCTGTAGAGATAACCCAAACAGGATGGACAAGAAATGAACGATGACTGTTGACCTGCTATTAACCCAAATAAGACACACTAATTTTCAATTATCTATGTTAACAGAGGAAAGAGATAAAAACACATGTATGGGCCAGCTGATTATATGAATAACTAATTCAAACGATATTTATATTTGGCTCTATCATATAACCAGACACACATTTGCAAAGAGATAGAGACCAGTCTTCGCATGGTGTGATGGCCAACAATACTCCCTGCAGTAAATACAAGTACAGAGAAACAGGCTACGCAGGGAACATCTGAATGTACAGACAAAAAGGAGGTGACTGCTCACAACCACACCACCACTCACAAAGTGCCCCGCTCCCACTCACAACAGAAAGCCTACATGTGCTTAAGCAGAAATTCACATGCTTGGGGTTATCAGGATTCTGAAAATCTCACTCTTCTCATTTGACAGTGCTAAAACTTTTTTTTTTATTTCTTTTTTATTTATGTATTTATTTATTTTTGAGATGGAGTCTCGCTCTGTTGCCCAGGCTGGAGTGCAGTGGCATGATCTTGGCTCACTGCAACCTCCGCCTCCCAGGTTCAATCTATTCTCCTGCCTCAGCCTCCCAAGTAGCTGGGACTATAGGCGTATGCCACCATGCCTGGCTAATTTTTGTATTTTAGTAGAGATGGAGTTTTGCCGTGTTGGCCAGGCTGGCCTAGAATTCCTGACCTCAAGTAACCCACTCGCCTCGGCCTCCCAAAGTGCTGGGATTACAGGTGTGAGCCACTGTGCCCAGCTTTTATTCATATTTCTTCCTGTGAAGGTGACACATTAATTTATTTTAAAATAAAAAGGCAGGACTCAGAATTCTCTTTATAGTATTAGAATGGTACCTAATCTCTTCTACATGTTTGTTCAGTGAGCATTTACTAAGCACCAATGATTCTGAGACAAATGTAAAGTGAAAAATGGTTACATTTCCTGACCTCACAGATTTTTCAGGAACATAGGGAAGCCTAAATGGTGATTTCATACATCCCACAGCATTTTCAAACTCCTAAAAATAATTTTTAAATGCCAAAGAAGTAAACACCTTATCAATAATACATAGTTCCTTCTAAATGGCTGTAACCAAAATACTCACTTTGGAAGAGAATGGACTGAAACTTGGTTTAGCCTTGAACAAAATTTATGAAACTGAAACAGATATTTTTCTATATTAGTAAAAAATATATATATATATATATGTAAAACTGTTAACTCTTTCTTGGGCAATTTGATAGAAACCCAGAGTTTTCACATCACTATTACTATAGGTTAAATCCATATGATCAGGGTTAAATCCTAAAAATTTCTTTTTAAAAAAATATTATTATTATTATTTTAAATAGAGACGGGGTCTCACTATGTTGCCCAGGCTGATCTGGCACTTCTGGGCTCAAGCAATTCTCCCACTTCAACCTCCCAAAGTACTGGGATTACAAATAAGGTGTGAGCTACTGCTCCCAGCCAAATCCTGGTATCTTCCAATTGTTGAATCCAGTCACACCCACAGTCATTGAGACCTTACCACCTGCTCAGGGCCACCTCACAAGTCCTTGTCAGTAAAGAACTCAAAATAGAGAAGAAACAGACTTCTGTATATGGAACAAACTCAGTATCAAACAGGATATAAGTAAGTTTCAAACTGCCTCATAGAGTTGGTTATAGTAGCTCCCACAGCAGGAAACATACAATAGTTAAAGACAACCAGGCTGGGAGAGGTGGCTCGCACCTGTAATCCTGGCAGTTTGAGAGGTGGAAGCAGGTGGGTCTCTTGAGCCCAGGAGTTTGAGACCAGCCTGGGCAACATAGCAAAACCCTGTCTCTACAAAAAAAAAAAATACAAAAATTAGCTGGGCATGGTGGCACGTGCCTGTAAGTCCCAGCTACTTGGGAGGCTGAGGTGACAGGCAGAGGCTGCAGTGAGCTGAAAAGGTGCCACTGCACTCCTGGATGACAGAGCAAGACCCTGCCTCAAAAAAAAAAAAAAAAAAAAAAGGACAACCGATAATATTTGAGTTGGATTCTGAAATTAGTTCTATCAAAGGGAAATAAGGCAATCTAGATTTATTAACTAAAGTGGGAATTCATTTGGTACCTAGGGGGGACATTCCAGTTGATTCAGCAGAGATAAAACCTGAAGTCAAGGAGCAGGGTTACTGTAGTAGTCCAGGTACTAGGTGACAAAGAGCTCAGGATGAAGGAACATTTTGGAGGAAAAATAATGACACATGGACCTAGTGACAGATTGGACAGAGAAGATGAACAAAGAGTCAACTAATCTCAATGTTTCTGGATTGGAATAGGAGTGACACTGGCCCATGTCTTCTATCACTTTACACAAGCTAATAGGATTCATTCCATCACACTTTTCTGGAGCTTTTAGGAACTATGATAATAGGACAGAATTTTCATGGAAAACTCAGCGGGGTGCGATGGCTCATGCCTATAATCCCAGTACTTTGAGAGGCCGAGGCGGATGGATCACCTGAGGTCAGGAGTTCGAGACCAGCCTGACCAACATGGAGAAACCCCGTCTCTACTAAAAAAAAACAAAATTAGCTGGGGATGGTGGCATGCACCTGTAATCCCAGCTACTCAGGAGGCTGAGGCAGGAGAATCACTTGAACCCAGGAGGCAGAGGTTGCAGTGAGTTGAGATTGCACCATTGCACTCCAGCCTGAGCAACAAGAGTGAAACTCCGTCTCAAAAAAAAAAAAAAAAAAAAATTTTTTTCATGGAAAAGTCACAAATAATAAAGAAAGTGTCAAGCTATTGCATCAAGACTACAAAGTCACAGCAGCAACATTTACAAATACTTTTAAACTAGGAGATATTCAAAGGACCCACACACTACAGGTTTTGAAATGCAAGAGTTTTGGAGGAGACATACCCCTACTCCCTCTTTTTGTTCTGGGTTTAGGATAGAGACCATGGTTCGGATCTCTGTTTGTCCATCTCTGACCGAAGGGCTGGGTCACAGCCAAGTGACTCCGAGCCAAATGCTGGCAGTCGATGGCAGTAAGATGCTTCCGCTTAAACCGTCTCACTGTTTCATACCAGCAGGTAGAAGAAAGGGGATATTCATTAGTTATCGCAGATTCTACAAGCTAGCCAACACATTATACTCATGTTTCTGTATAGTGACACAATTTTGTCAACACCCCAGCCAACCCTTCTCCCTTTCCCTTGCCCACCAACTTTGTCCTTTCCGTTTCTTAGCATTTTTCTTTCTTAGAATTGAAGAATCCTAAGTGACATTTTAAGATCTTAAGATTTTTTTTTCTACTTACACTTTCTAGAAGCTTTGGTCATGAAATGCTCATTTAAGAAAAAGTTGTGGCTGGGTGCACTGGCTCACGCCTGTAATCCCAGAACTTTGGGAGGCAGAGGTGGGTGGATCACTTGAGGCCAGGAGTTGGAGATCGGCCTGGCCAACGTGGCAAAACCCTCTCTCTACTAAAAATACAAAAATTAGCTGGGCCTTGTGGTGCAGGCCTGCAATGCTAGCTACTCAGGAGGCTGAGGCGAAACAGTAGCTTGAACCCAAGAGGTGGAGGTTGCAGTGAGCCAAGATCGCACCACTGCACTGCAATCTGGGCAACACAGCAAAAAAAGAAGTTGTCATTAGTGGATATACTGAGGTTTGGCATCTTTTCCTTAACTTTATCCAGGCCATTTATATTTTTTTATAATAATCAAAAGTATTTAAGAATAGGCTATTTTTTTTAGTAACAAAAAACTTTTATAACTTTTTTTGTTAAATTGTTAAAATTTTTTAAGTATAGTAAAAAGCATATAACATGAAAAGCACATAACCAGAAGCAAAACATCGTGATAATACAGGCTGCAATTTCCCTGAGAGAAGGACCAAAGGGCACACATCTCTCAGCCCCCCCGAGCACCTCAGTATTGAGAACAGACTTGAAAGGACAACAGCGACTCCCCCAGCCCCAAATGCAAGAGAAGCCAATTCCTTTTCAGGACCTTTAGAGGAGAAAACTTCATATCTTCCCTTAGCAAAACACTACAGCAGCAATTAAGCCTAGAATTTTGTTTCAACGGTTCTGAAATACTTGGTTTTGTAGTACTCATCTTCTTTCAGGTAATTCTTGTCCATGTGTAACCAAGATTCTCCATGCTTCTGCATCTGTTCCTGCATGTGGCATTAAACATGCAGTAACAGATGCAGGAGCCTCCTTATGGCATTAAACACTAAAATATAAAGATGTACTTCTTAAAAATAAAAAGTAGGCCAGGTGCAGTGGCTCATGCCTGTAAGCCCAGCACTTTGAGAGGCCAAGGCAGGTGGTTCACTTGAGGTCTAGAGTTCACGACCAGACTGGCAACACGGTGAAACCCCATCTCTACTAATAATATAAAGATCAGCCAGGTGTGGTGGCAGGCACCTGTAACCCCAGCTGTTCAGGAGGCTGAGGCCCAAGAATCACTTGAACCCGGGAGGTGGAGGTTGCAGTGACCCAAGATTGTGCCATTGCACTCCAGCCTGGACAACAGAGTAAAACTCTATCACAAAAAAAAAAAAAAAAAAAAAGAATTAAAGTTAGCCTTTATAGGAGATGGTCAAAAGAGAATAAAATCAGGTTCTATCGGTATCATATTTTCACAGGTCCTAAAAATACTCCACTAGGCTGGGCACAGTGTCTCACACCTGTAATTCCAGCACTTTGGGAGGCTGAGGCGGGTGGATCACGTGACGTCAGGAGTTCAAGACCAGCCTGGCCAACATAGTGAAACCCCGTCTCTATTAAAAATAGAAAAAATTAGCTGGGCATGGTGGCATGCGCCCAGGAGGCTGAGGCAGGAGAATCGCTTGAACGCGGAAGGCAGAGGTTGCAGTGAGCCGAGGTCATGCCATTGCACTCCAGCCAGGGCAACAAGAGCGAAACTCCGTTTCAAAAAAAAAAGAATACTCCACCACTAAACTATGGTATCAAATGCCAGAATCTCACTCAACATTTCTTTTCTTTCTTCTTTTTTTGAAACCGAGTCTCCCTCTGTTGCTTAGGCTAGAGTGCAGTGACACAATCTTGGCTCACTGCAACCTTCACCTCTTAAGTTCAAGCGATCTTCTTGCCCCGGCCTCCCAAGTAGCTGGGACTACAGGCCCCCGCCACCACACCCAGCTAACTTTTGTATCTTTAGTAGAGACAGGATTTTACCATGTTGGCCAGGCTGGTCTCAAACTCCTGGCCTCAAGTGATCCGCCCACCTCGGCCTCCCAAAGTACTAGGATTACAGATGTGAGCCACTGTGCCCAGCTCAACATTTCCTTTAAGCTTGAAAATACATAAAACCAAGACCCCAGTGAGTTTAGTTGATACCGTTTACAATATTTTCTCATTATTCCTCCCTAGCTAATTCAGAAATCACACTTCCAAATTTCAGTTAACTTTTTCCAGGTTTAATAGCAGCTTTTTAAAAAAAACTTCATATTTTAAGACTTTTCCAAAATCAATTCAACACACAAAACCAGTTCTGCGAGCCCCTCGGAAAGGATGCTGGAGATCTTCTAACCACCTGACCTTAGAAGCTGGGTGCAACTCCACGAGTGTCAGGCCGCAGCACTCACAAATGCGCTCACTCTCACGAAGCAGCACAGCACAGCGCGGTGAGTGGGCGGAGGGCCTGGCAAGAGAGCTGGGCTGGTGCCCTCAGCTGGCCACTTGGTAGCTCTATGGCTTCAGGGCACTTCAGGTCTCTAAGTCTGATAGGTCTACGGCCATCCCACCCTGAACGTGCATGATCTCGTCTAAGTCTGAGAGGTGTCACCAGGAACAGATGAGAAAAAATGCTCAAAACTGTCTGTCAAATTATCCAACTGCAGGCACACAAACTTACCTGTTCCCTCTATTTAATGAGGTTTATGTGAGTAGCTTGCATAAGACGTTGAAATATCTTTCAAATTATAAAGATGCCGCCTAATGGCAAAGCAGGAAGTGTACTAGCAGCCCAATTACAGCCAATTCTGTATTACTGGAAACACCCTTCTAAACTAACCAGTAACATGGCTCGCTTATTATGGACAGAAAACCAAACACCCCTCCACTTTGATGGTTTTGTGCTGGTTTGTGCTGGTTCTGTAATGTTGCTGACCAGTTTATCTAGAGTAAAACAACAGCACATCGTCTTATTCACACAGTAACAAACTATGAATGTGAAGTGTTTCTACATTAAAAACCAAATTTGAAGTTTTCTACATTGGAAAGAAAACATAAAGTCTTATTGTTCTCTTTTTAAAAAATAAGACATGAAATTTTATTTCCTCTGTTCAAAACCCTTCGTATTACAAATATATCCCAAGGACTATTTTGCCTGAATGGGGACCTCTGGGCATATCGGCAAAAGAAATACGGGACAGCAGCAACATGGCTTCTAGAACACCCGAAAATCCTGGGTGAGGTGTCCCGCACACGGCTCAACAGCAGGAGTGGCTGCAGGATTCCCAGCAGCAAATCCACAGGCCCTACAGATCCAAGAGACTGGACTCATGCCTGCTTTTCTCTCTCCTCAAACAGTCCCAATTGCTTCAGAGCTGGTCAGTACAGTATCTATAATTAGAACTGGAGACACTATGTGTCCTGCTGAAGGGTAAGGAAAAAAGGAAAAAATAAAATAAAATAAATAACTGGAGACACTCACTAAAGAAAGTTACCAATAGTGAATATCTCACTTAAATAGGAGGTGAACATCTACTGCCAAACTGGCCTGCAGAGGAAAAGCTTTCATGGATAAAATCATGAAGGAAAAAAAAAAAATCACAAAGCAGCAAGATCAACGTCAAACCACTCAAATCTGAGACCCGGGACCTCAGGCCGGCTGCAGGCCTGCTTAGCTGAATGGTGTGTCAGGTCCCAGAAGGCTTCTGAAAGTCAATGAAAAGGCACATAACCAGCGAGAAAATTAGGCTCAGTTGAAGGGTCTGACGCCCACCCAAATCTATGACGGCCTTCTACACTTGGCTTTTGGAAATAGCTACAAACAGAGGCTGGCAGATTTGTATAGAAGAGGTACTTACACATGCAGGGTGAACCCTGGAACGTTTTTCGTGAAGTATGTAAGAATGGCTTTATTGAAGCCTTCTGCAGCCACCTCACTGTAACAACAGTGCATTGATAATGACCATCAACTATATGGAGATGTCTCAATCAAATGCCTGAGAGTCAAAAAGACAGTACGCATGCCCCAAGGTAAGCAGCTAGCCCACCTTGTTCACTGCCGTAACTCTGTATGTAGACAGCGTGGAGCCAGACACATAGTCTGTGCCATGGATTCAATGTTCATGTTCCTGAAAATCCACACACTGAAATCCTCACCCCCAAGGTGATGGCATGAAGAGGTGGGGCTCTGGGCCAGGCATGGTGGCTCATGCCTGTAATCCCAGCACTTTGAGAGGCCAAGGCAGGTGGATCACTTGAGGTCTAGAGTTCAAGACCAGCCTGGCAACACGGTGAAACCCCATCTTTACTAAAAATATAAAAATTAGCCAGGTGTGGTGGCAGGCACCTGTAACCCCAGCTACTCAGGAGGCTGAGGCCCCAGAATCACTTGAACCTGGGAGGTGGAGGCTGCAGTGACCCAAGATTGTGCCACTGCACTCCAGCCTGGGCAATGGAGAGAGACTGTGTCTCAAAAAAAAAAAAAAAAAAAAAGTGGGATTCTAGGAAGTGATAAGGTCACGAGGGTGAAGTCCCCACAAACGGGATTAGTGCCCTTATAAGAGAGGTCCCAGAGAGCTCCCTTACTCCTGCCAACATATGAGGACACAAAGAGAAGGTGCCGTCTATGAACCAGGAAGCAGCCCTCACCAGACACCAAATCTGCTGGCACCTTGATCTTGGACTTCCAGCCTCCACATCTGGGAGAGACAGACTTCTGCTTATAAGCGGCCCAGTTATGGTATTTTGTTATACCAGCCCGAATGGACTGAGGCAGCACACGTTCTGTGAATACTGAGTGGGTCAAGGAGGGTGAGGAGCAGGGAGAAGAGTTCAGCTGGGAGGTCCAGGAGCCTATACTCTAATCCCTAGGCATATATTGTAGAACTGCTCCCACAGGGAGACCTCCCTGGTACCTCACAACAGACTGATGACAGAACATCAAAAATGTTCAGTCCCAAAAGGAACTGCTTTGGAAAAGGTAATATGAACATGATAGATTTTTATTTATGTATTTATCTCAGAAAATACATCTGAATCCAAAATGCTTGTTGCAAAGATTAAGTGTTTGCAAAAATCCAACAAAGACACAGGAGTAACAGAAAGCGCTAATGGGAGCGTTGGAACACTGTGTTCTGCTTCGAGGGAGTTCCAGTATATTCCAGTAGCTTGGCTGGGGGAAGAGCTGGTACTTTCATTGGATTTTTATTAACACTTTTATTGGATCCCCCACCCCTTGGACTTATTGGATATATGTATCAAAAATCACTTTACTGACGTCAGCTGGAGGTCAGGAAAACTAAACTGTATCTCTGGTCTCAGAGACAGATGCTGTGATGCCCTGAACTGGGAGTCAGGAGCCCTGTGTCCACCTCCTCTGCAATTGCAGGCATTACACTTAATGTTCCCTTAAAGCCCCTCCGAGGCTGTGGGGTGCAGGAGAAGACACACACTTGGCAGGTATATTCATCGCCAAAGCCTTGCTTATGAAAATGAGGATTATAATAACCTGCCACACTGAATTCAGAGAATGAGACAATATATATGTAAGTACTCGAGCCACTCACATTGAGGGTGACAACACCTATCTCTAAATCTATGTCAACACCTAGCAACAGAAGCGTCAGAAGAACTGTGTGACTACCACACCAATCTGAGTGTCTCCTAAAAGGCACATCAGTTTTAACAGCATGAATGTTCTTGCTAAATGGTTAAAAATAAAACCAAAACACTACACTGGAATTCTAATCACCCTTCTATTCTGTTCTTCCTAATATACCTTTTTAAAAAGCAGTTCAAAAATAATTTTATCAAAATAAAGATGTTCAAATGCTACTTCTTCCATAAAAATCCTCCTTCCCTGAGTCACCCAAAGCTCATGGTATGTCTCCCTCCCTACATAGCAAGTGCACTTTACACCTCCCATAAAGGGCATTTACTGTTAGAAGCTGCTTGTGATTCTTTAGGGAGTGAAGTTATCTGTTGTGAACAACCACAGATAAAGGGAAGCTGTGTCTAAACTAGGGGTTCTTGTGGGTGCAGAGAGATTAGAATCACTTATGGGGCTTTGCAAACTCTACAAGGCCCCCAGAGTTGTTGAAATTGGTCTCCCACACACCAAATTGGGCATCTGTGCCCCCACCCTTGGACACTGTCTTCCACAATTACCAACAGAAACGTGTTAGAGCCCTCAGGTGTCACGGCAGAAAAACCAGAACATACACAAACCATTTTGTCAAACGAATATTCCCCAGGCTTAAGTAAGCTCATTCCCACACTGCCTTTTCTGAGACGGCTTTCTAACTGTGTGACTTCTCTGTCCTCCATCCCAGGGGTCCCCATTCTAGGACCCACCTCTTTGCTAACCCTCAGCTTTTAGCCCTACCTCAGCAATTCCTGGCCTTTGCTGACTTCGAAGTGGTCAGATGTGGAGTTTAGCCCTCCACCACCCCTCAAATCTCTTCACCTTGATGACAGCCTATCCCCTTCCAGCCCACGCTGACCCACTCCACGCCCTGGTGAGGTCCCCGATGGAGAGGAGACCCTTATCAGTCTCCCCTGAATGAGTCCTTACAAGAACTCTACTACTGGGAACTGAAAGGAAGGAACCACGTCTATCCCCTCATCCCTCTAAGTGCACAAGCGGGAAACAAGAGACACTCCCGCACTCACGGAACGAGAACTGCGTGTCTGCCACTCCTCTCCTATGCTTTCATTTGCCTGCCTTCTTTTTTTAATCTTCTTTATTGAAAACAACTTACAAAACAAGTCACAGAAAGTGAAACTGAGTGTTTCAGGTTTTGCTGCAAAGCATGTTGTTGCTCTTCTCCCTGAGCACACAGCCAGGCCATACTTCCCCGTCCTGTGTGCAGGTGGACGTTGCCTTACCGCCGGCTGCCAGCCAATGCATTGGGAACAGCAGCAGTGCACACCTCTTCCAGACCTGCCCTTCACTCTTCTCCTCTTCCTCTTAACTGGGAAGCTGATTCCCAGGACATCCTTAGAAGCCGGGTGTTCGAAATAGAAGAGCCTCCAGCAGCCTCAATCCTCGGACTACTGCTTTAAAGAGAACCCTCCCCACACCTACACACACAAACTCCAACCACCACCATGACCTGCAACCTCCTTAGATTGCTATGGGATTGAAAAATAAACTTCTACTGTGAGGCCATTACATGTCTGGATCTATTTGTTAATGCAGCAAAGCTTACCCTAACCATTCAGGATCATTTGAAATGGATACCAAATAATTTCCTTTCTTCCCCTACCTTTACTAGTCAGCATTCATACCAAAAGGTCCTTTAAAACTTATAGATTACAGACCTAAATGGACAAGATGAAGACAATAAGTACTTAGAATTCCTGGAAGGAAAAAATTGTTATTAAATAATTGCTTTTAAAAAAAATCAATTTGACTCTCTAGTACAAGATACCTGACTGGAGAAACTGCTATAATACCATACCCAACTTTAACAAATATCCACAGAGGGCAGTGTTGCCCTCTGGACAATTTCGGAGTCAGCTAACCACCCTGGTCAGTTTCCCACATGCCTCTTACTTTCAGGGTGCTCCGTGAAGATCAGCAAGTGGGCACTTGTCCTCTGGCATCTCCTGTGGAGATGGCCCAGGGGTCCTGCAATGTGGCCCATTATCACAATGACTCAGGCACTCCACAGGTCCAATGGCAGCCTGTGAAATGGGAATGGCCCAGTTTCAACAGTTAACTGTGTTATCTCTCAACTCCAGCACCATAAAAGTATTCACTCAAGGCAGGAAGCACTTCGCAGGAATAAAACCACCCCACACATCCGAGATACTTGTAACAATTCTTTGGCTAAGTGTGCATTTAACATGTCTTATACAAATTATTGTTTTAATATAATTGCGATGTATTACATTTTATATTAGTAACAATTATTTGTATAAGTCTGTATTTAATACATCTTCCATCCCAGACTAAAAGCTCTCTGTTCTAGTGGGAAGGAGTACAGAGGTACTTACACCCAGCATGCAACATACATTGCTTCATAAATAATTGCTGATTAAACGAATAAATGCACAGCTGCAGCACTTCTTCTACAGTGTAGGCTGTCTTCCTTGGTTTTGAAGCTCTCCACTATCCGATAGCTCCTAAGTGCTTTACAGCTCTTGCAGTTCTTTCCTATATTCTCATTTGAGCCTCAAAGCAATCCTATAATTGTGCCATGATTAAACTGGGGCTCCGGGAGGACTCGCCTGAATTCATCTCGTAGCTCATGAGTGACGGCGCCAATGCAAGAACCCGGGTCTCCTGACTCCCCTAGTCCAGTGCACTTCCTACGGTGATATTCTTTTCTCTGCATCTAGAAACCTTGAAAGCAGCTTCTGAAAACGTCAAGTTTAATTTCCATATTACATTTTTTAAAAAATCATTGTGAAATGTCAGAACCAAAGAAATTGAAAAGTATTTGGAAAACATAACTATAAGGAAAATACCACTAAATGCCATAGACCTGAAATGGAAAAACTTCAAAATATTGTGTCCCCATGAGCTCTAAAAGAAACAAATACAGAAAGCAAGCAAAATAGAGCTCCAGCTCCTTTCCCGGGTATTCACTGACGCACAGCCAGGCTACCACAGCCTGCTTCTCCAGAAATCCACAAGTTCCCAGGTAGTAAGCTCAATCTCCCCGGGATCCTCTCACATCTGAGACACCTATGACTCCCTTGGAGACAGCACTCGTGTGTGACAGCCAACAAGGATGGGCGGGGCTTTCCAGTCTATGTTTTTCCTAAGGAAAGGAAGGAATGTGTGAAAAACATGAGAAAGATCACTACTTATGGTCTAGAATATAATTTTATATATTTGAAGGGTTTTTTCTACAGTCAATTCATTCCACAACTACTTTTACGTATCTGCTATGTCTCAGATTCATTATAAACTCTGTGAGGGCTTTGTCTTGTGGTATCCTTGGTGTTAAATGCTATTTTAGACATTAGTGATACAAAACTGAATAAGCCTACCCATAAGGCGGCTACCAAAACAAACACAAGTTACTAAACATCAAGCAATATAACAACCACATAAATGCATGCATGAAGTGTTGTGATAGTAAAGAAACGTAAACAGAGTTAGGCAAGTTGAAAAAGGCTTTATGAAGAGTTGAGCCTTGAAAGAATTGTGGGATTCAGTAAGGCGGAAGAAAACAATGTGTGCAAAAATACAGAGGCATGTGGCAGGAAAGCTGGGCTTCATCAAAACAAGAGGTTCCCTGATGAGGAATGACAGGAGACAAGGCTGGAAAAGGAATTTGGAGCCACAGACTACAAAAGTCCTTACACATAATGATAAAGAAACTGGGCTTCAAAAAAAGAAATTGGACTTTATCCGGTAGGAGCTTCAAGATATCATCCAATTATTATTATTATTATTATTTTTTTTTTGAGACGGAGGCTCACTCTGTCTGTGGTCCAGGCTGGGGTGCAGTGGCACAATCTCCACTCACTGCAACCTCTGCCTCTCAGGTTCAAGTGATTCTCCTGCTTCAGCCTCCCCAGTAGCTGCAACTACAGGTGCACGCCGCCACACCCAGCTAATTTTTTGTATTTTAGTAGTAGAGATAGGGTTTCACCGCGTTGCCCAGGCTGGTCTAGAACTCCTGAGCTCAGGGATTCCACCCGCCTTGGCCTCCCAAAGTGGTAGGATTACAGGCGTCAGCCACCACACCCGGCCTCATCCAATTTTTAAAGCAGGGTCATTACACAATCAAATTTACACTTTAGGGCAGTGACTTGGGAAAGAGGATAGAAGGTGGAGAGACATGGAGATTGTCAGGAAAACAAGTCAGAAAGCCCCCATACCAACCTATATGAGAGCTGGCAAAGGCCTGAGAGCAGCAGACCCTGGGCAGAGGACAGATGAGTAAGAGCATAGCTTTGTTTGACAAGACTGAAAGAGAAACATAAAAGATAAAAAGCAACAAGGATAACTGGCATTTCTAGTAGAATGTTAAAAAAGATGTTAATGTCATTAACCATGTTAAGGAATAAAAGACAAACAGTGTTTGTGTTTTAATCACTTTTTCCCCCTGGAGTGAGAGGGAGGCCGAAAGTCCCAGTTTTAAAAATAATTTTTTAAGTTATCTGTGGAATACCATGTTTATGCTCCAGGAGGTCCTCTGAAATCTGAGACTGGTCTTCAAAAGGCATGTGAATGACAGTTACAGATATAAGATTTGAGATGCTTTCTAAAAGTAGGTAATTTCACAGCCAGAAAGGCAAAGACAGAATCCAAATTCAGTTTCCAAATAAAATCAGCCTACGAGGGATAGAGGAATGAGACAAGCAGAGAAACGATGATGGCAACAAACCCAAAATTGGAATTCTAAATCTAATACCAATAGTGGTGTCCACACACACTCACAAATCAGGAAACCTGTCAAATGATCAGTGTACCGATGGGCATGCTGAATAGCATACTCATGAAAAACAACAGGAGGAAAAGGAAAGCGAGCCAGGGAGCAAGTCAGTGCCAATGACCATTATGTGTGTTGTGACAGTAAAGGCCAGACCACAACCTCCAAAAGCCTGCACAAAAGAAATGAGCAGCCCAACTGGAAAACAGCAAGACCCAGGAAACAGCTCCATCCATTAGCTTACTGTTCAGATCCCACCCCTCTAGACCAAGCTTTTGCCCCAGAAAATTACAGGAGTTGCGGGACAGATTCACATACATTATCATTTAGTTATCCAAAGGGGGATACAGACCAAAATAAGTTCATAGAGAAGACAGAAGAGGCAAACTGAATGTGCAACACCAATGAAGTAACCAATTATCCTGGGTTCAAATATTCCAACCTAGCCAGGCATGGTGGCTCACATCTGTAATCCCAGCATTTGGGAGACTGAGCTGGGTGAATCATTTGAGGCCAGGAGTTTAAAGACCAGCCTGGCCAACATGGTGAAACCCCGTCTCTACTAAAAATACAAAAAAATACAAAAAAATCAGCCAAGCATGGTGGCACACGCCTGTAATCTCAGCTACTTGGGAGGTTAAGGCAGGAGAAATCACTTGAACCCAGGAGGCAGAGGTTGCAGTAAGCCGAGATCGTGTCACTGCACTCCAGCATGAGCAACAGAGCAAGACTCTGTCTCAAAAATATATATATATTCCAACCTATTGTGAACCCATGTATCTCAACTATGTTTAAAAAACAGGGAAACTAGAGACGTAATGCAAGAGAAGATAGAGTCATCTGAAACTAGGAGGGTGGTGGGGGTAAAAGCAAAAAGTATGAAACTACCAGATGCCTCAACTTCCAATTTGCACTAACTTCAACGGCAGCAGTCAGAACCTTGCTTGGCACGCCCTACACTTTTGTGCATTTCAAACAACTTTTATGCCTTTTTCTTTTTTTTTTTTTTTTTTTTATTTTTTTGAGTGACAAGGCACGATAGAACAATAACCTCAGCAAAGCTGACGCTTGGACTAGTTCTGTCTCCAGCGGCTTATCCGCATCACTGTTACCTTAACGAAACTCAATCTGCTCAGGAGTAAAACGGACTTATCTTCATGGGCCCATTCCAGAAGTCTTTTCATTTATCTCCGCTCATTTCACCACAGGGGCAGACGCTGACGGACGCTCACCACATGCTACCATCCTGCTTTCCAGAAGACTTTATCACCTGTAATTCTGTAAGAAAGTCACTGACTTCCTTAGGCCTCCACTTCCCCACCTGTAAAACCCTACTGATGCCTTACGGGGTTGTCTTTGGACCACAAAGTGCAATAAAAAATGTAAATGGTACTCGTTTTTAGGCCTGGCAAATAGGAGCGACTCCCATTCTACTCCCTAAAGGAATTGAAAACACGGAGAGGTTAAGTGACTGGCACCTAATCAGATCGGGTAAGGAACCCAATACCTACTGATCTCTTCCATCACCCACAGCCTACCCAGCTCTCGCCGTGCCCTCCACCAGCGCCAGACCTCCCATATCGCCTTAGGCTTCCCATGCTCAGGTGAGGGACAGAGAGGCTACCGATGACACAGGGGCAGAGGGCAGCGAAAAATGACTTGCCCAAGGTCAAAACGTCACAGTAGACGGGAAAGCTGGCCTGCCAGCAGCCGAGGCCACGTCCTCGCGCGTGCCCCTCCAGCCCCGAGAACCCACACGCTGAGCCTTCTTGGCCTTGGGGGGCAGCGCGGGGGCCGCTCCCGAACGAGCTCAGTGAGCGCCCTGGCCTCCCCCACGCACCCCCGCCGTGCCCTCCACCTGCCCACGGCCCGGGTGGCAGAGCCCCCACGCCCGCGCTTGCCCGAGCCCAGCCTCGCGCCCCCCGGACCCCCGCTGCCCCACCCCGGGCCCGGACCCCCAGCGCAGGACACCCCGAAGGTTAAGTTTTCCACACGGCGGAGCCCCTCCCACACTCCCTGCCACGTCTGCTGCCTCACGCACTGTGGCGCTCCGGACCCGGGCCCCGCCGCCGCCGCCGCCGCCGCCGGGCCCGCGCCGCCGGCCGCCCAGCCCAGCGTCCCCCAGTAGCTAGCTCCTCCTCTGGCCGGGACCTGGAACCCGAGACGCCCGCCGACTTCCTCCGCGAGCTCCGCCCCGCCGCAGTCCCGGGAAGCGCCCGCCGCCGGAGCCAGACAGACGGCCATTGTGACCAATCGGGACACGAGACCGGAGGGGGCGTGCTGACAGACGGCCCCTAAGGCCAATCGAAATGCGCAATCGATGGGGGCGCGGCCACTGCTACCGGGCCACGCCCCATCTGCGCTTCCGCTCGGGCCGGGGCGGAGCGGGGAAACTTTCCCAGAGTTCCTTCGAGCTGCCTGGGTTCCCGCGGAGTCGCGGCTGTCGAAGGGCGGGGACTGGGGCGGAGCGCAGGAACGCCGGTCCCCAGTGGCTGGAGGCTAGGGCGGCCTTGAGGACGCGCGTGGGGCAGGTCACGCTTGGCCCGGCTGCCTCAGGAGCCACCCTGCCCGGCGCGGGGCTAGGCTGTGCGCGCCCTGCCGGACCCTCCGCTTCGGGTCTTTGCGGTGTAACGGCGCGTCCCACTCCTTCACGTGTTCAGTCCTGAATCGGCCCCGGCAGCTCCAGGACGGCGGACTCGAGTACTCTCGGATCCCCAGGCCCCTCCGCGCTCACCCCGGACCGCCCCGTCCCTGAAGAAAAACCGCCCGGTGCCCGGGACCGCGGCTTCTCCCATGCGGGGCAGGCCGGGGTTGTGAGGGGCCAGCCGGCCTGCGGACTAGGCCGGGGGCGTGAGGAGGCAGGTCTGCCGGGGACAAGGCCGGGGGCGTGAGAGGCGGTTCTGCCGGGTCCGCGGCGCGCGGGGCAGGTTGCGCGAAGAGGCGGAAAGTTCCACTCGCCCTCGGCCTCTCCCTGCCCGGCCGCCGGTGTCCCGCCCGCCGCCGTCCCGCACAGCCTGGCCCGACCCGCGGCGATGGCCCAGCCTGGGGACCCGCGGCGCCTCTACAGGCTGGTGCAGGAGGGCCGGCTGCGCGCCCTGCAGGAGGAGCTGCAGGCGGCCGGGGGCTGCCCGGCGCCAGCCGGGGAGACCCTCCTGCACTGCGCCGCGCGCCACGGGCATCGGGACGTGCTAGCCTATCTGGCCGAGGCCTGGGGCATGGACATCGAGGCCACCAATCGAGACTACAAGAGGCCTCTGCACGAGGCGGCCTCCATGGGCCACCGAGACTGCGTGCGCTACCTGCTGGGCCAGGGGGCAGCGGTCGACTGCCTGAAGAAGGCCGACTGGTAGGTGTGGAGACACCCAGCCTCGTCTCTACCCGCAGAGTCGTAGCGAGTTCCTTGTGCTTCTCCATCCCCTCGGACACCATAGCTATTTTCAGCTCCTAGTCTCACCCCAGGCCTGCCCAGCGGCAGGGACCTCCTGCCCAACTTTCCCTTAAAACGCAGTTGACCTGCAGAGTCTGTCGTTCTTGCCCTTGTTGGTTAACTGACCCGGCCAGTCACCTCCCTTTCTAGAGCACAGAATAATGTAGAATATAACCAAACAGAATGTTACCAAACAATGAAGTGTGTGCACTGTACAGATAGCTCCTGGATGCGACGTTCTGGAGACATTTAGCTCAGTTACTTCTGCATCAATGCATGGTTTCAGTTGACATTGCTCCAATCAATATCCAGAATTCCTGAGTTATTCACGCACTTGTGTGTGTAGAGCACTGTGCAGCTGTATCACATACGTGCAGCCTTGGATAACCACCACAGTCAAACCACACCATCACACAAGCCAATTGCATTTCATTTGTTAGACTGACGCTGATTTCAGTACTCACTAGGTCAGGTTCGTTAGAGGGTGTGAACCTCTTTAGGAACATGGGGAAGTACGTCTTCCCCACTGGGGCAGGGGAATAGACCCGGTTGTTTTGAGGGTTGTCTGTGGGTTTTCTTAGCTCTGCCCCAATTCACTGCTCTCCTGTGAACTAGCTCATAAGCAGCTTTGTCTCCCAGGCACCCTCTCCTCTAGGTACACATTCGTTACAATCATTTTCCCCTTATTATTTCTCCCAGGGTCCTCACAGAAGGCACAGAGGTCGCCGGTCAAAGCTGTTTCCTGCCTGCCAGAGCCCCAACCCTCTAGGTTTCCTATCTGTGCCAAGGATGTGTGTGTTTTGAAGACCTGGCCCCTGGCTTCTAATGTCTCAGCTGCTTCCATCTGACAGCTTCTCCTGGTTGGCCTTAGGACTCCTCTGATGATGGCCTGCACAAGGAAGAACCTGGGGGTGATCCAGGAGCTGGTGGAACATGGCGCCAATCCACTCCTGAAGAACAAAGATGGCTGGAACAGTTTCCACATTGCCAGTCGAGAAGGCGACCCTCTGATTCTCCAGTACCTGCTCACTGTTTGCCCAGATGCCTGGAAGACAGAGAGCAAAATTAGAAGGACTCCTCTGCACACTGCAGGTACAGCCTACAGCTCTGCAGGCGTGCAGTACACACATGTGGCTGCTTCACCCAGCACTGCCCAACCTCATCTTGTTCAGGTTACCTTCTGGGGAAAAGAGGATTTTGGAAAACAGAAGGCAGAGAAAAAGAACATCTGGGTGGAGGAGGGGGTGGGGGGTGCGCAGGTACAGTGGCTCACGCCTGTAATCCCAACACTTTGGGATGCTGGAGGCAGGTGGATCACCTGAGGTCAGGAGTTCAAGACCAGTCTGGCCAACATGGTGAAACCCCATCTCTACTAAAAATACAAAAATTAGCCGGGCATGGTTGCGGCTCCCTGTAATCCCAGCTACTCGGGAGCTCTAGAGTCTGAGGCCAGAGAATGACTTGAACCCAGGAGGCAGAGGTAGTACTGAGCGAAGATTGCACTACATTACACTACAGCCTGGGCAATAAGAGCAAACCTCCATCTCAAAAAAAAAGAGCATTTAGGGGCCTTTTGGCATATAATCAATTTCTAAAACTAACATAACTTGGCTAGCATGCTGTTGTATTAGTTTATTTTTCATATGTATCTGTTGTTATCCTCCCTAGATTATTTGCCCATGAGCTGGTTCTGTGGTACATAGTCTTTGGCCTTGGGCAAGGAAATCAGTCTCTCTCTTGAGCAAGTTTCCTCATCCACCAAATAATGTCAGTGATGGTATGTCTCAGGGTTGTGGTAGAGTTTAAAGAGCGTGATATTTGTAAATCCTTTAGAAGATGCTTGGCACATAGCACGAAGTAACTGGTTAGTGCTATTTTCTTTATCATGTTTACATCGTTACTCTTGAAGGTTAGTGCTATTTTCTTTATCATGTTTACATCGTTACTCTACCATAGTGCTATACATTTAAATAAATATAGTACTCATAATTAAATGCCTTGGCCCAATAACATCTAATGTAAATTTGGGTTACAGTTTTTATAATTTGGAGTAGTGATTCTTAACTCTGAATTAGCTATTTGTAGATTATTTTAAATTAGTAAAAAGTTTCTATTTGCTCATTTGTTTGAAGAAAGTAAAAAGAAAAGCAATTAGTAAAAAGTAAAACTACTGTAATTTCAGAAATTAGATATTAAGGAGCTCAAGAGTCTAGATCAAAAAATTCAGAAAATAACTTGTAGCTTTCTAGATAGTACACTGATTAGGATACAGGGCTTTTAGTTTCTCTAAAAATCATCACTTGTGACATTTTATAGTGTTGCTTTTTGTTTTTTGTTTTTTGGTTTTTTTTTGACAGGGTCATGCTCTGCCGCCCAGGCTGGAATACAGTGGTGTGATCTCGGCTCACTGCAACCTCTGCCTTGTAGGTTCAAGTGATTCACGTGCCTAAGTCTCCTGAGTAGCTGGGATTACTGGCGCGTGCCACCACGCCCAGCTAATTTTCATATTTTTAGTAGAGACGGGTTTAACCATGTTGGCCAGGCTGGTCTCGAACTCCTGACCTCAGGTGATCCACCCACCTCGGCCCCCCAAAGTGCTGGGATTACAGGCATGAGCCACAGTTGGCAATTAGGGACCAAGGAATCCTTTCTAAAGCTTTGCAAGTAAGTAGAAAACTTTTTTTTAGCTCATAAATTATTTGACCAGTTTCTCCCCTGGAGAAACAATCAGCACTCCATCATTCACCCAAAGTAGGGGAAGACAAATAGTCATAACCTTTGAGTATAGTTACTTTTGGTAGGGGAATTAAATCCAGGCTATTTTGTCATGGATTACTATTACAATATTTTGCATTTCCTGGGCAAAAATGGACTAGCCTTGGGGATTAGCAGCACAGAAGCGTAAGTTTAGGATTGAAAGTTTCCCGTGAAAGTGCACGTAAAGATAAGATAATCAAGTGTTGACTGCATACATATAAAGTGAAAACATTATTGTTTACCACTTTATCCAGTTAAATATTTATTTGTGTAGGGCAGTAACAGTGTACCATATTTAATGACTCCTTCTTGTAAGCTATCACTAATAGAATGGGGCAGAGAGCAAAGCGAGGAGGCAGGAAGTATTTTATGTGTGCACTAAAAAGCTCTAATTGTCAGCTTTCTCCTCCCAGCAATGCATGGCCATTTAGAGGCAGTCAAGGTGCTTCTTAAGAGGTAAGAACAATACAACAAGTTGGGGAAAATATTTGCTAACTATGACAAAGAGTTATTATCAGTGCTATGTAAAGAGCTCAGACACATTTTTAAGAAAGAAATTAGGCTTTCAAAAGAAAAATAAAAGACATAAGCAGTTAAAGAATATAAAAAATAAAGATCTGGGGAAATGTTTTCAGTGGCAAAATCATCCATTTTTCTATTTTTTTCAACAAGCATTTATACAAATTCATTTAGCGCTTAATATAAAGTAAGCCCTGTACCAGGTGCGGGGGCCACAACAGAACAAGACTCATGTAGTTTCTACCCTCCTGGAACTCACAGACTGGCAGGAAAGACGCACCATGAAGGAGTCCCGAAAGTCCGGTGTGCATTACAAGGACTTGCAGGATCCTTACAGAACAAATAATGGGAAGACCCAATTTGGCTTAAGAGTAAAGAATCTCAGCGCCAGTGTTTAAGCTGTGACCTGAAGGAGAAAAAGAAATTAGCTGAAAGCGGGAGGCAAGGGAGCATTCCAGACAGCAATAACAGCACCCACGGATGCTCCCAGCCAGGAAAAAGTGTGGTAGATTGAAGAAACCGAAAGACGCCTAGAATATGCTGAAGCCTGAACATTGAAGGGGAGGGTGAATGCTATCAGCCACATTGAGGATTTTCCCTTTTTTTTTTTTTTTTTTAAGTTTTTGAGATGGAGTTTCCCTCTTGTTGCCCAGACTGGACTGCAGCGGCGCAATCTCAGCTCACTGCAACCTCCACCTCCCAGGCTCAAGCGATTCTCCTGCCTCAACCTCTTAAGTAGCTGGGATTGCAGGTGCACACCACCACACCCAGCTAATTTTTTATATTTTTGGTAGAGACAGGGTTTCACCATGTTGGCCAGGCTGGTCTTGAACTCCTGACCTCAGGTGATCCACCCACCTCGGTCTCCCAAAGTGCTGGGATTACAGTCGTGAGCCACCGTGCCCAGCTTGGACACAGATGTCTTAAATATTTTGGCTGTGGAATTGAGGGATGGGGGTAATCAATTGATTAGGAAGGATGAGAGAAAGGTAGTGGCAAGGGATGACTTCAGGGCCTCTGGTGCAGGAAGCTGAAGAGACCAAGTGCTGTCAAATGGGATGGAGAAGGTTAGAGGAACAACGGGTCTGCTGGGGAAGACTATCATGCTCCTGAAGGCTTAGCGCTCAGTTCAGACACTAAGGTGGGGGAGAATAGAGAGAGCTCCACGCTCACAGGCCATTTCCACACATGCAGTCCACCTGCAGATGATCAGGTGTCAACTGTCCCTTGGGTTTGAGGTGGTGAATTTTCTCAGCTCTTACTTGGGGTTTTGGCTCTAGGTGCCAATATGAACCAGACTACAGAGACAACTGTGGCGTCACCCCCTTGATGGATGCAATCCAGTGTGGTCACATCGATGTCGCTAGGCTGCTCCTTGATGAACATGGGGTATAAAAATGGTTGTGTTTTTATTCTTTTGGTTCTTCTTACACATTTTAGGTCACAGGATAAACAGAGCACATCGTTGCTCAGATCCCAGGTTCCATTCCCCAGCCCTTCCAAACTCTCTCTGCGACTTGGTGACCTCTTTAAGCACCAGTGTTCCCATCTGTAAAATGGAGAGAAATTTAGTTTCTTCAGAAAGTTGTAGGAGGATTAAATAATATAATGTACATAAAGCAGTTGGCAAAATATTCAGTAAATGGTAGCTGTTTTATAGCAATAATAACAACAAATTGTCTCTGCTGAGAGTGCTTTTGGCACCATAGCCTGGAACATTGAATCATAACCATCTTTTTGATTAGAGAGCCCTTTTTTGAGAGCAGGGCACGATGGCTCATGCCTGTAATCCCAGCACTTTGGGAGGCCAAAGCAGGTGGGTAACCTAAGGTCAGGAATTTGAAACTAGCCTGGCCAGCATGTTAAAACCCATCTCTACTGAAAATATAAAAATTAGCCAGGTGTAGTGGCACACACCTGAGGCTGAGGCAGGAGACTTGCTTGAATGAAGGAGATGGAGGTTGCAGTGAGCCAAGATTGCACCACTGCACTCCAGCCTGAGCAACAGAGTGAGACTTTGTCTCAAAAAAAAAAAGAGTCCTTTGAGGATGAGACAAAAGCTACATATCCTCCACCCAGAGAGCTATCCGTAAACAGCTCAGTGTTGCTGAAGCGCCAGCAGGTGCCCAGATCTGAGTTGCCCTGTTTCTTATCTTTGACCTTTTCTCCTTTCTCTCCTCTGCCCACTAGGCTTGCCTTTCAGCAGAAGACAGCCTGGGTGCCCACGCTCTGCACAGGGCAGCTGTCACAGGGCAGAACAAAGCCATCCGATTCTTGGTCTCTGAACTTGGCATCGATGTAGATGTGAGAGCCACATCAACCCACCTCACAGCACTTCATTATGCAGCTAAGGTTTGTTACTTCTTAAAACATTGTCCCAGCTTCCCCAAGGCTTGCCTTACTCCATTGATGGGTAGCTCCGTAGCCTGGTTTCTTTGGCCCCATCTCTGTGGAGGAAATTGCCCATGATATTCTTCTGAAATGGTCAGGATTCTGAAGCAGTTTATCTCTTCAAACAGAAACCCTCAAGCCTGTAATCCCAGCACTTTGGGAGGCCGAGGCGGGCGGATCACAAGGTCAGGAGATCGAGACCACGGTGAAACCCCGTCTCTACTAAAAATACAAAAAATTAGCCGGGCGCGGTTGTGGGCGCCTGTAGTCCCAGCTACTCGGGAGGCTGAGGCAGGAGAATGGCGTGAACCCGGGAGGCGGAGCTTGCAGTGAGCCGAGATCGCGCCACTGCACTCCAGCCTGGGCGACAGAGCGAGACTCCGTCTCAAAAAAAAAAAAAAAAAAACAGAAACCTAACTTGAATTTGTTTCTAGGCAAAAACTTACTTAAAAAAAAAACTTTTACTCCATAAAGTGCCTCCCCGCTCACACACAGGTTTTTGTTTTCAGGAATAATGTTATTTGAAGCCATAAATACCCATTGTATGAAATTCTTGGCTCTCCGTTCTTATACTGGATTCCAGAAGTTAAGAACTCTTCAGCCAGGGCAAGAGAATTGCATTTACTAGGCTCTCTGGGGTGTGAAATATTGAAGATAAACAAACATTTTCAGTGGAAAAGTAGCTATTTTAAATGCTAGGAGCGTTTTGCATATTATCCTTAACATTATCTATTGGCTCTATGCCTTTACTTATTTTTTGTTTTTTTGTTTATTTGTTTTTGTTTTTGCTTTTGTTTTGAGATGGAGTCTTGCTCTGTTGCCCAGGCTGGATTACAGGTGCGTGCCACCATGCCTGGCTAATTTTTGTATTCTTAGTAGAGACGGAGTTTCACCATGTTGGCCAGGCTGGTCTTGAACTCTTGACCTCATGATCCAACCACCTCGGCCTTCCAAAGTGCTGGGATTACAGGTGTAAGCCACTACGCCTGGCCTACTTGTTTTTCTAATCAATTGCATTCTCCTGCCTGATGTCTTGCTTTCGAGCAGCTGGGTAGATACACATGGATGTGCTCTGTGGCCACAGGGTCCTCCCATAGGAAGAGTGAACCTGGAACCTTAATTGTAGTCTCATCACATAGTAGCAGACTAACTGACTAGACAAAGAGTGTATAAATTATTTCATAGGCCGAGCGTGGTGACTCACTCCTGTAATCCCAGCACTTTGGGAGGCCGAGGCAGGTGGATCATGAGGTCAGGAGATCAAGACCATCCTGGCTAACATGGTGAAACCCCATCTCTACTAAAAATACAAAAAATTAGCTGGACATGGTGACAGGTGCCTGTAGTCCCAGCTACTAGGAAGGCTGAGATAGGAGAATGGCATGAACCTGGGAGAAGGAGCTTGCAGGGAGCCGAGATTGCGGCCACTGCACTCCAGCCTGGGCAACAGAGCAAGAAAAAAAAAAAAAAGATCAAGACCATCCTGGCCAACATGGTGAAACCCTGTCTCTGCTAAAAAAATTACAAAAAAATTTAGGCTGGGTGTGGTGACGCATGCCGGTAGTCCCAGCAACTAAGGAGGCTGAGGCAGAAGGATCACTTGAACCCAGGAGGCAGAGGTTGCAGTGAGCCAAGATCATGCCACTGCACCCCACCCAGACTACATCTCAAATATATATATTTATTTATTTTATAAATAATATTTTATTTTACAAAATATAATAATTCCTACTAGCTGTAATAGGAATTCCCATTTATGAGAGGTTATGATCTTTTCTAGTTTATCTGTGCCCTAAAGATTTTAACGAAGGGCCGGGCGCGGTGGCTCAAGCCTGTAATCCCAGCACTTTGGGAGGCCGAGACGGGCGGATCACGAGGTCAGGAGATCCAGACCTCCTGGCTAACACGGTGAAACCCCGTCTCTACTAAAAAATACAAAAAACTAGCCGGGCGAAGTGGCGGGCGCCTGTAGTCCCAGCTACTCGGGAGGCTGAGGCAGGAGAATGGCGTAAACCCGGGAGGCGGAGCTTGCAGTGAGCTGAGATCCGGCCACTGCACTCTAGCCTGGGCGACAGAGCCAGACTCAGTCTCAAAAAAAAAAAAAAAAAAAAAAAGATTTTAACGAAGAGTGTATTTGCTTGGGAAATTTTAGAGTTTTGGGTTCTGTATAAATCACAAGATTTGTACTGCTCACAATGATGGAAACTAACTGCATTGGGTCAGTAATTAGGCCCACAGAGTTGATCATCTATATTCTAATAATTAAATGTCACCAAAATGTTTATTTAATGATTTATACTAGAATTGAGAATGATACACTATCTTACTTTAGATATGAAAATTTGGCCAGGCACAGTGGCTCACACCTCTAATCCCAACACTTTGGGAGGCTGAGGTGGGAGGATCCCTTGAGCCCAGGAGTTTGCAATCAGTCTGGGCAACATAGTGAGACTTTGTCTCTACAAAAAAAAAAATAATAAATTAGGGGAAAAAAGATATGAAAATTCACTTTTAGCAGTTGACTGTTTTAGAAAAGGTGCCTAATGTATGTCAGAGTCTGGGTTTAAAGTGTGAAAGGAAAATAAAAACTTAAGATCCCCAAGTCACTCTGCCAAAAGAAAAAAAAATTAAACTGAAAGCTGAGTCATACGGAAAGCTGCCTTTCCTTTTGTTCCTAAGCAGATAGCTACAGATAAAGGGTTAAATATTTCCACAGGTAGCTATTTTATATTCACCTTATCTTATGTAAAGTGCCAATTTACTGAGCAGAAGGAGATATTTAATGTATCGTTGCCTATTCCCCCCACCTACTCCTTTTATCCTGCAGCGTGGATTCAGTAATGTGACCGTACCCTCCCCTCCTTTTCACTCCAGCCCTCTTCCCCTTTAAATATTGAAGCCCTCAAAATCATCTTTGGAGAGAGACACAGATCTGTCTCTCGGGTATGTCCTTAACCTTGGCAAAATAAACTTCTAAATTGATTGAGGCCTG
Source organism: Macaca nemestrina (assembly GCF_043159975.1). Classification (NCBI taxonomy): domain Eukaryota; kingdom Metazoa; phylum Chordata; class Mammalia; order Primates; family Cercopithecidae; genus Macaca; species Macaca nemestrina. The sequence continues at coordinate 137,977,307 of NC_092133.1, forward strand.
TCTCAGATACTTTTTGGTTTGCAAAAGGTTTTCTTTTATCCCCCTCACAGTGATAACAAATTTGTTTCAATTCAGGAAGGACATACAAGTACAATTCAGACTCTCTTATCCTTGGGAGCTGACATCAATTCTAAAGATGAAAAAAATCGATCAGGTACCGTTTAATTTTGTATATGCCTTGGAAATTAGTAAACTGAGTATAACCAATACACTTTTATATTTAAAACATTGATTTTATATTCTTCCTTTTTTTTTTTTTTTTTTGTGGTGGTATTGTTTTTTTTTGTTTGTTTGTTTGTTTGTTTTTGAGACGGAGTCTCGCTGTGTCTCCCAGGCTGGAGTGCAGTGGCCGGATCTCAGCTCACTGCAAGCTCTGCCTCCCGGGTTTTTACGCCATTCTCCTGCCTCAGCCTCCCGAGTAGCCGGGACTACAGGCGCCCGCCACCTCGCCCGGCTAGTTTTTTGTATTTTTTAGTAGAGACGGGGTTTCACCGTGTTAGCCAGGATGGTCTCAAACTCCTGACCTCGTGATCCGCCCGTCTCGGCCTCCCAAAGTGCTGGGATTACAGGCTTGAGCCACCGCGCCCGGCCGTATGGTGGTATTGTTGAGACAGAGTTTCCCTCTGTTGCCCAGGCTGGAGTGCAGTGGCGCACCATTTCAGCTCACTGCAACGTGCATCTCCTGGCTCAAGTGATTCTCGTGCCTCAGCCTCCTGAGTAGCTGGAATTACAGGCATGCACCACGATGCCTGGCCAATTTTTGTATTTTTAGTACAGACAGGGTTTCCCTGTGTTGGCCAGGCTAGTCTTGAACTCCTGACCTCAAACAATCTACCTGCCTTGGCCTCCCAAAGTGCTGGGATTACAGGCATGAGCCACTGCGACCAGCCTTAATATTATTCTTCTAATAGCTCAGCTACTTTTCCTTAAAATATCTGTTTCTCTTCATATAATTGTTATTATAGCAGTGATGATGACTGCCACTCATTACAACTGCTGTTGTTAACCTTTGTTATTATTTTAAACCATAACAATATATGCGTCATAAAAGCAGTTTCTTTCTAATCCATGATGACACTTGCTAGCCAGGTATTGTATCAGTTCTTCGCAGGTCATCCATTTTGGAGTATATTTAGGAACTATATTCACTATTATTTTTTTTTTATTTAGAATATTCAGAAACATTCTGAGAGCGAATTCTTTAGACTGGGACTTTAAAATAAACCCTCTAACATTTTGTGAGCCAAAGACCATCTTGCAAGGGTTTAGTGGAATCTTTTTTTTTTTTTTTTTTTTTGTCACGCTGTTACCCAGTCGGGAGGGTAGTGGCATGGTCTTGGCTCACTGCAACCTCTGCCTCCCAAGTTCAAGCGATTCTTCTGCCTCCCAAGTAGCTGGGACTACGGGTGCCCACCACCATGCCCAGCCAATTTTTGTATTTTTAGTAGAGACAAGGTTTCACCATGTTGGCCAGGCTGGTCTCAAACTCCTGACCTCAAGTGATCTGCCCACCTCGGCCTCCCAAAGTGCAGGGATTACAGGTATGAGCCACTGCACTTGGCCTAGTGAGATCTTTCTGATGCTTCAAAGACTTGCAGGAACCTACCTAGTCCCTCTAGGGCTGGAAAGGGCAGCTGCTCTGCCCAGGAAGGGACACCGCTTCTCTGCTGGAGGGAAGGCAGCAGAACCACCAGTGCCCCTGAACTCAGCACACCAGGAACCTCAGTATTGATTTCTATACCCAGAGTGGGAAGCTTGTTCAACAGTGTTTTTTTGGTTACATGATTATTTGTGGTGATAGTTTTATTTACAAAGCAAATTCAATAAACCTTTTAGAAAGTTTTTTGTACCATTTTAAGTGTGTTTCTAGAGCATTCCGGAGTATGGAGAGGATGTCTCCTATATCTTGTTAACTTGCTCTGTTGCTTCTTGTTTTAGATCAGTTTCTTTTTCTTTTTCTTTTTCTTTTTTTTGAGATAGTCTTGCTCTGTCACCCAGGCTGGAGTGCAGTGCTTACTGCAACCTCCACCTCCCAGGTTCAAGTGATTTTCCTGCCTCAGCCTCCTGAGTAGCTGGGATTACAGGCACGCACCACCACGCCTGGCTAATTTTTTAATTTTAGTAGAGATGGGGTTTCACCATGTTGGTCAGGCTGGTTTCACACTCTTGACCTCGTGATCTGCCCACCTCAGCCTCCCAAAGTGCTGGGATTACAGGCGTGAGCCACCGCGCCCGGCCTAGATCAATTTCTTAAATCCTCTCTAACTGGTTTTGTTATCTTTAAAACTATTTTCAACCCAATCAGGTTAAAAAGAAAAATATTTTGATCTAGTGTAGGTGAAGTTGTGAAAATGAATTATGGAAGATATTGAAAGAATCGATATTCTTATTGGGCACTATCAACTCACAAGGTCAGTATTGCTCCAGGGGTTGTGTTTTTAAGTCCACATGATTTTTGTCACCCCTCAGCCCTGCATCTGGCCTGTGCAGGTCAGCATTTGGCCTGTGCCAAGTTTCTCCTACAGTCGGGACTAAAGGATTCTGAAGACGTCACGGGCACCCTGGCTCAGCAGCTCCCAAGGAGAGCAGATGTCCTTCAGGGCTCTGGCCACAGCGCAATGACATAAGGATGTTTCCAAGAGGAGGCAATAAAGCGCATGGTAATTCATACCCTGCTTCTTAAGTCAGTCACAGATTCAGCGAAACGAGTTGGAAGCCAGTTTTCCATCTCCTCCTCTTCCTCCCTTCCCTCCTCCTGCATGTTCCCCTCCTGCTGAGGAGTTCCCAGTGATCAGGGGGCTGAATTCCCAGCTCCATGACAGGCACATTATGGAGTCCTGGGCACAGTCATAATCTTCCCGTAGTCCATATTTCACTGTTTGTATTCTTAAAGTAGAATAGATAATGTTTGTGAGATCAGATTGTGGGATCCTTAGAGAAGCATGCACCATGCATGAATATAATGAATATAATATAGTATGCACACTTTCACAAATATATGAAATATAATAACTGCTGCATGGTAAGGCTATGATAATAATAACAAAAATATCACATACATTGCTATTACCTTGAGCCATAAAATGTAGTTGACCTGTTTAATTTCTTCCTTCATAAGCTTTTACTTGGCCGTTACAATGGTTCACTTTTGGTTTCGTAGCCAAGAAAGACATACTTATAATCTGTTTACACAGGCATTTACAAGAAATTTAATAAAGATTTTTATATATTCTAAGCACTGCTCGTTAAGCTATCAAGTTTTAATCTTGAGGGTTTTTGTTTGTTTTAATAGATAAATTCAGTAGTGGCCCCCTTCAAGTAATAAATACATGTAGAAAATGTAACTAAGGACCAGGCATGGTGGCCTGTGCCTGTAATCCCAGCACTTCGGGAGGCTGAGGCAGACAGATCACTTGAGGCCAGGAGTTCAAGACCAGCCTGGCCAACATGATAAAACCTCATCTCTACCAAAAATACAAAAATTAGCCAGGTGTGCTGGTGCATGCCTGTAGGCCCAGCTACCAGGGAGGCTGAGGCCCGAGAATCGCCTGAACCCAGCCGACAGAGGTTGCAGTGAGCCGAGATTGCGCCACTGCACTCCAGCCTGGGCAACGGAGCGAGACTCCGTCTCAAAAAAAGAAAGAAAATGTAACTAAGATCTTTACAAAATTTCTGTTAAACTGAGTTGAAGAATGGGGTTTTGTCTTTAAAACCCATTTTCTGTCCTGTGCTGTCCACTCACAGAAGCCTCTGACTGTTAAGGAATGAAACACTTGACATTTAGCTTTAAAAGATATTGTAGCCTCTTAAATGGAGTAAAGATAGGATGAGTCCTCAGGCATTTAGATTCTTTTTCTACATTTTTCCTTTTCTTTTCCTTTTTTGATCCTTTTCTCTGAATTGCAAAGAATAATTATTATTTTAGATCAGGCTTCTTAATCATTGTATGCATCAGTCGCAAGCAACATTGAACCCTCTTGTTGAGTGTGATCCAGCAAGTGCTTATTGCACACCCACCTTATTCTCAGTGTTGGGCTCGGTTTGGCACAGAGCAAGAATTTCCTGTTCGTCTTAATTATTCCCAGATGGTATCAGCAGATTCCTGTTTCTAACCACCAAATCAGTGTTCTGGTAGAAACACTCCTGTCTTGTGACCTCTAAATTACACACACTCTCCATCTGCACTGATTTGAGATGAGTTACCACTTTCCTGTTGTTCCAGAGATGCCTGCGTCAATGCCCTCTGGGGCTGAAGATGGTTCTGTTGTGTGGATATTTCACGTGTACAGATGGGACTGAAAGATCAGTCTGGGGCTGCCCTCTTTCCCCTCAGCACACACATGAGCAGCTTTGCGTTTGCAGCAGCTGCATGCACTATCAGTTTCCATTTGGCTTTGCTTCTGCCCTTACAAACAGCTTATGATGACAACACAGCATATTACACTGTTGTCCCCGGTTTTCCGAGATTCCATGCACCTTTGTAATAGAAACCATGGTTACCGGATGCCACTGCTGAAACTACTAGACACCCAGAGATGGCAGTGATTATAAGAACATTAATCGTGGGTTGGGCATGGTAGCTCATGCCTGTAATCCCAGCACTTTGGGAGGCTGAGGCAGGTGGATCACCTGAGGTCAGGAGTTCAAGACCTGCCTGGCCAACATGGTGAAACCCCATCTCTTCTAAAAATATGAAAATTAGCCCGGCATGGTGGCATGCACCTGTAATCCCAGCTACTAGGGAGGCTGAGGCAGGAGAATCACTTTAACCCAGGAGGGGGAGGTTGCAGTGAGCCAAGATCGTGCCACTGTACTCCAGCCTGGGCGACAAGAGCGAGACTCCATCTCAAAACAAAACAAAATTACCTGGCATGGTGGCAGTCGCCTGTAATCCCAGCTACTTGGGAGGCTAAGGCAGAAGAATCGCTTGAACCTGGGAGGCAGAGGTTGCAGTGAGCCGAGATTGCACCACTGCACTCCAGCCTGGGTGACAGAGCGAGACTCCATCTCAAAAAAAAAAAAAAAAAAAAATTAATTGCAGCAAAGAGAGTAGCAATAATAGAATAATAACCAGATGTTTCCGTAACAATAATATATGAAGAATGCTCTGACAATGATGATAATATTTTTCTATTACTCCCTGATTATAGTTACTTTCCTCACCTCCTTTGGGTCTTTACCTCACCTTCTCAGTGAGGCCTGCCCAGGCCACCCTATCTAAAATTGTATCCTTTCTTCAACATTTGATATCTTCTTTCCCCAATTTATTTTTTCTTCTTAGCATTTGCTATTAGCAAATGTACCATATAATTTATTTATTTTGTTCATTGTTTTTCTCCCCCACTGGTATGCAGGCTCCTTGGACTGATTTTTGTCTTTTAAATTTAAAAGTATTATATAGTTAATGAATGTGCGATAAAAGCCCTTTGTGTGCATCGAGCACTTACTATATGCAAGATAGTGCTAAACCCTTACCTAGATTGTCTCATTTTGTCCTCTGACTCTTGCACCCTGCAGCCCCTTCTCATTGTTATTCCCTCTGGAGCATCTTTTCCCATACACACGTTCAGGAAGAGTCTCTACTTGATACCCTCAGTTCGTAGGCACCACCCACCCCCCTGCAGTCCTGCGTCATTGTTGCTGCTCTGTGCAGACTCTTCCTTTCAGATACCAGCGACATCCTAATTGCCATATCAAGTGATGTACTTTTAGCCCTTAGGTTACTGACCCTTTCAGTTCACTTACTGATCACTGCCCCCTTCTGGAGTCTTGCCACATGCAATATGCACTCCTGGATTTTTCCTTCTGCCTTTTCCATCTCTGCCTCTGCACTCCTCTGTCAGGCCGACCCTCCATGCTCATGTGTACCAGCTTCTGTCTCCAGCATCTCCCTCATTCTGGGTTTTCTCTTGAAGCATTGTTGTCCAGGACTCGGGTTTCAGCGACACCCTAATGTCAGTAACACTCAGATCTCTCGAGCCCTTACTTTCCACCACCTGTTTACATTTCTGCATGGATGTTCTGAGGCCGTCTCATATTCAGTTTATTCAAAACCCAGCCTTCCCCACAACCCACTGACGTACAGGCCTGCATTCCTGCCTTGGTTGATGGCACCACAGCTCACCCCACCGTGTTGGAAAACTGGGGGTCAGTCATGACTGCTCCCTCTTTGGGGGTCCCTGCGGAGGCCTGCTGCTGGGCGGCTCTCTAATCTGCCTGTTCCACACCATCCCTACTGTCACTCCTAGAGAGTGGCAGCCATGTCTTAAACACGCCTCTCCACGTCCTCAAATCCACCCTCCACACGGCTGCCAGGGCGTTCTCACTAATGTGACCAAGGGCATTGATTGCCAATTGTGGCTTAACGTGCCTCCCAGAGCACGTACTACACTTTTGCCAGGATTTCTGATTGCCTCAACTAACGCCCACTTCTGCCAGGGCTATCAGCTGGTCCTAAAAGCACACCCGCTCCCATGGTGAGTGTGTGTTATTAAAAGAAGCTCAATCAAAGCAGAAGTCTCGGCCGGGCGCGGTGGCTCACGCCTGTAATCCCAGTATTATGGGAGGCCGAGGCGGGCAGATCACGAGGTCAGGAGATCGAGACCATCCTGGCCAACATGGTGAAATCCCATCTGTACTAAAAATACAAAAATTAGCTGGGCGTGGTGGCACACGCCTGTAATCCCAGCAACTTGGGAGGCTGAGGCAGGAGAATCGCTGGAACCCGGGAGTCGGAGGTTGCAGTGAGCCAAGATCGCCACTGCACTCCAGCCTGGCAACAGAGTGAGACTCCGCCTCAAAAAAAAAGTCGCTGAAAAGAGATGGAAAGAGGTAAAAGTTGTAATGACTTGAAAATAGCGAGGACCTAACATATATTACCACAACAATTTATACCAGAAAATACACAAGACAAGATGGAAAGGATCACAGAATGGAAACGAGATGGCAAGTCAGGCTAAAGCCTGAGGGAACTATAGGGAGGGTGCTCAGACAGTGAGAAGAGGGAGGAGCAAGCACTGAATTGAATTTAACCTGGGACGTTGCTAGAATTCACCAGCAGGTGGCAGACCAGAAAAATGTCCCTTTTAATCTCTGACTTTTGTTTGTAAAGCCTATTGTAAAATACAGAAGATAGTAAAGGAGAAAACAAAAATAATCTATAGTTCCATCAGCCAGATGGAACCACTCTTATTTCCCCTTAGTCTTTCAAAATGCATATAGGGCTGAGCACAGTGGCCCATACCTATAATCCCAGCACTTTGGGAGGCCGAGGCAGGCCTTGAGGTCAGGAGTTCGAGACTAGCCTGGCTAACATGGTGAAACCCCATCTCTACTAAACATACAAAAAGTGGCCAGCCATCCTGGGCACGGTGGCTCACGCCTGTAATCCTAGCACTTTAGGAGGCCGAGGCAGGCGGATCATGATGTCTGGAGATCGAGACCATCCTGGCTAACACAGTGAAACCCTGTCTCTACTAAAAATACAAAAAAGTTAGCTGGGCGTGGTGGTATGTGTCTGTAGTTCCAGCTACTTGGGAGGCTGAGGCAGGAGAATTGCTTGTATCCAGGAGGCGGAGGTTGCAGTGAGCTGAGATCATGCCACTGCACTCCAGCCTGGGCAACAGAGCAAGACTCCATCTCCAAAAAAAAAAAAAAAATTTAGCCGGGTGTGGTGGGGCACGCCTGTAGTCCCAGCTACTTGGGAGGCTGAGGCATAGAATCGCTTGAACCCAGGAGGCAGAGGCTGCAGTGAGCTGAGATCACACCACTGCACTCCAACCTTGGCAAGAGAGTGAGACTCCGTCCAAGAAATAAAAAATAAAATGTGGGGCCAGGTGCAGTGGCTCACACCTGCAATCCCAGCGCTTTGGGAGGCCAAGGAGGGCAGATCACGAGGTCAGGAGATCGAGACCATCTTGGCTGACACAGTGAAACCCCATCTCTACTAAAAATAGAAAAAATTAGCCAGGTGTGGTGGCGGGCACCTGTAGTCCCAGCTACTCAGGAGGCTGAGGCAGGAGAATGGCATGAACCCAGGAAGCAGAGCTTGCAGTGAGCCGAGATTGCACCACTGCACTGCAGCCTGGGCAACAGAGTGAGACTCTGTCTCAAAATAAATGAATAAAAAATAAATAAAATGCATACAGTTGAGCTGATGCTGTATATGCAGTTTTTCACTTAACTTTGTTTGTTCATTTTGGAGACAGTCTTGCTCTGTCACCCAGGTGGGGGTGCAGTGGCACAATCTCGGCTCACTGCAGCCTGCATCTCCTGGGTTCAAGCAATTCTCATACCTCAGCCTCCTATGTAGCTGGGATTACAGGCGCCCTCCACCACGCCTGGCTAATTTTTGTATTTTTAGTAGAGACAGGGTTTCACTATTTTGGCCAGGCTGGTCTCGAACTCCTGACCTCGAGTGATCGGCCCACCTCAGCCTCCCAAAGTGCTAGGTTTACAGGTGTGAGCACTATGCTTGGCTTTCTAACTTTACATTACAAGCAAATCCTAATGCTCTTTAAAACTTTGTGAATGTTGGCCGGGCGCGGTGGCTCAAGCCTGTAATCCCAGCACTTTGGGAGGCCGAGGCGGGTGGATCACGAGGTCAGAAGATCGAGACCATCCTGGCTAACATGGTGAAACCCCGTCTCTACCAAAAATACAAAAAACTAGCCGGGCGAGGTGGCGGGCGCCTGTAGTCCCAGCTACTTGGAGGCTGAGGCGGGAGAATGGCGTAAACCCGGGAGGTGGAGCTTGCAGTGAGCAGAGATCGCACCACTGCACTCCAGCGTGGGCGACACAGCGAGACTCCGTCTCAAAAAAAAAAAAAAAAACTTTGTGAATGTCGTGTTTCATGGCCGTCTTATGCTCCATCGTATTGCTGTCCGTATTGAGTCGTGTGTGTTGCCTCTTTCGTTGGTTTCCATTTTGTTTTTAAGATGTAGACAGAGTAATCAGTAGAGCTCTGTCAAATTCAACTGGAGGCAAGGGTGGCAGGTTGAGGACAGAAACGGCTGTTGGATTTGATTACCGGAGGTTGGGCCGCGCGAGTGGGTGGGAGACATGGGCTGCACGGGGACCTGAGCAACTCTGCGCCCTTGGCTGCGTTGTGTGATGAAGGAAAGGAAAGAAGAAAGCGGTTTGACAGGACAGTAGTTTTCTCCGAGAGGATGAGTGAGGGGATGAGCGTGTGGCATGTTTACAGACTGGGAAATGAGCCCAGAGAGGGAGGAAGCCAGCAGGGAGGAAGGGAGGGCTCTGTGGGAAGGCCCTTTGGAAGGCGTGGAAAGTAGGCTTAGAAGCCCTTGGGAAGCTCAGTTCCAGATGAAGAAGGAGCATTTCCTTCTCAGAGGCATGGAGGAAAGAAGCAGGGCAAGGAGGAAGAAGAAGTCCAAGGCAGAGCCCACATGGGTGCCTCATTGAATGCCAGTATCTTGGAGGGTGGGGGATTTGTGGAGCACGTTCAATGGATAATAATGTAGACTTATATTTGGCAGTTTTTACACTTTTTAAAATTATACTCTTTCAGTTGGAAAGAGTGATGTGATTTTTTGTTTGTTTGTTTTGTTTTTGAGACAGAGTCTAGCTGTGTTGCCCAGGCTGGAGTGCAGTGGTGCGATCTCGGCTCACAGCAACCTCCACCTCCCGGGTTCAAGCGATTCTCCTGCCTCAGCCTCCTGAGTAGCTGGGATTACAGGCACGCGCCTCCACATCCGGCTAATTTTTCTATTTTTAGTAGAGACGGGGTTTCTCCATGTTGCTCAGGCTGGTCTCGAACTCCCGACCTCAGGTGATCCACCCACCTTGGCTTCCCAAAGTGCTAGGATTACAGGTGTGAGCCACCACGCCCGGCCACGTGACGTGATTTTTATCGAGAATGAAACGAGATGGGAGTGAGGGCTGGCCACTGCCAATCCTGGTAACGACAGGGACTTGATTGGCCTGTGTGATTAACCTACCCTGCGGCATTCGCAGAACCTGCCTCCCTCCACCATGCTGAAAACGTGATTGACTTGATACTGAGGACAGGCCTGGGCGCTCCTGGGAAAGCACGGGGAGTGGATGCATTTATGAGCCCATGCCCTGTGCAGCTTCTGGCCGGAGCACAGCAACAGGAGGGGCCTGCAGGCATTTTGACCAACATGACACCTCTCCTGGCTTCACCATAAGTGAACCAGGTCTCTTTTTCCCTCTTCCTACTCTGGAAGGCCCAACGCATCCTCAAGGGGAGTGACACCATGGGGGTATTTGAAACAACATTTTAAAAATAGCAATGGCTAGGCACCATGGCTCACCCCTGTAATCCCAACACTTTGGGAGGCCAAGGCGGGCGGATCACTTGAGGTCAGGAGTTTGAGACCAGCCTGGGCAACATGGTGAGACCCTGCCTCTACAAAAAATACAAAAAATTAGCTGGGCGTGGTGTGCCTGTAGTCCCAGCTACTAAGGAAGCTGAGGTGGGAGAATTGCTTGAGCCCAGGAGGTCAAGACTGCAGTGAGCTATGATTGCACTACTGTATTCCAGCCTGGGTGACAGAGCAAAACCCTGTTTCAAAAAAAAAAAAAGCAGTAGGGAGGGAATGAGGGCTGGCTGGTGCCCAGGTAGAGTCGCAGGGAGGAGAGGCCCAGAGCCAAAGCTTACCTCACTGTGTGGGTGCACTGGGGGCCTCTGCAAAGCTGATCTCACCGCATGGGTGCACTGGGGGCCTCTGTGAAGGGGTCAGTGAGGAGCTGGACAAAGATCAGAGCAGGTTTGAGAGAGAATGGGAAGGCAGGACCTGGAGCTGGAAAATGAAGCAGTGGAGAGGGATGTGGATCGATGTTTTTTGTTTCTTTTTTTAATGGAGCAGATTTTTTTTTAATGTTTTTTTAATGTTTCTTTTTTTAATGTTTTTTAAATGTTTCTTTTAATGTTTCTTTTTTTAATGTTTACAGATTGCTGAGAAAATGGTCCAACAGACAGGAAGTGAGGAGGAGGAATGAGTCTAATGTCCCTATGAAGCATCTAGAGTCTTGTTAAAATGCAGATTCCTTCAAATGTAGGGATCCTGAAAAAAAGAAAAATGCAGATTCTCAGAGGGAGAGAGTCCAGGGGTGTGGGGGCCAGTCAATAAAACTATCTACTGGATACCGTGTTGTCTGAGTGATGCGATCCTTACTGCAGACCTCAGCATAACATGATATACACAGGCAACAAACCTGCACATGTATCCCCTATATTTAAAATAAAAGTTGAAATTAGAAACTTTTAAAGATGCAGATTCCCACCCACCCACCCCTCCGCCCCGGCAACCCCCAGCTGCTTCCAGCTAGTTCCCAGGGGTGGCCATGGCTGCTGCATTGAATAGCTTCTTGTGCACAAGGGCAAATATTCGTGTTTGCCCTGCCAGTTCCTCTCCAGCCTCAAGAGGGAAAGCCAAGCAGAAGGGCGCTGAGCAGGAGCTGGGGTACTTGGTGCTGGGAGACACCGAGCTGTCTTCTAGGTGCTTGGACTCTTCAGTGAAATAGGAAAGCAGGTGATTGACCGAGAGTGAGGACACGGTATAAGAGGTCTGAGGAGTTAGCGAAGGATGTGAAATAGTCTGTTAGGGAAGCAAAGGTCTGGGCAGTGCTTCTCAGGCCCCCACCTTGCTGGAGACAGGTGGCTGGGCAGCCCCAGAGGGTTGGGCCTGTAGGTCCAGGGTGGAGTCTAGGAATTTGCATTTCTTTTGTTCTTTTCCTTTTTGTGATGGTTTTACTGAGGTATAATTGGTACACAAAGCTGCACATCCTTGATATGTACAGTTAATTCAGACATATTTGTGCACCTAGGAAACTCTCACCACAGCCAAGGCAGTAAACACATCCCTCACCTCCAAAAACAGGATATCCAATCTTTTGGCTCCCCTGGGGCACATTGGAAGAAAAATAATTGTCTTGGGCCACACATAAACTACACTATCACTAAGGATAGCTGATGAGCTTTAAAAAAAAGAAAATCGCAAAAAATCTCAATGTTTTAAGAAAGTTTACAAATTTGGGTTGGGCCGCATTCAAAGCCACCTGGGCCACAAGTTGTACAAACTTGTCCAAAAGTTTCTTCTCACCCCTTCACTTTTTTTGTCTTTTTGTGGTATTGTGTCTGGAATTTATTCCTTCTGGTGGGTTCTTGGTCTTGCTGACTTCAAGAATGAAGCCACAGATCTCACAGTGTTACAGTCTTAAAGATGGCATGTCCAGAGTTGTACATTCCTCCTGGTGGGTTCGTGGTCTTGCTGACTTCAGGAATGAAGCCGCAGACCCTCGTGGTGAGTGTTACAGCTCTTAAAGGTGGCGTGGACCCAAAGAATGAGCAGCAGCAAGATTTATTATGACGAGTGAAAGAACAAAGCTTCCACAGCATGGAAGAGGACCAGAGTGGGTTGCTGCTGCTGTCTGGGGGTGGCCAGCTTTTATTTTTCCCTTATTTGTCCCCGCCCACATCCTGCTGATTGGTTCATTTTACAGAGTGCTGATAGGTGCGTTTATAAGCCTTTAGCTAGACACAAAGCGCTGATTGGTGCATTTTTAGATTGCTGATTGGTGCATTTACAATCCATCAGCTAGACACAGAGCATTGATTGGTGCATTTTTTACAGAGTGCTGATTGGTGCATTTACAATCCTTTAGCTAGACAAAAAAGTTCTCTTTCTAGAGTCCCCACTTGACCCAGGAAGTCCAGCTGGCGTCACCTCTCAATCCGCCCTCTGAACAGGACATCCCAGCTGCTATTGGAAATTGGGCAATGACCACTCTAGCTACTTCCTGTTGGATAGGGGTGACAAAGGGGCCCTGCAGTTGTAGTGTCCTCCAAAGGGGATCCCTTTAGGCCAGACAAAGGGCCAGCGGGTTGGTCCAGGGGTCCTCAGTAGAAGTTGTTAGTTGAGCTCATTTGGGGTTCCATTTGTAAGACCATCTGTAGCTTGATGGCCTCAATCCTAGAGGAAATAAATTTGACAAGGAGGTTAAAAATACAGTGCCTGAAGGTGAGTAATAGCAAGCTGGCTCCCCTAGAAAGGGGAGAAGTCATGTCATCCAACTCCAGAGGTTGGTATAAGAGTTTGAAAGGCGGCCGGGCGCGGTGGCTCAAGTCTGTAATCCCAGCACTTTGGGAGGCCGAGGCGGGCGGATCACAAGGTCAGGAGATCGAGACCACAGTGAAACCCCGTCTCTACTAAAAATACAAAAAATTAGCCGGGCGCGGTGGCGGGCGCCTGTAGTCCCAGCTACTCAGGAGGCTGAGGCAGGAGAATGGCGGGAACCCGGGAGGCGGAGCTTGCAGTGAGCCGAGATCGCGCCACTGCACTTCAGCCTGGGCAACAGCGTGAGACTCCGTCTCAAAAAAAAAAAAAAAAAAAAAAAGAGTTTGAAAGGCATTGTCTGATTTCAGAAGCCTTTTCCTGTAAACACCAGGCGGCATCTCGTACTGTCCCTGACTGGTTAGTGTAAAAGCAACACTCTTCCCCTAAGAAGGTGCAGAGTCCTCCTTTCTCAGCAGTGAGGAGGTCTAGGCCTCAGTGGTTTTGGAGAGTCACTGTTGCCAAAGAGTCTATTTGGGATTGTAGTTACTATTCTTACTGGATAGATTTTATTATTTCTTGCAAACTGGGAAATCCTGTGAAAGTGTGTGGTAGTAGGATAATGAAGTAGATAAATCTGCTATTCTGGTTCCTGTAGCAGTGGCCATTCCTAACCCTATAAGTAAGGGTATTAGTTGTATGGCTCTGAGCTGAAGGAGTTGAGCTTGGAGGGGCATTGATAGGGTCTGATTTCCATAAGATTAGAAGTTAGGATAATACTTCTTACACTGTTAACTTTTAGCAAACTTTCCTTTTGTTGAAAAACTTATAAGTTTGGGATTTTAATTTTTCTTTGCTATTAATAAAACCTCGTTCAGTCCATAGTAACTTAGAATTGGTATAGATGGCTCCTTCCTGATTCTGTAAGTACTTTAAAGTTTGGCTGAGTGGGCCGGGCGCGGTGGCTCAAGCCTGTAATCCCAGCACTTTGGGAGGCCGAGATGGGCGGATCACAAGGTCAGGAGATCGAGACCATCCTGGCTAACCCGGTGAAACCCCATCTCTACTAAAAAAAAAAAATACAAAAAACTAGCCGGGCGAGGTGGCGGGCGCCTGTAGTCCCAGCTACTCGGGAGGCTGAGGCAGGAGAATGGCGTAAACCCGGGAGGCAGAGCTTGCAGTGAGCTGAGATCCGGCCACTGCACTCCAGCCTGGGCGACAGAGCGAGACTCCGTCTCAAAAAAAAAAAAAAAAAAAAAAAAAAAAAAAAAAAGTTTGGCTGAGTGCAAACAGCTCCCACTTTTGAGCAGAGTAATTATTAGGCAATTTTCCTAACTGCTTCTACAAGAGTTTCCTTATCACTTACTGAATACCCGTTGTGTCTTTTTTCCTTAATCTCTGGGGAGGAACCACTGGGGAGGAACCATCTATCATCCTGTCCTGAAGGGAGTTCCTCCTAGGTCCGGTTGGACCTTTGTATGGTAATTAGTTAAGATTTAGATCCCTTGTGAGGAAACCTGCTGGGTTAATGATTTTTGATAGGAAGGCAATGGGTTGTCAGTGGCCTCAGTGCTTTCAGGCTACGCCCTTGCTTACACTGAAAACAAGGTGGTATTGGAGTGTTGTAGGGTAACAGAGGAGACCTTCAATTATCAATTATAGGTTTTAAATTTACCCTGGCTTTTAAAGGAATAGGGGACACTGTTTTTTCTTTACTACTTCCATCTCTCTTTCCTTCTCTTTGACTTCTTTGTCTCCCTCTCTCCTTCTGACTCCCTCTTTGTCTATCTCTTCCTCTCTTTCTTGACTTTCTTTCTCTCTCTCTGACTCTTCTTTTTCTGTCTCTTCCTCTCTCTCCTCTCTTTGACTTTCTGCCTCTCTGTCGCTTCCTCTCTCTGTCTCCCTTTTTGACTCCTTTGTCTCTGTCTCTTCCTCCCTCTCTCTCTCTCTGTCTCTTTCTCTCTTTCCTTTCTGCTGGTCTTTCCCTGCCTCTTCCAGCCGCTTATGCTGCTGTTGTCCTCTCTCCTTCCCCTTTTTGATGGCTTCGGCAGCGTAAGACTGCCACCTCCTTGGGTTTTTGCACTGCATGCAGTAACTCCATGATTTCCTTGTGGTATTTAATGGGGGCTCCCCAGAGGTTAGGAACCCCCTTTCTTTCCATATTGCAGCATGGGCATGTAGCATTAGATAAGCATACTTGCTCTCTGTATACACATTTATTCTTTTTCACTTTCCCAGTTCTAAGGCTCGGGTAAGTGCCACCAGATCTGCTAACTGGGCGCTGCACCCTGGGGGAAGTGGCTTACTTTCAAGTAAGGTTACATCATTAACTATGGCATAACCTGCCCTTCGTATCCCATTCTCCACAAATGAACTTTCATCGGTATATAGGTTAAGGTCAGGATTAACTAAGGGGACTTCTAAGAGATCCTCCCAGGTGGCATAAGTCTGGACTATAATTTGCTGGCAGTCATGCTCGATTGGTTCCCTATCCTCTGGGAGAAAAGTGGCAGGGTTGAGGGCCACACACATACGTATTTGAAGCACTGGTCCCTCAAGGAGTAGTGCCTGGTATCTAAGTAGGTGGTTGTCTGATAGCCATAAACTTCCTTTGGCACCTGGTATGCCATTACATCATGAGTGGTGCAGACAGTGAGATCCTTTCCTTGTATTATTTTGATAGCCACTGACACTAAGATGGCCACCGCCGCAACTACCGGTAAACAGTGAGGCCAGCCTTTTGCTATTACATCAATTTCCTTACTTAGGTATGCCACTGGTTGTGGGGTTGTCCCACGAGTCTGAGTAAGGACCCCAAGAGCTATTCCTGCTCTCTCAGTGATGTATAAAGAGAAGTGTTGTCCTGTGGGGAGGCTTAAGGCTGGAGCTTGAGTTTGTTCCTTCCAATGCCCAGACTTCAGGGTTGATTTCCTCCTCAAGCAGGGGACAACAAATAGGTAACTTGTCCCCCATATTCATGTAGATAATAGCTTCAGCTTTGGCTAATATATCCCTCTCTAATAAGGGTATGGGACTTTCAGGCATAGCAAGAAAATCATGTGAAAAGAGCAAAGTCTCCCAATTACAACTGAGGAGGTGGGAGAAATACCTGGTTATAGGCCATCCCAAGATTCCTTGGATGGTAACAGACCTTGAGGACAGCTGTCCGGGACAGGAGATTAACACTGAGAAAGCCACGCCAGTGGCCAGGAGGAAGTCAATTTCCTGGCCCTCAAAATGTACCCTGGGCTCAGTGAGAGTGATGACATGAGCTGGCGCTTGCCCCGGGCACTCTCAGTCCTGTTGTTGGATCATCTGGTTGAGGGCTTCTGGCCCGGAGAACCTTTGTCCTCTGGGGCAGTGCACCTTCCGGTGATTGCCTCAGCATAGTGGACATGGGCGAGGGGGCAGCTTGTTTCTTGTTGGACAATCTTTTTTAAGGTGTCCTTGCAAGCCACACTGGTAACGAGCCCTACCAGGTGATGGCCTGCTCCATTTTCTGTCCTCTCTGAACCACCAAGGTTTATTTGTCTAAGGGCCATGACTAAGGCTGCAGCCTTTCTCTGATCTCGCTTTTCCTTTTCGGCCTGTTCCTCTCGGTCCCTATTATAGAACATCAAGGTTGCCAGGTTTAATAAAATGCCTCCAGATTTTGTTCAGGGCCCCGGGCTCGCTTTTGGAGCTTTCTCCTGATATCTGTGGCTGACTGGATAATAAACTTATCTTTTAGGATCAATTGACCCTCGAGTGAGTCGGGTGACAGGGGAGTATATTTTCTTTTTTTTTTTTTGAGACGGAGTCTCACTCTGCTGCCCAGGCTAGAGTGCAGTGGCCGGATCTCAGCTCACTGCAAGCTCCGCCTCCCGGGTTTACGCCATTCTCCTGCCTCAGCCTCCCGAGTAGCTGGGACTACAGGCGCCCGCCACGTCGCCCGGCTAGTTTTTTGTATTTTTTTAGTAGAGACGGGGTTTCACCGTGTTAGCCAGGATGGTCTCGATCTCCCGACCTCGTGATCCGCCCGTCTCGGCCTCCCAAAGTGCTGGGATTACAGGCTTGAGCCACCGCGCCCGGCCCGGGGAGTATATTTTCTTAAGGCCTCCCTTAGTCGCTCGAGGAAGGCAGAAGGATTTTCTTCCTTTCCCTGAGTTATGGTGGACATCATCAAATAATTCATAGGCTTTTTCCTAATTCTCCTTAGTCCTTCTAGAACACAGATCAGCAGATGTTTATGACTCCAGTCCCCATGATCTGAGTCGAGGTCCCAGTGGGGATCCATACTGGGGACGGCTTGCTGACCAGTAGGGAATTTGTCCCTTTCTTCAGCTGTCATTCTGTCATTTATTTGACTAAGATACTGAAACTAGGCCGCATAAAACTTAGAAACTAGGCCTCATAAAAAAGAACTTAAAAAAATTAACACCAGGTGGCTCTGGATAGGGTCCCACCCTGCCTCAATAGGGTCCCACCCTGATAGGGTCCCACCCTGCCAATTCCGGGAAACAACCTCATGGGGTCCCACCCTGCCAATTCCGGGGGTCCCACCCTGCCTCGAAGTTCCCGGAATCAACAACTCCAGAAAAAAAAAACCTCATAAGGTCCTGCTCTAACCAATTAGCATAAGACACCTTGCTCAGGCCATAGCTAGACCCAATCATTTTGCACCTTAAGCTTTGTTTGAATTTCGCGCCATAAGCTGTGTTTGAACTTGTGTTTGCCTATATAAACAGCCTGTAACAAGCAGTCGGGGTCCCAGGGCCAACTTAGAGCTTGGGACCCTAGTGCGCTAGTAATAAATAACTCTCTGCTGTGAATCTCGTGTCGGTGATCCTTCGCGGCGACCCCTGCCCAGGAAGGAATCGACAGTTCGGTTCCAACAATACCAGGTATCTCCAAACTCTCGGGCTGCAGCCAAAGCCGCATTCTTTTCATTAAAGGCCAGGGTTTGATCTAATGACATCTCTCTAAGTGAGATTGAAGGTTTGCCCTAGACACTGTAAGACATCTATGTACCTATCGGGATCATCTGAAAACTTCCCCAGGTCTACCTTGATCTGCTTTAAATCAGAGAGGGAGAAGGGGACATGTACCTGGGTTGGGCCAAATTCCCCTCCCACTACAGCTTGAAGGGGACATAACCGATAGTGGGGGTGGGGGAGGTTGTGGTCCCTTGGAGATTTCTTTGCTTGTTTCCTTCTGGGCGGGCGAGATTAGAGGAGGCTTATCATTAATAGGGGAGCTATAGGGAAGCTAGGATATGGAGGTCAGCTGAGAGGTCCTCTTGTGGGATGTAAATTGCAAGCTTTGCATAGTTGTGGATTCTCCTTTGATGAAAAGAAAACTTGGACATAAGTATTTCACTCCATCTGCCGTCCCTCTTACAGAAAAGGTCAAGCTGCAGGATAGTATTGTAATTCATACTTCCCTCAGGTGGCCATTTTTCACCATCAGAGAGAGAATACTGGGGCCAGGCTGTAGTGCAGAAAAAAATGAGCTGCCTCTTTTTCAGGGTTTGTGGGTCAAATTGGTCCCAGTGTAGGATGCATTTCAAGGGTGAGCCTGTTGATGCCTGAGTGTTTCCCATTGGGGTCACCAAAATGTGTCCAGAATTTATTCCTTCTGGTGTGTTCTTGGTCTCGCTGACTTCAAGAATGAAGCCGCGGACCTCGCGGTGAGTGTTACAGTCTTAAAGATGGCGCATCTAGAGTTCGTTCCTCCCAGTGGGTTCGTGGTCTTGCTGACTTCAGGAAGCCACAGACCCTCACCACGAGTGTTACAGCTCTTAAAGTTGGCACAGACCCAAAGAGTGAGCAGCAGCAAGATTTATTATGAAAAGCGAAAGAACAAAGCTTCCACAGCGTGGAAGGGGACCCGAGTGGGTTGCTGCTGCTGGCTGGGGGTGACCAGCTTTTATTCTCTTATTTGTCCCCACCCACGTCCTGCAGATTGGTCCATTTTACAGAGTGCTGATTGGTGCGTTTACAATCCTTTAGACACAAAGCACTGATGGGTGCTTTTTTTTTTTTTTTTTTTTTTTGAGACGGAGTCTCGCTCTGTCGCCCAGGCTGGAGTGCAGTGGCGGGATCTCAGCTCACTGCAAGCTCCGCCTCCCGGGTTTACGCCATTCTCCGGCCTCAGCCTCCCGAGTAGCTGGGACTACAGGCGCCGGCCACCTCGCCCGTCTAGTTTTTTTTGTATTTTTTTAGTAGAGACGGGGTTTCACCGCTTTAGCCAGGATGGTCTCGATCTCCTGACCTCGTGATCCGCCCGTCTCGGCCTCCCAGAGTGCTGGGATTACAGGCTTGAGCCACCGCGCCCGGCAACATTTTTACAGAGTTCTGATTGGTGCATTTACAATCCTTTAGCTAGACAGAAAAGTTCTCCAAGTCCCCACTGGACCCAGGAAGTCCAGCTGGCTTCACCTCTCAGTATGAACCTTTAATATGAGCTCTGCCTTCTAACTTTGTGAGCGCACAGCACAGTAACATTCACTGCAGGCCTCGTGCTGCCCACCCATCTGGAGGACTGATTCTTCTGGCACAGGGGAAACGATCTGAATTGAGGGCAGCTCCCCTTTCCCTCTCCTATGGGATCTGCTTGTCTCCCAAGTTCCCAGGTAATGCTGGTGTGGACACTGCATTGGGGAGGCCTCGTGTTGAAAGCCCATGGAGTCAGGGACATGGCAGTATCACCGGCTGTATGGGGCAGCTGAGGGTCCACGGTCCCTCAGCTGCTCCGGGACAGTAGGTGGAAAGTCAGAATTCACTAAGATGGGGACTTTTCCAGGCAAACAAAGCAGAAGGGTCGCTTCGCACAGTGTCTGGTACGGGGGAAATGCCCAAAACAAACAGCTTGTTACTATCTAGCGCCAGCCTCACCTTCCCTCCTGCCTTCCAACCGCGCATGGGACCCTCCCTCTCTGACTGTGCAGCATGTAGAGCCAGGGCCTGTGGCCAGCAGCCCTGAGTCCAGCTGTGGGGACTTGCGCTAGCTGCTTGCCCTCTCTGAGCTTCAGTTTCATCTGTAAACTAAGATGATAATAACTTTCTTCACAGAGTTGCCGGGAGCCTGAGCACCTTTTGCTTTTCGGCTCAGAGAAGGCAAAGTGCAACTTGCTTCAGTCATCCTGAACCTGAGTTCAACCGACTGCTGCCGCCTATGTTTGACCCCAGTGAGATCCAAGTCGTATATCTGAGGTGTGTCAGTGGCGAAGTCGGTGCCACATCTGCACTGGCCCCCAAGGTCAGCTCCCTAGGTCTGTCTCCAAAAATGGTTGCTGATGACATCACCAACCATTGACTGGAAGAGTCTGAGGATGACAGTGAAACTGACCAGCCACAACAGACAGGCCCAGACTGAGGTGGTGCCTTCTGCCTCTGCCCTGATCGTCACAACCTTCGGGAACCACCAACAGACAGAAAGAAACACAAAAACATGAAACACAGTGGAAGCACCACTTTTGAGGAGATTGTCAACATTGCCCAACAGATGCAGCACCAGTCTTTAGCCAGAGAACTCTCTGGAACCATTAAAGAATTCCTGGGGGCTGGGCGCGGTGGCTCATGCCTGTAATCCCAGCACTTTGGGAGGCTGAGGCGAGAGGATCGAGAGAGATCGAGACCGTCCTGGCTAACACGGTGAAACCCCATCTCTACTAAAAATACAAAAAAATTACCTGGGCGTGGTGGCGGGTGCGGGTAATCCCAGCTACTCGGGAGGCTGAGGCAGGAGAATGGCGTGAACCCCAGAGGCGGAGCTTGTAGTGAGCGGAGATCGCGCCACTGCACTCCAGCCTGGGTGACAGAGTGAGACTCCCTCTCAAAAAAAAAAAAAAAAAAAAAAAAAAAAGAATTCCTGGTCATGGACTGCCCAGTCTGTGAGCTGCAATGTTCATGGTATCACAGATGATACCAACAGTGAAGCAGTGGTTAAAGAGTGAAAAGGAAAATATTTTCACAAAGGGTTATCTGATAACCAAAAAAAAAAATAAATAAAAAAGACATTGCATCTAAGCCACTTAGCACCGTGTCTGGCATGTAATAAATAATAAATGTCAATGATTCTCAAAGAACCCAGGAGTAGAAAAAGCATTTAATAAAAATTAGCTCTTGGCATAATCTCTTCATCCTCGCCCAGCAGAGCCTCAGACGTCTTCCAGATTCACAAAAATTAATTTCTCCACCCCTGTTCCTGCTTTGCACTTTGTAGCAATTACCACATGGTTTGTCTAATGTTAGAACTATTTATATAAGTGGTAGTCAAGGCCACTGAGTCATGCATCCCTGGAGGTCAGTTACTATTTATTTTTTTGAGACAGAGTGGCTCTGTCGCCCAGGCTGGAGTGCAGTGGTACAATCTCGGCTCAGTGCAACCTCCACCCCCTGGGTTCAAGTGATTCTTCTGCCTCAGCCTTCCAAGTAGCTGGAATTATAGGCTCCCACCACCGCGCTCTGCTGATTTTTGTATTTTTAGTAGAGACTGGGTTTTGCCATGTTGACCAGGTGGGTCTCAAACTCGTGACCTCAGGTGATCCACTTGTCTCGGCCTCCCAAAGTGCTGGGATTACAGGTGTGAGCCACTGCACCCAGCCTGAGTCAGTTACTATATCTTACCTTACAAACCCCAGAAGGCTGCACACAGCTCCTGCACGTGGTACACCTTCAAGGAATTACCCATGGATTTGAATAAGGTTATATATGATGTAACACTCATGTGCTTTATTTCATTTTTAGTGAGTTTATATTCTAAAATATTTACTCCTGGTGAAAAATAATTCAGACAGTACAAATAAAGATTATTCCAAATAGGATCATATAATACTCTTGCAACTTTTTAAACTGAGTGCATTGTTTCTCATTAGTTCTTTTTGTTTTGTTATTTTCATGTTCTCATTAGTTCTTAACAATCTACCTCATTCTTTTTAACTTTGCATAATGTTGCATTCTTTCTGACATTCCATCTTTCAGATGTGCCACAATCTTTCTAAGCTGTTCCCTGGTTCTGGACATTGTAGGACATTCTAGGGTTTTTTAAGTTATTATAAAGAGCAGTGGCATGGATACATCTTTGTGTCCTTCTGGGAATGACTGAAAGATAGATTCCTAGAAGCGGATCAGAGGATCTGTCCCTTTTTTTAGGTTGCCAACTGTATCAGTTACAGTTCAGTTAGCAGCGACTAGCATTCACTGCAGCCAGCTTATGCAGGAGGAGATTTGTTACAGGGTCCTGATGGTGCACAGAATTGTCAGGAAGGCTGGAAAACAAATCTCGTTGAACTTTCAGGGACGGTATCAAGGGCTGTACTTCAGACCTGGGCCTCAAAAAGAAGTTCCTTTTCAATCAGGAAAATCTTTGCCAGTCTAGGAAGCTGCTGCCTCCGCTTCCAACTCCAGAAGCTTGCTGTCTTCATCTGCTGCAGTCGAGAGGCCAAAATGATCAGAACGCTGCACAGAAAATCATTTGCAGCCATTGTTAGTGGAAGCAGAAATACGGCTTTCGCTTCTGCCTTCCGAAACTCAAGCAATTAGCAGAATCCAAGTCACATCTCAAAATCCGAACCTACGGGAGCCCGGGGCATGTAGCTGGTAACTTCCCTGTGTCTGCAGTGTGGGGCTCACATGCCCAGGAGGCTGGGATGGGTCTCGAGCGCCACAGACATCCACGTCACTCGCTTTTGCCAAGGTTTCTTCCCAGGCATACCCATCACCAAAGCTGTGTGGTATCACTCCTTTTTTTTTTTTTTTTTTTTTTGAGACGGAGTCTCACTCTGTCGTCCAGGCTGAAGTGCTGGGGCGCAATCTCAGCTCACTGCAACCTCCGTCACCTGGGTTCAAGTGATTCTCCTGCCTCAGCCTCCCAAGTAGCTGGGATTACAGGTGCCCACCACCACCCCCGGCTGATTTTTTGTATTTTTAGTAGAGATGGGTTTCACCATGTTGGCCAGGCTGGTCTCAAACTCCTGACCTCAGGTGATCCACCCGCCTTGGCCTCCCAAAGTACTGGGCTTACAGGTGTGAGCCACTGTGCCCAGCCACGGTATCACACTTTTAATGGCCACTAACTTGAGATAATACTTCATGATTTTAATTTTGCATTTCTTTTCTTTTTTTTTTTTTTTTTAAGAGGCAGGGTCCTGCTCTGTTACCCAGACTGGTGTGCAGTGGTGTGACCATAGCTCACTGCAGCCTCGACCTCCTGGGCTCAAGCAATCCTCCCTTCTCAGCTTCCTGAGCAGCTGGGACCACAAGCACGCACCAGCTCACCCAGCTAATTTTTAAAATTTTTGTAGAGATCCCACTTTTGTAGGGTGTCTCACTGTGTTGGCCAGGCTGGTCTCGAACTCCTGGCCTTAAGCAATCCTTTCACCTTGGCCTCCCAAAGTGTTGGGATTACAGGCATATGCCACCACACCTGGCCTTGCATTTCTTAATCAAATTGAAGATCTTTAGATTTGTTTTTTGGCCATTATAGCTCTTTTTCCTATTTTTACCTGTATCAGTTAGCTGTTACTAAATGACAGATCACCCCAAAGCTCAGTGGGTTGAAACAGGAGTCTGTAGGGCATCTGGGTGGCTTTGCTGCTTGCAGCTGGGCTCACTCCTGTGTCCCGTCAGCTAGTGGGTTGCTGAGCTGGTATAGGATGGCCTTGGGTGGATCCAGCTGGCTCTGCTCCCCATGGTCTCTCCATCAGGCTAGCCCAGGCTGATTTTCATGACAGTGGCAGAGATTCAAGAGAGGACAGAGACTTGAATGTGTTTTCCAGTCTCAGCTCTGTTTGTGTAGATGCTTCCATCCCACTGGCCAAAGCAAGGCATGGTCATGCCCAGAATTAGTGTAGGGGGGCAGAACCCACAGGACTGGACACAGAGGCCATTGACTGGGGTCATTAATGAAACCAGTTCTTGCGTTATCTTTTGACCACTGTTTTGTCTTGTTGATTTTTAAGAGTCCTTTTTATATTGAGTTAATTAGCTCTACACATAACTTCAAATAATGACAGTAAAATTTGGGTTATACATTTATAAGTGAAAAAAAAAAAGCAGACTGCAGCACAGCAGAAATAATCCCCTTTATAGCTCCTTAAAAAAAAAAGGCTCTTGTGAACAAGCAAACACAGGCACTAACTAAAATGCTGGGAGTGGGATGGCACAGATTCCTTGGATATAATAGGACGTTTCTATTTAGATTATAGTATGTGGTACTTTTAAAGCAGCTCTCGGAGTTCTAGAGCTTCCACCTCTAGGCAGGCTCCTCCTGCCCCTTGAACACAGAGCCCTGGGTCTACCACATCCTCTCCTGTCTTCCAGCTGATACAGACTTAGATAATTCCATTTTGTGATTTAATATTAGATGGTGGCGGGGCGTGGTGGCTGAGGCCTGTAATCCCAGCACTTTGGGAGGCCGAAGTGGGTGGATCACGAGGTCAGGAGATCGAGACCATCCTGGGTAACATGGTGAAACCCCGTCTCTATTAAAAATACAAAAACTTAGCTGGGTGTGATGGCGGGCGCCTGTAGTCCCAGCTACTTGGGAGGCTGAGGCAGGAGAATGGTGTGAACCCGGGAGGCGGAGCTTGCAGTGAGCCGAGATCCCGCCACTGCACCCCAGCCTGGGCGACAGAGCCAGACTCCATCTCAAAACAAACAAACCAACCAAAAAAAATTAGATGGAGGTGGGGTGGCTCACGCCTGTAATCCCGGCACTTTGGGAGGCTGAGACTGGAGGATGCCTTGAGCCCAGGAGTTCACGGCTGCAGTGAGCTATGATCACACCACTGCACTCCAGCCTAGGTGACTGAGGGAGACCTTGTCTCTAAATAAAGACCAAAAAATAACAACGGATTAAACCAAAGTATTTTCTTTCCCATATAAGAGTCTGGGCATAGCCAACTACAGATGAGCTCAACCAGCCCCACGTGTCAGCCCCCCAGGCTCCTTCTACTGGTTGTTCTGCTGTCCTGAGTAGGTTGACCTTTTCCATTGGTCCAGGATTGCTCCCCAACCTGTGGAGGGGAACAGAATGAAGGGGAGGGCTCGGCGCAGTGGCTCACACCTGTAATCCCATCAGTCTGGGAGGCTGAGGCAGGTGGATCACTTGAGGCCAGGAGTTCAAGACCAGCCTGGCCAACATGGTGAAACCCTGTCTCTACTAAAAATACAAAAATTAGGCTGGGCATGGTGGCTCACACCTGTACTCCCAGCACTTTGGGAGGGCAAGGTGGGTGGATCACCTGAGGTTGGGAGTTGGAGACCAGCCTGACCAACATGGAGAAACCCCGTCTCTACTAAAAATACAGAATCAGGCAGGCACAGTGGCGCATGCCTGTAGTTCCAGCTACTCGGGAGGCTGAGGCAGGAGAATCGCCTGAACCTGGGAGGCGGAGGTTGCAGTGAGCCAAGATCGTGCCATTGCACTCCAGCCTGGGCAACAAGAGCGAAACTCTGTCTCAAAACAAACAAACAAAAATTAGCTGGACATAGTGGCACACACCTCTATTCCCAACTACTCGGGAGATTGAGGCAGGAGAATCACTTGAACCTGGGAGGCAGAGGTTACAGTGAGCTGAGATTGCCTCTCTGCACTCCAGTCTGGGAGACAGTGAGACCCTGTCTCAAAAAAAAAAAAAAAAAGAATGAAGGGGAGGCCACGCATGCCCCCTTTTTTTCAGAAGGCACATAGATCATTTCTGTTCACATCCTACTGACCATAGATCAGTCACATGACTGCTAGAAGAAAATTGAAATTTAGGGACGGTACAGGGCTTTGCCATATGCCCTTATCAGAGGTGCCTTCCTTGAGACTATTTGGGGACAATGATCCGTGCAAGTCTGCTGCTGTCCCCAGCCTTCCCCCAACACACACATTCCTTAACCTTAGATTTTAAAGTTTTAGAGGCCAGAGAGCAAATCCACTTATTTATAGACATGCAGTTGTAAGGGACATGAGAACAATCTGTGAAGATGGCATTCGGAGCAGAGAACATGTAGGGTGTTAGTCCCCCGCAATGACGCTCCAAGTGACCTCATGCAGGTCACACTCCCTCTGCCTCTCAGTGTCCTGGTAAATGATGAGCCAAATGGCGCCTCCTTCCCAGATTTACTGTGAGGATTAACTGAGTTGGCGTGTGTCAGATCCCGGTCCAGGGCCAGCCGATGCTGAAGTCCGAGGGGAGTGGGTGGATGAGCAGATAAGCAGATACGCTTTTGGGCAGGGGGGCCTAGGCAGGTGAATATGGTTTTATTCAGCAGCAGTTCTCATCAGTGGCTTTTCATTAGCAGCTTACTCACATTAGCTCTCTCGCCCTCTCCACCTTTACCTCGGCTATTTGCTTCCACTCTGTAGCTCCTGCGACCCCCACGCCTGCAGCTGCACAGCCGGCTCTCCCTTGCCTTCAGGGTCAGCAGCTTAACTCTTTCTCTCTCTGGCACAAGCAAGCAGAGCTGTGTCCTGGCTCTCTCCTGTCTGTCTACAAGATGGACAGTTTTGGCTGTCTCCCTTTCTCTGGGCACAAGCACAACCACCACATTAAGCCACGTCGAGCCGAGCCGAACCTCAAGAGCACCTGTATAGCGTCAGCGGGGCAGTTATACCTTTTACAGACAATAGTGCCTTACAGCCAAGTATGAACTTACACAAACAGGTTATGTAACAAGTGGAGGTGTGCGCCTGTGCACCAAACTCCCTGAGTCGTGCAGGCCTGGATATCTGCCTTGGCCTCTACCTTGACCAAAGCACATCCAGGTACCTTATGGTGCCTTACAGTGTGCATGATGCTTGGCCAAGCACACGCACCCAACACACGTGAGCCATTGTTAGTAACAGTAGCACCAGGTGAGCCTCTTTGACTTAATGGACTGAGTCATCAAAGGCGAATGAAAATCATCAAGTCAGCATCAGTCCAAGACTAAGAAGAGCTCAACTGAAGAAAGCAGTGAGACAAGCACCATTTATAGCCCTTTTTCCTACTGTTCTCTTTCTCCTTCCCTCCCTGGGGATGTATGTCCTTAGCCCTTGGGTGCCTCCATTGTCTTTATCAAAAAGAACACTAGATTTCAGTCTTCATTTCATGTTAATGAAAGTTTCAAATTTTATCAATCCCTGAGTTGTCTGCTTTTTTTTTTTTTTTTTTTTTTTTTAGACAGGATTTCACTGTCACTCAGGCTGGATTGCAAGGGCGTGATCTCGGCTCACTGCAGCCTCTGACTCACGAGTTCAAGCGATCATCCTACCTCAGCCTCCCAAGTAGCTGGGACCACAGGCATGCACCACCATACCTAGCTAATTATTTTTGTATTTTTTTAGTAGAGACCGGATTTCACCCTGTTGCCCAGGCTGGTCTCAAACTCCTGGGCTCAAGTGATCTGCCCACCTCAGCCTCCCAAAGATATGAGCCACCATGCCCAGCCAATTGTCTGCATTTTATCAAGGATCAAATTATTAAACCAAAAGAATGAAGCTTTCAATATGAAATGCATGCATCATTAAAAATGTAAAGAAGTATTTTCAAAAATGTATTCTAACTGGGCCTTCCTTCATATCTTTATTTGTATTTGTTTTTTGTCTTGAGACATAATCTTTCTGTGTCACCCAGGCTGGAGTGCATGGCACGACCTCGGTTCACTGCAACCTCTGCCTCCTGGGTTCAAGCCATTCTCATGCCTCAGCCTCCTGAGAAGCTGGTATTACAGGTGTGTGCCACCACGCCCAGCTAATTTTTGTATTTTTAGTAGAGACAGGGTTTCACCATGTTGGACAGGCTGGTCTCTAAATCCTGGCCTCAAGTGATTCGCCCGCCTCAGCTTCCAAAGTGCTGGAATTACAGGCGCGAGCCACCGTGCCCAGTCTGTATCTTTATATTTGTTTTTTTTTTTTTTTTTTGAGATGGAGTTTCGCTCTTGTTGCCCAGGTTGGAGTGCAATGACACAATCTCGGCTCATTGCAACCTCTGCCTCCTGGGTTCAAGCAATTCTCCTGCCTCAGCCTCCTGAGTAGCTGGGATTACAAGCACCTGCCACCACGCCCAGATGATTTCGCATTTTCAGTAGAGACGGGATTTCACTATGTTGGTCAGGCTGATCTCAAACTCCCGACCTCGGGTGAGCCACCCCCCTCGGCTTCCCAAAGTGCTGAGATTACAGGTGTGAGCCATCACACCCGGATGGGTCTTTATAATTTTTTTATAAGTAAGACATTTTCTGTCCCTTTCATGGCTACATGTTGTTAATTCAAGTTCTATTCAGCATCTCAAATAGGTCCACTTTCAGCAAGCCCCCCAACCGCCACCAGGCAAGCTCCAGTCATGGTCCTCTTGTTCCAGGTACTGTGGCTGCACAGCAGATTACCCCCAAATCTAGCTGTGTAAAGCAGCCCTTTGTTATGTTCACGGATTCTATGGCTAGGAATTCAGACAGGGTCCAGCAGTGATGGCTTGTCTCTGCTCCCCGGGATTGGGGATTGCCAGTAGAAGATTTGAAGCCTGAAATCAGCCATGTCTGGCAGATGCTGCTGGCTGACAACCTCAGTTCCTCCTCATGTGGGCCTCTCCCTGGGTCTCTCCATGTCGGCTGGTGTGAGCTGAGAGAGAGAGAGGGAGGCAGAGCCTGGCAAGGCCATATTGCCTGTCATAGCCTAACTTACTTTTTTATTTATTTACTTATTTATTGAGACAGGGTCTCGCTCTGTTCCAGGCTGGAGTGCAGTGGCACAATCTCAGCTCACTGCAACCTCTGCCTCCCTGGTTCAATCAATTCTCCTGCCTCAACCTTCCAAGTAGCTGGAACTACAGACACGTGCCACCAAGCTTGGCTAATTTTTTTTTTTTTTTTTGTATTTTTAGTAGAGATGGAGTTTCACCATTTTGCCCAGGCTGGTCTTGAACTCCTGACCTCAGGTGATCTACCCACCTTGGCCTCCCAAAGTGCTGGGATTACATGAGTGAGCTACAGTGCCCAGCCTCATAGCCTCATAGCCTAGCTTTGGAACTCACATGGCATGTGGATCTATAGTGAAGTGGTTATCACATCTGCTTTACACACAGAAGGTCCTGGGTTCAAGTCGTGGTGGAACCATGGTGAGGTCTACTATTTTCTCACCTGTAGTCCCAACATCCTTGGGATGCTGAGGCAGGAGAATCACTTGAACCCAGACGCAGACATTGCAGTGAGCTGAGATCTGGTGAAACTCTGTCTCCACAAAAAAAAAAAAAAAGAAAGAAAGAAAGTCATACAGTGTCCCTTTGCCACATTCATTTGTCAAGGCAGTCAAACGGTTCAAGGGGAGGGAAGTAGACTCTACCTCTTGATGGGAGCGGTAAAGTTCTGCAAGAAGAGGTGGGAGTGGAAATGTGGGAGCACCTTTCAGACATGGGCTCTGCCATGTTTCTCTTTCCTGAGTTACTGGAATGGCCTCATCACTGGCCTTGCTACTTACACTTTTTTTTTTTTTTTTTGAGATGGAGTTTTGCTCTTGTTACCCAGGCTGGAGTATGATGGCATTATCTCAGCTCACTGCAACTTCCACCTCCTGGGTTCAAGCGATTCTCCTGCCTCAGCCTCCTGAGTAGCTGGGATCACAGGTGTGCACCACCACATCCGGCTAATTTTGTGTTTTCAGTAGAGACGGGGTTTCTCCATGTTGGTCAGGCTGTTCTCGAACTCCCCACCTCAGGTGATCTGCCCTCCTCGGCCTCCCAAAGTGCTGGGAGTATAGGCGTGAGCCACCGTGCCCAGTCCCACTTTGTTGTTGTTGTTATTGTTTTTGAGATAGAGTCTCGCTTTGTCACCAGGCTGGAGTGCAGTGGTGTGATTTCGGCTCACCTCAACCTCCGCCTCCTGGGTTCAAGTGATTCTCCTGCCTCAGCCTCCCGAGTAGCGGGGATTACAGGCACCTGCCACCATGCCTGGCTAATTTTTGTATATTTTTTAGTAGAGGTGGGGTCACCATGTTGGCCAGACTTGTCTTAAACTCCTGACCTAAAGTGATCCGCCCGCCTCAGCCTCCCAAAGTGCTGGGATTACAGGCGTGAGCCACCACACCCAGCCTACTTCTACTTTTGTACTTCCCTTTCTGTGGCTCTCACAGAGCAGCCTGGGAAAACCAGAAACAGATTAGCTTGTGCCCTTCCCTGCCTCTTACTTCTCAGGGTCGAACCACCAAGGAAGCCAGGCGGACAGCCCAGTCTCTTGCCACAGACGCCTCTCACTCAACCTTTCTTCACGCCCCAGGCCTCCTTTCAGTTCCTCAAACAAAACAGACCAAGCCAATTTCCTTCCACCTCAGTGTCTTCCTGGAAATTTCTTTTCTCGACTTGTCATGAGTTTGATTCCTGTTCATTCTTCTTGCCCCCAGCCTAAATGTCTCTCCCTGGACAGGCACCATCGCTGATTCCGCTCTAAAAACCCTTCCTGAACTCCTGTCACGTCACTTGTGCCAACGTGGATGAAGCTGCAGAATGTGATGTTAGGGTGAGGCAAGCCAGGCACGGAGAGACAAACACTGTAAGATCTCACTCATATGTGGCCTCTAAAAACAACAAATCTGGCAAGGCACAGTGGCTCACGCCTGTAATCCCAGCACTTTGGGAGGCTGAGGTGGGCAGATCATGAGGTCAAGAGTTCAAGACCAACCTGACCAACATGGTGAAACCCCGACTCTACTAAAAATACCAAAATTAGCCGGGCGTGATGGCACACACCTATAATCCCAGCTACTCAGGAGGCTGAGGCAGTAGAATCTCTTGAACCCGGGAGGTGGAGGTTGCAGTGAGCCGAGATCGTGCCATTGCACTCCAGCCTGAGCGGCAGAGGGAGACTCTGTCTCAAAACAAAACAAAACAAAACAAAAAAAAATGCCACAGGGCTCTGGGTGGTAAAGGATAGGTTGGCAGAATGGATGGACCGCACCAGAGAGCTCTGTGTTTAAATCACAGCCTGGCCTGGCGTGGTGGCTCAAGCCTATAATCCCAACACTTTGGGAGGCCTAGTAGGGAGGATCATTTGAGCCCAAGAGTTCGAGACCAGCCTGGGCAACACAGTAAGACCCTGTCTCTACAAAAACTTTTACAATTAGGCCAGGTGCGGTGGCTCACACCTGTAATCCCAGCACTTTGGGAGGCTGAGGTGGGGAGATCACCTGAGGTCAGGAGTTTGAGACCAGCCTGGCCAAAATGGTGAAACCCTGTCTCTACTAAAAATACAAAAAGTAGCTGGGCATGGTGGTGCCCGCCTGTAATCCCAGCTGCTCGGGAGGCTGAGGCAGGGGAATCGCTTGAACCTGTGAGGTAGAGGTTGCAGTGAGCCGAGATCGCACCATTGCACTCCAGCCTGGCAACAGAGCAAGACTCTGTCTCAAAACAAAAATTCGCTGGGCATAATGGTGTGTGCTTGTAGTCCCAGCTACTCAGGAGGCTAAGGAGGAAGGATCACCTGAGGCCAGGAAGTTGAGGCTGCAGTGAGCTAAGATCGTGCCACTGCATTCCAGCCTGGGGCGACAGGAGTGAGATCCTGTGTCCAAAAACTAATAATAAACAAATAAATCACAGCCCAGGTGGATTAGCCCCTTACCTTCAATCTTCTCGCTTGTAAAAAGGTCACAATACCTACCTTGCCACGTGGCTATGAGAGGAAAGCCTGGCACAGAGAAGGTACATGATGACAAGTCGTTACTGTAGTATTATTTTGTTTGTAATCTGTCATTAAAGGTAATTCCGTGGCTTGCTGGTAGGGGGGGGTCTTGGTTTACCCAATAGGAACATGTAACAGTAGTATCAGATTATTTTGTATCTTAGATTTAAGACCTACGCGGGCAAGGTGGGTCATGGCTATAATCCCAGCACTTTGGGAGGCCAAGGCGGGTGGATCACCTGAGGTCAGGAGTTCAAGACTGGCCTGGCCAAAATGGCGAAATCGTGTCCCTACTAAAAATAAGCCGGATGCGGTGGCATGCGCCTATAGTCCCAGCTACTCGGCAGTCTGAGGCAGGAGGATTGCTTAAAGGCAGGAAGCGGAGGTTCCAGTGAGCCGAGATTGTGCCGCCACACTCCAGCCTGGTGACATAGCGAGACTCCATCTCAAAAAAAAAAAAAAAAAAAAATGATTTAAGACCTAAAACCGTCCAATGCAGTTGAGGCTCAACAAAGCTCAGTGACTTGTCTGAGATCACATAGATGAGGATCCTAAAATACACCTGGCCCCCTGCCCTCTTAGTAAACACAGTGTCACCTTCTCACACTGTCACCTGGACCATTTTGACATAAAGAGATCAGGCTGCGTTTGCAACTTCTTTCAAAGAGTTGGGAAATTTTCTTTCTGCCTCTTAAATATCAGTGACGATTATGCCTAGACCGGAATTTTAATTTCCCATTCCAGTTTCCTGAAGAGAGTACAGTGAAAGAAAACTCTAGAAATTTACTGACCTTTTCTCATTGGCTTGACGCCATGCTTGACTTCTCAGTGGGGCTGAATTTCCCCTCTGGGTCTGACTCACATTTTCCAACACACAAAGCACCCCGTTCAATAACAACCAGACACTTGTACTGTTCCGTATCAATCTGGACCAAAAGTGGGTTGCTAATGACAATGAACAAATCACCGGCAAGGACCACATTTTCCCCTGCGTTGTTTTTCAGTTTTCAACTTGGTTTCATTTTGCCATGACCAAAGAACTTGCTGGCCAGGCATGGTGGCTCACACCTGTAATCCCAGCACTTTGGGAGGCTGAGGTGAGCAGATCGCTTGAGCCCAGGAGTTCGAGACCAGCCTAGGCAACACGGCGAAACCCTGTCTGTGCAAAAAATACAAAAATTAGCTGGGCGTGGTGGGCTTGCCTCTAGTTCCATCTCCTTGGGAGGCTGAGGTGGGAGGATTGCTTGAGTCCAGGAGGTAGAGGTTGCACTGAGCTGATATTGTGTCACTACCCTCTAGCCCAAGTGACAGAGCAAGACCCTGTCTAAAAAAAAAAACAGAGGCCAGGTGTGGTGGCCCACACCTGTAATCCCAGCACTTTGGGAGGCGGAGGCAGGTGGATGGATCACTTGAAGTCAGGAGTTTGAGAGCAGCCTGGACAATATGGCGAAACCCCGTCTCTACTAAAAATACAAAAATTAGCTGGGCGTGGTGGCGGCCGCCTGTAATCCCAGCTACTCAAGAGGCTGAGGCAGGAGAATTGCTTGAGCCTGGGTAACAGAAGATGCAGTGAGCTGAGACTGCACCACTGCACTCCAGCCTGGGTGACAAGAGTAAGACTTCATTGCAAAAAAAAAAAAAAAAAAAAATGCGGGGGCCAGGCCCAGTGGCTCACATCTGTAATCCCAGCACTTTGGGAGGCCAAGACAGGTGGATCACGTGAGGTCAGGAGTTCGAGACCAGCCTGGCCAACATGGTGAAACCCTGTCTCTACTAAAAATACAGGCCGGGCGCGGTGGCTCAAGCCTGTAATCCCAGCACTTTGGGAGGCCGAGGAGGGTGGATCACGAGGTCAGGAGATCGAGACCATCCTGGCTAACATGATGAAACCCCGTCTCTACTAAAAATACAAAAAAAAAAAAAAAAAAAAAAAAAACCTAGCCGGGCGTGGTGGTGGGCGCCTGTAGTCCCAGCTACCCGGAGGCTGAGGCGGGAGAATGGCGTGAACCTGGGAGGTGGAGCTTGCAGTGAGCCGAGATCGCGCCACTGCACTCCAGCCTGGGCGACAGAGCGAGACTCCGTCTCAAAAAAAATAAAAAGATAAAAAAATAAAAAATAAAAAATAAAAATACAAAAATTAGCCGGGCATGGTGACAGGTGCCTGTAATCCCAGCTACTCAGGAAGCTGAGACAGGAGAATCACTTGAACCCAGGAGGCGGAGGTTGCGGTGAGCTGAGATCACACCATTGCACTCCAGTCTGGGCCACAGAGCGAGACTCCATTAAAAAAAAAAAAAGAACTAGTCTGGGTGTGGTGGTTCACACCTGTAATCCCAACACTTTGGGAGGCTGAGGTGGGCGGATGGCCTCAGCTCAGGAGTTCAAGACCAGCCTGGACAACATGGTACAACCCCATCTCTACTAAATATACAAAAATTAGCCTGGCATGGTGGTATACACCTGTAGTCCCGGCTACTCGGGAGGCTGAGATGGGAGAATCGCCTGAACCTGGGAGGCAGAGGTTGCAGTGAGCCGAGATCACACCAGTGCACTCCAGACTCGGTGACAGAGCGAGACTCTGTCTCAAAAAAAAAAGAAAAAAAGATGGGAGGCCGAGGCGGGTGGATCACGAGGTCAGAAGATCGAGACCATCCTGGCTAACACGGTGAAACCCCGTCTCTGCTAAAAATACAAAAAACTAGCCGGGCGCGGTGGCGGGCGCCTGTAGTCCCAGCTACTCGGGAGGCTGAGACAGGAGAATGGCGTGAACCCGGGAGGTGGAGCTTGCAGTGAGCGGAGATCGTGCCACTGCACTCCAGTCTGGGCGATGAGCAAGACTCAATCTCAAAAAAAAAAAAAAAAAAAGAAGTTACTAAAGAGGCTGAAATGGCAGTGAGCCAGCAGCAGACCCTGAGCTCTTGGGACTATAGATCTACATGGCCAGCTCTTCACTGCCTGGGTTAATTTATCTTTACCGTAGTTTTCCAAGTGACAGGAGTGGTCAAGGAGAGAAGCAACTGACAGTGACATGAATTCACCCCTCAGACGTCCTCAGCTCTGTGACCTATTGCAACACCCTCGACCAATTTATTTTGTTGGCTTTTCCCATCTGCCAGCATCCAAAAATGAGACAAGCTGAAATAAGAACTCCTGCCAGGCCTTAGGGGTAAATAATAATTTCCTCTTTTCACCCAAAGATGAAGTGGTCCACTTCACAGGCAAATCATTTTGCAGGCTTTCAGAGAGGTCTTTCAACGTGTTTCACCCACAAACATCTGGGACCAGCTCTTCTTCTTTACAAGTTATTTTCAGCAAGCAGCAAAATACCATTCTGTAGCATAGCACTTCCACCAGGCACATTTCAGGCTGCCTGTGTCGCCACAGGGCAAATGACTACACAGATTGTCCTCCTGGGCAGATAGGCAAGGAAAGATCTTCAATGATATGTTATATAACAAATGGAATGCCTGTTCCTATAGTGAGGCTCAAAACTACCTTAGATCAAAATTAGACCAGGTGTATGGTTTTTCTTTTTCGGGACACTGTCTCACTCTGTTGGCCAGGCTGGAGTTCAGTGGTGCAATTACGGCTCACAGCATCCTCGACCTCTGGGGCTCAAGCAATACTCCTGCTTCAGCCTCCTCAGTAGCTGGAACTACAGGCGCATGCCACTGTACCTGGCTAATTTTTTTGATTTTTAGTAGAGACGGGGTTTCCGTATGTTGCCCAGGATGGTCTTGAACTCCCAAGCTCACTCAATCCTCCCGCCTCAGCCTTCCAAAGTGTGGGGATTACAGGCATGAGCCACTGTGCCTGGCTTGAGGTTTATGATTTAGAGTATGTATTTAGAGCAAATATTGTAAAAGGTGGTCCCTCAAGAAAAAAAGAAATCAGAGTCTCTTTGTTTGCTTCTGTCTCCAAAGAGGGAAGAGCAAAAGTCCTGAGCGACGTGGCTCCTTTGGGCCGAGCTTCGTGGAAGATGAGGAGATCATTAGAAACCACCGACTTGAAAATGGGGGTTTCCTAGGACAATCAAGACTCACATTTGACTTTTTTTTTTTTTAAAGATATGAGAGCTTCTTATTTTATCTCCTCTGAAGTTAGTCAGTATTCTTTCTGACTACAAAACACAGCTAAACTGTATGTGTGTGTGTGTGTATATATATATATATGTGTATATATATATATATAGCTTCTGTCCCCCTACACAGAAAGGAGAGAAGAGAGAAGGAGAGCAGGAAATTATTACTTATGCAGATGAAAATAGTCAGCTGGGAGATTTCACATTTTCACTTAGCGGAGAGCGGGGAGGAGCTATTTTGATAGTATAGCTTCTCTTTCCATGGTGAAAGATAGATAACTTCTTCGAAGCTAAAACAAAGCTAAATACAGTTCTGGTTTAAAATTTAATGTGTGTAAGCCTCAACTTTATCACAAGTTCCAAGATTTAGATTTTAAAATAAAACCACCCAAAAAAGACAGCTAAAATAAGTGACTTACAGTTTTTTGTTTTGTTTTGTTCTGTTTGAGACAGGGTCTCACTCTGTTGCCCAGGCTGGAGTACGGTGGTGCAATCTTGGCTAACTGCAGCCGCCACCTCCTGAGTTCAAGCAATTCTCCCACCTCGGCCTCCTGAGTAGCTGGGACTACAGGCATGCACCACCATACCCGGCCAATTCTTTTGTATTTTTAGTAGCAGCGTGTTTCACCATGTTGACCAGGCTGGTCTTGAACTTCTGTCCTCTGGTGATCTACCTACCTCGGCCTCCCAAATTGCTGGGATTACAGGCATGAGCCACTGCGCCCAGCTGAGCATCTTTGCATGAGCTCATTGACCATTTACATATCTTGCTTAGAGAAATGTCTATTCAGATTCTTTGCCTATTTTTAATTGTGTTTTTTGTCTTTTTGTTTGTTTTTGAGACAGTCTCCCTCTGTGACCCAGGCTGGAGTGCAGTGGTGCTATCTTGGCTCACTGCAACCTCTGCCTCCCGGGTTCAAGAGAGTACAGCCTCCTGAGTAGCTGGGATTACAGGTGTGCACCACCATGCTGGGCTAATTTTTGTATTTTTAGTAGAGACAGGGGTTTCACCATGTTGGTCAGGCTGGTCTCGAGCTCCTGACCTCGTGATCTGCCTACCTTGGCCTCCCAAAGTGCTGGGATTACAGGCGTGAGCCACCACGCCCGGCCCTACATTATCTTTTTAATATTGAATTGTAAGCCTTCTGGAAGCTTTTCCTCTTTCCTCCCTTTCTTCATTCTTTAATGTTTTTCTCACTGAAAGAGCACTGAAAAGGAAGCTAAAACACAGTGCCTGAGCTCAAGGCTCTCACAGTCTAATGGAGGTGAGAAATACCAAAGAAGGAGCAATTTGTGTCAGGGATGAGGGATCCGGTTGGGCTTCACAGAAGATGAAATAATTTGGGTCTGTGTCCCCACCAAATCTCACGTTGAATTGTAATCCCCAGTGTTGGAGGTGGGGCGTGGTGGGAGGTGTTTGGGTCATGGGGTTGGATCCCTCACAGTAGTGAGTTGTCATGAGATCTGGTTGTTCAAAAACGCGCCCCCCGCCACCGCTCCCTCTCCCGCCATGTCAGTTGCCTGCTCCCCTTCGCCTTCCGCCATGATTGGAAGCTTCCCGAAGCCTCCCCAGAAGCTGTTGCCGGTGCTATGCTACCTGTACAGCCTGCAGAACCGTGAGCCAATTGAACCTTGTTTTTTACAAATTATGCAGTCTCAGATATTTCTTTTTGGCAATGAGAGAATAGACTAATACAGAAGACAGCACCATGAGTTGGAGAAGAGCATTCCAGCTCACGCCAGGGCCTCCAGGGCGTCCTACTCTTGATTTTCTTTGATATGTATACATGAAGGGGACAGTGGCAGAAACACCTTCAATGAATTTGTGCTCTTGGAGTCACCTTTACATCAATTCAAGGGGGAAATGCCATGATTAAGCCATTCGCTAAGTAAAGCTGTCAAATAGCAGCTTCTGGTGCAGGTAGACCAGGCAGTCATATTTGGTGATTTAGGGGCTGTGCGAAGACCCCGCCCCTACCTTAAAAAATCTATCCAAATCACTGCCATCTCTACAAATATATGACAGCTGCCACAGAAACCTCTTATTTTTGCTCTGGAGGGATAATGCCTCCAGTAACTGGTTTATTTATAGGGCCAGCTTATTGAACTTACAGTTTATTTATTTATTTTTATTTGTTTGTTTGATTTTTGTTATTGTTGTTTTTTGGAGTTACAGTTTAAAAAACAGTAACTCAGACGTTTGAATCCTGCCCCACCACTAACCAGCTTTTTGCCTTGGCCAATCCCAATCTCTCTGATCAGTGCCCTTATCTGTACAATGGATTTAGTAACACCTGCTCTATGCAGTAATTACAAGGGTTAAAAGAATCCATGCACGTCAAATACCTGGGCAGTGCTTGGCCAACATAGAATCCCCAGACAGTTTGAGTCTGTGTCACGAAGCTCTGACAGCACAGGGCACTGATGCACAGAAAGGGTGACATTGTGTTAGTGAAGGGGTGTGATTGACAGGCGGGGTCTGGTGTTTATTTGGGGCACCAGAGAGGGAGTCTCCCATCGAGGAAGGAAATGCCAGAAATAAAGGGGCAACAAGGGGGCGTGAGGGTGAGGACATGGCCCGTGTCACCAGGGCAGTTATGGTGCTGAAGCCTTGCTGTATGTCCTCCTGCCCAGTCACCTGCAGCGAGTGAGACCTTCCAGGGCCGCGTGACATGAACCGTGGGAACAGCACCTCCACTATGCTGTGCCTGACTTTCCAAGGGGTTTTCAGGAGAGCTTTGGACAAAGCATGGAGGCAGGAATCCTAGAAAAATCTAAATGAAGGCTCCAGAGCCACTGGCCTCCCCACTTTCTGCAGCAGGACCTAGGTGGAGCCCGGTGCCCACAGACCCCCCAGACAGGACACGAGGTGCCCCGCGAGGTGGAAATACATCTTCTTCCTGCCTCCCAGTGCAGCAGGGAAGCACTGACTTCCCAGCTGCTTTAGCCACACACAATGGCACCTCTGTTCCTGGCCAGTGAGCTTGCTGCCTCCAGGGACACTGCCCAGGCCCATCGTGGCCATGCCGGGAACATGCAGCCCTTTGATAATCGCCCTTTATCCCGGCCTCTAAATCAAAGCTGCAAACATACTGACAACTCCAGCAAATGCAACTGATGCTTTCAGGTCTGACCCTGAAATGAAGACCCACCTCCGTGGGGAGAAGCACACGCCTCTCTGGGCTGTAGGCTGGAAGGAAACAGGAACTGCGGGCCCTGCACACAGCTGCACTCGCTGGGGCAGTTCAGACTCATATCCCCAGGGGGATCCAAGTTATCCAGAACAGCGTTCCTGACCCCCAGAGGGGTGAGTCACCCCGGCCCACCTTTCCACATGCTGTGTGCAGCCTCTGGACGACTTCAGATGCCTTGTTGTTTTTTACGGAGGTGAAATTCAAGTAACGTAAAATGAATCATTTAAAGAGAAAAATTCAGGCCGGGTGCAGAGGCTCGCACCTGTAATCCCAGCATTTTGGGAGACTAAGGTGGGAGGATCATTTGAGCCCAGGAGTTTGAGACCAGCCTGGACAACATAGTGAGATGCTGTCCCCCAAAAAAGAAAAAAAATTAGCCGGGCATAGTAGTGTGCACCTGTGTTCCCAGCTACTCCGGAGGCTGAGGTGGGAGGATGGCTTAACCTGGGGGTGCAGGTTGAGGCTGCAATGAGCTATGAATGTCCCACTGCACTCCCAGCCTGGGTAACAGAGAGAGACCCTGTCTCAAAAAAAAGTAAAAATAAAATAAAATATAATGAAGAATTCAGTGACATTTAAAACATTCAGTGCTCTGCAGGCACCACCGCTATCTAGCTCCAAAGTGTTCTCCTCACCCCAAATACAGTCACTCTCCATTCTCCCCTCCCAGCCTGTGTGACGACAACGTGCCAGGGACTGTGATCAGGGCAGAGGTAGAGTGGTCAACACAGCAGCTGCAGTCCCTGCCAACGTGGGGTCCAGTCTAACGTGACATCCAGATACAAAACAACTGGAAATGGCACCCGTTACAGGAGCCTATGACAGAAGTGCTAAGCAGGGCCCCGGCGCGGTGGCTCACGCCTGTAATCCCAACACTTTAGGAGGCCGAGAAGGGTCAGGGGTTCAAGACCAGCCTGGCCAACATGGTGAAACTCGGTCTGTACTAAAAATCCAAAAATTAGCCAGGCGTGGTGGCCCACACCTTTAATCCCAGCTACTCAGGAGGCTGAGGCAGGAGAATCACTTGAACCCAGGAGGCAGAGGTTGCAGTGAACCAAGATCGTGCCACTGCACTCCAGCTTGGGCAACAAAGCAAGACTCCGTCTCAAAAAAAAAAGAAAAAAAAGAAAAAGAAAAAAAAGTTCTGAGCGGGTCCAAGCTCAGAGTTCCCATACAGTGCTCTGCTGAGGTGGGCTTCGCAGGCATCCCCCTTCTCCAGATGAACAAACTGGAATCTTGAGAGGTTAAATACCTTGCTCAAGGTTAGACCACCAATAAATGGCAGTTGGGATTCAAACAAAGGTCCCTGCGGCATCCACCAAGTTGCTTTCTGTCTCTGCGGATTTAATTATTCTGTACATATCATATCAACGGACTTACACAATATGTGACCTTTTGTGTCTGGCTTCTGTTACTTATTTTAATATTGCAAAGGTGGCGGGGCGCGGTGGCTCAAGCCTGTAATCCCAGCACTTTGGGAGGCCGAGACGGGCGGATCACGAGGTCAGGAGATCGAAACCATCCTGGCTAACACGGTGAAACCCCGTCTCTATTAAGAAATACAAAAAACTAGCCGGGCGAGGTGGCGGGCGCCTGTAGTCCCAGCTACTCGGGAGGCTGAGGCCGGAGAATGGCGTGAACCCGGGAGGCGGAGCTTGCAGTGAGCTGAGATCCGGCCACTGCACTCCAGCCCGGGCGACAGAGCGAGACTCCGTCTCAAAAAAAAAAAAAAAAAATATATATATTGCAAAGGTTCATCCATGATGTAGCATACTTCAGTGCTCGACTCCCTTTTATAGCTGAATCCTATTTCATTGTATGGATGGACACACTTTCTCTCTTTGCTCGTCCGCGGATGCACATTTGGCTTGTTTTCCTTTTGGTCACTGTTGACAGTGTTGCTATGAGCATTGGTGCACAGTATCTGTTTGAGTCCCTGCTTTCAATTCTTTAGGAGTGGGATGCTGGATTATAGAATGATTTTGTTTGTTTGTTTGTTTGTTTGTTTGAGACAGGGTCTTGCTCTGTCCCCCAAGCTGGAGTGCAGCGGTGTGATCACGGTTCACTGCAGCCTTGACCTCCTGAGCTCTAGGGATCCTCTCACCTCAGCCCCACAAGTAGTTGGGACTGCAGGCATGCACCACCATGCCTGGCTAAGTTTTTGTATTTTTTGTAGAAACAGGGTTTCATCATGTTGCCCAGGCTGGTCTCAAACTCCTGGGCTCTAGCCATCTGCCACCCCGTCCTCCCGAAGTGCTCACTGCAACCTCCACCTCCCGGGGTCAAGTGATTCTCCTGCCTCAGCCTCCCGAGTAGCTGGAACTACAGGTACCTACCACCACGTCTCGCTAATTTTTTTGTATTTTTGTTTTCGCCATGTCGGCCAGGTTGGTCTTGAATTCCTGACCTCAAGCGATCTGCCCGCCTCGGCCTCCCAAAGTGCTGGGATTACAGTGTGAGCCACTGCGCCTGGCCTATAAGAGCTCTTTATACATGAATGAGTTCATAGGCTTCGGCTGTTTTTACCACATTCTGATTTTTCAAATGCTTCCCTCCTCCACTAGACAGGGAGTTCCTTAAGAGCAGGGCCTGGGCCTTTTTTAAATAAACAAACAAACAAAAACAGGCCAGGCTCAGTGGCTTACGCCTGTAATCCCAGCACTTTGGGAAGCCAAGGTGGATCACCTGAGGTCAGGAGTTTGAGACCAGCCTTGCCAACATGGTGAAACCCTGTCTCTACTAAAAATACAAAAATTTAGCTGGGCATGGTGGTACATGCCTGTAATCCCAGCTACTCAGGAGGCTGAGGCACGAGAATCGCTTGAACCTGGGAGGCAGAGGTTGCAGTGAGCTGAGATGGCGCCACTGCACTCCAGCCTGGGTGACAGAGCAAGACTCTGTCTCAAAAAAAAAACAAATCAAAACTCATCAAAATGAATATTCAAGATTTATGCATTTTATTGAATATAAATAATACCTAAATAAATAAAGTCTTGTTCAAAAAAAAAAAAAACAGACCGGGTGCAGTGGCTCACACCTGTAATCCCAGAACTTTGGGAGGCCGAGGTGGGTGGATCACAAGGTCAGGAGTTCAAGACTGGCCTGGCCAAGATGGTGAAACCCCATCTCTACTAAAAATACAAAAATAAAAATAAAAATAATTAGCCAGGCGTGGTGGTGGGTGCCTGTAATCCTGGCTACTTGGGAGGCTGAGGCAGACAACTGCTTAAACCCGGGAGGTGGAGGTTGCAGTGAGTCGAGACTGTACCACTGCACTCCAGCCTGGGCGACAGAGAGAGACTCCATCTCAAAACAAACAAACAACAATAACAAAAACCTCTAGAAGCTGGGAGCAGTGGCTCATGCCTGTAATCCCAGCACTTTGAGAGGCTGAGGCAGGAGGATTGCTTGAGCCCAGGAGTTCCAGACCAGACTGGACCAGACCAACCCTGTCTCTACAAAATATCTGAAAAATTAGCTAGGCATAGGGGTGTGTGTCTGTAATTCCAGCTACTCCAGAGGCTGAGGTGGGAGGACTGGGTAAGCCCAGGAGTTTGAGACCACCTTGGGCAAAATGGTGAGACTCCATTTCCACACAAAATTTAAAAATTAGCTGGGCATGGTGGTGCACACCTGTGGCACCAGATACTCAGGGGACTGAGGCAGGAGGATCATTTGAGCCCAGGAGGTTGAGTGAGCCTGGCAGGCTGCAGTGAGCCATGTTCGTGCTACTGCGCTTCAGCCTGGGCAACAGAGCGAGACTCCGTCTTGAAAAAACAAAAAAAAAACCGCAAAAGATCGCTAGTCCCAGGGCCTAGAATAGTGCCTTGCCCAGAGCGTAGCTTAAGTAATGTGTGCAAAACAATTTGTGGCATGAATAAATACTAGTTGTTAGGTGATCTTGTGATGCAAAATGGGATTCACCCACAGCGTTCATTGCATTCTCTCCTACCCGCACCAACTCTTAGCACTGGGCCCTGGGGCTTGGTGCAGGGACTAGGTGGACTTGACAGGCAATGACATGGAGAGCAGAGTGGCTTAAGCTGACTCTGTGTGGTTCAGGTGGGGCTGTCCAACAGTGGTCATTGGCCAGACTTGGGTCATCAAATGCTCCCTTATGGGTTTAATGATGTGACCCAAACAAGGTCAGCCAAAGCCCTCTCCAGGCTACACAGCAGAAGCTCTTTCTAGCCCAGAGGTGGTGGCTAATGCCTGTAATCCCAGGACTTTGGGAGGCCAAGGTGGGCGGAGTTCGAGACCAGCCTAGCCAACATGGCAAAACCTCATCTCTACTAAAAATGGAAAAATCACCTGAGTGTGGTGGCGTCCGTCTGTAATCCCAGCTACAGGAGTCTGAGGCCGGAGAATCGCTTGGACTCAGGAGGCAGAGGTTGCAGTGAGCCGAGATCATGTCACTGCCTGGGAATCAGAGCGAGACTCCTCAAAACAAACAAACAAACAAACAAAACTCTTTCTAGTGGGGGTGGCTGGCATGGTCCTGAGCTGGGGTGACCGTGAAGCCTGCCTCTTGAGAGAGCAGAGGGACATCTGCAGAGGACAGAGCCCCAGCGGCATCATCTCAGTCTCTGGATTCACACAGATATGTTTGAAGCCTACATGTAGACTTTGCAGTTCTGAGATCCCCAACATTCTCTTCCTTGTTTAAGATACATTGAGTTGATTGATTGATTGAGTCAGATTTACTTTTTTTTTTTTTTTTTGGAGACAGGGTCTTGCTCTGTTGCCCAGGATGGAGTGCAGTGGCGTGATCACGGCTCACTGCAGCCTCGACCTCCTGGGCTTAAGCAATCCTCCTGCCTCAGCCTCCCGAGTAGCTGGGACCACAGGTGTGTGCCACCACACCCAGCTAATTTTTGTATTTTCTGTAGAGACGGGGTTTCACCATGTTGCCCAGGCTGGTCTCAAACTCCTGAGCTCAAGCAATCCTCCAGCCTTGGCCTCCCAAAGTGCTGGGATTACAGGCATGAGCCACCGTGTCTGGCAGGTTTGAGTTAGATTTCCGTTATTTTCAACAAAAAGATTTAAAAGCCCATATTTGGATGTCACACAGAGCTTTGTTTGAATCCCAGCCCTGCCATTTATTGGTGGTGTAACCTCGGGCAAGACACCTCACCTGTCAAGGATCCAATTTGTTCATCGGAAGAACAAGGATGATCATGAAGCCCAGCCCCCTCAGAGCACTGTGGAGAGCGCACGAGTGTACGGGAACCCTGAGCGTGCACCCACTCAGCACTTCCATCATAGGCTCCTGTCACACATGTGCCATTTCCAGTTGCTGATGCCGTGTCTGGCTGTCATGTGAGATTGTGGATCCTGTGAAGGCAGGGCCTGCAACCGCCGTGTTCACCACTCTGCTTCTTCCCTGAGCACAGTCCCTGGCACGTTGCAGTCACACAATGTTAGTTGAATGACTTTTCCATTCACTGACTGAATGACCGTAGCAAATTGCGTACTCCCACTGAAGTCAAAGTCTCTGATGTCCCCACCTGCCCATAACGAAGGTCACACTGAGCAACTGGTGAAATCCCAGAGAACGGAAATGCAGTTGGTTTGTTTCCTCCTCTCCTTTTGTCCCATGAAAACTTACCAGCTACCTGTCCTGGAATATCCGTCTTTCTCCCAAATCCCTCCTGAAAAAATGGTCAGTCTCCTATTAATTTTGCATTGATTCCTAAATTCTTTCCCTTTTCTGGGAATCTCCTGGGGTCACCCTCGCTGGCCACCTGAACGT
The DNA here is from genome assembly GCF_043159975.1 of Macaca nemestrina. Taxonomy (NCBI): domain Eukaryota; kingdom Metazoa; phylum Chordata; class Mammalia; order Primates; family Cercopithecidae; genus Macaca; species Macaca nemestrina. The sequence goes on from NC_092133.1 coordinate 138,021,985, forward strand.
GGTCCCTGCTTTCATGAGAGTCCTTCAAGTTTTGCTCGCCTAATTCCCCACACAAGTTGCTAAGTGCTGGGACCTCGCTGGTCTATAAATATCCTCAGATGTAAGTGACCTCAGAGCTCGGACCTGAGCCCCTCCCTCTGCAGATAACAAAATGTATTTCTCAGAGCCTCCTTGGAGGCTGCCCTGGGGAAAAAGCAGGTCCCCTCTGCCCTCCAGATTACATGGAAAATGCAGTCCCAGCTGACGCCTGCAATTCTTTCCTTAGAGTTTAATCTCTTTGATTTAACCAAGTGATCCCTGTCAAAAAGGCAATGCCCAAGGAAAAGTTTCAACTCTCTAGCCTGTCCCTCACATTCTAAAGTGGAAGGAGGATCCAGACACACACAGATTAGTGGCTAGGGATGGCTCCTTTTGAGATTTTTTTTCTCTTTCATCTGATGCCATCAGCACAAAAACGTGGCAACAAAGCACCGGGGAAATTGCTCTGTCTCCGAGCGCCCCTGCAAGTCTTGTCTGCAACCCAGGAGCTCACGGTTCCTGCCTTCTCTGCCTGCCCCTGCTCCCTGCAGCCTCCATCCTGGCTCCCTCAGCCTCTGCACACCCTCCTCCCAGCGCCTCCCTGCCAGCACCTCATGGACTCACAGCACCTTTGGCCAGGATTCCAGTTTGCTGGGTGTGGTCAGGGGCCTGTCCTGGTCCGACTGGTTCTCAGGAAACAGGCTTGGGTGGCAGCGCCTTGTTCTACAGGGCGGCAGGGGTGGGGGAGCTGGGAGTCTTAAATCCCCACCTGGCACAGCATGGGGCTTTCTGACCTGACACTGGTGGGATGGGGCAGGGGGTGCCATGGGAAGGAGCTGGGCATAGGGATCTATTCTCTGAGGTTGTGGGTTTTTAATTTGCTTTATATGTCTGTATTGTTACCTTTTACTGACCTCAAGGCCTGCTTGTACTGGCAGGTCAGCACTATTTTGAACTGCTGAAATGGGTCAAAAAATGCATCTGGGGGATAATCAAGCTCTTTCTGAGTGGTTCCCCTCTTGCTCATTTCAACTTACATAGCCACGAGCTAGTATGGGCTCAGCTCATCCACCAATACTTAGGACACCCAGTCTGGGCCCATGAGGAATACAGTTTAGAAAGTGTGATGCTGACCAGAGGCGGTGGCTCACACCTGTGATCCCAGCACTTTGGGAGGCTGAGGCGGGCCTGTCACTTGAGTCCAGTTCATGACCAGCCTGGCCAACATGGTGAAACCCTGTCTCTGCTAAAAAATATAAAGATTACAAGGCCAGGCGCGGTGGCTCATGCCTATAATCCCAGCACTCTGGGAGGCCAAGGCTGGCGGATCACGAGGTCAGGAGATCGAGACCATCCTGGCTAACACAGTGAAACTCTGTCTCTACTAAAAATACAAAAAATTAGCTGGGCGTGGTGGTGGGCACCTGTAATCCCAGCTACTCGGGAGGCTGAGGCAGGAGAATCACTTGAAATTGGGACGTAGAGGTTGCAGTGAGCCGAGATCATGCCACTGTACTCCAGCCCAGGTGACGGTGTGAGACTCCGTCTCAAAAAATAAATAAATAAATAAATAAATAAATAAATAAATAAATAAATAAAATAAAATAAATTACAAAAAAATACAAAAATGCGCTGGGCATGGTGGCATGTGCCTGCTATTCCCAGCTACTCCAGAGGCTGAGGCACAAGAATTGCTTGAATCTGGGAGGTGTAGGCTGCAGTGAGCCAAGATTGTGCCACTGCACTCCAGCTTGGGAAACAGAGTGAGACTCTGTCTAAAAAAAAAAAAAAAAAAAAAAGATCTTGGCTTCACAGAGCTCTGAACCCATAGGAGAAATAAAATGTCCACACTGCCATGCAACAGGTGGACCACCAGCATCACCAAAGTCACCGTCCCCCATGGACGGGTGCAGGACTGGGCTGGGGTCAGATGGGCTTCCTAGGTACACAGGAAGCAGTGATGGGAGGGGTTGCTGTCTGACAGCCCACAGCATCTGGCAGCCCATTGGTTTGTCTGCTCTGGAATCCTCTCCTGCTCTTGTTCAGTCTGGTCATGATCTCTCCTGCTTTCAAACAGATGGCTGAGAGGGGCGGCATGGTGTAGGCCAGAGCCGGGCCTATCAGAGGCCTTTCCAAATCCAGTGTCCAGCCCAGGGCAGAGGCAGGAGTGAACCCTAGTTTCTCTGGTGGTGGGGCCCTGAGGCCACTGGGAGCTGCTTCACCAGTGGTTTAGCTACAGAAGCCAGCAGCTTCCCCGCCCCAGGATGGGATGGTCGTGGGCTTAGCAGGCAGAAGGTTATTAAGGAGTGTTGTGGGGTCCACACCCGTGGAAGGGAAGGTGAGGGGGCAGGAGAGGGCTGGCGAGAAGCCATGCTGCCAAGGAGGCCAAGGCCAGCCCAAGGACGCTCTGCAGAGCTGGAGGAGTCCTTCGGCACAGTAGCGGGAGAGCCCTGGAGCTTAGTACTCCTGGGACGTACTTAGTACTCCACAGTGATGGCTGTGTCCTGGGAAGAGCTCGGCCTTGCACCAGCGCCTCTCTGCAGCTGAGGGCCTGCCAGCTGCACTCCCCGCGTCGGGGTGAGAGGTTACTTCTGAGTGGCAGATCCTAACACCCAGCACTGTTCCCCTTTCCCGAAACTATTTTTCTTTTTTTTTTTTTTTTTTTTTTTGAGACGGAGTCTCGCTCTGTCGCCCAGGCTAGAGTGCAGTGGCCGGATCTCAGCTCACTGCAAGCTCCGCCTCCCGGGTTTACGCCATTCTCCGGCCTCAGCCTCCAGAGTAGCTGGGACTACAGGCGCCCGCCACCTCGCCCGGCTAGTTTTTTGTATTTCTTAATAGAGACGGGGTTTCACCGTGTTAGCCAGGATGGTCTCGATCTCCTGACCTCGTGATCCGCCCGTCTCGGCCTCCCAAAGTGCTGGGATTACAGGCTTGAGCCACCGCACCTGGCCAACCCGGCTGATTTTTGTACTTTTAGTAGAGACAGGGTTTCACCATGTTGCACAGGCTGATCTTGACCTCCTGACTTCAGGTGATGCGCCTGCCTCGGCCTCCCAAAGTGCTGGGATTACAGGCATGAGCCACGGCGCCTAGCCATTAGCTGTTTTCTTCCTGTGCCAACAAATAAGATAATAAGTAAAGCACACAAGCTAGTCGGGTCAACCTATCAGATTGGTCTCCTGCAAAACAAAGATAAAGCCCATTGACAGCTTTTCTGCGTGAATAATGGCACGGAAGTCATAGGACTGAATGTTGAAGAAATTCTCTGGGTCTAACTTTCAACCTTCAAAACATAAAGCAAGGCTTCACAAAAACACAATGTTGATAGGATCCCACTGGAAGAGAAAATTAATTTAATTAACCCAGAGATGACAGTTTAGGAGACAAGTTATGTAAACATTTTTAGCTATAGGTTTCCTAGTGGAGAGATTAAATGGGATCTCAAAAGTGCTTTCTGTTCTCATTCTAGAGTCTAGTGGTTCTAAATTGTTTGACGATTTGGGGTTGGAGAGGTTAACTAGGAACAGCAACTCGACAAGCCACCGCTGCAACTGTGACGGGAAGACTGTCTGTTTCATGACAGCACAGAAACACGAGGGTGGGCTCATCTGTGTAGGAAGAATGGCCAGAGGAGAAGGGTCACAGTGCAGGTCCACAGGTTAATGCAACAGGCTTGGAAGCACGTCTTTGAAACTAACATAGGCGTGGGTCAGTCCCTCTCTGGAAGGTGCTTTCATTTTCATGGAAGAGAGGCCGTCTCTTGCTTTTAGATGCTTGCTTGAGAAGCCAGGTGTGCCCCTCTGGCCATGGCAAGCCAAAGCAGCCAGTGAGGCCTTTTCACTTCCAGGATCACAGATGTGCTCAGGGCTCCTGCAGCCAGGGAGGTCAGTGCTGTGCCTTTCACCATCCTCCATCTCAGTTTCCATGGGCCAGGTTTGTTCTCTGTGCTGGAGTCCTTGCATCCAGGGACTTTCTTATTTGTTTTTTTTTTTAACTTTTTTTTTTTTTTTTTTTTTGAGATGAAGTTCCACTCTTGTTGCCCAGGCTAGAGTGTAGTGGCGCGATCTTGGCTCACTGCAACTTCTGCCTCTTGGGTTCAAGCGATTCTCCTGTTTCAGCCTCCCAAGTAGCTGGGACTACAGGCATGCACCACCACGCCTGGCTAATGTTTGTATTTTTAGTAGAGACAGGGTTTCACCACATTGCCCAGGCTGGTCTTGAACTCCTGACCTCAGGTGGTCCACCCGCCTCAGCCTCCCAAAGTGCTGGGATTACAGGCATGAGCCGCCATGCCCAGTCTTCTAAAAAATTATTATTATTATTATTTAATCTTCCCGTCTGCTATCAAAGGATCCAGGGACTTTCTTACTTAATTTTTTTTTTTTTTTTTTTTTTAATCTTCCTGTCTGCTATTGAAGGATCCAGGGACTTTCTAACTCTACATCCCCACCGGCAATGCCTGCCGTTGGGGGTGGGGACTGGGAGGGTTGCAGGAGGGCTCCTGGACCCCGGCTGCTCTTTGTACACACCTTCAGCTAGCACCCCATATCTACCCTAGCTCAAGCCTGTCCAGCAGAGACAGCCGCTCCCTCAGGCCCCCTGTTTTTCCTGGGGTCCTGCAGCTCCAACGAGTTTGCTTCTTACGTCTCTCCTCTATGCTGGCCTTCAGATATTAATGTTCTCTGGTCTGTCATAGTTGACCATCTACCTTCTTTCAGGATTCTATCAGCTTCTTTCAACTGCAGATCTCCTTGTCTCTTTGAATTCATTCGTTAATTTTTTAAAAAATTCTTTTAATGCCATTTTAGCAGACTTTTGGGAGAGAATCAAGATAAAGGCATGTGTTCAATCTGCAAAATGTCATCTCAAGATCACTTTTGTATGTTGTTACTGTTTTCTTACTGCTTCCTCACCCCCGCTACACATTCAATGTCTTCACAGTTAAATTTGACTCATGTACTTATAAATATAAGTGTATTTTGAAAATGTATGTAACTGCCGGGCACGGTGGCTCATGCCTGTCATCCCAGCACTTTGTGAGGCCGAGGCGGGCATACCACCTGAGGTTGGGAGTTCGAGACCAGCCTGACCAACATGGAGAAACCCCGTCTCTACTAAAAATTCAAAATTAGCCAGGCGTGGTCGCGGGCGCCTGTAATCCCAGCTACTCGGGAGGCTGAGGCAGGAGAATCGCTTGAACCCAGGAGGTGGAGGTTGCCGTGAGCCAAGATTGCACCATTGTACTCCAGCCTGGATGACAAGAGCAAAACTCTGTCTCAAAAAAAAACCAAAACCAAAAACAAAAACAAAACAAAAACAAAAACATATAACGTGTAGACATCTTAAAATTTTACAATAACATTATTGTGAATACATCTCATTCAGCTTCTTACTTGTCTCATTCAGTAACTATTTTCCAGCTTTCTCCTACACTGCTGCTACGTTGTACTTTAGTCCCAATTGCTACAGGATTGTACATCGTATTTCACTTATCCATCCTTTTAGGAGGGGCAAGTAGCTCACCTTTAACTCTGCTACCATATATTACAATAGAGTAAACATTTTAGCATGTCTTCTTATGTGTCAGAAAATTTATTATTTTATTTTATTTTTTTGAGATGGAGGCTGGCTCTGTTGCTCAGGCTGGAGTACGGTGGCACAATCTGGGCTCACTGCAACCTCTGCCTCCCAGGTTCAAGCCATTCTTCCACCTCAGCCTCCCAAGTAGCTGGGATTAGAGGCACTCGCCACAATGCCCAGCTAATTTTTGTATTTTTGGTAGAGACAGGGTTTTGACATGTTGGCCAGGCTGGTCTCAAACTCCTGACCTCAGGTGATTCGCAAGCCTTGGCTCCCAAAGTGCTAGGATTACAGGCATAAGCCACCCCACCCAGCCTATTTCTTTTATTTTTGAGACAAGTTCTTGCTGTGTCACTCAGGTTGGAGTGCAGTGGTATGATCACAGCTCACTGAAACTTTGGCCTCCGGGGCTCCAGTGATCTTCCTACTTCAGCCTCTTGAATAGCTGGGACTGTAGGCATGTACCACCACGCCTGGCTAATTTTTGTATTTTTCGTAGAGATGGGGTTTTGCCATGTTGCTCAGGCTGGTCTCGAACTTCTGGGCTCAAACCATTTACCCGCCTCAGCCGCCCAAAGTGCTGGGATTACAGGCATGAGCCACCACACCCAGCTAGAAAATTTATATTAGATATATACCTAAGAATAGGTTTTGGGGACATAGGGTTTACACATATTAAATTTAACTACCAGATTTATTTCCAAAACGGCGGTGGCAGTGAAAATTTCTGAAACCGTAACATGTCAATTGGCGCTGGGACTCTCCCAGAGGAGAACGGAATATGCAAATTTATATGACCATGGAACTCTTTCCTTGAAAAGCATCCTGAAGCTCTATTTCCTCACAGAATGCTGGGAGATACTGCTGTTGATTAAACGGGAATGGAGCACTGTTTGGGAGATGGGGAAAGATTAGTTTCTATTGAGCCATCTTTTTTTTTTTTTTTTTTTTTTTGAGACTGTCTCGCTGGCTGGAGTGCAGTGGTGCCATCATTTTTTTTTTTTTAAGAAAAAAATGTCCTAAAGTATCCTAAAGTGCTGGGATTACAGGCGTGAGCCACTGCACCCGGCCTGGAAAGATTAGTTTCTATTGAGTCATCTTTTCTTTTTTTTTTTTTTTTTTGAGACGGAGTCTCGCTCTGTCTCCTGAGCTGGAGTGCAGTGGCCGGATCTCAGCTCACTGCAAGCTCCGCCTCCTGGGTTCACGCCATTCTCCTGCCTCAGCCTCCCGAGTAGCTGGGACCACAGGCGCCGCCACCTCGCCCGGCTAGTTTTTTGTATTTTTTAGTAGAGACGGGGTTTCACCATGTTCGCCAGGATGGTCTCGATCTCCTGACCTCGTGATCCGCCCGTCTCAGCCTCCCAAAGTGCTGGGATTACAGGCTTGAGCCACCGTGCCCGGCCTTTTTTTTTTTTTTTTTTTGAGTTGGTGTCTTGCTCTGTCACCAAGGCTGGGGTGCAGTGGCACAATCTTGGCTCACTGCAACCTCCTCCTCCTGGGTTCAAGTGATTCTCCTGCCTCAGCCTCCTGAGTAGCTAGGACTGCAGGCACCTGCCACCACACCCAACTAATTGTTATATTTTTAGTAGAGATGGGGTTTCACCATGTTGGCCAGGATGGTCTCGATCTCGTGACCTTGTGATCCACCCAGCTCAGCCTCCCAAAGTGCTGGGGTTATAGGCATGAGCCACTTTGCCTGGTTGGAGCCATCTTGTTTTTAACCTAACAGGGTCGTGGTGTATAACCTTCACTGCAGAGTGAGTCCTTATTTGTTGGCTAATGCAAAAACTTGCTTTTCTGTTATCTGGGAAAAGACAAAATGACCTTCCTAATACTTTGTTGTTAATTTCTAATAGGAGTCAAGACTCACCCTGGGATTTTTTTCCACAGCTGTAAGCAAATGAGATTCAGTGATCAAAACTGTGACTATTCCAGTAAAACAGGGGCCTTTGTTCACCAACTACTGATAAGAATACCAAGACTAGCATTCAGTTCAGACAAGCAGATAACAACATATTGTTACAAAGAACAGGACTGGCCGGGCGCGGTGGCTCAAGCCTGTAATCCCAGCACTTTGGGAGGCCCAGACGGGCGGATCACGAGGTCGGGAGATCGAGACCATCCTGGCTAACACGGTGAAACCCCGTCTCTACTAAAGGATGCAAAAAACTAGCCGGGCGCGGTGGCGGGCGCCTGTGGTCCCAGCTACTTGGGAGGCTGAGGCAGGAGAATGGCGTGAACCCGGGAGGCGGAGCTTGCAGTGAGCTGAGATCCGGCCACTGCACTCCAGCCTGGGCGGCAGAGCGAGACTCCGTCTCAAAAAAAAAAAAAAAAAAAAAAAAAAAAAAAAAAGAACAGGACTGATTTTAACTTTTTTTAAAAGCCAGGGCCTTACTCTGTCACCCAGGCTGGGTTGCAGTGATCTTGGCTCACTGCAACCTCCACCTCCAAGGCTCATGCCATCCTCAAGTGATCTTCCCAACTCAGCCACCACACCCGGCTAATTTCTGTATTTTTTGTAGAGATTGAGGTTTCATCATGTTGCCCAGGCTGGTCTTCAACTCCTGGGCTCGGGTGGTCCACCCATCTTGGCCTCCCAAAGTGCTGGGATTATAGGCCTGCGCTACTGCACTTGGCCTGATTTTAAGATTTTTTTTTTTTTCTTTGAGACCGAGTCTCGCTCTGTTGCCCAGGCTGGAGTGCAATGGTGCAATCTTGGCTCACTGCAACCTCTGCCTCCTGGATTCAAGTGATTCTCCTGCCTCAGCCTCCCGAGTAGCTGGGACTACAGGTGCGTGCCACCAAACACAGCTGATTTTTGTATTTTTAGTAGAGACAGGGTTTCGCAGTGTTGGCCAGGCTGATCTGGAACTCCTGACCTCAGGTGATCTGTCCACCTCAGCCTCCCAAAGTGCTGGGATTACAGGCATGTGCCACTGCACCCAGCCTGATTTTAAGATTTTTACATAAAAAATAGTGATTTATTGAAGGCAAAATGGCTTTGAAAATTTGTCAAGTGACAATCCAAAGTAGGGTATTTGGAAGATAACCTGTCCTAACCATTAAATCAATCCGGAACTGAAACAGAACCTCTGTGAAGACAGGGCCCAGTTCTCCTAGTTCAGAAAGGCCTAGCCCAGCACCTGGCACAGAGGAGACACAATCACAAAGTGTCAAAGAAATAAATTTAAAAATTGGATATTTTCAGTTTAAAGCCCTTATGGTGGAAGATTTTCGATTAAAGATTGTTTTCTCATATTCTGCTTATGTAAGATTAAATTTTTTTTTTTTTTTTTTTTTTTTTTGAGATAGAGTTTCGCACTTTCACCCAGGCTGGAGTGCAGGGACACCATCTCAGCTCACTGCAACCTCCGCCTTCTGGTTTCAAGCGATTCTCCTGCCTTAGCGTCCTGAGTAGCTGGGATTAGAGGTGCCTGCCATCACGCCTAGCTAATTTTTTTGGTATTTTTAGTAGAGACGAGGTTTCACCATGTTGGCCAGGCTGGTTTCGAACTCCTGACTTCAAATGACCCACCCACCTTGGCCTTCTAAAGTGCTGGGATTACAGGTGTGAGCCACCACATCTGGCCTGGAATAAATTTTTTTAAAGGTATGTAGATATCCTAAATATATCTCTGGGATAGTGTCCCCTAAATCACCCAAGAGTAAGAGTACGTAGAGTTAGGATAGAAAGCTTCATGTCTAGGATTAAGGACATGGAACTGACACCTGCACTAGGATATCTGTCCATTCCTCTTTTCTGGGAAGTGGCCATCCTTTCCACAGGCATGGATTTCTGGCAGCGATATTTCTGTCATGTAATACTATTAATACCTGGCTATGATTAATTGAATCAAGTTGGATGCAGGCCCCAAGTTGGGGCCAAGATAATCAGATTATCTCCTCTGGAAATTTGATACTGAATGATGAAAACCAAGCTAGTCTAGCTCAGTGGTTCTCCACCAAAGGCAATTTTTGCCCACTGGGGACACTGGCAATGTCTGGAGACATGATGATTTTCATAGCTTGGAGGTGGAGTAGAGTGGGTGCTACTGGCATCCAGTGGGTAGAGGCCAGGGATGCTGCTAAATATCCTACAATGCACAGGACAGCCCCTTGACAAAGAATGACCTGGCCTAAAATGTCAATTGTGTCAGGCTGAGAGACTTGGCTCTAGGTTTGAGCTCTAGGTTTGAGCAAGGGAAGCCGACAAAGTCAACCATAGAGAGAGAAAAAAAACAAGAAGTTGCACAGAGAGGAGCTGAGCTTAGACACAGTGAGTTTTCTAGTGCCTGATTCCAGTTCCTTCCAGAGACCGGATTACATTTTTGCCCCTTTATTCTTCTAATAAATTCTCCTTTATACCTAAGATAGCTGGATGTGGTTTTAGTTAACTTGTAATCAAAATCTGTTTCTTTTCTTTTTCCCTTCCTTCCTTCCTTCCTTCCTTCCTTCCTTCCTTCCTTCCTTCCTTCCTTCCTTCCTTCCTTCCTTCCTTCCTCCCTCCCTTCCTTCTTCCTTCTTCCTTCCTTTCTCTCTCTGTCTCTCTCTCTCTCTCTTTCTATTTTGAGATGGAGTCACGTTTTGTCGCCCAGGCTGGAGTGCAGTGGAATGCTGTCAGCTCACTGCAACCTCCACCTCCTGGGTTCAAGTGATTCTCCTGCCTCAGCCTTCCGAGTAGCTAGGCCTACAGGTGCCTGCCACCATGCTCAGCTAATTTTTGTATTTTTAGTAGACACAGGTTTTCGCCATGTTGGCCAGGCTGGTCTTGAACTCTTGACCTCAGGTGATCCGCCCACCTCGGCCTCCCAAAGTGCCGGGAATTACAGGCGTGAACCACTGCATCCGGTCCAAAATCACTTTAATTAACACAAGAAGTATTCAAGTGAATGATAAAGTGTCCTAATAAACATTAAGGCCTGGGCAGCTTAGAGATCATTCTAGTCTTTAGGATGATGCAAAGAAATTAAATGAAATTGTCAGTGGTCATTGCTTATCCATGATAGTCGTGCTAGAATGAGTTGAAGCTTTTTGAAGAGCAAATGCATGTACGACATGCCTGCACCATGCTTTCCAGTCTTTTGGGAATCAGGACACCTGGCTGACTCGCTCTGCCACTATGCACAAGCCCCACTCAATGCCACCAACTCCTAGTCCTTCTATACAAAGCGCCCCACAGAGCTGCTACTAATTACACACTTCCAAGTGATTTCTATTGGAATCGTATTTTCTGTTTCCGTGTATATCAGTTTAGGTGCTGATTTCATTCCCCTACATACAGAAATTCAATAAACATTGTGTTCTATGGCAAATAATATAGTCTGGATATTTGTCGCCTCCTAATCTCATGTGGAAATTTGGTCCCCAATGTTGGAAGTGGGGCCTGGTGGGAGGTGTTTTTGGATTGTTTAGGAACAGATCCATCATGCATGTCTCAGGGCCATCCTCACGATCATGAATGAGTTCTCGCTATTAGTTCCCGCAAGAACTGGTTGTTGAAAAGAGACTGGCACCTTTGTTTTTCCCTTCCTTCCTCTCTCACTTTGTGATCTCTGCACATGGCACCCCTTTGCCTTCTCCCATGAGTGGAAGCTTCCTGAGGCTTCACCAGAAGCAAATGCTGGTGCCATGGTTCTTGTACAGCCTGCAGAACCACGAGCCAAATAAACCTCTTTTCTTTATAAATTACCTAGCTTCAGATGTTCCTTTATAACAACATAAATGGACTAGAACTGCAAGCCACTGGAAATGGTCTTAAGAAAAAAAAAATCAAACGTAAAAAAATTTATTAGGCAGCCTCCTGAACCAGAATAGGTTCAGAGCAACTCCTGGAAATGGACTTTGATATTCAGTCTTTTCTCAGAAGTTATTTTTTCCTTTATCTAAGTTGCAGAAATATGGTGAATGAATTCATTTGTCTACATGTATGGTTTCTTAATCATTTTGGTGTCACTGACCCTTTTGGGATAATGGAGCTTCTCTCTGAAAAAAATGCCCATCCATTACAATTATAATCAAGTTAGGAACCCCTGCATTAACTACTTTTTCTTTTCTTTTCTTTCTTTCTTTCTTTCTTTTTTTTTTTTTTTGTCATCCAGGCTGGAGTGCAGTGGCACGATCTTGGTGGTTCACTGCAACCTCTGCCTCCTGGGTTCAAGCAATTCTCATGCCTCAGCCTCCCAAGTAGCTGACACTACAGGTGTGCACCACTGCACCCGGGTAATCTTTCGTATTTTTAGTAGAGACGGGGTTTCACCCTATTGGCCAGGCTGGTCTCAAATTCCCGACCTCAGGTGATCTGCCTGCCTTGGCTTCTCAAAGTGCTGGGATTGCAGCTGTGAGCCACTGTTTCCAGCCCACTAAATACTTATTAACTGCCTACTTTGAACTAGATGGTGATAGGAAAAAAAAAAAAAAAAAAAGATTAATACTGTAGAGTTCTACCCCTGAGAGGAACACAACTTAGAGTACAGAGCAGCAAACACCCAGTTACAACCCAGGGTGATATGTGGTAAGAGAATACTATAGGAACCCGGCATAGAGGAATTTCATCCAGATTAGGGAATCCAGGAAGGATCCCTGGGGGCTGTGACATGTATACTGAGACTTCAAGCAAGTAGGAGAAAGCAAGGCCCACCTGGGGGATGGGGGAGGGGACATTCCAGACAGAGGGAAAAAACATGCAGAAGGAAAAGAGCATGGCAGGTGCATGGAACACAGAAATGTTTGGTGTAGCCAAGCCAGTCATTGGTCTGTTAGTTCCCAGCTCCATTCTTGACCTCCTCTGTATATCTGGGACTGAGAGCCTGCAAAACACATTTCCCAGATCCCTTTGCTAACTGGCTTCTGGCCAGGTGCTGCCAATGGAAGGCACTGGGGAAAGACTGGAGCCAGGAGGAAGAGAGACACCATGTCCCCTGCTTTGGTGGCACTGCCACTAGTGGTAGCAGCCACCCCAATGAGTGGGGACCCCGGGGCCCAGCAATAGCTGCGGCAGGAGTCACTTCAGTAGCTTCAGAGACAAAGGATTCTGGCAGTGGCAGTAATGGTGGTGGATGAATTCAAGTTCCACTGGCCTCAGCAGCACAATCATTGGGAAAAACCATTGCCAAGCACAGGGCAACAGCAGTTTCCCTCTTGCTCCAGCCTCGAGTTTCAGGCAGTTCTACATCTGTGGGCAATCTTATTTTTTGACCCTCCAGCTCTTTGAACAGTTTTGAAATCAATTCCCTACATTATCTCTGTTTAAAATACTTAGAGTAGTTCCTGTCTTTCTGACTGGATGCTGACTGACACAGCGACTGAATCCGAAACTATGATGAGTAGTTCCAGCTACTCGGGAGGCAGAGGCGGAAGGATTGCTTGAGCCCAGGAGTTCAAGGCCAGCCTGGAAAACATAGTGAAACCCCATCTCCAAAAAAAGAAAAAGAAAAAAAATGAACATGATGAGGGGTGGAAGAGGGTTGCGGTGAGAGATTTGGTGTAATAGGTCATTCAAACCCAGATCACTCAAGTTCATGTTAGGAAATGACCAGGTGTATGGACTTTATCCTAACAGCAACCCACGAAAGATCCTAAAGACACGGTCAACTTGGTCACTCCTGATTTTTATAAAGATCACTTGGGCTACAATACCGAGAGCAGGTTTGAGCCACCTAAACTGAACACCAAATGTCCAAATAGGAAGCTGGGGCCAGGATCTAGGAGGAAACTTGGTGTGCACTCAGGTTGTGTCAGTGAGGTTGAAGAGAAGGGACTGGAAGGATTTTTATGAGGTGGAATGACCAAAACTTAATGGGGTACTGTGGCAGATTAAATATGGCTACCACTGGCCGCAGTGGCTCATGCCTGGAATCTCACCACTTTGGGAGGCTGTGGCTGGTGGATCACTTGAGGTTAGGAGTTTGAGACCAGCCTGGCTAACACGGTGAAACCCCATATCTACTAAAAATACAAACATTAGCTGGGTGTGGTGGCGTGTGCCTGTAATCCCAGCTACTCGGGAGGCTGAGGCACGAGAATTGCCTGAACTTGGGAGAAGGAGGTTGCAGTGAGCCGAGATTGTGCCACTGCACTCCAGCCTGGGCAACAGAGCAAGACTCCATCTCAAATAATAATAATAATAATAGTAATAATAATAAAGATGGCTACCAATTTATTAATACTCTTCCAACAGAGACAGGCTCCACAGTTCTTCCATCTGAATTTCGGTGTGCTCTGTGATTGCACTGACAAACAGAACAAGACAGAAGTGACTCTGGGCCAGTTTCTCGGTCCAGGCCTTAAGAGACAGTTACTTCCACTTCTTGTTTCCTTTAGCACCACCACTCTGAGAAGTGCAAGCCAAACAGAGGCCACACATAGCTGCTCTGGTAGACAGCCCCGAGCTCCCACCAATGGCCAGCCTCAGCTGTTGGCCACGTGGTTGTGCCATCTTGGATGTCCAGTCCAGTAAAACCTTCAAATGACTGCAGCCCAGCCACTAACTGAAGCTGTCTGAAAGCCCAGGCAATTATCACCTGGGTAACCCATCTGATCCATAAGAGATAATAATACGTTGTTTTTTTTAAGTTGCTAGTTTTTTTTTTTTTTCCACTTAAGCCACTAAATTTTGGGGTGGTTTGTACACCGTAATAGAAAACCAGAATAGATGTGGAAGGAGATAAAGATGGCAGAACCAAGGATGGCATCTAGAATTCTGGTTTGAGCAGAAATAAAGACTGGGAGTAGGGCTGGGTGCTGTGCTCATGCTTGTAATCCCAGCAATTTGGGAGGCTGAGGTGGGCGGATCACTTGAGGCCAGGAGTTCAAGACCAGCCTGGCCAACATGGTGAAACTCAGTCTCTACTAAAAATATAAAAATTAGCTGGCTGTGGTAGTTGGCACCTGTATTCTCAGCTACTCGGGAGGCTGAGGCAGGAGAATCACTTGAAGCCGGCAGGCGGGGTTTGCAGTGAGCCATGATCCTGCCATTGTATTCCAGCCTGGGCGACGAGAGCAAAATTCTGTCTCAAAAATAAATAAATAAATAAATAAATAAAATAAAGACTGGGAGCAGACAAACAGTTTGTAGGGGATGGTTCTGAGTGAATGATCATAAGCTAGGAAATACAGACTTTTGGAACTTAATTAAAATTCCTTTCTAGAGATCCCATTACATTCCCTCTACAGCATTAGCTATCCAGGTTTTACACAGGTTTATGTTTTATAGATACCTATCTCTAAGACTCTTTAAAATATTAGTTTTAACATCTCTTCCTGGAAGAAAAGTTGTATTTCTCCAAAGTATCAGAAGGAACTGGGGCCTGGTGGTGGCTGACACTAGTAACCACAGCACTTACGGAGGTTGTGGTGGGCAGACTGCTTGAGCCCAGGAGTTCGAGACTAGTCTGGTCAACAAGGTGACACTCCATCTCTACCAAAAATACACAAATTAGCTGAGCATGGTGGTCACATGCCTGTACTCCTAGTTACTCAGGAGGCTGAGGGAGGATCACTTCAGCCTGGGAGGCTGAGGCTGCACAGAGCTATGGCTGTACCACTGCACTCTGGCCTGGGCAACAGAGTGAGACCCTGTTTTTTTTTAAAAAAAAAAAAAAAAAAAAAGGGAACTAGTACCAATATCATTACATTCAGTCCTTGTTGATCTGGGGCTCAACTTCCAAGTCCCCTATTCATTTGTCAAATATTTACTCATCCTCCACTAGTTGCTCAGCCCTTTACTGGGTGTCCAGGCTTAATATCCCTGCCCCTATGGAGTTTACATCCAATTTGGCAAGCAAAGAACAAGTGAAGAAAATAATTACCCCTCTAATAAAAGCAGTGAGAAAAAAGCAGGGTACTGACAGAGAATGATGGTTGAGGGGAAAGCTGAAACCTAAGGAAGTGGGAAAAGTTAGCTGTATGAAGAGGTGCAGGGGGAAGTGAGGAGTGGTAGCCATGGAAGCAAGAGTACAAAGGCCCTCGGGTGGTTAAAGGCTTGACTAGATTCTAGGAACTGAAACCCGAAACACAAGCATGTTTGGGGTTTAATGGTCATGGAGCCAAGGAGCACTACAAAATAGAGTTGGAGAGACATACAGAGGCTAGATTAAGGTATTAGGTCGTATTTAAGGATTTGCAATGTATCCCTTTTTTTTTTTTTTTTTTTTTGAGATGGAGTCTTACTCTGTCCCCGAGGCTGGAGTGCAGTGGCGCCATCTTGGCTCACTGCAACCTCCGCCTCCCAGGTTCCAGCATTCTCCTGCTTCAGCTCCTGAGTAGCTAGAATTACAGATGTGTACCACCATACCAGGCTAATTTTTGTATTTTTAGTACAGACGGGGTTTCACCATATTGGTCAGGCTGGTCTCAAACTCTTGACCTCAGGTGATCTGCCTCAGCCTCCTAAAGTGCTGGGATTACAGGCGTGAGCCACCATGCCCGGCTACAATCTACAATATATTCTAAGTATAAAAGATATACAGAAGTCTGAACGTGATCTGATGAGTGTTTTGAGAAGAAAATGGACAGAACAGATAGGAGAAGAGGAAAAAAAAACCTGTTGAGAAACTGCCACGGTGATCCAGGAGACAGAAAGATGGTCTGGGCTGAAGTTTGCTCTCATTTTCTTTCCTTAGATTAAATCTCTCCTTTTCAAAGTGCAGATGGATGATTAGTAAAAACAGATCAGCAAACAATTATTCCCATGTACCCAAGTATAAATAACACTCCATGGATTCCTGCTTTGCATAAAGATTTGAAATATTTTATTTTTTTGAGACAGAGTCTGGCTCTGTCACCCAGTCTGGAGGGCAGTGGTGCGGTCTTGGCTCACTGCAACCTCAGTCTCCCGGGTTCCAGTGATTCTCCCGCCTCAGTCTCCCGAGTAGCTGGGACTACAGGAATGTGCCGCCACACCTGGCTAATTTTAAGATTTGAAATATTTTAAAGATTGATGGTGTCCTGGTTTGATCTTGGGTTTTGGCACCAAAAAATAAAATTAAAAATATTGATGTTTTCCACTCATCTTCACCAACCAACCTACTTCCCCTAAACCTAAGGTTTCACTCTAGCAGGAACTACCTTCTGTGGCATGAGATCCACTGAACCAATTAGTGGCTTTCAAGTCTCTTCACCTTAAGCAGTATTTGTCGTCTACAAGTCCCCTTGCAACTGGAATGGGTGGGGTGGAAGATCCAATAAAATGCACAGAATTTTCTTTGAGACAGGGTTTTGCTCTGTTGCCCAGGCTGGAGGGCAGTAGCATCATCATGGTTGACTGTAGCCTTGACCTTCCTGGGCTCAAGGGATCCTCCCAGGTCAGCCTCCTGAGTAGCTAGGACTGCAGGGTCCTGCCACCGTGCCCAGCTTTTTTTTTTTTTTTTGAGACAGAGTCTCGCTTTGTCACCCAAGTTGGAGTGCAGTGGCACCATCTTGGCTCACTGCAACCTCTGCCTCCTGGGTTCAAGCAATTCTCTGCCTCAGACTCCCGAGTAGCTGGGATTACAGATGCCTGACACCACTCCCGACTAATTTTTGTAGTTTTAGTAGAGACAGGGTTTCATCTTTGACAGGTTGGTCTTGAACTCCTGACCTTGTGATTCACCTGCCTCAGCCTCCCAAAGTGCTGGGATTACAAGCGTGAGCCACCGCGCCCAGACTGCCCCTTTTTTTTTTTTTTGAGACGGAGTCTCACTCTGTTGCTCAGGCGTGAGTGGCGTGGCGGGATCTTGGCTCACTGCAGCCTCTGTTTCCCTGGTTCAAGCAATTCTTCTGCCTCAGCTTCCCGAATAGCTGGGACTACAGGCACGTGCCACCACGACCGGCTAATTTTTGTATTTTCAGTAGAGATGGGGTTTCACCATATTGGCCAGGCTGGTCTCAAACTCCAAACTCCTGACCTTGTGATCCGCCTGCCTCGGCCTCCCAAAGTGCTGGGATTACAGGCGTGAGCCATCGTGCCCAACCTCCAGCTAATTTATAGGGACGGTGTCTCAGTTTGTTACCTACGCTGTACACCACAGGTTGGTTTCGAACTCCTGGCCCCAAGTGATCCTCCCATCTCAGCCTCCCGAAGTGTTGGGATTACAGGCGTGAACCACTGTGTGTGGCCCAAGTACAGCATTTTAGATGCACTCAGTCCGTTAAGGCTCAGTCCAGGTTTGATTGTTGTCCTTCTGTTGGGCCATAGTTCTATACTGCCAACTAAAATGAACTTCAGTGTTAAGTAAGGAAGGGATCCTTATTAGCCTTAAATTGACTTCCCTTATCTCAGTGTCTTTAAGTTTCTCAGAACTCTGAGTATTGATGAAACAATTTTCACCTGAAATATGGTTAACATAATTCAGTTGACATCCTTAAATTTCTCTTCAACAGTCAGAGGCTGATGGCAATTGTGATAAAAGCTCTTTATTGTTATTGCTAATTAAAAAAAAAAAGGGTCAGTAGGCAGGTGTGGTGGCCTGTACCTCTTGTCCCTGCTACTCGGGAGACTGAGGTGGGAGGATGGCTTCAGCCCAGGAGATCAAGGCTGCAGTGAGGCATGACTGCACTGCTGCACTCCAGCCTGGACGACAGGGCGAGATCGTCTCAGGGGGAAAAAAAAAAAAAAAAAGGTATTTCATATTGGTCCAAAAATACAGGTAGTGTATAGTATGACCCCCTGATGACTTGAAGACAGAGCAACAGAAGGACTTTCTTTAGTCATCATTAGCTTAGCCAAAAGAAAAGTCAGTTACACTCACTGTTGCATAATCAGTTGTATGGTCAACTTTGCACTAATTTATTTGGTGACAAATATACACAATCAAATTAAGGTTGAATATAAATTTAAACTTTACTTTTGCTTTCTTCTCCCCTCCCCTTGCAAAAGGTCCATAGTCCAATATAACACATCTTCTCCAAGTATTTACGGGTTAAGAAACATTTTTAAAAGTTGTTACATTCTCTCCTCAATCTTGATGATTTAAATATGAGCAAGTTCGGTCTATCAAGGCAGGCTCATGATAGCTATTACCGAGAAGTATTTGAGTAGTTCTTGAATGCCAAATCTTCATTGTCTGCTGACTATGCAGATTTATCACGTGCTGAAAACACAGGTTTTCCAACTGTCATCGCCTTTAGGAAATTCACCTGCCTAGGCTTTCGTGGGATTTGCCTCTTGGAACTGAGAACACAGCTTCTGCTTACACCCGTGTCCTCAATGAAGTTAGAGATTCCTAAGAGAATTCTAGAAAAAGAGGAGGGGGTTAGAAGGCAAGCAAGGTACAGTTTCTAAGCTTAGGGCCTAAACCTTTGCATCCAAGGATCAGCTACCACGTTTACAGTGGCTTTAAGTTATAGCCCTGGGTAAGTGCGGATCGGCTTCCCAATGAAACCTGGCCTTCACTTTCATCTCCGTTAAGGGTTCCTTTTAGCAAAAGAAGCCGCTTTTCCTCCTACCACTTTCCTAAAGCGCCCACCGGCAACGCACCAAACAGGGAAGGCACAGAGCGGGAAACAGGACACGTGTGATTTCCGAACTCTTCCCGGCGGGCTCCGGGCCCCGGCGAGCCCAGCCCCGCGGGAGGAACCAAGGCCGCTACCCGCGAGAGGCGGCCGGACCCACGTTCCTCGCCCACGTGGCCGCCGCACGCACCCGCTCAAAGTCCAAGGACGGCGGTCCGGCTCTGGGACCTTGGACCGAGCGAGCTCCCGCCCCGACGGCGGGAGTCAGAACCGTGGTGGCCGGCAGTACTCCCCTCCCGCGGTCCCGTGCGCCTCCACCCCGGTCCCCGCGCCACCTCCCAGACCCCGGTGGCAGAAACCGCAAAGGGAACCGGAAGCCAAAATGGCGACGCCCCGCCCTTTTCCTCTCGCGAGAGGCGGGGAAGAAAAAAAGTTGGGCGAGTGACGGGGACAAAACCAATTAGAGTGCCGGAAGCGCCTGATTGGCGGCCCTCCCGGCGCCTGCAGGCCCCGCCCCGGCTGCGGAGGCTCAGTCACCGCCCTCCCCTCCCTGCCCCCTCCCCTTTTCTCCCCGCCCGGTTCTTCGCTTCCCGTCTGAGGTGGCGGCAGGTCTCGCCTTGTCGCCAGCTCCATTTTCCTCTCCTCTCTTCCCGTTTCCTTCGCGCCCGAGAGCGCCTCCCAGCCTCGTAGGGTGGTCACCGAGCCCCTGCGCCTTTTCCTTTCTCTGGTTCTGCGTCCGCCACTGCCCCGCCATGAATGAGGAGTACGACGTGATCGTGCTGGGCACTGGCCTGACGGTGGGCGCCGGGGCTGAGGGGCCGGGGTTGAGCAGCCGGGGCGGGCGCATCCCCGGCTCCTGCACGGCCCGCGGGTCGCAGCTCCTGGGGGGTTTCGTTCTGCAGTCAGCCGTGGTTTTCGGGACGGGAGTCGTGGCTGGGGGCACGGGCGGGTTTGGGGGCGCCCCGCGTCCCGGGACGATCGGGCGACTCCCAGTGTGAGGGGCAGGCGGGGAAATGGAGATGCGGGCCGCGAGGCTCCGGGCGGGGTAACGGCGGAGCCCGGCCGCTGCGCTTCCCCCTTGCGGAAGCGGAGTGGAGGGAGAAGGCGGCCCGGGCCGAGACTCCCGCTCCCCACTTTGGGCCAGTGACCTCTCCGGGTTGGAAACTAGCACCCGAGGCGGAGGGGACGGTGCAGGCCTCGCGGTTGCATTTCCTATTCCGCCTCGGCCGCTTCCCCGGGTCTGTCTGGCTGCCAAAGCCGAGCACGGGGTTTCCTGACAAGTCTTGGATAATCACTGCTTCGGAACTGCTAGGGCTTGATTAACTTATATTTTTGGAGAAAAGGCAGAAATTAGGCTTTTAATCCTTTCTCCCCCCTGCTAATAAGAAGTATTATTGAATCTTTTTAGCCACCCTCCCTTCCCACTTACCGAGCATCTGTAGAATTGGAATTGAGTTTTTTCAAAACTTGTCTATCAAATGCTTTCGCACCTGACCTTCGCCGCCTTTTCCTTTTGTTTGGTGGGTTCCCTGCCTCCTTTGTCTCTTCTGGACTCTTTTCCCCTAAGAATTGGATTGGTGATGGATTGCTAAAGGCCAAGTTCTCTGTACTCCGAAGCTTTCTTCAGGGAGTTGGAAGATAAATCAGTAACAACATGAAGAATGCATTGTAGTATATATATGAATGCAAGGTGTACCTAATACCATGGTATATTGATTTTCCTGGTTATGTGTCTGCTTAGAGAGCTTTAGGTTAACTGTAGATAATGCAGGCAGGTTCTGTAGTTTGTACTTTTTCTGTTTTTTTTTTGTTTTGTTTTATGAAGACTTCATCTTGCAAAAGAATTTGGAGAAAACCATTTTAACTATCGATTTTTGGGAACTTTGAAATTCTAACTTTGGGCTGCTTGATCATAATTAAGATGAATACTGATGTAAATCTTGTGTATCCTATGTACTCTGACTTTAAATTCCTGTGTCATTTAATGTAGACTTCCACTTCAAATTTTTTGAAATTTATTATAATCTGTCAGGTTCAAACTAATGTTTTTTTTTTTTTTTTTTTACAGGTAACATCCCAAAATAACACTTTTAAATGTCTCTAGTCAAGAAAAAACCTTTGAACTTTTATTTGGCTAATTTTTTAGGAAAGGTTTGTTAAGACTTAGAATGGTGTTTTTCTGGCCTGTCATTTTTCTGTTTATAGTTATATGCAATTATTAGAGAATATTCATTCAGAATACTTTGTTATGTTTGACAAATTCAGGAATAATCCTGTCGATGTCTTTGAAAAGCTGGAAGACTGTTGGATGCCTAAATGAATAGGCCCTACCCACTGCAGGTTTTGTGCTTTTTTTTTTAAGTGCCTAATTGGGATTCCAAACTGCGCTTAGTAGTTTGTGGTGGATTTTGCCCGTTGGAATGGGTAGTGCTGCTGCCAGCGTGTTGTTAGAGCCGGTTAGTTCCACCGTTTTTCTATGGTTGTTGCTGGTCTTTCAGATTTGCTCACAATCGAGGTCAGTTGAGCATGGACGAGTGAGTGCAAATCCACCATCATGCAGGCTTCCACAAGCCCCATTCACATCACTTTGTATCAAAGATGGTGAAACAGTCTTTTTATATAACAAGTTAAGATAATGCACTTCGTTTAAATTTTCATTTGGATTGTGAACTTTTTGATAAATGGTAGATGCATACTTAACTAGAAATCAGACCAATTTCTGCTGTCATTTTGTAGCTGTGATAACTTTAATCTCTGTTAGCCTGCCTAAGTTTTCTGAGATGTTCTTTGATAATTATATCAATTCAGAAGAATCACATTATTACCATCCTTGATAGGAGTAGTGATGACAGGATGATTTTGATAATGAGAAATCTTATATCCTTATTTTTAGTGTTACCAGGAATTAGATGACTAAAAATTAGAAGAAGAGAAAACCAAAGTTAGCACTCAGAATTAACTTTTGAGTGTCTGAAGTTAAATTAATTTTCTTGAAACTTACTTTATATTTAGTGCCTGAGATTTAAGAACCTAAAAAAAGGCAAGTGCTTTCGGTGCTAGGAACTTGTTACTTTTAAAGAAGTGTAAGGAAGTGCTGGAGTTGCTGTGTTGCTTAGTGCTGCCATTGTTTGTATGAGTTGTTAAGTCCAAGCTCGTAATCACAAATATTGATAGTCATTTTAATCAAGAAGATACAAAATGATTTGGCATAAAGGAGTAAAATCTTCATTCTGTGTGTAAAAGAAATGGAATATTCCACACAATTTAATTTTCTAAGGAATTAAGGGTTATCTCTAAAGAGCACAGCTTTTGGATAATGCCTTTCTAAATGCTGTCACAACTTCTCTAACAAACTAAGAAACATAATTTACTTGATAACTAAGATTTCACATAGTGAAGATTAATTATTGTGTTGTGCTGTAACATGGTGAAGCCATGAAGACCCCGCCAGCTTTGTAGGAACTTTTGCCCCCTTTACTCTCAGGCTGCTCTGCTTTTTGAGCTCTTGAGTTTACTCTTCAAATTTTTTCCCTCTGTCTTACTCTACCGTTAGGCTGGCAACTTTTACTTTTCTCCGCTTTCAGCATGTGTGGGCAGCCTCTCACCACATATTTTGCACATAGTTCACTATGGACTTGGAAATAAGTTCACGAGTCTTGTTAGACATAGTAGATTAAAAAAATAAGAATAGTTCCACAGCTATTTGTGCTTCCCAGAGGTTTTTCTCTTCCCGTTTTTTTTTTGTTCTACACAGTAAGGATTTATGAGTAGAAATATATACTTTAGTGATATTTAGCCAGATGATTCTCAGCATCATATGTCTAAAAACTTGCTTTACATCCCAGATACTTTTCCCCATTTCTCTTTATCAAAATTTTGTGATTTCAGATTCAGAGAAGGTTTTATACTTGATTTTAAAATTATGAACTATAATTCAGATTGCCTCTTGGATTTGCTTAATCTTAGATTTGCTCTTTGAGAGTTCTTGCTTATAGCTGTGTTAGAGTTCTGTAGACAAAGGACTTTCTATTCACTACAGTAGTGAGCATAGGATCAATATTTGCAAATGCTATTACACTTGGGAGCTGTGTTGTAGGCAGTTTAAACCAGTGTTAAGCATCCTGGCCAAAAGAAAATACAAGTGAAATTAGACATATTTTAGCATGTAGAGATGACAGTAGTGTGACATTGGGTTTTAAAGACCACTGGTAGGTGTTCACATGCGTGATACACTGCAGTTACCTCTGTCTTCCTTCCCATGGTACCTGATTGGAGACTCTTACTGGAGTAATAGTTTCGGTTTCAGTTATTTAAACTTCCAGTGACTATTGTGATCAGTTATGGGCAGTAAAAAGGTAAACACAGAACCTGTCTATAAGTAGCTTGTTCTCGTGTTGGGGGGTGACTAATAATAATTCGTATGAGAAAGCACTTATGGGAGTTCAGACAGGGAGTCGGGGAAACCTTCATGAAGAAGGAGGTATTTAGCTGGCTTTAAAAAATATTGGCAAGCTTTGAATGGAGGAATGATTTTTTAGGCAGAGACCTGTGTAAGTCAATGTTAAGTCAAAGATGTATGTAGGGAATGGGGAGTGGTTTATTTTGCTTGAAACAGGTTTGGAGAGAGATTCTAGGCTAAGAAATGTGAAAATTATCTTCAAGGCAGTGAGAGAGGACTTTGAGCAGGAGAGTGATATAATTAGCCACATTTCAAGAGAAGGTATCTTTTGACAGTTTTTTTTTTTTTTTTTTTTTTTTTTTGAGATGGAGTCTCGCTCTGTTGCCCAGGCTGGAGTGCAGTGACGTGATCTCGGCTCACTGCAACGTCTGCCTCCCAGGTTCAAGTAGTTCTCCTGCCTCAGCCTTCTAAGTAGCTGGGAATTACAGGTGCCCGTCTCCATGCCCCGCTAATATTTGTATTTTTAGTAGAGACGGGATTTCACCATATTGGTCAGGCTGGTCTCAAACTCCTGACCTCAGGTGATCCACTTGTCTAGGCCTCCCAAATTGCTGGGATTACAGGTGTGAGCCACGCCTGGCTGACAGTTTTTAATGAGATGTATTGGAGGGGCAGAGTCATTTAAAGAAACATTCTTCATAAAACAAACAGCCATTTTTATTATGTTGTTGATTTAAGATATATGCCATTGAAATGAACTGATTTAAAATTTTTCTGGTTAATATATTTTCACATATGTCTAGGTAAGTAGTTTTGAAAAGGCACCTTAATATTAATTATTAGATACTTTGTACTCCTGGTCGCATTTGTGTGTATGTGTTTATTTATTTATTTATTTTATTTATTTATTTTTTTTTTTGAGACGGAGTCTCGCTCTGTCACCCAGGCTGGAGTGCAGCGGCCGGATCTCAGCTCACTGCAAGCTCCGCCTCCCGGGTTTACGCCATTCTCCGGCCTCAGCCTCCCGAGTAGCTGGGACTACAGGCGCCCTGCCACCTCGCCCGGCTAGTTTTTTGTATTTCTTAATAGAGACGGGGTTTCACCGTGTTAGCCAGGATGGTGTCGATCTCCTGACCTCGTGATCCGCCCGTCTCGGCCTCCCAAAGTGCTGGGATTACAGGCTTGAGCCACCGCGCCCGGCCGTGTGTATGTGTTTATATCTGTAGTTTTGCGCTTTGGTTTTTTTTTTTTTTTTTTCCATAACAACAATACTTTTTATTTCTAGACAGAGCTCTTTGTTACCCAGGCTGGAGTACAGTGGTTCAATCTTGGCTCACTGCAACCTCTGCCTCCCTGGTTAAAGTAATTCTCCTGCCTCAGCCTCCCAAGTGGTTGGGATTACAGGCGCCCACCACCATGCCTGGTTAATTTTTTTGTGTTTTTGGTAGAGATGGAGTTTTACCCTGTTGGCCAGGCTGGTTTCGAACTCTTGACCTCAGGTGATCTGCCTGCCTCAGCTTCCCAAAGTGCTGGGATTATAGACGAGAGCCACCGTACCCGGCCCATAACAGAACTTTAAAATGCAGTAGGATTTGATAAGGGCTAGAGGATTTTTTTTGTTTGTTTTTGAGACAGGGTCTCAGTCTCTCACCTAGGCTGGAGTGCAGTTATGTGATCACAACTCACTGTAGCCTCAACCTTCCAGGCTGATGCGATCCTGCCGCTTCAGCTTCCCAAGTTAGCTGGAACTACAGGAGGCATGTGATTTGGGTATTTTTTGTGGAAATGGGATTTTGCCATATTGCCCAGGCTGGTCTTGAACTCCTGGGCTCAAGCAGTCCTCCTGCCTTGTCCTTCCAAAGTGTTAGGATTTCAGGTGTGAGCCACCTTGCCCAGATGGGGTATAGAGTTCAGTTTGTCACTAGGTGTTTAGTTTGTCACTAGGAAAGTATATCAAAATACTAATAAATTTTGGCTCTGTTCCCTTCCAAGTCTAAATTGCTCTGTAATTGGGGGTGGGGAGTGGGCATTAATTTTTCAGCATACTATTTAGTGTTACTGGCCATGGAAACACCATTTAGGTGTAACAATTCATGTATAGAAATTCCATTCAGCCTCTTCAGGTGCTTTGTCTAATATGTTTGGATGTTGTCCAAATGAGTTATTCTGTTTTTGATTATTGCAACTCTGGTGTTATGTGTAGGGTGCTGAAGGAAGGGAGCATCAGTATCGCTTATGGTTCTGTTCCCCAGCCCCACATCCACATATCTACACATACTAGCACTTTGGTGCAATTAAACATTGAAAACCATTTTGGCTGGTTACCTCTTTTTATGTAGGAGAACTATCAAGTGCCAGGTGGGTGACAGATGCTAGTGTCATATAGAACTTGGATTCTGAAGATGATTTTATAGTCTTAGTGATTTTGGATGTGAATATACTTATCCTACTTAGGTCATTTGTAGGTGAGTTTGAAGTTAGAGCGGGTACTCTTACCTGTTACATTTAAAACTCATGTTGGTGAATATTCATTCACATACAAGTTTCCTGGTTAAAGTTAACAGTATACTTGACGTACATGATGGACCAGCTTTTCTAGTGTGAAAAAGAGAAGCTTAGTTTCTATGGCTTTAATGTGCTTTGCTTGTGAATATTGTGTATTCACCAGATAGGTTGTAGTAGAATTTAATTTTGAGCTGGTAATTTTGGAAAATACTGAAATTTTAGGATCATTAATATATACGCTGTGCCCAGATATGACTGATAAATTGTATCAATGAATTAATGACTTCACCCCATGTGTTAAAACATGTTTAAAGTTTAAACGTGTCCCAAAGTTTAAAGTGTTATGTTTGTGCTATTATATATTCTTTTAGCAGTGTGGAAGCAGTCTTATAATAGTTGGGTATAGAGGAACCACTGGGCCTGCAGATTTTTTATTAGCTTTAGTTAGCTCTTGTCATATTTGCTCCAAGTGGTGCCTTTGAAGGTAGTTGCTGTTAGCTCTTTGGACTCGGCCACATCTTTAAATTACTGGGCTCTTTATTTTAGGCCTCAGTGCTTGCTTTATAGCCATAGTCCAGTGGATCATGCTTAGTGTGAAAGGTTATGTATAGAAGCTGTGCAACACTCTAATTTGCTTGCGGAGATTTTGCTTTCAAAAGTTGAACCCTGCAGTCTACTTTTGACAGCTGGGAATGTAACTGTTCTTCCTCTGTTGTGTCATAACTTATTTTTAAGATAGTAAACATTTTATTTTCGTAGGTAGAACTATATGTTGGTGCTGCTTTAGGTTGTTTTCTTTCCCCCCGCCCCCCCCAAAAAGTGAATTGTTTTAGTCAGTATTAGGCTTGATTTTTGTAGTTGTAAAATATCTTCATTTCCTTTTATGAAGACTTAATGAAGAAAGTGAAAAGGCAGGCCACAGAATGGAAGAAGATAATTGCAGTACATGTAATGAAGAAAGGATTTATATATAGTATATAAAGTACTTTTATAAAGCAGTGAGAAAAAGCGCATTTAAAAAATGGGGAAAGGCACTTATCAAAAGTGCCTTATCACTTAGCTTGATCATCAGTGAACAGTTTTTTTTTTTTTAAGTTTTTTTTTTTTTTTTTGAGACGGAGTCTCGCTCTGTCACCCAGGCTGGAGTGCAGTGGCGCGATCTCAGCTCACTGCAAGCTCCGCCTCCCGGGTTCCCGCCATTCTCCTGCCTCAGCCTCCCGAGTAGCTGGGACCACAGGCGCCGCCACCTCGCCCGGCTAATTTTTTGTGTTTTTAGTAGAGACGGGGTTTCGCCGTGTTAGCCAGGATGGTCTCGATCTCCTGACCTCGTGATCCGCCCATCTCGGCCTCCCAAAGTGCTGGGATTACAGGCTTGAGCCACCGCGCCTGGCCGAATTTTATTTTCTTTTGTAGAGATGAGGTCTCACTAAGTTACATAGGTTGGTGTTGAACTTCTGAGCTCGAGCGATTCTCCCACCTTGGCCTCCCAAAGTGCTGGGATTATAGGCATGGGCCACCGCGGGTCCCTAATAATTAATCAACTATTTAAAAAAGTATTCAACCTTATTTGTCCTCAGGAAATGCAAATTAAATCACTTCTTAACTAGAATGGCTACAATTAAAGAGGTAACAGTATAAGTGGTCAAGGATTTGAAACAATGGGGACTTTCACTGCTGACAAAAGTGTAAATTGGTACAACCGTTTTGGAAAGCTGTTTGGTAATATCTGTTGAAGTTGAACATATTTATACTCTTCTTGATATATAACAGAAATGCACACTTAAAAGACACATGTGAGAATGTTCATAGAGCATTATTTGTAATAGTAAAAAAAACTGGAAACTATCCAAATATCCACCAAGAGTAGAATGGAGAAGTAAATTGTGGTATATTCATTCAATGGAATCATCTACAGCTGTGTTACCCAAAGTGCGATGCATAGATCAGCTGCATCTGCAATACCTGAGAATTTACCAGAAATGCAGAAGTTTAGGCCCCAACCCAGATATTACACAGAGTCAGAATCTACAGTTTAACAGGATCTCCAGGTTATTCTTATGTATAATAAAATTTGCAAACACAGCTTTAGTAATTCTCGAAATTGGTCCTGGACCAGCATCATCAGTATCACCTCATCAGCATCAGTGGTGGTGACACCTGTAGTCCCAGCACTTTGGGAGGACAACTCAGGAGGATTGCTTCAGCAAACCTTGCTTTGCAAGGCCAAGGCTGGGCAACATAGTGAGATCCCCGTCACTACAAAAAATTAAAAAATTAGGCGTGGTGGCACATGTCTGTAGTCTCAGCTACTCTGGAGGCTGAGGTGAGAGGATCTCTTGAGCCTGGAGGTTGAGGCTGCAGTGAGCCATGATCACACCACTGCACTCCAGGCTGGGCAACAAAGTGAGACCCTGTCTGCCCCTGCCACTTTTTTTTTTTTTTTTTGTAAGAGCAAATTCTCAGATCCAGCCTCAGATGTACTAACTCAGAAGCTCTGGAAATGGGGCCTAGCAGTCTGTTTCTTCAAGCCCTCCAGGTGATGTGGATACAACCTGAAGTTTGGAAATCTGCATAGAATTTACATTTCTAACAAGTTGGCAGGTGATGCCAAGTCAGGAACCACACTGAGATGCCCTGCTTGCAGGGTTAGCCATATACTCTGTAAAGCTCCAGATAGTAGCCGGGTGCCATGGCTGACACCGGTAATCCCAGCTCTTTGGGAGGCTGAGGCGGGTGGATCATCAGGTCAGGAGTTCGAGACCAGCGTGGCCAAGATATTGAAACCCCATCTGTACTAAAAATACAATAATTAGCCGGGCGTGGTGGCGCATGCCTGTAGTCCCAGCTACTTGGGAGGCTGAGGCAGGAGAATCGCTTGAACCCGGGAGGGGGAGGTTGTGGTGAGCTGAGATCGTGCCATTGCACTCCAGCCTGGGCGACAAGAGTGAAACTCTGTCTTTGGGGGGGGAAAAAAAAGCTCCAGATAGTAAATATTTTAGGTTATGTAGACTTTCTGGTCTCTCTCACAGCTGCCCAACTCTGCTGTGGTACTAGGAAAACAGCCATACACAGTATGTACATGAACAGATAATGAACAGATATGGGTATTTACAATAAAACTTCACAGAAATAGCCTCCAGGCTGGATTTGTCTCATTTCTGGGGACCTTTGCTCTATAGCAATGAGAATAAATAGACCATGCAGAAAACATGAAAGAATCTTGAAACATGTTGCATAATGTCAGATGCAGAAAGTTAATACACATGATTACATTTTTATAGAGTTCAGAAGCAGGCAGAACAAATCTTTGCTATTAGAAATTATGAGAGTGCTGGGGGATGGTGGTGGTTATGATTGGAATAGGGCATGAGGGCCTTCTGGAGTGCTCAGAATGTTTTGTTTCTTGAGCCAAGGAAAGAATGATTCAGGCCGGGTGTAATGGCTCACGTCTGTAATCCCAGCACTTTGGGAGGCCAAGGTAGGCAGATCACTTGAGACTGGGAGTTCAAGACCAAACTGGCCAACATGGTGAAACCCCATCTCTACTAAAAATACAAAAATTAGCCAGGCATGATGGTGCATGTTTATAATCCCAGCTACTCAGGAGGCTGAGGCAGGAGAATTGCTTGAACCTGGGAGGTGAAGGTTGCAGAGAGCCAAGATCGCGCCACTGCATTCGAGTCTGGGCAATAGGGTGAGACTTCTATCTCAATTAAAAAAAAAAAAAAAAAGAAAAAATGATTCACACTCCTGTAGTAAAATTTGAACCTCATGGTAAGTAATTTAAAACATTTAAAAAGTACTAAATGAATAGATACATTATGGAAGAAAACTTGAAATTTGTGTGAATTTTAAAAATATGGGTTTCAAAGTCAAATAGACTTGTAGAGAGTAAGATTGTTCTTTGACCTCTAGGGTCCTTTGGATAAATTTGAGAAATATTAAAGATTTATAAAGATACATGGAATTTCCTTTGTCTCTTTAACAAATAAAACACTGATCACCAAAACCCTTTTTGAGTGATTATATGCCCCATCCCTGTGTTTCTTCACATTAATTGTATTTTTTCCCTCTTCTTAATTTGGTTTGTCTTAGTGTATTCGTGCTTGCTTTATCTTTTTCCTGAGAGTGGTCATTTATACTTTTTGGTTGATTGTCAGTTTATTGGTGGTTGTCCTATATGCTTTGCTTAGGGCTCTAGTATTCAAACTTTTTAGTCTCAGGATCTGTTTACATTCTAAAAATTTAAGGATCTTGAAGAGCTTTTGTTTATAAAGGTTGTAGCTATTGATATTTATCATATTAGAAATGGAGGAATAAATAATTTACTGATAAATAATAAACTAATTACATGTTAACATGTATAACAATTTTAACTGTATATGTACTTTTTTTTTGTTATTGAGATAGGATCCTACTTTGCCACCCAGGCTGAAGTGCAATAGCCTTATCACGGCTCACTGCACCCTCACCCTTGGGGGTTCAAGTAATCCTCCCACCTCTCAGCCTCTTGAGTAGCAGGGACTACAGGTGCTCACCACCACACCCAGCTAATTTTTTGTATTTTTTGCAGAAATAGGGTTTTGCCCTGTTGCCCAGACTGGTCTCCAACTCCTGGGCTGAAGTCATCTGCCTGAGTATATTTTCTAAAAATTGTGAGAAGACTATCAATATTTTACAGTTTATGCAAATCCTTTAATTCTGGCTTAATAAAACAATTCACATACATGCTTCTGTGTTCAGTTCTGTTGTGATATATTTCGGCTGAAGTATATGAAAACAGGTCTCACACAGACATGTAGCTGGAAAAGGGAGGAGTAATTAAATAGCTTTTCAGGTTTTTGTAGATATTCTTTGGTTTACACAAAAGCACAAGTGGTAGCTTTTAAAAGATTGATTCCATTATGAAATCTGAAGCCACATTAATGAATGTTTTATATTCTGATATATTAAAACCCATTGATCTAGCTTGCACTTTAAATTCCTCTTTTTTCCTCCTGTGTGATTTTGTAATGTCATTCATCTGTTATTTGAAAAATAAGGTTTACTCTGAGTAAAGTGGGTCTTCTCAATGTTGACACATTTCATTTTAAAATATCAAAAATCATGTTTGTTAGTATTGTCACTGATAATGTCAGAAAAGTTCTTCATGTATTGGGGAACCTGACGTGCCCATGGTGGTAGTTGTAAGCTTTCCATAATTCTTTTTTTTTTTTTTTTTTTTGAGATAGAATCTTGCTGTGTCACCAGGCTGGAGTGCAGTGGAGCGATCTCGGCTCACTGCAGCCTCCAACTCCTGGTTCAAGAGATTCTTCTGCCTCAGCCTCCCGAGTAGCTGGGATTACAGACATGCGCCACCACGCCCAGCTAAGTTTTGTATTTTCAGTGGAGATGAGATTTCACCATGTTGGCCAGGATGGTCTCAATCTCCTAACCTTGTGATCCACCCGCCTCGGCCTCCCAAAATGCTGGGATTACAGGCGTGACCAGCCGTGCCCGGCCAAGTTTTCTATAATTCTAATTTTCATTTAAAATTTGACTTTTTGTTATTGGCAACACATGTCAGTTATTTTCCTTTATGTTCTTTGAGAAAATGTCAAATACCTAAATCTGAATAACCACAGTTTGTTGGTCAGTTCTTTCCAATAAAAATGATTATTCATTAAAAAAGTAGCTAGTTCAGCTTATAGATCCGTGGCACAGAAGGTTTTCCCTGAGCCGAAGTGCTATCTGTATTCTTCCCATTTTGTCACACACAGTGTTTAAGAGATGACTATTGAAGCGTGTATGTTTAATAAAGTTAATTTTTTTGCAACTCAGTCTTGCTCTGTCGCCCAGGCTGGAGTGCAGTGGCGTGGTCTCAGCTCACAGCCTCCACCTCCTGGGTTCAAGCAATTCTGCCTCAGCCTCCTGCCCTGCTAATTTTTGTGTATTTTGTAGAGACAGGGCTTCACCATGTTGCTCAGGCTGGTCTGAAACTCCTGGGCTCAAGTGATCCACCCGCCTCGGCCTCCCAAAGTGCTGGGATTGCAGGTGTGAGCCACCACGCCTGGCTAATAAAGTTACTTTTTAATGCTTTTATCACGGACTTTTTTTTTTTCTTCAGATGGAGTTTAGCTTTTGTTGCCCAGGCTGGAGTGCAATGGCACGATCATGGCTCACCACAACCTCTGCCTCCCAGGTTCAAGTGATTAACCTGCCTCAGCCTCCTGAATAGCTAGGATTACAGGCATGTGCCACCATGCCTGGCTAATTTTGTATTTTTAGTAGAGGGGATTTCTCCATGTTGGTCAGGCTGGTCTTGTTCTCCCGACCTCAGGTGATCCACCTGCCCTGGCCTCCCAAAGTGCTGAGATTACAGGTGTGGGCCACTGCACCCACCCTATCAAAGACATCCTTAAGTGAATGCCTGGTGATGAAGAATATAATGACCACTAGTATAGTTTAGAGCCCTGTCTTAGTTTTATCCACCATTGATTTTATATCATCAGTGGAAATGTCAACACTGTTTAAAAAGGTGACTAGGCCGGGTGCGGTGGCTTACGTCTGTAATCCCAGCGCTTTGGGAGGCTGAGGCAGGAAAATCACCTGAGGTCAGGAGTTCAAGACCAGCCTGGCCAACACGGTGAAACCATGTCTCTGCTAAAAATACAAAAAATTAGCCGGGGTGGTGGGCACCTGTAATCCCACCTACTCAAGAGGCTGAGGCAGGAGAACTGCTTGAACCTGGGAGGTGGAGGTTGCAGTGAGCTGAGATTGCACCATTGCACTCCAGCCTGGGCAACAAGAGTGAAATTCTATCTCAAAAAATAAAATAAAAATAAAAAGGTGACTAATGTCTTAGTGGTATTATGAAACAGTTTTAATCTTGGGATGCACAGGGGCCCGCATACCACACCTGGTTTCTTAAGGGCTTTCTTCATAAATTATGTTATGTTGCATGAATATAAGTGTAATTAAGAGAATGTGTAATGGCGGGCTTAAACAAAAATGATCTGTTTTAAACATGCTGTACAACTTTCTTTTCAAGATACTATGCTTTTTCTATAGGAATGTATCCTGTCAGGTATAATGTCAGTGAATGGCAAGAAAGTTCTTCATATGGATCGAAACCCTTACTATGGAGGAGAGAGTGCATCTATAACACCACTGGAAGATGTAAGTGTCAGTCAAATTTCTTTTTTTTTTTTTTTTTGAGACAGAGTCTCGCTCTGTCGCCCAGGCTGGAGTGCAGTTACTATCTCAGCTCACTGCAAGCTCCACATCCAGAGTTCACGCCATTCTCCTGCCTCAGCCTCCCGAGCAGCTGGGACTCCAGGCACCCGCCACCTCGCCTGGCTAGTTTTTTGTATTTTTAGTAGAGACGGGGTTTCACCGTGTTAGCCAGGATGGTCTCCATCTGACCTCGTGATCTGCCCGCCTTGGCCTCCCAACGTGCTGGGATTACAGGCGTGAGCCACCGCACCCTGCCAAGTGTTAGTCAAATTTTATATGCCTTTTACACTTTGTATTTCACTTGTGAATCTCTACCTTATTCCTTAGAGATGGTCTTATTTTGTTTTATTAAATAGAATATCTGGAGCACTGTTTTTCAGGAGCTTCTAGTTTGAAGCTCATAGAATTTACATTTTCACTTCTGTTGCTATGTGGAGCAGTTATCTCAGCGTTAATAGAGTACAGTCTAGGAAGGGGAGGGTAGAGGATCACCTGATGTGCCAGCGCAAGTCCAGTGCTTTCCTCATGGTTTTATTTATTCTCTCAGTCCCTCAAAGATGTTTTTTTAATCTCCATTTAACATAGTCTCTGGGGGGTTAAAATCTGAGATGTGTAAACCTGTTACGTGACTACAAAACTTAGTTCCTTTTGCTATACTGCCCTGTTTCCTACTTTTTTTGAACATGGACACATAGCCTTTCCACAGTGCATTTTAACATATTGATTTGTTTTTCTGTGTGAGGTTTGTTGAACACCTGCATGTATGGATATGACCTGTACTGTGTTTTATGGGAGATAGTTATCATCAATGACTTTTATTTAATCAGTGACTTATTAGACAATACTTATCAAAAAGGATGTTTTTCTGTATTCAGTAATACAGAAAGACTTAAAGAATAATACGATGTATAAAAAAAATCTTCCATTGGAGTTCAGCAGTTAACATTTGCTGTATTTTTTTCATGTCTCTTGTTTTGTTTACTGATTTTGATCCATTGAAAGTAATAAGACATGAGGCTTGAGCAAAATATTTCAGCATTCATCTGCTAAGAATAACAGTCTCCTACATAAGCATAATACCATTATATCATATCCAGAACCATATTTAAATTTCCCAGTGATCCCAGTAATCCCTTAATGTAGCTGTTTAGTATTTTAGTATTTAGTCTTTTGTATTTGGTATAATTTTCTCTTTATTCTCTTATTTATTTATTTATTTTGGAGACAGAATCTCGCTCTGCCGCCCAGGCTGGAGTGCAGTGGCACGGTCTCAGCTCCCTACAGCTTCCACCTTCTGGGTTCAGGTGATTCTCCTGCCTCAGCCTCCCAAGTAGCTGAGATTACAGGCGTGCACCACCATGCCTGGCTAATTTTTGTATTTTTAGTAGAGACGGGGTTCCACCATCATGGCCAGGCTGGTCTCAAACCCTTGACCTCATGTGATCTGTCTGCCTTGGCCTCCCAAACTGCTGGGATTACAGGCGTGTGCCACCACGCCTGAGTGCTTTATTCTTTGTTGTTGTTGTTTGTTTTTAAGAGGCAGAGTCTTGCTCTGTTGCCCAGGCTGAACTGCAGCAGTGTATCGTAGCTTGCTGTAGCCTTGAACTCCTGGGCTCAAGTGATCCTCCTGCATCAGCCTCCCAAGTAGTGGGGTTAAAGATGCATACCACCTGCCTGGCTTATTTTGTTTTTTGTAGAGATGGGGTCTCTCTGTAGGTGTTGCCCAGGCTGGTCTCAAACTCCTGGCCTCAAGTGATCCTCCCACCTTGGCTTCCCAAAGTGTTGGGATTATAGGTGAGAGCCACCATGCCTGGGCACCTCTTTATTTTCTTAATCTACAAATCTCTTCACAATTTTTTTCTTTTCTTAATTTTGTTTTATTTTTATTTTGTTTTTTGAGACAGAGTCTTGCTCTGTTGTCCAAGCTGGAGTGTAGTGGTGCAGTCTCAGCTCACTGTAACCTCCATCTCTTGGGTTCAAGTGATTTTCGTGCCTCAGCCTTCTGAGTAGCTGGGATTACAGGCGTGGGCAACCACGCCTGGCTAATTTTTTGTATTTTTAGTAGACATGGGGGTTTCTCTTTGTTGGCCATGCTGGTCTTGAACTCCTCAAGTGATCTGCCTGCCTTGGCCTTCCAAAGTGCTGAGATTACAGGTGTGAGCCTCTGCGCCTGGCCTAGTATATTTCTTAGCTGATCTTCAATATGATGAGTAAGATTTCTTTTCCTTTTTTTCTCCCCAGATGTATTCAGAGAGTCATGAATTTTTTTTTTTTTTTTTTTTTTTTTTTTTTTTTTTAAGATGGAGTCTTTCTCTGTCACCTAGGCTGCAGTACAGTAGCACTATCTCAGCTCACTGCAACCTCCACCTCCTGGGCTCAAATGATTCTCGTGCCTCAGCCTCCCAAGTAGCTGGGACTACAGGAGTACACTATCATGTCCAGCTAATTGTTTTGTATTTTCAGTAGAGGTGGGGTTTCACCATGTTGATCAGGCTGGTCTCGAACTCCTGGTCTCAGGTGATCTGCCTGCCTTGGCCTCCCACAGTGCTGGGATTACAGGCATGAGCCACCGCGCCCAGCTAGAATTTTTATTGAATAAATATCTACTAATTTTGCTTATTCTGTTCTACCTTAGCAGTAGGATTCATGAGCTCAAGTTACTGTTCTCTAACTTTACAAGCTTTTTGAAATCTGAGCTTCATTTCATTTCATGTGAATTATAAATTAATTGAGTATTCTTACCGCATCATAAAAGAACAAAAGGACATTTTTGGAGGTGATAGATATGATTGGTACCTTGTGGTGATGTTACGGGTGTACCCTGTGTCTAGAGTCGCCAAAATGTACGCAGAAAGTAGGCAGTTATTTATGTATCAGTTATACCTAAGTAAAGCTCAAAAATTATAAATGAACTGGAACTAATTTTAATTGTCTTTTCTGATTAGGAAGAATCTAAGGTTTATTTTGAATTCCTTACATAATATGAAAGCAAAATTAAGCCTTTGATAGCTTTTTATTTGGGAGAGAATGAGTTTAAATGATTGCTATTTGTCAGAGACACCCTAGTTCTGCATATACAGTCTGTGTAGAGAACTATACAGTGTCATTGACAAATAATCTTGTTTTATTTATTTATTTATTGAGATGGAGTCTCGCTTTGTCACTCAGGCTGGAGTACAGTGGTGCCATCCCAGCTCACTGCAGCTTCGACCTCCCAGGTTCATGTGATTCTCCTGACTCGGCCTCTTGAGTAGCTGGGATTACAGGCACACACCACACCCAGCTAATTTTTGTTTTTGGGACGGAGTCTCACTCTGTTGCCAGGCTGCAGTGCGGTGGCGCTATCTTGGCTCACTGCAACCTCTGCCTCTCGCGTTGAAATGATTCTCCTGCCTCAGCCTCCTGAGTAGCCAGGATTACAGGCGTCTGCCATTGCACCCTGCTAATTTTTGTATTTTCAGTAGAGATGGAGTTTCACCATCTTGGCCTGGCTGGTCTTGTACTCCTGACCTCCTGATTCACCTGCCTCAGCCTCCCAAAGTGCTTGGGGTTACAGGCGTGAGCCACCATGCTTTGCCAATTTTTGTATTTTTAGTAGAGACGGGGTTTCACTATGTTGGTCAGGCTGGTCTCAAACTCCTGACCTCAAGGGATCCACCCACCTCGTGGATTAGAAAGTGCTGGGATTACAGGCATGAGCCACCGCGTCTGGCCTTGTTTTATATTTTTTCTTTTCTGCTAGTGAAAAACCTTACTTCTGCCACATTTGTTAATTTTAACATTTATGAGTTTAGTAGTTAACTTATATATATATTGGACCTTGCTAAAAATTTTATCTGATAAAAGATGAAATGCCCTTATACTTTACTAGTGTAGTGGTGTTTAGTTATACTAAAAGCACTTAATAAAAAATATGTACATATTGTAATAAAAAATTAAATTTTGTTAACATTATGGCTGTTTTTTCTTTTGCTTTTAGTTATACAAAAGATTTAAAATACCAGGATCACCACCTGAGTCAATGGGGAGAGGAAGAGACTGGAATGTTGACTTGATTCCCAAGTTCCTTATGGCTAATGGTAAAGAATTCTAACTTAAATCTCTGACAGTACTTTAATTGCAATTTTACTATCAAAACTAACTTTTGACAGAGAGTACTATTCTGGGTATGAGGAACTGGATTTTGTTGAATGGAACAGCATGGTGAGTAACATGGTCCATTAGATGTCTGGAGTCAATAAGTTAGAAAAGGAGGGAAGGGGTTATGACTTATTAGTAATCGGTTCTGTAGAAACAGATGCTGCTGTGGCATAATACATACCAAGATTGTAAGCCTTTGGCATAGACTTACCTGTTGATGGTTATGACAGTCTTAAATAACTGGGCCTTTTGAAACAGCATTATTTTAATGTTTTTCTAGTTTGTAGGGTTTTTAAATTGTATTTTCATCTTTTTTTTATTTTAGAGGATCTAAGTCTATTTTTCTTTTTCTTTTTTTTTTTTTTTGAGATGGAGTCTCGCTGTGTCTCCCAGGCTGGAGTGCAGTGGCGTGATCTTGGCTCACTGCAAGCTCCGCCTTCTGGGTTCACGCCATTCTCCCGCCTCAGCCTCCCAAGTAGCTGGGACTACAGGCGCCCGCCACCACGCCCAGCTAGTTTTTTGTATTTTTAGTAGAGACGGGGTTTCACCATGTTAGCCAGGATAGTCTCGATCTCCTGACCTCGTGATCCACCCGCCTCGGCCTCCCAAAGTGCTGGGATTACAGGCTTGAGCCACCGCGCCCGGCCTCTTTTTTTTTTTTTTTTTTTGAGACGGAGTCTCGCTCTGTCACCCAGTCTGGAGTGCAGTGGCATGATTTTGGCTCACTGCAACCTGCACCTTCTGGTTCAAGCGATTCTCCTGCCTCAGCCTCCCGAGTAGCTGGGATTACAGGTGTGTGCCACCATGCCCAGCTAATTTTTGTAGTTTTAGTAGAGACGGGGTTTTACCATGTGGGCCAGGCTGGTCACTGACATCAAGTGATCTGCCTGCCTCAGCCTCCCAAGTGCTGTGATTACAGGCTTAGTATTTTTTTAAATTGCTGTAATATTAGTACTGTTTTCTGAGATGACATTGAAGAACTAAATTTTTGGTTATAGGTCTGTTTGTGCACATGAAGCAAAGCATCTGCTATCCTTTTTCCTTGTTTGAGTTTATATTGTTTATATTCTATTGTTTGTTTTTATTAATTTTTTTTTGAGACAGGGACTCTGTCACCCAGGCTGGAGTGTCGTGATGCAATCATAGCTCACTGCAGCCTTGACTTCCTAGGCTCAAGTGATCTTCTCACTTCAGTGTCCTGATTTGCTGGGTGTCTCACCACACTGGGCTAATTTTTTTGTGTTATGATAGAGATGAGGTCTCACTGTGTTGTGTGGGTTGGTCTCGGACACTTGGGCTCAAACAGTCCCTCCTTGGCCTCCCAAAGTGCTGGGATTACAGTTGTGAGCCACCTGTGCCTGGCCAATAATGCTATAATTCCATACCTCATATATCTAATAAATTTTTCATTGCTTTTGCAAAAAGCAAGTTGATAAAATTATTAACCTTTAAGTTGTAATATTAAAAAAACCTATGTATTCAACCTTGAGTAGAAAAAAATAAAAAATAATAAAAACTTCTAATACGCAGTGCAATAAGTATGCATTCTGGTTGTCTTATTTAAAATGTGACTTTGGAGATTATTTTGGGCCAGGCACGGTGGCTCGTGCCTATAATCCCAGCACTTTGGGAGGCCATGGTGGGTGGATTGTTTGAGCTTAGGAGTTTGAGACCAGCCTGGGCAACATGGCAAAACCCCATCTCTACAAAACAATAAAAAAAAAATTAGCCAGACATGGTGGTGCCAGGTACTCGCGAGTGTCAGGCTGGAAGCTTGCATGAGCCCAGGAGCTGAGGTGAGGTTGCAGTGAGCTCGTGATTGTGCCATTGCACTGTAGCCTGGGCAACAGGGAGACTGTGTCTCAAAAAAAAATTATTTTGTTGGAGTTATTGAACACTGTTAGGAAAAATTTGAGAAGCTGTTAGTATTAGTAAATGTTCTTTATAATTTATAGTCTTAAGTTATACTTTGAATTATGTGACTTTTCTAGGTCAGCTGGTTAAGATGCTGCTTTATACAGAGGTAACTCGCTATTTGGATTTTAAAGTGACTGAAGGCAGCTTCGTTTATAAGGGCGGGAAAATCTACAAGGTTCCTTCCACTGAAGCAGAAGCCCTGGCATCTAGTAAGTAGTTTTATTTTCTCCAGTAATTAGTTTTATTTTTCTCAGAATAATGAGATTTTATACTGGAAAAGAGTCTTAGAGAGGACCCAGTCAACAAATATTTATTGAATGTCTATCATGTGCCAGACACTGTTCTAGGCAGTTGGGAACACATCAGTGAACAAAATGTTCAAAAATTCCTACCCATTTGAAGCTTAGAGTTTAAATGATCATCTATAGACCATCTGCCCTGTGGCTGGTGGATCTGAGCTTATCTAGGGTTAATAGTGTTCTTTTCATAGTAATTCATAATGGCTATGCTTTCTGTTGAGTATTTGCTGTGTCTAAAGGCTTTGTATTGAACACTCAATATCATTTTCTTATTTGACTTCTGAAACGTCTCTATGACATAGGGTCTCCTTTTTATAGGTGATGAAACTCAGGCCTAAAATTGCATAGGTAGTAAGTAGCTGGGATAAGTAGCTGGGTTGGAATTGAAATACTGGTAGTGTGGCTTCAGAGCCCCAGTGCTTAATCATGTTACTAAGCTTACCCTACACTATATTACCCAATGTGCCAACAGGAGAAGTACTCGTTCTGATGATGCTCATCTTCTAGTTGGTCTTGTTACTAATCCCCAATATCTTTGATTTTAGGAACTCCTGGTGAGTTTGGAATGAGATACATACATATATATATATATTTTTTTTTTTTTTTTTTTTTTTAAGATGGAATCTCGCTCTGTCACCCAGGCTGGAGTGCAATGGCGTGAGCTCGGCTCACTGCAACCTCTACCTCCCAGGTTCAAGCGATTCTCCTGCCTCACCCTCCTGAGTAGCTGGAACTATAGGCATGTACCAACACGCCCAGCTAATTTTTGTGTTTTTAGTAGAGACGGGTTTTCACCATGTTGGCCAGGCTGGTCTTGAACTCCTGACCTTAGGTGTTTTGTCTGCTTTGGCCTCTCAGAGTGCTGGGATTACAGGCATGAGCCACTGCTCACGGCTGCGCCTGGCCTTGGAATGATTTATTCTCCCCAAGTGCTGGGATTACAGGCACGAGCCACTGCACCCAGTCTTGGAGTGATATTTATTCTCTGCCCAACATTATTTCCTCTGTTGCCTCACCAAAGAGTTCTGGTTAACATTTCCTATTTCAGTGTCTCTCTTAAATAGCAAACACTCTAGAAAATACCTTTTGTTCTTCAAGACGTTTTAGTCCTTGTATGGAGCAGTTTGGGGAAGGATAAATTTGTATAACTAAGGGTAGGTGAGGGCTCCAGGGAACTTAGAAGAGGGGAAGATATAGACTGGGAGAATAGGAAAAGTGCTCATAAGTTCTGTCATAATTATTTTGACATCAGTGCTGAAAAGTTTTCTCATCTGTAAACCTAATTTGAATTATTATGGCAGTTTCCTCTATCTCTATTTACTTCTGATTAGGGGAGAAAATATTCGGTATAAAATATTAAAGACATAGCCAGAAAGTAAAAAATACCGCAAAAATCAGGGCTAGGTTAGGATTGACAATTGGGGAAGGGAAGGAACAATTTCTCATTCAGTTGGGGGTAGTTAGTAGTGTAATCATGGGTTCAAAATTATTTTAAATCTTTTAAATGACTATGAAAGTTTAATCCAAATAAAGTATCTTCATAGAAGTAGGAGTTTGAGTTTGAATAGAATCCTTTTTAACAGTGGCGTGGTGTGGTGGCTCACACTTGTAATCCCATTGCTTTGGGAGGCCATGGTAGGAGGTTTAATTTAGGCCAGGAGTTGAAGACCAGTCCGGGCAATGTAGCAAGACCTTGTTTCTTCAAAAAATAAGAAAATTAGCCAGATGTGGTGATACGTGCCTGTAGTCCCAGGTATTGTGGAGGCTGAGGCAGGAGAGTCGCTCGAGTCCAGGAAATCAAAGCAGCAGTGAGCTGTGATCGCGTCACTGTGCTCCAGCCTGGGTGATAGGGAGGCCCTGCCTCAAAATTTTTTTTAGATAAAAATAAAAAGTAGAATTTCTTTTTTTTTTTTTTTTGGGGGACAAAAGTCGTAGGTTCTTTCTTTTACATTTTCTTTCTTGGAGCTCTTATTTATATTAAAGCTTCAGTTACCTCCTTCATCTAATAGAAATTATCTTTTGACAGTTTTCTCTAATTTTTTCAGATATATAAAACACACAGCTTGAAAGTTAAAAGGTATATTTAGAGTCTTGGTTGCATTCTTACTTTTCTACTTCCATTCTTTCTGACCTGTTAGGTAATCATTTTCTGGTTTATCCTTCTTCTGTGTTTTTTTTTTTTTTTTTTTTTTTTTAAATAAGTGCATATGCTTATGTATATATTTTTAAGGTTAGGCTTATTGAGGTATAATTTATGTACAGTAGAATTCACTTATTTTAGTAAATACTTTTATGCATTTTGACCAAATCACTACACCATATCAGCATCTCTATATCGATGGAAAGGATTTTGAAATCTTGAGTTGCAGGCAAGAAAATTCTAGGCAGAATGAAGGAATGGGGTAAGGAAAGGTGGAGAGGTGGCAGAGTTCAAGAGATGGGTGGATAAGAACAAGTTGTTTTATAATTTTAACAAGAACTCAGTTTTTTGATCACTTATGTGCTAGGCATATATGTATTAAGTACTTTATGTGTATTATCTGACTTTATATAGTTCTTCACTGCAACCCTGTGAGATGCAGGTACAATTATAATATTTTATTTTACAGATGGGAAAGCTGAGGTATAAAAGGAAAGCACGAAGTAGTATAGCTAGTATCTGTTGTGGAGCCAGGTCTGTTTGACTTTAGAATCACACACTCTTTTTTTTTTTTTTTTTTTTTTGATACGGAGTCTCGCTCTGTCGCCCAGGCTGGAGTGCAGTGGCCGGATCTCAGCTCACTGCAAGCTCCGCCTCCCGGGTTCACGCCATTCTCCTGCCTCAGCCTCCCGAGTAGCTGGGACTACAGGCGCCCACCACCTCGCCCGGCTAGTTTTTTGTATTTTTAGTAGAGACAGGGTTTCACTATGGTCTCGATCTCCCGACCTCGTGATCCGCCCACCTCAGCCTCCCAAAGTGCTGGGATTACAGGCGTGAGCCACCGTGCCCGGCCTAGAATCCCACACTCTTAACCACAAGAAATAGTATATTCTTACAGTATATAAAGCTATTAATATATTGCTTTTTAGATATTTTAAAAATCATTACATACCTTCTAATTCTTTTTTTTCCATACTAAATACTTGAGTCTCCTTAGTTTTTTCTCATATAATGTGCTATCTAGATCTCTTGGCCACTTTTTGGAAATTCTCTAATTAGTCAAGATCCTATATATAATATGGCAGCCAGACCAGAGACAGTATCCCAAATGTTTTCTGCTCATTCAGTGTAAACAGGACAGTTACTTTTTCTCCTTTGTCACCCAGGCTAGAGCGCAGTGACACAATTTTGGCTCACTGCAACCTCTGCCTCCTGGATTCAAGCAATTCTCCTGTCTCAACCTCCTGAGTAGCTGGGATTACAAGCTGGGATTACAGGCACATGCCACCAACACCCAGCTAATTTTTTTTTTTCTTGAGACGGAATTTTGCTCTTCTTGCCCAGGCTGGAGTGCAATGGTGTGCTCGTCGCAACCTCTGCCTCCCGGGTTCAAGCAATTCTGTCTCAGCCTCCCGAGTAGCTGGAATTACAGGCATGCGCCGCCATGCCCGGCTAATTTTGTATTTTTAGTAGAGACGGGGTTTCTCCATGTTGGTCAGGCTAGTCTCAAACTCCCAACCTCAGGTGGTCTGCCCACCTTGGCCTCCCAAAGGCTTGGGATTACAGGCGTGAGCCACTGTGCCTGGCCATAATTTTTGTATGTTTTAGTAGAGATGGGGTTTTGCCATATTGGCCAGGCTGGTCTTAAACTCCTAGCCTCAAGTGATCTGCCTACCTCGGCCTCCCAAAGTGCTGGAGTTACAGGTGTGACCCACTGTGCCCGGCCCCAGAACATTTATTATGTATTTATTTTTTTGAAACAGGGTCTCACGCTGTTGCTCTGGCTGGAGTGCAGTGGCACGATCACAGCTCAACGTAGCCTTGACGTCCTGGGCTCAAGCGATCATTCTGCCTTAACCTCCTGAGTAGCTGGGACTATCGGCATACACATGCCTATAATGGTGCATTTTAAAAAATTTTTCGTAGAAGTGAGGTCTTGCTACGCTGTCCAGGTTGGTCTCGAACTCCTGGACTCAAGCAGTTATCTCTCTTCAGCCTCCCAAAATAGTCATATGCCACCATGCATGCCTATAGTGGTATAATTTATTTTTTGTATAAACAGGGTCTTGCTATATTGCCTAGGGGTCTTGAATTCCTGGGCTTAAGCAGTCACCTCTCCTCAGAGTCCCAAAGTTTTAGCACTACAGGCGTGAGCCACTGCACCCAGCCAAGAACATTTATGATTCATGGGAGGAGGTCAAAATACCAACATTAAACAAGAGTTTGGAAGAAGTTAGTTTCAGCCTCTTAGATCACTTTCAGAGATTAAAACTTCAAGACTTGTGACACTTCTGAAACTACTAATAGTCTGTTGTTGAATGGAGGCCATACGGATAACA
This sequence comes from Macaca nemestrina, assembly GCF_043159975.1. Classification (NCBI taxonomy): domain Eukaryota; kingdom Metazoa; phylum Chordata; class Mammalia; order Primates; family Cercopithecidae; genus Macaca; species Macaca nemestrina. The sequence goes on from NC_092133.1 coordinate 138,065,965, forward strand.
TAAATAGCCAAGTAGTTGATTAACATTTATTTTATATGTGATTTTTCTTTCTTTTTTTTTTTTTGAGACTGAGCTTTGCTCTTGTTGCCCAGGCTGGAGTGCAATGGCGGAATCTTGGCTCACTGCAACTTCCAATTCCCAGGTTCAAGAGATTCTCCTGCCTTAGCCTCCCCAAGTGTCTGGGATTACAGGCATGCACCACCACACCTGGCTAATTTTTTGTATTTTTAATAGAGATGGGTTTTACCATGTTGGTCAGGCTGGTCTTGAACTTCTGATCTCAGGTGATCCACATGCCTCAGCCTCCCAAAGTGCTGGGATTACAGGTGTGAACCACCACACCTGGCCTTGTGATAATGTATTATATAATGTGTTCTTACAATCAAGTAAGCTATAGAAAAAGACAGTGCCCCTAAGAAAATGGTAAGGAAGAAAAAATACATTTACAGTACCATACTGGATTTATTGATACTAGAAGTTTAGTGTGTGTGTGTGTATGAGATGAATTGTCTGTCTGAAATGGCGGGCAACTGCAGCTGCAGACCTGAAGTCAGCTGGTACGTTTCAAGGGATTCAACTTTTTCTTGTAATGTCATGACTTTACTTCTTGGGAGCGCTTCAGCATCAGTGGCATTCCCTGTGGGTCCTACATTTTACTCAGTGTTTATGGTGTTGCACTAAACACGATGAAAAATATGCGAGAACAAGGACAGATCACTTTTTACTGTGATAGTTTACTGGAGAGGTGAACTGCTCATGCAGAGATGATTATTGTCACATAGTTTTAAGAGACTCAAACACTTGAGCTCACCACATTAGCGACAAGAGGTGGCTACAGAATTATTAAAGTAGTACAGTATGTACTCCAGTTAATCTTATGCATTTAAGACTTAATACTATATCTTTGTTTACAGTGGCACCATGTTTGGTCTGTGTTTGTGTGCATAAGTTTTGTGATTAAATTTTAACTTTGAAATAGAATTGTGTATATTTATGATAGTAAATAATATCTACATATATTTTATGCATTCATGACATACTTTACTTTTTTCTAATTTTTTTTGATATTTCTATTTTTTTGGTATTTCTAGGCTATGCAGTTCATCTGCAAGTTTTTTCAAATTGTCACAGATCTGCCGGGCTTGTTGCTGCGCATCTGTAATCCTAGCCACTTGGTAGTCTAAGGCAGGAGGATTGCTTGAACCCAGGCGTTTGAGGCTATAGTGTGCTATGATCACACCTGTGAATAGTCACTGCACCTCTAGCCTGGGCGATATATACAAATATAGCAAGACCCTATCTCTTCAAAAAAAAAATCATTTGGCCGGGTACTGTGGCTCATGCCTGTAATCCTAGCACTTTGGGAGGTTGAGGTGGGTGGATCGCTTGAGCCCGGGAGTTTGAGACCACCCTGGGCAACCTAGTAAGACCCCTGTATATCTATAGGAAATAGAAGAAAAATTAGCTGAATAGCCTGTAGTCCCAGCTACTCAGGAGGCTGATGCAGGAGGATTGCTTGAGCCCAGGAAGTTGGTGGCTACAGTGAGCCATGGTTGCACCACTGCACTCTAGTCTGGGTGACAGAGATCTCATCTCAAAAAGGAAAAAAAAAATCAAGTAAAATAAAATGTAGAACTTAAAAAACAAACTTGACTGGGCACAGTGGCTCATGCCTGTAATCCCAGCACTTTGGGAGGCTGAGGCAGGCGGATCACTTGAGTTAGGGAGTTTGAGACCAGCCTGTCCAACATGGTGAAACTCCATCTCTACTAAAAATACAAAAGAAATTAGCCAGGTCTGGTGGTGCATGCCTGTAATCCTAGCTACTTGGGACACTTACGTGGGAGTATTGCTTGAACCTGGGAGGCAGAGGTTGCAGTGAGCTGAAATCGCGCCACTGCACACTCCAGCCTGGGTGATAGAGTGAGACTCTGTCTAAAAAAAAAAAAAAAATCAGTACATTTATTGACAAGAAAAAATCTACATCAAGCTTGTCTAGTATGTGGCCCAGGGTAGCTTTGAATGCAGCCCAGCAGAAATTTGTTAAGTTTCTTAAAACATTATGAGTTTGTTTTCCACAATTTTTTTAAAGCTTATAGCTATCGTTAGTGTTAGTGTATTTTTTGTGTGGCCCAGGGCAATTTTTTTCTTCCATTGTGGCCCAGGGAAGCCAAAAAGTTGGACACCTCTGATCTACATATAAAGTGGCAGTTCAGACGTGTTACTCAAGGAACAACTGTAAATACAGAAAGGCATATCCGATGGTGATACATTGCTGTGGGGAAAGAGGAAGGAGGGAGTGTGAGAAGGATGCTTTAAATAAGGTGATCTGGGATGGCATCAGCATAGATAAATAGTAGTTGTAAGAAATTACACAGTAGGACTAGGTGCAGTGGCTCACACCTGTGGTTCCAACACTTTAGGAGCCTGGGCAACATGATGAGACCTTGTTTCTATGGAAAAAAAAATTAAACACAGTAGGAAACACATTGATTTGAACTTTTTCAATTAGGAATTTTTCAGAATGAGCACTGGGTGTCTGGAGTGCTTGTAATACAATTATATCTGGTTCTAGTGCCATAACAGCTAGTCATTGAGACCACTATTTGGCGCCATGCATAGCAACATGGAATTAAGGGATGGAAAAACAGCTAGGACGTCTCTCTGTGCTGTGTAAAACGGGAGCGGCACTGATTTCTGTCCCTCTCTGGGTAAGGATCAGGTAATGGAGGAAAAATAAAGGAGAGGAAAGAGAAGGGAACATGATAGATTTTGATTTTGATTAAAACAGAAGTTGGTAACAGCAACTCAAGTTTCTATTAAATAAACAAAAGTTGGGAGATACTCCAAAATAACTGTTAGTAATAGCTTTAGGTTCTGACAGGCTGTGCCGACCGGAATATGATACCTAAGTTTTAATTGCATTGAAATAGTGATTCATGTTTCCTTTTGCCTGTCTTACACCCAGCTCTGACAACTACACCTGTGTCTTAAGGATGGTGCTGATGTGGTAATAGGATATTTCTATTCAGCCTTATGCCTTTAATATGTGTACATTCCGTCCATTTAAAATGCTGAGTTGTAAATCTTAATGTTAAAAAAATTAAACGTAGTCAGTTGTCATTAATAGCCTCATGTTTCTTTTTTCTTTTTTTTTTTTTTTTTTTTTTTGAGATGGAGTCTCGCTTTTGTTGCCCAGGCTGGAGTGCAATGGCGCAATCTCGGCTCAGTGCAATCTCCGACTCCTGGGTTAAAGTGATTCTCCTGCTCCAGCCTTCCACGTAGCTGGGATTACAGGCGTGCTCCACCACACCCAGCTAATTTTGTATTTTTAGTAGAGACGGGGTTTCACCATGTTGGTCAGGCTGGTCTTGAACTCCTGACCTCAAGGGATCCACCCGCCTTAGCCTCCCAAAGTGTTGGGATTAGAGGCGTGAGCCACCACGACCCGACCAGCCTCATGGTTTTAATTTTCAGTTTTGTTGGGTGGAAAATGATCTTGGCTGTAATATTAAATCTATCAAAACATTAAGCTGTCAATAGAAACGTTTGAGAGTTTGTTTTTAAAACTGTAGTTGTATTTTAAAAATAGCTATACAGCTTAGGAAAGGGGGGAGAAGGGAGATAAAACCAGAAAATTTTCTTTTTTATTGGCTATTTGTCTATCATCTATGATTAGTTGAAATACAGCCTAGTAGTAAAAGCTGAGGATTTATAAAGTGGTCATTTGTGGCTTCTTCTGTTTTTTAGTGTAAAATGCAGTGAATTGGTTGCTTATGTAGGACTTCAGTAAAGTAAGTGACTAGCAGCAGCAGCATCATGTAAATTTTACTGAGGTCAATTTGTTCTTGGTATCTTAAACTGTTATCATAAAATGCCCAGTTGTATCTTAGCATACAGAGGCAGAAAAGGAAGAGCATTCAGAATTTAGGCAATTGCCTGAGTGTAGATCACAGTTGTCAAAGGAAGACTCTTCAGATGGATGGCTTCATGGATACTTGTTCAGAGTCACATTTACCTTGTACCTAGTAAGAAACAAATTTGACATTTTTCATTCACTTAGGTTCTGGTTTTAATTACTTGTAATTGTATAGTAAAATTGAAGACTTTATAAGTGACCTGTTATAATGGAGTCAGTTTATCTTAAAGTGTTGTGAAACTGGAAGCCATGCTGTGTAAACTCCCATATCTTAAATTGCATACTGCATTTGGTCAGGCGCGGAGGCTCATGCCTGTAATCCCAGCACTTTGGGAGGCTGCGGTGAGCGGATCACCTGAGGTCAGGAGTTTGAGACCAGCTTAACATGGTGTAAACCTTGTCTCTACTAAAAGCACAAAAATTAGCTGGGCATAATGGTGGTCGCGTATAATCCCAGCTACTCGGGAGGCTGAGACAGGAGAATCACTTGAACCCGTGAGGCAGAGGTTGCAGTGAGCTGAGATCGCGCCATGGCACTCTAGCCTAGGTGACAGAGCAAGACTCCATCCAAAAAAAAAAAAAAAATTGCATCCTGCATCTGCAGTTGATAACATGGCATGTGTAAACTTTGCTCTCATACTTTGTTCTCCTCAATGTCTGATTGTGAATGTGCTTTGTGAAAAATACTTTCTTATTTAGGCCTAATGGGACTGTTTGAAAAACGTCGCTTCAGGAAATTCCTAGTGTATGTCGCCAACTTCGATGAAAAAGATCCAAGAACTTTTGAAGGCATTGATCCTAAGAAGACCACAATGCGAGAGGTGTATAAGAAATTTGATTTGGGTCAAGATGTTATAGATTTTACTGGGCATGCTCTTGCACTTTATAGAACTGATGAGTAAGTATTTTGGTTTTCAGATTTGTATTTTTCTTGAAATTCTCACTAAATTTCCCAATTCTTCCAAGTGGAAATTCTAACAAAACAAACACTTAGCCATATTACACTATGAAGGCAGAGGTTCTAGTTGGAATTAGTTGTTTGGACCTCTTAAGTGACATATAAAGGCAGAGGCCGGGCGCCGTGGCTCACGCCTGTCATCCCAGCACTTTAGGAGGCCAAGTTGGCTGGATCATTTGAGGTTAGGAGTTCAAGACCAGCCTGGCCAACATGGCGAAACCCCCTCTCCAATAAAAATACAAAAATTAGCTGGGAGGTAGTGGTGCGCATCTGTAATTCCAGCTACTTGGGAGGCTGAGGCAGAAGAATCACTTGAGCCTGGGAGGTGTAAGTTGTGGTGAGCCGAGATTGCACCACTGCACTCCAGTCTAGGTGACAGAGTGAGACCCTGTCTCAAAAAACAAAAAAAAAAAAACAAAATGAAGATAGTGGATTGAAATCTCTTCAGAAAAAATTATAAATTGAACATCATGAATGAAGACTGAAACCCTTTCCTAATACTCATTTCCTTTTCTCCAGCTACTTAGATCAACCATGTTATGAAACCATTAATAGAATTAAACTTTACAGTGAGTCTTTGGCAAGATATGGCAAAAGCCCATACCTTTATCCACTCTATGGCCTTGGAGAACTGCCCCAAGGATTTGCAAGGTAAGAGCCTATGTTTAACCTATTAGCTAAAACCTCACTGATCCAAAACCTCGTCTTCAACATAATGTGTATATGAGATATAATTTAAATAATGAGATGAGATCAGTCTATGAGTTATACGATGCTTTTTGTTTTTATTGAAATAAAATTAACATATAACAATATGCACGGATCTTCAGTTAAAAAAAAAATCCAGTTTTATACAACTGTAGCTGATGTGCTCTTGTAAGCGCCAACTCCTGGCTGGAGGCCAGCCAACACAAAACCAGCGCACTTAACAAAAATACAACCAAGGACCTTCACAGAATCTACTTCACACTCCTACTACCTCCACTGGAGTAAGTGCTGGTATCCATGGCTGAGAGACCTGGAGACAGATCACATAACAGGACTCTTTGCAGATATTCCCCAGTATCAGCTTGGAGCCTGGTATCTCCACTGGGCGGCTAGATCCAGAAGAGAAATAACAATCACTGCAGTTTGGCTCTCAGGAATCCCCATCCCTAAGGGAAAGGGGAGAGCACCACATCAAGGGAGCACCCCTGGGGGACAAAAGAATCTAAACAGCAGCCCTTGAGTTCCAGATCTTCCCTCTGACATAGTTTACCCAAATGAGAAGGAACTGGAAGAACAACTGGGGTTATATGACAAAACAGGGTTCTTTGACACCCTGAAAAGGTCAACTAGCTCACCAGCAATGGATCTAAACCAAGACAAAAATCTCTGAATTGCCAGTAAAAGAATTCACAGGGTCATTATTAAGCCAATCAAGGAGGCACCAAAGAAAGGTGAAGTTCAACTTAGCAAAATAAAAAAAAAGATACAGGATATAAATGGAAAAATTTCCAGTGAAATAGCATAAATAATCACAACTTCTGACAATCAAGGACACATTTAGAGAAATGCAAAATGCAATGGAAAGTCTCAGCAATAGAATTGAATAAGTAGAAGAAAGAATTTCAGAGTTCAAAGGCAAGGCTTTTGAATTAGCCCAATCTGACAAAGACAAAAAAAAAAAACAAAAAACACAGCCTCCAATAACTTTGTTAAACGACCAAGCCTAAGAATAATCGGTGTTCCCAAGGAAGAAGAGGAATCTAAAAGTTTGGAAAACAAATTTGAGGGAATAATTGAAAACATCCCCGGCCTTGCTAGAGATCTAGACATCCAAATACAAGAAGCTTAAAGAACACCTGGGAAATTCATCGCAAAAAGATCATCGCCTAGGCACATAGTCATCAGGTTATCTAAAGTCAAGATGAAGGAAAGTGAGGTGTGAAATCTTCAGAGCTGTGAGGCAAAAGCCTCAGGTAACCTATAAAGGAAAACCTATCAGATTAACAGATTTCTCAGCAGAAACCCTAAAAGCTAGAAGGGATTGGGGTCCTATCTTTAGCCTCCTTAAAACAGTTATCAGCCAAGAATTTTGTATCCAGTGAAACAAAGCTGCATAAATGAAGGGAAGTAGTCTTTTTCACACCAACAAGTGCTGAGAGAATTCGCCACTACCAAGCCAGCACTACAAGAACTACTAAAAGGAGCTCCAAATCTTGAAACAAATTATCAGAATACCAAAATTGAATCTGCTTAAAGCATAAATCACATAGGACCTATAAAACAGTAACACAGTGAAGAAAAAAAAACCAAGGTGTTCAGGCAAACAAATAGCATGATGAATAGAATAGTACCTCAGATCCCAATACTAATGTTGAATATAAATGGCCTACATGCTCCGCTTTAAAGATACAGAATAGCAGAATGGATTAAGAACTCACCAACCAAGTATCTGCTGTCTTCAAGAGATTCACCAGACACACATGGACTCATAAACTTAAGGTAAAGGGGTGGAAAAATATATTTCATGTAAATGGACACCAGAAGCGAGCAGGAGTAGCTATTCTTGTATTTTTTCATTTTATAAATAATATATATATTAAAAAAAAATCAGTTTGATAAATGTATAGACCTATCCCTGTCCTGGGTTTAACTAAAACCTGAGTGAAGGTATAGAACATTTTCCTCACCCCATAAAGTTCCCTTGTGTCACCTCATAATGAATACTGTTCCCCACCCCCAGCAACTAAATCTGTGATTTCTGTCACTATACATTACTTTTGCTTGTTTTCAAAGTTCAGGTGAAAGGAATAATACACTATGTTCCCATTTGTGTCTTTTTCATATTTTTGAGATTCATCCATATTGGTGCATGTGCCATTAATTCTTTTGTGTTTTGAGATGGAGTTTTGCTCTTGTTGCCCAGGCTGGAGTGCAGTGGTGAAAGCTCACTGCAACCTCCTGCCTCAGCCTCCCAAGGAGCTGGGATTACAGGCATGCGCCACCACACCCAGCTAATTTTTTGTATGTAGTAGTAACGGGGTTTCACCATGTTGGTCAGGTCTTGAACTCCTGATCTCAGGTGATCCACCCGCCTTGGCCTCCCAATGTGCTGGGATTACAGGTGTGAGCCATTGCGCCTGGCCAATTCTTTTTTTTTAATTGTTGAGTAGAATTCCATTATATAAATTATATGAACATACAATTCTGCTTTTGGTGGACATCTAGTTCATTTTCAGTTTTTGGCTGTTATGAATGAAGGCACTGAAATTTTCATGTAAAAGTCTTTCTGTGGGGATATAGGTTTTCATTTCTTCTGGGTAAATACCGGGAGTGAAATTGCTGACTGATATGGCAGACAGAAGTCTGACTTCATACGAAACTGTAAAACAGTGTTCTGGAGTGGTTGTGTCGTTGTGTATACACTCAGCAGTGTGTGAGAGTTCTAGTTGCTTCACATCCTTGTCAACATTTAGTATTGTCTTTTTAATTTTAATTGCCCAAGTGGGTGTGCAATGCTATCTCATTATGGTTTTAATTTGCATTTCTTGACTCATGTTGCTCACCTTTTCATGAGCTTATTGACCATTTGTATAATTTTGTGCTGTGATTATTCAAGTCTTTTGCACATTTCTAAAGATTGGTTTGTCTATTTTTGACTTGTAGGAGATCTTGGTGTATTCTGGGGGCAAGTCTTTTGTCATATATGTATTTTTAAGAATATTTTCTCCCAGTTTATGGCTGGTCTTTTGATAAGCATAAGTGTTAACTATGTTTTTGAGACAGAGTCTTGCTCTGTCACCCAGTCTAGAGTGCATTGGTACGATCTTGGCTCACTACAACCTCTGCCTCCCAGGTTCAAGCAATTCTCGTGTCTCAGCCTCCTGAGTAGCTGAGACTACATGCGTGCGCCACCACGCCTGGCTAATTTTTGTATTTTGAGTACATATGGAGTTTTGCCATATTGACCAGGCTGGTCTCTAACTCCTGACCTCAAGTGATCCTCCTGCCTTGGCTTCCCAAAGTGCTGGGATTACAGGCGTGAGCCACAGCGCCTGGCCTAGAAGTGTTGCATTTTGATGAAGTCCAGTATATTTAAAAAAAAAAAATTTTTTTAAATGTTTATAGCCTTTTGAGTCCTATTTTAGAAGTCTTTTACTTGCCCCCAAGGGCACAGAAATACTCTCCTATTGTCTTTTTTTTTTTTTTTTTAAGAAGTTGTATAATTTTACTTGTGCATTTAAATCTGATTCATCTTGAAACAGTGTTGGTGTGTGGGATGAGGTAAAACTTGAGGTTCACTTGAAGTTTATTCTTTTTTTTTTATATACCAATATTTAGTTGTTTTAGCTGCATCTGTTGGAAAGACTTCCTTTTTTCTAGGTGGTCTTGGTGCTTTGTGGGAGATCAGTTGGCTATGTATGAGTTCGTTTTGGGACTCAGTTTTATTTCAGTGATTTGTATTTCCTATGCCAGTACTACACTGTCTGGATAATTATAGTTTTATATTAAGTCTTGAAGTAGGTGATAACACTTTCTCCAACTTTTTCTTCAGAATTTGTTTTGGCTGTTCTAGGTCCTTTGCATTTCCATATGCATTTTTAAAATCAGGTTGTCAATTTCTAGGAAAAATGCTTGCTGGGATTTTGGTATTGAGTTAAATCTGTAGATCAGTTTGGAGAAAATGATCATCTTAATTATGCTGAGTCTGCCAGTTCATAAATATGATTGTTCTCCATGTATTTAGGTTTTCTTCTCAGCAGTGTTTTATAGCTTTCATTGTAGAGATCTATCACATTTTTGTTCAGATCTCTTTGTATTGATGCTGCTGTTAATGGAATTGTCTTTTGTGTTGAAATTGTTGGCTGCTAGTATACAGAAATATTTGTATGTTGACGTTGTATGCTATGATCTTATACTTAAGTTTTACTAGTTCACTTACTAGTTTTTCTAGTTTTATATATTTCTTAGAATCTTCCTTCTACACGGTCATGTCATCTGTGAATAAAGAGATTCTTCTCTTACCACTTTTATGTGTTTTTTCCCCCACTTACCTTTATTGCACTTGTTAGGACTTCCTGATAACGTTGCAGTGATGAGAATGGATGTCCTTGCTTTGTTACCAGTCTTATGGGGAATCTAGTAAATGTTTTACTATTAAATATGTTTTGTATAGTTTCTTTTTTTTTTTTTTTTTGGTAGATGGTTTTGTCACATTAAGTTCCCTTATATTTATAGTTTGGTCTTTTTTTTTTTTTTCTTTGAGACATGGTCTCACCCTGTCACCCAGGCTGGAGTGCAGTGGCATGATCTTGGCTCATTGCAACCTCTGCCTCCTGGGCTAAAGGGATCCTCCTATCTCAGCCTCTTGAGTAGCAGGGACTACAGGCATGCACCACACCTGGCTAACTTCTGTATTTTTGTAGAGATGGAGTCTCATCATGTTGCCCAGGCTGGTGTCGAACTTCTGGGCTTAAGTGAGCATGGTGGCTCATACCTGCAATTCCAAATTCCAGCACTTTGGGAGGGTGAAGAAGGTGGATCACTTGAAGTCCAGGGGTTTGAGACCAGCCTGGGCAACTTGGCAAAACCCTGTCTCCAGAAAAACACAAAAAATTAGCTGGGTGTGGTGATGCATGCCTGTAGTCCAGCTATTCGGGAGGCTGAGGTGGGAGGATCCCTTGAGCCTGGGAGGTTGAGGCTGCAGTGAGCCGTGATCTTAGGACTGCATTTTAGTCTGTGACAGAGCAGGACCCTGTCTCTTACAAAAAGAAAAAGTATCAAACTTTTTTTTCCCCTTTCTGTGCTTCATATTGGAGAATGCCTCTTCATGTGGCTTCAAGTTCACTGACCTTTTCTGCTATTTTCAATAGGCTGTTAATCTCATTCAGTGATTTTTAATTTTTTTATACTGTCTAGATCTAGAGTTTCCGTTTTTTATAATTTTCTTTTTTCTTTTTTTTTTTTCGAGACGGAGTCGCCCAGGCTAAAGTGCAGTGGCGCGATCTCGGCTCACTGCAACCTCTGCCTCCCAGGTTCAAGCGATTCTGCTGCCTCAGCCTCCTGAGTAGCTGGGATTACAGGCACGCGCCACCACGCCTGGCTAATTTTGTATTTTTAGTAGAGACGGGGTTTCTCCATGTTGGCCAGGATGGTCTCATCTCCTGACCTTGTGATCCGCCTGCCTCAGCCTCCCAAAGTGCTGGATTTACAGGCATGAATCACCATGCTCGGCCTATAGTTTTCATTTTTGTGATATTCTCTATTTACTCGACTCTTTGAGTACATTTATAACATATTTATCCTTGAATATGTATCTTTGAACAAGGATATTCTTGAACATATTCTTGAACACATAATAATATCCTTGAGCATATTTATAATAGCTGCTTTTAAACTCCTGCATATTTTAACATTGGGCATCTGTTTTTATTATTTGTCTTTCTGTTTTCTTTGGATCACAGTTTTCTGTTTCTTCCCATGTCTAGTAATTTTGGATTGTACACTGGACACATGATAGTTTGTTGAGATGCTGGATTCTTCTTCTGAAAAGTTGGTTTTGGTTTGAGTAGGCAGTTGAATTATTGACTGTTCATCTTGCATTGGTGGAGACTGGATTTTACACCTTGTTAAAGTGGGTCTTTTTTAGTTTTTCCTTTTGTTGTTTGCTGATTTTTTTTTTAAACACAATTACTTTATTGATTTCTTACAATCAGATACTGCCAACTAGCATTGCTTCTACTCATGCATCATTAAAAGCAAATGATATTTCCTCCTTGGTATTTTTAAATAATACATTATACAATAAAGTTAGAACTTAAAATGCACCCTTATTAATTAAGTAAACTGGTAATTTGTTTAAAAAAGCATAACTAATAATTTGGTTCCTTTCTTCATAAAATGGAAATTTCTCCTGATAGTCTTGAGGTTATCATTAAGAGTAGTGCAAAGTGTAGCACACACATATAGTTTCATCTAGAAAGGTGTGTCTCTTACACAACTTAATTAAACAAAATGCACATTAACAAAGTGCATACAGTCAATACATGAAAGAAAGCATGTTTCAATTACAAGGCAGCCCTTCGGGCCACCATATTATTTAGGTTTTGCATGATCATTTATGGCATTATAGATTAATTATACATAGCATACCTTTATACTTTTTTTTGTTATACTTTTTCTGGGATACATGTGCAGAACGTGCAGGTTTGTTACATGGTATACATGTGCCATGGTGGTTTGTTGTGCTTATCAACTCATCATCTACATTAGGTACTTCTAATGCTGTCCCTTCCTATCCCCCTATCCCCTGACAGGCCCTGGTGTGTGATGTCCCCCTCCCTGTGTCCATGTGTTCTCATTGTTCAACTCTGACTTATGAATGAGAACATGTGTTTGGTTTTCTATTCCTGTGTTATTTAACTGAGAATGATGGTTTCCAGCTTCATCCATGTCCCTGCAATGGACATGAACTCATCCTTTTTTATGGCTGCATAGTATTCCATGGTATATATGTGCCACATTTTCTTTCTCCAGTCTATCATTGATGGGCGTTTGGGTTGGTTCCAAGTCTTTGCTATTGTGAACAGTGCTTCAATAAATGTACATGTGCATGTGCCTTTATAGTAGAATGATTTATAATCCTTTGGGTATATACCCAGTAATGGGATTGCTGGGTCAAATGGTATTTCTGGTTCTAGATCCTTGAGGAATCGCCGCACTGTCTTCCATAATGGTTGAACTAATTTACACTCCCACTAACAGTGTAAAAGTATTCCTATTTCTCCACATCCTCTCCAGCATCTGCTGTTTCCTGACTTTTTAACGATCGCCATTCCAACTGGCGTGAGATGGTTTCTCGTGGTTTTGTGGGTTTGATTTGTATTTCTCTAATGACCAGTGATGATGAGCTTTTTTTCATACGTTTGTTGGCTGCATAAATGTCTTCTTTTGTGAGGTGACTGTTTTGAGATGGAGTCTTGTTCTGTCACCCAGGCTGGAGTGCAATGGCATGATCTTGGCTCACTGCAACTTCCTCCTCCTGGGTTTAAGTGATTCTCTCACTTCAGCCTCCCAAGTAGCTGGGATTACAGGCACCTGCCATCATGCCTGGCTGATTTTTGTATTTTTTTGTAGAGATAGGGTTTCACCATGTTGGCCACACTGGTCTTGAACTCCTGACCTCAGGTGATCCACCTGCCTCGGCCTTTCAAAGTGCTGGGATTGCAGGCATGATGAACCACCGTGCCTGGCACAACTTTCATGCATTTTAACCCTGAAGGCAAGGAAAGTAATTGTTGCTTGAAAAAATTATTCTAGGTAGCCATTTGGTTTGTATCTGGAGCTTCCATGAATTTAGTGTCTACCAAGTCGGAATCATTAGCTTGAGTCGGTGAATCAGATACGTGACACATTTCACAGTGACTGTTTGCCAAGTCCTGGCAATGCCTCTTCTTCCACAGTCTGCCAGATGAAGCATTTCCAGGATTACCCTTCTGTGTGGTTTTCTTTTTTAATGTTTTTTTGCTGGATTAACTGTTATCACATTATTTCCTGTTCTCTCCTCTTCTGTGGCCTTCCATTTTAATTATTCATAAATCCTTTCAGAATATCCTCAGAGAGCTCCATAGGGGGAAGTTTTGGAGATGGAAAATCCAAGGGAGGAAGATTGGGGATTGGAATGTCCTTGGCTTTCCTGGTATTTGCTGCAGACTTCTATCAGGATGAAGAGGCTGTAGCAGTTTCTGAATGTGGTGGCAAGCTCCATAACTGACTTTTCTACAAAATCAGCATCTACATCCAGCTCCTTTTCTATTGGACTTTTTAGAAGTCTGGCCTTTTCAGCCTTTAGTTGTTTACTTTCTTAATCTTTCATTCTCAGCCACAAGGAATTCTACATGCCTCTTCAAATCTGCTTCTCTATATTGTTTTATCTTTTGGGCCTTTGCTTCCAATACATGGCTCTGCTGGCTCACTCTTTTGCTGAAGTAAAAGTAGTAGCCTGTCTGGATCCCTGTCAAAGATCCCTTGAATCTCAGGCAGGCATTTCTCTGTGAAAGGGCTGTACTTCTGAGAAAGGGGGCTCTGGCCCTCTGCATCCTCAGCAGAGGGTTTGTGAGATGGCTAGCTACATCCTGTGTTCTGCTGGGCTTCCTTTTTTTTTTTTTTTTTTTAAACATTTTAAAAAATTTATTTTTTGAGATTGAGTCTTGTTCTTTCGCCCAGGCTGGAGTGCAGTGGCGCGATCTCGGCTCACTGCAAGCTCCGCCTCCCGGGTTCCCGCCATTCTCCTGCCTCAGCCTCCCGAGTAGCTGGGACTACAGGCGCCCGCCACCGTGCCCGGCTAATTTTTTGTATTTTTAGTAGAGATGGGATTTCACCGTGTTAGCCAGGATGGTCTCGATCTCCTGACCTCGTGATCCGCCTGCCTCGGCCTCCCAAAGTGCTGGGATTACAAGCGTGAGCCACCGCGCTCGGCCTGGGGTTTCAATCTTTCTTTACGCTGGGCCCTTTTCCACCTCTCTTGAATGAGGAAGCGCTGTTTCCTATCCCTTTGCAATTCCAGCCAAAGATGAGCCTGCTCAGACTGTCAGCTTCACAAGGCTTCCGAAGGATTTGCTGCAGCCTTTTTGTGACAAGAAATGAAATAGCTTCTTTGTAGTTGCTAATGGTCTGCTCATCAGCTCTGTTGATGAGCCAGGTTGAGGGATCCATTATTTCCATAGACCCCGGGGTAAGCGGCAGCCTTAGGAAGGTGAGTGGTGGCGCAGGGGAACACGGAGGGGACTGCAGGGAAGCGAGATGCAGCCACAGAGACTGCAGCCCCTCTCTGCACCCCAAGAGCCAGCAGTGGGCGCAGAGGGAGCAACAGCCTCGCCACTCCCTCCTCCAGCACTGCTCCACGGGCCTGCCATCTGTGCTGCTGCCGCTGCCGCTGCCGCTGCCACGCACGGCGCCACGATGTCACACGCGCAAGTGGCCTTCTGCTGATTCTTAAACGTTACTCCTCTGGAGTAAGCAAGCTCCTTTGAACATGGCAATTTTAAACTTCAAACTTCACATTTTTTCTTCTGCCCATCCTCTATAATCTCTCCTAACCTCTTTGAGCCTTTCAGCTGTTTCTTTCTGGTGGATTCCGTGGCTTCTCCCTCCTGTAGAAGCACTTTTGGAGGTAGTTAAGGATTTGAATAGATTTTATCATAGATTTGTTGGCTCCTTCTTTTGAGGCTCCCTCTTTTGTGAAAATTTTCCCTACAATTTTCATCTCCTTTGGCCACCCCAAATTCTGTCACATCTCAAATCAATAAGACTGCAGGCGCTGTGCTTCTGTTCTAGCTGTGCCATGTTGCAATGACTAGGGAAGTTGCTGCCTGAGGGGAAAACCCTATAAACCACATAAAGATCTCACCCAGTTCATTCCTTTCAAGAGTCTTTTCAGTCTCCAGTTTTTGCTGCTTTAAGTCGTTCTCCAGTGCTGCCTTTTTTCCCCCCTTTATGACAATCTTTTTTTGAGACAGCATTTTGCTTTGTTACCTGGGCTAGAGTGCAGTGGTGTGATCACAGCTTACTGCAGCCTCGACCTCTCAGGCTCAAGTGATACTGCCACTTCAGCATTCCAGGTAGCTGGGACTACAGATGAGCGCCACCGTGCCTGGTTAATTTTTGTATTTTTTGTAGAAACAGGGTTTCACCATGTTGCCCATGCTGGTCTCAAAACTCCTGCGCTGAAGCCATCTGCTGACCTCGGCCTCCCAAAGTGGTGGCATTAGGCGTGAACCACTGCCTCCAGTTCCTTCTGACAGTGTTTTAAGTCCATAGTTTTATTTATATGCCAGAGGATTAGACGAATATAGCTATTACTGGTCAGCCGTTCCCCTGACCTTGCCCTTGCCCTTCCCCTGAACGTGAATCCAGAGAAATGGCAGATTTGCCTCTCATGTGGATAGTCCCACAACTGCACAAGGCCATTTTAGAACACACACACACACACACACAAGGAAAAACAGGAGAATTAGACAGTGTGGGTTTTTGGGAAAGAGCCGATTTTAGTTGAAGAAGCAGAGTAAAACCCAGACATGGCATGGCTTTAGACTTTAGCCTCACCAGTCTTGCGAACCTCCTGTCCAGGAGGGCCATTAGTGTCTCAGGTCTACTCAGTGTGAACCCCAAGGTCCTTCCCACCCGGAAGAGCCATCCGTCAGGGTGAGCTGAGGGATAAGCTGTGGAAGCAGAGCTGCTGCAGCCGAGAGGAACTGTTCTGGTGGTTGGTTAGCAAGCAGGAGAGTGAAAGGGGAGAAGAAAACCGTGTATGGGGGTTGAATGCCTCCAGCCAAAGATGATGAGGTGTACAGGTCTCTTACTACTAGGGAGTGTATCTGAGTCACACAGCACCAAAGTGTGTTACTGGTGGAAGGTATCCCAGTCACAGGCACCAAAATATGTTATCGCGCTGAGATGAATCCGTACGGGTCTGCAGCAACCTCACTTCTTTTCTCCTCAGAAGAAAGAATGACCTAGGGGCATAAGGCAGAAGGAGAGACTGAAGCAAGTTTTAGAGCAGGAGTGAACATTTATGAAGAAGCTTTAGAGCAGGAATGAAAGGAAGGGAAGAAAGTGCAGTTGGAGGAGGGCCAAGTGGGCAGCTGGAAAGACAAGTGCCTGGTTAGCGATTTTTTTTGACTTGGTATTTACAACTGTGATTATCAGTTTGTGTTTTTGACTGTTTTCATGCTTTAATCACTTTAAAGCTGACATCTTTCTAGAAGGAAATTGAACAAATGTATATTACCTATAACTCATTAAGATCTAAGGAAGGGGACTTTAGGAGTTGAAACAATTATATATTAATTGGGATTTAAAAAATTTTCCAGGCTAAGTGCTATTTATGGAGGTACCTATATGCTGAATAAACCCATTGAAGAAATCATTGTGCAGAATGGAAAAGTAATTGGTGTAAAATCTGAAGGAGAAGTAAGTAGCTTTTAAAATGAAAAAAATACTGTGTTCTTGTGAAGAAAATTGTGTATTGTAAATATTTATTTTGGTGTGGACACTGATGCATATGATTTCTGTATGGGAAGTTAGTATTTATCGTGACTAAGGACTAATTACAGTTGCTGTGCTTTGTTTTAAAAAACATCTTTTTTTGTTGTCAGTTGTTATTTTAATAATAAAATATGCATTATAGGGAAGCTCTAAATAGTAAGTATTCTGTATTTGTAGAGTTTGGGTTGTGCCTGTCTCCCAAATTTTCATTTAAATTGAACTATACTTGCCACCTACATGGGTGGGGTTTTGAGCAGTGTTTCTCAAATTTGAATTATATATAAAGTGTCATTAATCTGGTTCTATTGCATGTTCTAATCAGTAGGTCTGAGAAGGCTCTGCATTTTCTTGAAACCTCTCGGGTGATGTGGATGCCGCTGAAAAAAAAATTACAAGGAAAAAAAAAGATCTGTTTCCCTTTATCACCATATGAATTAATTCTTCTGCCATTTGACACTGTTAATATCTGCAACAGTTCTTGCAGTAGAGGACGCACTTCAAAGTGCACTATTTTACTGTCTCACTGGAATTCTAAAAATCTAAGCTTTATCTTTTTAATATTAAGCTGTGTGGGAATGTAGAAACCTGGGTGGTGGGGTGGGGGGCATTTTCAATTGTTTAGGTCTCACTGGAAATGAAAGTTTGAGATCAGAGTTTGGTAGCTAGTGTAAGGGGACAATGAGTAAGGGAGAGAAAATACAGGACTGACTTAGGGCAAAAAAAGCCTGATAATAATTTGTGAAGCACATTTTCAACCTCTTTATTCCTTACAAGAATCCTAAGAGGCAGGTATTACGTCCAGGTTATACCTGGAGGCTTAAATTAAGAAACATCTACAAGGGCACACAATTCAATGAATGGCTGAGGTAGAATTGGAATCAAGGTGTTCCGCACCCACAGCCCTCAGTCGTGATACACCTGAGGATGTAAATTCCTGTGCTGGGTGATGTTAGGTTTGTGTGTTTTATCTACTAAAATGTTATTTAATTATTTATTTGAGACATCAAATCGTTTTGCTCTGCCGCTCAGGCTGGAGTATAGTAGCGTGATCTCAGCTCATTTCAACCTCCACCTCCCATGTTCAAGTGATTCTCCTACCTCAGCCTCCTGAGCAGTGGGAATTACAGGTGCATGCTACCACACGTAGCTAATTTTGTATTTTTTAGTAGAGAAGGGGTTTCACCATTTTGGCTAGGCTGGTCTTGAACTCCCGGCCTCAAGTGATTCACCCGCCTCAGCCTCCCAAAGTGTTGGGATTACAGGCATGAGCCACTGTGCCTGGCCTTCTAAACTGTTACTTAATTGGGTCTTTTGAACATATATTTTAGGCAACTTCTTTATAACCCCGTTTCATCTTGACTCTGTCGTAGTGTGATTGGCTTATCTACTTTAAATGAAGTTACAAAGCACAAAAGAAGTCATATTTTGTTTGACATGTTCATTACTAGGTTTTGTTAATGCTAACTTAATTCTCAGGCATATCAGTGCAAATAGCACTGTTTACCACCTGGGTCCAACAAACTTCACCCAGCCACCTTTGTGGGGTTGGGATCATCAGTATCGCTATCTTCCATCTCCACATCATGTTCCACCGGAAGATCTTCATCAGGGACAGTAACACTGCTTGTATTTTCAGCATAATAGCTGTTTAGGAGATAGAGATAAACGGGTTTTTTTTTTTCTTTTTCTTTTTTTTTTTCTTCTCAGTTGCCCAGGCTGGAGTGCAGTGGCACGATCTTGGCTCACTGCAACTTTCGCCTCCTGGGTTCAAGTGATTCTCCTGCTTCAGCCTCCTGAGTAGCTGGGATTACAGGCGCCTGCCACCATGCCTGGCTAATTTTTGTATTTTTGGTAGAGACGGAGTTTTACCATGTTGGCCAGGCTGGTCTCGAACTCCTGACCTCAGGTGATCCACCTGCCTCAACCTTCCAAAATGTTGGGATTACAGGCGTCAGCTACTGTGCCCGGCCAGAATTTACCATCTTAACCATTGTTAAGTGTACAGTTCAGTGGTATTAAATGTATTCACTTCGTTGTACAACCACCATTCATCTCCATAACACTTCCTCTTTTTTTTTTTTTGAGATGGAGTCTTACTCTGTCACCCAAGCTGGAGTGCAGTGGCATGATCTGTGTCACTGCAATCTCTGCCTCCGGTATTCAAGCGAATTCTCCTGCCTCAGCTCCCAAGTAGCTGGGATTATAGATGCGCACCACCACGCCCGGCTAGTTTTTGTATTTTTAGTAGAGACGGGGTTTCCCCGTGTTGGCCAGTCTGGTCCTAACCTCAGATGATCCACCCACCTTGGCCTCCCAAAGTGCTGAGATTTTATAGGTGTGAGCCACTATGCCCGCCGTCACTTTTCCTCTTCTAAAGGAAACTACCAATTGAGTAATAACTCCTCATTCCCTGCTTTTAGCCACTGGCAAGCACCATTCTACTTTCTTTCTCTATGATTTTAACTACTATATTTTATATAAATGGAATAATATAGTATTTTTTTGTGACTTATTTCACTTAGCATGATGCCTCCATGGTTCCATCTGTGTTGTAGCATGTGTCAGAATTTCCTTTTTAAGGCTGAATAATATTCCAGTGTATGGATAGACCATAGTTGGCTTATCCATTCATCCTTTAATGGATACCTGGATTGCTTCCATGTTTTAGTTACTGTGAATAATGCTACTATGAAAATGGATGTACAAATATTTCATCAAGACCATGCATTTAGTTCTTTTGGGTGTGTACCCAGAAGTGGAATTGCTGGAACATTTATGGTAATTCTGTTTTTAATGTTTGAGAAACTGCCATACCATTTTTCATAGTGGCTGGACCATTTTACATTCCCATCAGTCGTGCACAAGAAGTTCCAGTTTCTCCATATCCTTGACGCTTATTTTCTGTTTTGACAGTAGCAGTCTTAATGGTTGTGAGGTAGTATCTCACTGAAATTATGATTAGTGATGTTGAACATCTTTGCATGTGCTTATTGGCCACCTATATATCTTCTTTGGAAAAATGTTATTCAAGTCCTTCGATTTTTTTTTTTTTTTCCTTTTGAGAGGAGTTTTGCTCATTGCCCAGGTTGGAGTGCAATGGCGTGATCTTGGCTACCACAACCTTCATCTCCCAGATTCAAGCAATTCTCCTGCCTCAGCCTCCTGATTAGCTGGGATTACAGGCGTGCGCTACCATGCCCAGCTAGTTTTGTATTTTTAGTAGAGATGGGGTTTTACCATGTTGGTCAGGCTGGTTTCCAACTCCTGACCTCGGGTGATCCGCCCATCTTGGCCTCCCAAAGGGCTGGGATTACAAGTGTGAGCCACTGCGCCCAGCCCTTTGATCATTTTTGGATCAGGGTTTGTTGTTTTTAGGGGTTCTTGATATATTGTGGGTATTAATCCCTTATGAGCTATATAATTTGCAGATATTTTCTCTCATTCTGTGAGTTGCCTAAACTCTTGATTAGTATCTTCTGATGCAAAAAATTTTTTTGTTTTTTTTTTTTTTAAGAGAGACAGTGTCTTGCTCTGTGTTACCCAAGCTGGACTCAAAGTCTTGGGCTCAAGCAATTCTCCTGTCAGCCTCCCAAGTAGCTGGGGTTACAGGCACATGCCACCATGCCTGGCTATGCACAAAATTTTTAAAATTTTCATGAAATCCTATTTTCATGAAGTCTTTTTGTTGTCTATGTCTTTGGTTTTAGATCTAAGGAATTACTGCCAACTCCAACGTCAGGAAGCTTTTCCACTGTTTTCTTCTAAGAGTTTTATAGTTTTAGATACTACATTTAGGTCTTTATTCCATTTTGAGTTAGTTTTTGTGGTGTCAGGTAGGGTCCAACTTCATTCTTTTGCATGTGGATAGTTTTCCCAGGACGATTTGTTGAAATGACTGCTTTTCCCTCATTGAATGGTCTTTGCAACTTTGTCAGAAATCACTGTACTGTGGATGCGAGGGTTTATTTCTGGCTGTCTTTTCTGTTTCATTGGTCCATACGTTTGTCACTATGCCAGTACCACACTGAATTGGTCACTGTAGCTTTTTAGTGAGTCCTCCAGCTTTGCTGTTCTTAAGATTGTTTTGGTTGTTCCAGAATTCAATCCCTTGGGAACCAATATGAACTTTACGATGGTTTTTGATATCTCAACAATACTAAGTCTTCCAAACTATGAACATGGGATGTGTTTCCATATATCTTTGTCAGCTTCAGTGTCTTCTTAAATGCTTTATTATAGATTGCTCGTTGTAAGCAGCTCATCTGTGACCCCAGCTATGTAAAAGATCGGGTAGAAAAAGTGGGCCAGGTGATCAGAGTTATTTGCATCCTCAGCCACCCCATCAAGAACACCAATGATGCCAACTCCTGCCAGATCATTATTCCACAGAACCAAGTCAATCGAAAGTCAGGTGAGGTTTGAAGACCAGCAGATGTCGGTAGAATTTTGTAAGATATACTTTGCTTTGTGTTGTATCCTAGATTCCTAATTTTGTATGCTGTATTAGTGAACAGACATTGGTTTACATATGGGGAAAAAATGTCGTCATTGTACCTCCTCCTGGTCCGGCAGCATTGTGTTGATGTGGACAGGTTCGACTCGGAGCCAGCCTTGGACTTGTGTCCATCTGTAGAATGAACAGACTGGGCTTGGTGAACCCTGGGTCTCCCAGCTCTAACAGTAGGTGCCTGTGGAGGTTTATGCTTAATAGTTAACTGACCCGAGTATATTCTTGAGCTAATGATATAGCTACTTCTGTGTCCTTATTTGTAATCTTAGTACTTACATTTGATTCTAGCAGTGTCTACCTTTCATTTCTGTGATCAGGACATGGCTCTAAAATTGCAAGTCCTAATTTATTTGTCTTAGCCAGTTGTTTGTAACCCTTCGATGTTCCCATTTTCCTTTCAACTAGAAGCCCCAAATCTTTTTATCTAAAATGCAGCTTAAAAAGGGTAATCAGGCTTTATGGGACAGGTAAGAGCTATCTGTATTATGATTTTTCTCCCCCCATATAAGAAATGAAATCATGGGAGGCCAAGGCAGAAGGCTTGCTTGAGGCCAGGGGTTCAAGACCAGCCTGGGTAACATAGTGAGATCTCATCTCTACAAAAAAAAAAAAAAAAAAAAAAAAAAGCTAGGCGTGCATGGTGCACACACCTGTAGTCCTAGCTACGTGGGACAGTACGGTGGGAGAGGATCACTTGAGCTCAGGAGTTTCAGGTTATTGTAAGCTGTCATTGCATCCCTGCCTCCAACCTGGGTGACAGAGCCAGACTGTTTAAACACACAAACCAATCACAAAAGATGATCTGTAGAACAAAGGGACTGGACTTAAATCTTCCGAAAGGTTCCCAAGCCGGTCCTGGGTCCTTGTGAGTATAGAAAGAATAAAGGAGGTCCCATAGTTTTTTGGGGTTTTTTGGCTTGTTTTTTTGCCTTTAAATGCTCTCCTATCCAAATGCTTTTCTATTCTGGAAATTACACAATTAATTGGATGAGTGATAATACAGACCAAGTCTAATTGAGAATTCTATCAAGTTATGCCAACTCAGAAGTGGTTTATGTGGATCCTGCAATTTTACATTACTTTAATAAGTAAATGAGGACATCAGTACTAAGTACATCCTTTCTTAGCCATTCAGAACCTTTCCAAATGCAAGGTCCAGAATGGAAGAATCTCCTAGAACAGTTAATATGGTTTGGTAGCTTTTTTAGTTAGGTATGACAGAGCTGTTAAGAGATCTCATTCCAAAGTTCAGCAGTTTGCTACCACTTAAATTCTTATTCTCTAGTAGGTTAAAAGAAATTCTTGTCAAATATTTGTGTACTTTACATCCAGCTCTGTCACAGTTTAGCACTTAAGTGTAGAAGATCTTGCCTGTTGAGAGTAATTTTAACTTACACCTCATGACATGGACACAGTTGAGGCAGTGAGCTGTTATTATTTGTTTCTAGATATCTATGTCTGCATGATCTCCTTTGCGCACAATGTAGCGGCACAAGGGAAGTACATTGCCATAGTTAGTACAACCGTGGAAACCAAGGAGCCCGAGAAGGAAATCAGACCAGCTTTGGAGCTCTTGGAACCAATTGAACAGAAGTGAGTTGTGTTTTTTTATATCTGCCGAGATGCAAACTGAGGCCTTTTGATTGTGGCTCCACCATGGTGGAACGAATGTGAGGGCAAGGCAGGTAGCCGCTGGCTGCTCTGTGGGAGTCATCTGTACCTCTCAGTTGATCTCAGGCAGAGCTGCGGTCAGGTGTAGGACCAGCTCACCTGACTGAATTCTCTCTCCCTCCAGATTTGTTAGCATCAGTGACCTCCTGGTACCGAAAGACTTGGGAATGGAAAGCCAGGTGAGTATGGAGGTGTAAAAGGATATGGGCAGGTTTCACTGGAAGACATCCCTCCATAGTCTGAAGTCTTTGTAATTTTTGTTTTCAGATCTTTATTTCCCGCACATACGATGCCACCACTCATTTTGAGACAACGTGTGATGACATTAAAAACATCTACAAGAGGATGACAGGATCAGAATTTGACTTTGAGGAAATGAAGCGCAAGAAAAATGACATCTATGGTGAAGACTAACAGCAGTACATGTTATTATCTAATTAGGACACATTTAAAATTTGGCAAATAATGCATATGAAATCAATATTGTAAGGCCTGCTTTTGTAATCAAAATGGAGAGAGTGAAGAGCGCTGTGTGCCAGTAAATACTCCCCTTCATCTTTCTAATATTATGTATTAACTTGTTTTCATGGAGTGGCTATTCAGAATTGGCAGTTACATTCTGTTCAATTTAACCAAACTGGCTTTTTTTTTCCCTAGTGAAGGATCAGTTTTAAACAAACATTGGGATACCAATACAGAAAACTTGAGACAGTATTTGTATCTTTTAATCAGTGTAGCTGTGTGCTTCTGCTTCTCAAGAGCTGGATCCATACAGGTTGTGTGCCATCTACCCTCTTGAGGTTCAGGAGATTCTAAATTGAATAATCCATGGTTTGGGACGGCATCCAGAAGTTTTCCCTATGACTTTATATTTTGTATTATGTCAAATGTTATGGCAGGGCCCAAATAGCATAGCCACAAGTTTGGTTTATGTGGGCATAAAATTCTAACCAAACTGCAGACATAGGGAGTCATTTGGAGAAAGCCTGTATGTGGTGTTTTAACCTAATAAAGTTGATGAGGGAAAAGGGGAGAGGAAGCAAACGTAAAGCGGGTAAAGTGTAGAGCATCTTTTATATCTCAGGCGTGGCTTCTTCAGTGGACCAAGCTGCAATGCAGTATTGACTTGACAGAGCCTCTACTTCTGTCTCAAAATGGCTCCAAATGATTTCTGTACTGCAAAATAAAGCCAAATTGTGGAACCTACTGCCCAGTGTTGGTCTGTGTGTCCTGATTGCAAGGGTCACAGCTGCTGTGCTTCCTTTAGTAGCACTGGAGTCAATGCCAGTCAGGTGCTCAGCAGTGGAAAGCGTGGGTGTCTTCTGATCTGGATGGATCACAGCAGGTCCTGTCATCTGGCTTCCCTGTGAGTAGACCTCATTTTATTCTTGACTCAGCACAATTACTAGACTGATAATCTTTGTGCAGAAAAAATACAGTGTTCAATCATTTTGCTTATAGCAGCAATTGTAAGGGAGTAAGTGAATTGTCAGGTAGAATAGGTGCTCTAATAGTTTTCGTGTAATTGAAATGATGAAGTGTTTACATATAAGGCCTTTTCCCCTGACAGTGATGAGCCTCACTGCAGATGCTGTTGTTTACCACAGATAAAGACTGACTCTTCAGAGTATGAAGGAGACAGACTAAGGCAGATGATGTGTTAAAGGAACTAGGGTGGTGATGTAGATTGTTGTTTAGATTGCCAAAATGGTAGAGCTTCTCGACTTCCCACAGCTGATGTTTTGGGCTGGATCATTCTCTGCTGAAGGGGCCTGCCTTTGCATTGTAGAACTGATTGTAGCAGCATCCCTGGCCTCCACACACTAGATGCCAATAGCACCATCCTGGAATGACAACCGAAAATGTCTCCAGATGTTGTTGAAAACCACTGCTTCACATGTATGATAAAATTATCTAGTTCCAGCAAGACTTTTTCTCTTCCCATGCAAGCAAAGGCCCAAGTTGGGTTAGTAATAAGTGAAAAGGAAAAAACACATCTTCATATTCTTCATTCAGCGTATTTACTGAATACCTTGTGTGCCAGGCCAGTGGAGACAAAGATGGTAATAGTAGTTACTGGGATGACTCAGTTTGGCGAACACATGATATGGTTTGCTTATTAGTAGAGTTGCAGAAAACGTAGCATGGAAACTGAGAAAGATGGCCTCGTGGGTGCTGGGAAGCTTTTCAGCAAGGGGAGGTGAGTGTTACTAGGTCCAACCTGAAAGGTGCATATTTCAGGCAGATAGGTGTTGGGCAGCTTATACCTGCTCACTTTCCTTTTCCTTAGTAATCTGGAAGTAATTCACTGTACTGAATAGTTAATGGTTCCCTTAATAGATTCCTGTCCTTGGAAAAATGAAAGGAAATGATTGCGGTTCTATTAGTAACTGAAAAACTGTCAACAATTAAAACTCTAAAACCTACTCAGGAGAAAATAAAGCTCTTTTGTTTAGGAATAATAAAAACCGACTTAATGACTTCTGAGAGAAGCTTCCCTGTAAAAGCCAGGTGAAACTGCCATTCTTTAACCTGTTACTCAGTGTACTTGACTTTGGGAGGGAAAGAACCCAGAAACAGAACAGGCCAGGCCCAAAGGACAGAAGTGGAGGTTTCCTGTGGAAGCTTACTGTTCTGCTAAGTGGCCTAAAAATTGCTAGAGCACTCCAGATGAGTCAATTTCTGCTATAAAAATCATTGCAGAAAGAGATGATTTTTAGTTCTCTTTATTTAAAAAAAGGAAACAAATTAGTTACAAAAAAGCCTTTGCTCCAAATAGATACCATGTATCTTACAAACGTTTTTTGCGTGGTTTTGAGTTTTTACTGTAGAAATTTTCAATATCATAAATAAATGATTCTTTCTTTCTCAGAAAGCTGATTTTTGTAGTGTAGTATTTACAAATACCATAAGTGAAAAATGATAGTTTATAAATTTGTACCATTTAGGAAAAAATGTTTTAAGTTTATGTAGTGTTGTTTGTATAACAGCAAATAAAACCATTTAAGATTATAGTTTTTACAAGGATGGTAAAACCTTTAAAACAGAGCATAATGTGCATCATGGGCCTTTCTGACATTAGCATGCAAAAACAAAGCTATTTGTTAAAATAGACTTATTTTTGCTCCAACTAAGTAAACATGTTGTAAAATTCTTATTTTTAATATTAAGCTCAATAGCTTAGAAGGCATCTTATTTAAAATGAAAATAATTTAAAACAGTATCTAGCACTGCAACCCAAAGATAACGGACAACTACAATGCCACTGTGACATATTTCAGCAAAATACAGAAAATGAAAACTTTCCAGGTTGTAGAACATTGATTTTTCAAATATAAGACTGTTCACATGTGTATTCACATGTTCACAAGTTTTCCAAAGGGAAAATAATAATTTTTTATTGGCATCATCCATATCCAGGCAGGCTGTAGTTGAGTCACCTGAAGAAACACAAAATTGATAAGAACTTCTTAAAATAATATGAACAAGTATATTTCAAAAGTGAGATGCTCTAATGGGGAAAACTCCTATGCACTCTAAGGTTACATTATGTTCCGTACTGGCAATCCAAGTTAACAGCAAGTGAAAATGCACATCAGATAAAATGGGTAATTTTAGTAGATGGTTTCTTCATTTAGGAATTCCTATTTATGCCAAATAGCAATTCCACCCCTAAACACTTTAAATTTATAGCATGAAATATGTAAACAAGTTTCCCTTAGACACAAATGTCAGTATTTGCCATCAACAGCTCCAACTCACATGGGAAAGTCACATTAAAAAGTGTTCTTACCAATAGCTAGTCCTAAATGGAGCTGCTACTTTTTCTATGTTTTCTATAAAGTTATTTACATCTGTAACAAGGATTCCACTATTTTCAAAGACTTCTCTGGGGATAGTAGGCTTGTCTGTAAAAACAACAACAACAAAACAAAACACAAAACTTTTGGTTAATTAATGCACTTTTACATTGCAGGACCTGGTTTTTTTATTTAAAAAAATCTGTGGAACTTCCTCGTGCAGCAGGTAGGGGGAGAAAAGGTGTTGGGTTCCAAGCTAAGAAAAGATTTGAAGCTTTGGGAATAGATGCCTCCATCAGGGGTGGTGGGGAAAATACTGAAGAAAATCTCTGAAAAATGATAATTATGGTTCTTTACGTAAATTTTTCTGAACACTTTTTTTTTTTTTTTTTTTAAGATAGGGTCTTGTTCTGCCGCCCAGGCTAGAGTGCAGTGGTGTGATGATGGCTCACTGTAGCCTGTAGCCTTGACCTCCCAGGCTCGAGCAATCCTTCTGCCTTAACCCCCTGAGTAGCTGGGGCCATAGGCACACATCACCACACCTCCCAATTTTTGTAGAGATGAGGTCTCGCTAAGTTGCCCAAGCTGGCCTCAAATTCCTGGGCTCAGTGATCCACCTGCCTCAGCCTCCCAAAGTGCTGGCATTACAGGTGTGAGCCATTGTGCCTGGCTGCCCCACAAATTTTTTTAAGAGCAACCTCCACCTCTGGGGTTCAAGCCATTCTCCTGCCTCAGCCTCCCAAGCACCTGGGACTACTGGCATGAACCACCACACCCGGCTAATTTTTATATTTTTAGTAGAGATGGGGTTTCACCATGTTGGCTAGGCTGGTCTCTTACTCCTGACCTCAAGTGATCCACCTGCCTCCCAAAGTGCTGGGATTACAGGTGTGAGCCACTGCGCCCAGCCCCAGTATTTATTTAAAAAATAATACAGGTATAACTATTTACACTGTATTGAGTATTGTAAGTAATCTAGAGCTGATTAACATATATAGGAGGATTGTGGAGTTAACCTGTAAATACTACATTTTATATAAGGGCTTCAGCATCAGCAGATTTGGGTGATTCTGGTATCCATGGGATGCCAAGCCATTTAAATACCTGATACTATTCGTCAGGTATCTAAATGGTCAGGTATCTAAATGGCTCAACTTGGACATTCCTAGAGCTGACCAATTTTGGCATTAACTGAGTAAAATGGGCCTGTGAATTACCTGTTAGGAAGACAGCAAACCTGGCTTCAATATGCTGAATTTGCAGGTTTAGCAAACATTTCAAAATTTCTGCTTTTGTTGATGATCGAGAGTCACACTGGTGATAATGAAGCAATTCAATGATATTTGCACTCTGAAATGACTTCAACATTATGTTCTTTTTATGTGCAGTTGAATCCACTCTGAAAGATACATAGGCATATTAAAATATTCATTTTCAGTTTTATTCTTAGGACTTTTTCTTGCCTTCAGTTTAACCATTCAAACTTATGAGATCCTCTGCCTTTCTTCTTGATGTTCTTTTTCATGACACACTTTGGTTGCCTCAAAACATACAACTGTACCTACTCCTTTTGTAAATGTGGATTTTCAACATAGGCCTCATTCTATGACCAATCAAGCCATGTGGCTTGGCAAGCCTTTCATGAATTTTGAGTGGGCCTTATTGCATTGTATATTTGTAGAGCAATGCACATGTATGCTTCTCATACCTTGCGGGCTAATCACCAACTTCATTAAAATTAGGTAGCAGCCAGAATTTTCTTGGTTTCTTGCCTCCCTGAAAATTCTGTCACTACTAGGAAAATGTGTTAATTCAGTATGTTTAAATTTTTAACATCTCTGTCTCTGCTTTTGACTCCATCTCTCTAGTCTTCATCACTTACGTTCTCAACACTTGTTGAAAACCCAAATCACACCCATTCCCATAACTCTAGTGATAATCATTCTTAACATCATGAACCAATTTCCTTTCACTTTCTCCTGTATACATTTTTTATGACATCATACTGAACATAGTTATATGACACCAACTTTTATGCCATCTTTCTTTCTATGAATAGAAACTTTTTACTTGCTTCTATTGTTTAAGTTTTGGGTGGGCAATATTTTGTATAAAGTTTAAAATATTTAATTGTAGTCTGCATATCTCCCTCCTAGAGATGGAACTGAAGTTGATTTTGCAATAAGAATTTTGGGTAAATTCCACAAAAGGTCAAAGGATATGAAGAGTTTTCTGATGAGTTCTCAATAATACATCATGCCTGTTACATAATGCCAGAGTGGTATAATTTGAAGAGCACACTGCAGTGCCAACAGCAGTGAGTACGCTCACGTACCACAAAATGATGTTTCAGTCAATGACAGACCACATATACAATGGGGGTCCCATAAAATTATAACACTGTAATTTACTGAACCGTTTTTGTGTTTAGACACACAGATACCACCATTGAATTAAATCTGCCTACAGTATTCGGTACAGTCACATGTACAGGTCTGCAGTCTAGGAGTAGGCTCTACCATGTAAGTTTGTGTAGATACACTCTATGTCTGCACATAGACAAAATCGTCTAATGACATTTCTCAGGCTGTATCCCCGTCGTTAAGTGACATGACTCTCTCTACCCAAAGCCCTAGAAGTGCTAGATTAATTTATGCTTATTATTATAGGTGTGCTGTGCTATGTCAGAACCTTAAATGTGATCTACTTACCAAAGTTGACGTTTTTCCCCTAAAGTGCTGGTTACTGAAGTCCACTGTGAACTGGTCATACCCTTGACCTGCTGAAGCCTTTGCACCCTCCTTTCCTGCCAAGGAAACCTGTGCTCCTTCTCTCCTTCGCTAGCTCCACTCCAAGAGAAAAGCTTTCTGAGATTCTGTTCCTTAAAGGTCACATGCAGCTAACAGTCGTTTCATCTTTCTGGGATTGAAACCCAGCTTCAAAACTTAGTACTTGCTTCACCTTGGTCATTTGTGTTATCTACTCTGCTTCAATTCTGCATTATGAAAGCAATGATTTGCTATCTAGCTCCTGGGATGAAGTCTGAATGAGATCATGGATGCACCTAACAGTGCCTGCAATCTTCATTTCGCAAGGACTTGTCAGGTCTGCTTTTCCAATTGGTCCTGCTTGTGAGAATGTGGAGGAATCTCTCAGCCCCAGCTCTCTTCAGCCAAGGATTTTTTCCTTTTACAAATTATAGCTTTAGATTTAGTAAAGTTTGTACATTTATAAGCCTCTTATTTTAGGGTACAATTGAATTAAGGATATATTATGGTCTTAATTTTTCCATTCTCTTTAAAACGGTGGTAACTTGTAAGTATCCAAAAAAGCATTAATGGTATAAGTTCCATATATTTTTTACAGTTTGTAGTAGTAGGGCTTAAATACAATATGGACATTTCATGACTGCTAAGTTTGACTCCCTTACTTCTGTTAGTCTAGATAAATACATGCCTCATACTGTTGGCTACGGTCACAGCACATAGCTTCCTTCATTGAATACAGAGCCAGCAGCCCTCATGCTCTTTATTGATGAAGGCCATTCCACTGCAGCACTACGCTGGAGCCCATGGAACATGAGGTGTTTCTCCCCTTCCCCAGCGGGGCAGGAGGAACCATACACACAGCAAGTCCTTACCTTTCATCTTCTTTTAGCTTTTTATTTTCCCTGTAGTGAAGCAACCACTTCCATTTTCCATTTCCATTTAGTTTTTCCAGGATTTTGATAATTTCCTTCAGTTGAACTACAAAACAGAATAAACTCAGCAAGAGAAGATGACAACTTTAAGGTTACTTTTGGCTCATGCCAAGCCCAGTGATGATTATTTGTAAAATAAGAAAAAGACTAAGACTACACACCATCACTGGCGCTTATGTGGTTGGGCAGCATTCTGCTCTCACAAGCCCCTCAGCCTGGTCCCACCTGCTCACACTATGGTGGGAGGTAACTGTGTAGACAAGAACACAGTGGAGTTGTCACCAGCAACTAGAGTTCTGTGTACAAATTGTGTGACAGAAGAGAAGCAGGAGGCCCAGTTGCAGTAGAGAAATGGGAGGCAAAAGTTTCTAAATACAGAATCTTTTTTTTTTTTTGAGACAGGATTTCAGCTGTCACCCAGGCTGAAGTGTGGTGGCACGATCTCAGCTTACTACAGCCTCAACCTCCTGGGCTCAAGTAATCCTCCATCCTTAGCCTCCTTAGCTGGGACTACAGACACACACCACCACACCACAGCTGGCTAGTATTTTTATTTTTTTGTAGAGATGGGATCTCACTGTGTTGCCCAGGCTGATCTTGAACTCCTGAGCTCAAGGGATACTCCTGCCTCGGCCTCCCAAGGTGTTGGGATTACAGACGTGTGCCTACAAATATTTAAAATCCCAATTTCTGTGTAGAAGTCACGCTGGTTAAGGTACATGCTGCCTTTGATCTAGAAGTGGTATCACTTCCAATGCGATCAGAGTCAAGGCAGGTTCACAGGTTTTAGCATAAAAGTGCCCTGAGAGAAGTAAAGTATGAGTTTTCAAGTAGATGATTAAATAAGCTGACTTAGTAGCCATTTTTTAGATTTTTGTGACATCAAGATGGTAGGGGTGATGACATCAGAAATGGAGAAGGTTGATTTTAAGCAAAAAATTTAATATAGAGTTGCTCTGACTTGGCAAGTGAAGGGACTAAATATAATAAAATCCTGATTTTAGCTGCACTACTGAGAGGGAGGGAACTCAGAAGCAAGTGTAGTGGTAAAAATCAGTTAACAGAGGTTAAAAGCATTGCTATAAGAGAATTACTATATGAAAATAGCACAGCAGACAGCAGAAATTATGCCCTCAGTAGGGGGCAACTGATATTCTTTAGAGCTGATCATTTGTTTTGGATGAAACAGTATTTAGGTCACTGGGTGAGAAGCTGATCTGACTTCAAAGAAACAGGAAAAGAAAACAAAGACCAACCTAATGTTACGGCTTCTAATATCTTGTCATCTGTTATCACAAAGCCTCCTGCACGAAACAGTTCTTGGTAGGTGTGATCAAGAACATCTCCAGGGCTGTCTACTCCAGCAAAGATGACACTGGGGAAATGCTTCAGCTTCAGCAAAGAAGGAATCTGCATGACACGAAAAGGACCCCCGTGAACAGAGGCTCACTGGGCATATTTTCTTAGACACTCCCTTGCTTTTTTATCCAAGAGAGTCAAGGTTCAGGAGCAGCTGAAAATATTTTAACCTGGATTACCGACTGGTCATTCTGCCCTGCATGAGGCATATTAACTGAGCTCATCATCACCAGGGGCTGCAAACTCATCAAAATTAGTTCATTAAAAAAAGGTCTCAAACTACCAAAGGTTGGAAATAATACATCATGAGGGAAGAGAGCACATCTGAGGTTGTAGGCACTGAAAAGGAACCAGTCAGGTCACCTCACTTCACCTCCTTCGTCGCCAGCTCCCCTCGGTGCCAGCACTGATGGCTGCCTGCTGACAACGGCAGGTTGATGCACCCAGCCTTTGTCCACAGTTGGGTCTTCCTGAGACAAGCAATGACTTTGATTCAACTAGCTGGTAAATATAATGGTTCAGAAAATTTCCAAAAGGTCTTTTAAGGCAAGATTTCTTATTGTTAGACATCAAGTGATGCAGATTTATATTTTGGATGAAAAAATGTAGCAATCTCACACCTAAGTCTCCTTTAGTTAATATGTTTTTTTTTTTTAAAACTATCTGCCCTACAAATAACTTGGTAATATTGCAGTATTCTGTGATACACTATCTTCCCACTTAAAGGCCCAAAATGTCTGTTAGCTTCTCTTCTACACAAAAAAAAAGAGTGATGAGTCTGATCATTACAGAACAACTTATGTGCCTGGAATACATTTCTTTGTAAAAAAGGTATTTCCAACCTACCTGATGCAAATGTGATGATATATCTTCATTTCTGATGATGATGATTAGTGTATCATCCTCTCTGTGGAAAGCTTGACAGAAGTGCTGAGGTTCAATTTCTGTATGGCCTCCTTTCCTCAGAAGGTTCTGAAAGATTTACAAATAGCCATTACTAAAAAAAGGATACTTCCACAGAACTACCTGTATCGTTTATTAAAATAATGAAAAGCATTACAGCCTAACAAGGCAACCAGAAATGACATTTGTCTTATTACTAAATAAGCACCTTTTATATATAAAATAAATGACTCAGGTTTTGTTAACAACTGGATTTAGAAGTTGATTTCAAAGGTAAAGTATCAAAGGCTGATTTTATTTTAGAACATCAGAATAATCTACATAAATGAGTTTAATCTTCAAGGTATCAGCTACCTTGAGAATACCAGATATATACTTTAAAAATGCTACCTCTAGTTAGAACATTTCTAGAGTTTAAAAAACAATACCCATAATACCCATGTATTTCTTCACCATTAATGGGGACTGATTTTGGAGTCAACAGTCCCTTGGATCTACGTCTTAGTATAAGATAGGTGATGCTGTTTAAACAGCATGCAACTGTACGGTGCCACTGCAGTGCAGTCCAGTACAATAAACACACAGAATGGCTCCCTAATAATCCTGGCTGGGAGGGTAAGTTTGTGTTAATGGAGTAAATTCTGTAACCCTACCCTCCCTTTGACTATTTTTTTTTTTTTTTCTTTTTGAGACATAGTCTCACTCTGTCACCCAGGCTGCAGTAAAGTGAAACAAACATAGCTCATTGCAGCTTTGACCTCCTGGGCTCAAGCAATCCACCTACCTCAGCCTCCCCGGTAGCTAGGGCTACAGGTGCACACCACTGGGCCTGGCCTTTTTTTTTTTTTTTGCTAGAAATGGAGGTCTATGTTGCTCAGGCTGGCCTCAAGCGGTGTTGCCCAAAGCTGGCCTCAAGCAGTCCTCTTACCTCAGTCTCCCATAGTGCTAGGATTCCAGGCATGAACTGCTGCACCTGGCCTTGACATTGACTACCTGGCTGAAGGATTCTGGGTTTCTGTTATTCCTAGAAGACTGTCTGACCATCATTTATTTCCTTCATAAAAGTGAAGTGTTACTTTGATCTGTTTCCCTTGGATCTTTTTTTTTTTTGAGATGTTGTCTCACTCTGTCACCCAGGCTGGAGTGCAGTGGTGAGATCTCGGCTCACTGCAACCTCCGCCTCCTGGGTTCAAGTGATTCACCTCCCTAAGCCTCCCAAGTAGCTGGGATTACAGGTGCCCACCACCATGCCTGGCTTATTTTTGTCATTTTTAGTAGAGAAGGGGTTTCACCATGTTGGCCAGGCTGGTCTCGAACTCCTGACTTCAAGTGCCTTGGCCTCCCAAAGTGCTGGGATTACAAGTGTGAGCCACTGTGCAGCTCCCTTGGATCTTTAAACAACTCAAATTTTGGCTTTTTCAATTCATTCAAAATATATGGTATGACTTTCAAAAAAATTATGAGATTTAACGAAGAGCTTACTAAAATAAGCATAAATCTCTTCATTTATTTGACTAACAAATTATGTGAATGAATACATTTTCATCAAATCCTGTGGTGGTCTGAGTTATTCTGTCACACCCTCAGATTTCAACAGTAAGGAAGGGTCTTTCAGACATGCTCTAGTGGGCCTAACATCCCATTACTAATTAATGCTTCAAGATTCTCCAGGACAAAAGGATTATCCAAGATACGTTTCTGAGCTTTTAAAAACATTTTGGGCCAGGCCTGGTGGCTCATGCCTGCAATCCCTGCACTTTGGGATGCCAAGGTGGGAGGACTGCTTGAGGCCAGGAGTTCAAGACCAGGCTGGGCAACATAATAGTGACACTCCACCTCTATTAAATTAAAAAAATTTACATATAAAATAACATTTTGCTCTTTATAGTACATTACTCTCAAGTTTATTTTGGAATGTGTCCACTTTCTCAGTTGACAAGTAGTTTTACCTTTGCACATTTATTTTCTGTTGTAAACAGTGATACCACGTGATAAAATATTATGAATCTAGAAGTACTCCTGCTATGGAGTTTGAGACCAGCCTGGCCAACATGGTGAAACCCCATCTCTTCTAAAAATACAAAAATTAGCCGGGCGTGGTGGCATGCGCCTGCAATCCCAGCTATTTGGGAGGCTGAGGCAGGAGAATCGCTTGAAACCAGAAGGCAGAGGCTGCAGTGAGCCGAGATCACACCACTGTACTCCAGCCTGGTCAACAAGAGCAAAACTTCGTCTCAGAAAAAAACAAACAAACAAAAAAACTCCTGCTATGAATAAAACTTTAGCATTGCTATATTCTCTTCTTCATGAAAATTGTATCACTTCATCTGGAAAGGAAGTGAGAACTAAGATTACTGCTCTGTTGTGGAGTCTCGCTCTGTCGGGCAGGCTGGAGCACAGTGGCTTACTACAACCTCTACATCCTGGGTTCAAGTGATTCTCCTGCCTTAGCCTCCTGAGTACCACAAGCACACACTGCCACACCTGGCTAATTTTTGTATTTTTAGTAGAGACAGGGTTTCACTATGTTGGCCAGGCTGGTCTCCAACTCCTGACCTCAGGTGATCCACCTGCCTCAGCTTCCCAAAGTGCTGGGATTACAGGCGTGAGTCACTGCACCCTCTGTTGCTTTTTGAGAAGATGGAAGCTAAAAGAAACCAAGTATTTTGCTCACTGTGCCAAAACATGTACGTGACCATGATGCTAACTTGGTTGATTCTAGAGTCACTCTAGCTCATGTCAGGGTATAGGATGTATAATTAATCAAATAAAATTAACCTTAATTCAAGGTAAAATAAAAAAACTAAACTGATTTCCAGATTGCTTTTGGAGGCTGAGGGCCTACAGAAAGACTGAGAGTGAAGACCATTCAGTATCTTTTCAACTACAGTGCTGCTTACCGAAATGGGAAGGAACTTGGAGCAAAGACAACAGAGGGAATATAAGCAACCATTCATTAAGAACCTTGGCAAACAGGCCAGGTTTGGTGGCTCACGCCTGTAATCCCAGCACTCTGGGAGGCCGAGGTAGGCAGATCACGAGGTCAGGAGATAGAGACCACGGTGAAACCCCGTCTCTACTAAAAAATACAAAAAATTAGCTGGGCATGGTGGCGGGTGCCTGTAGTCCCAGCTGCTCAGGAGGCTGAGGCAGGAGAATGGTGTGAACGTGGGAGGTGGAGCTTGCAGTGAGCTGAGATCGCGCCACTGCACTCCAGCCTGGGTGACAGAGCGAGACTCCGTTTCAAAACAAAACAAAACAAAACAAAACAAAACAAAAAACAAAAAAACCTTGGCAAACAAAAGGATCCTCGGCCAGGGAAAAATACAATTAGGTTAAAGAGCAGATTCCACACATTTGAAAAAAACCATTTACAGTAATATTTAGTTGACTCAAAATACGAGCCATCTTGCAGAAGAACAGTGTTGCTGACTCTAGCAACAATGGAGTTTCATGTTAAGGCAGTGACTATCATTTTTCCAATCTGTTCTCCATCTGCTAAGATATAGCTCTAAAATGCAAATATGATGCTACTTGTTTAAAAGATCTTTTACAACGAATCACAACCAGTTTTTAAAGATTTGTAAAAATCCCTACTCCGCCTGCTTCACTTGAAAAAAAAAAACCTTTAAAAAGATTTTTTAGAAAACTTTATCTCTGGTAGTCTAGTGGTTAGTGGGAAAAAACCCAACAGAACCTTTCCAGTGGCTCCCAGCGACCTCAGGATGAAGTCTAAATGGCTCAGTGTGACTCAAGGCCCTGCCACTGCCACATGAGGCATGAGGCTGTTCTCTCCCACAGCCCAGCCCGAGCCTCTGGCTGACATGGCTCATTCGCTCTGACCAGCCCTCCAGCACCAGGAGGCTGTTCCCTGTGGTGTGTTTGCCAGCTACACACCTCCATATGAGAAAAGCTAGGCAGACCAAGAAATCTTTATGCAGCTCTGTGGTTTGGGCAGTGGCCTCTGTACTCCAGATCAGAAGTGGTCTTGTGACCCTGCACCCAGGGACACTGTAACAATGAGGGACACATGTCCCTCATTACTAAGTAACTCGTTACTCAGTAATCCAGCGCCCATGGACTCGCCATGTGGCAATCGGGAGTTAGCACAGGAAATCAGCAGAAGTGATGTAAGTGAAATCTAAGACAGACCTAGCGGGCATGTGGAACCGACGTACGGCATGTCCAGTTCTGCACACGGCCTGCAGACCCTTTATGCTCTGCTTCTTGTGCTGCAGCACTTCCTGAGGAAAGACCTCCCCGACCAGGCCAACCACCCTCAATGCGTCCTCGTGGCACCTGCGTCACATTTACCATCACTTTCATTTTACATTTATTTGTGTGACTCTCTTAAAGAATCAGTGTTTTCCTGTCCCATTAGACTGTAAGAATCATACCAAAAAAGCAACATCCCCCCCGCCCCACCTGGACACGCTGGGGCTCTGGGGTAGATACTAAACAGGACTGCTGGCATCTGAATGGAGCTTTCTGCTGCAAGGGTGGGGGAGGGCAGCTGGCCCCTCAGGTCAGGGAGTTTGGGGAGGTCAGGGTTAGTGCCTCAGTGAGGGTCTCATTATACCTGGGGTTGGAAGGAGGATCGGGGAGGGGGACTTGGGAGGGATAATAAGTCAAAACACTGAGGATAAACAGTCAACCTCAGAGAAGGGAGCTCCACACATGGAGAAGGCTAGCACAAACCTGGCAGTACTGGACTAGAATTGGGGATGAGTGTGAACTCCTCTGTTTTTGCTTTTTATATGTAAATAGAGATGTAGATATATGTATGTACATATGTACATTTATTGGCTTTATGTGCTGAGAGGACCTAGAAGCAAAGACACCAAGTGGCACTGAGTTCATTCCCCCAGTGCCTAGATGGTGATCCTAAATGCCACTCTTCACTAAAGAGTCACAGCTCCTTGGAGAAATGCTTGACTTCAAAGTAAGGGAAAGGAAAATACAAGATAAGCCTGGAACATTATGTTACACCCCAAAGTAAAGAAGTGCCCAAAGAATTATGGCGAATTGTCAAAAGGACACAGAAGCCAACTTAAAGGGACTCCCACTGGCTGGGTCTGGGACAATCTAAGTATTAAAATAATGAAGAAATAGATGATAACCCTTTAAGTAAAACAAAATGTGCCATGGCCCATAGTGATACAGATAAGCGAATGAATAGATAAATAGAAAATAAGGGAAAGCTCTATTCTACAGCAGAATGCCAACTAAGAAATGCAGAAGGAATCTGATGGAATTTCAGTATCACTATTTGGCAATCATCATAGTAATAACTGATTCAGATAAGAATCACCAGTTGATGTTAAATCTAGTGGATAAAAGTCTGATAAAGAATAGGATTTTATACAGTCTCAAGTATCTTCCAACTTATTACTAAGTTCAACATAACTTTACATTGGAGAAACCTGGTAGAAATCATCTTAACCAAGTGAAAAGGTTAATATACCAGTAAGGGGATCAATCCATTGGTGCCTCCTGATACAATGAATGCACTGAGAAGAGCAGCACATGATATCTGAGTATTCTCACCTAAAATGCCTAAGTCATGGAGAAACAACACATGAACACAAATGGAAGGAAATTCTACCAAATAACTGGCCTACAATCTTTAAAACTGTTAAGGTCATAAAAGATAAGGAATAATAGAGGAACTCTTGCAGACTAAAGACATGACAATTCTAGACACCTATGATCCTGGACCTAGATGAGGTTAGTGGAGATGGTCACATTAATTAATATTATATTAACTTCCTGATGTATAGGGTTGTTCGGTGGTTAAAAAGATGAATATCCTTGAACTTAGGTAATATACATTTAAGTATCAAGAGGTAATGGGACACTGTGTGTGCAACACATTTGCAAATGGTTCAGAAATGTTAACATTGGGGTATCTCGGTAAAGGGTACTATTTCTGCAACCTTTATGTAAATTTGAAATTAAAAACAATAAATTTTTAAAAATGTTGTCTATACCCAAAATAGAAGAGAAATAAATTCTGGAAGGATAAAACAATGAAGTTAATGGTGAATCAAGACAGGTTCTGGCTCCGCCCGTGCCAGAATTTCACCATGGTTCCATTACTTAAATTTAAGGACTATATTACTCCATGTACTCACCATAACATCAGTTATCCTAACATTTAAATTAAAAGAAAAATACATCCAAAACCAGAAGAGGTCCTACTTGACAATCTACACTAATGGAGGAACACAGGTAATAACACTTTTCGAAAAATCTGTATTTTAACATTGGAATGTGTTTGTATTTACATTTGAAGTACGGGCATGTGTACACTGGTAACTTTTTGTGAAAAAAAGTCACTGCCCTAATTCTGGAACATAATACTAATTTTCAAATATAGTACAAATGGCAGATCCTGCAGGAAAACATTTAGTAGGCTGATAAAGACTAAGCTATGAAATTTAAATCCTATGTCATACCATGATTTCTTTTTGATGGCTAATACGCTAAATTTATTATTTCTAAAACTAAAATTAGCAATTAAAATAGTATGTAAGACATGACTGGCACTTTACCTTTGTTCTTACAAAGAATGATTTGTCTTCTGTTTCGACAAGGTAGAACAGGAAGGTACTTTTACAAGCCTCTTTCACAACACTTCTTAGTTTGATGTGCAAATTGGTGCACAAGTCTATGATTATGTCTTCAAAGGAGATTGACCGTCCTGGGAAAGGCAGATACATCACTTGAGCAGTGGCTTCTCCAGAAGCATCATTTAGCTCTTTGTCTTGGAAAACGACTTGGTTGCTATTCTTCATCACCTTGTTGAATTCGGCATACTCATTGAGAATAAGTGAGATATCATTCCGAGATTCCTTCAAAGTGCTGTTGTATTTCAGTTTGTTAAGGTGGAATGAAACAGTCTGACTTCTTTGAGAATTTGTAAGATCTCTATTATGACTACATCTCTCTCCCCAAGAGGAAGAGTTCTCCAGATTGCTGGCTGGGTAGCCTCTCCTGGGCTGCCCCTGTGGTCTGGGATCTGACTCCACAACTGTTACCAGAAGGGGGCTTCTGCTCCTAGGTGCAGGATGCAGAATTGAGGCCTCAGATATTTTTGTCAAAGGGAAAGCACCAATGGAGATCTGGGTCGGTAACTCCTTTGGAAAGACATTGGCGGAGGAGGCAGAATGCTGAGAATCCCCATTCTTTATGGTCTGTTTTAGCTTATGTGCAAAACGCAGATACTCCAGGTCCAAAGTGTTCTGGGTGAGGTCGTCTGCCACCTGCCAAGTGCTTGTCCAGGAGCTGGGCAGGTCACAGTTTGCAGTGAAACTCGGGTGCCTCCTCAGGCTGTGTGAAGTTCTCATGGTGTCTTTGAGCTCTTTTGTTACAGAGAAGTTGGCGTAAGTCCTGAGGATGCCGTAGAGATCTCGGATTTGGACGTAAGGCGGCACACACTTCTCTTCTTTCTTTACCCTAGTGGTCCAGTGCTCGGGAGGGAGGCTCATCTCCATGCCTGGAACCTGGCTAGAGCAGCCCCAGTCCCCTTGGTTGCGGAAGTTCAACGATGACTCACAGCCATCTGTGGGAACATCTTCTTTTTTCCTGGTGTAACTACCTCTTAGAGTACAAGAATCCTCCAAATCGCATTTGGCATTTCTACAATCACCAAGCAGGTCTAGATCAGAATCTCCAGAGAGCAGTTCATAGTGCATGTCGGAATTCCCACTGACCTCTGCATCTCTGCCTAGGGTTTCAGAACCAGCCTGAGCCCTGAGCCCCTCCCCACTGTTCTCAATTTCTATGTGCTCTGTGGATATTCCACAAACAGAAGTATCAAAGGATTCTGAAACAAAGGAGGCCAAAGGCTCTTTACTGAGATTTTCCCTGGTGTCTGCTGTATTTTGGTAGGGACTAGCACAAAGGGAGGAAACCCCAACATTCAACAGCTCCTTTGTTTCACATGTTGACACATCTTGCAGCGTGTGGATGGCTTTGCGTTCGCCTTTTAGAGAAGATTTGGTGTTGGACTGAGGGCCAACAGTGCCTAGACCTGTGATTTCTTTATGTAACTCAGCTTCAGTTTCACCATTCTTAAGCAAACTGGCCATCCTGACTGCTGGTATTTCCTGTGCTTGAAATGCCGGCTCTGCATTTATTGGTCTTACATAATGGGTTAATGTGGCACTGTCTGAGGAAGAACAAAGTGTGGGGACCACTGAGCACATGCATCCCTGTGTAGAATAAGCTCCATCAACTGAGGCAGTTGTCAAGGACTTCACCTGTAGATAAACGCCTTCATCTGTTTTCAAATCACTGGTAAGGAGATTGTTCTGACTGCTTTTAGGGCTAGTCTGCTGTTTTACTATACCACTTGGTACGGCTGTGGAAACCAATGTGTCAGACAAAGCCATATTTTCAGTAACATTTCTGGGACTAAATGGAGGTTCACTGGACTCCAAGACAAGATGTTTTAAGTCCAAATTTCTGTTTTCTACTCTAATTGGCTGCAATGGATTTCCTGATTTTACCAGTTTTTCAGGAGAAGGACCGAAGTCACCTGTGTATTCGGCAGCTGAGGCAGGCTGGTTTAACTCCCTACCATAGCACTGCGCCTTTCCTGAGAAAGATAAACCCTCATCATGCTCACTTGAGACAATTTCCTCAGTTACTTTACCAGGAAGGGTTGGTCTACCTGTTCTTCCTGGATGATCAGTTAATATCAGAGGCATTTCAGCAGAGACCTGCATTTGTTGTACCTGGGTAAAGTTATCTTGCCCCACTGGATGGGTAGGACCAACAAAAAAATTTTCTTTTTCTGTTACGCCTAAGTCTTCTGACACACGCTGGGAGATTCGGTTGCTCTTCTCACACTGTGTACCATGAAGTTTTAAAATGCATGGAGTCACAGCCTGATATGGTCGTGTCTCTTTAACTGGTACTGGAGGTTCAGGACTAGAAGCTGGTGATACTTCCTCAATTACAGAATCAAAGGGAAAATCAGAGGTCACATTAATTTCCTCTGCAATCTCAAGTGTGCAATTTTCTTTAGAAAGTATTACAGTAACTGGTTGTAAATTATCCCCCTTTCTCTCCTTATTTTCTACTGGTTCTTCTGACACTGTGGGATATACTGACACACTGTCAGCAGAATTCACTTCTCTGCTTTCTGTGACAGCCACCTCTTCTGGTTCACCTATTTCCTCGGCTACATCTTGAAGTTCTAAATTTGAAAATGGGGCCTCTTCAAATTGCTCTATTTCACCAGCTGGCATTTCTTCTCTGGGACTTGTAGGTGGTGATATTGTTAGAGCTAAGTCAATGTCAGAATCTTCCTCTGATAACTCTAGGCTGACCTCTCTACTCACAGACAGCCTTCTTTGTTTGATAAATACTGAATCAAACTCTTCAAAATTCATATTTTCAGTGTTTGGACCATTCTTATCATTCTTCCTCAGTTCTAAAGAGTCACCTGATGTGTGGCATCCTGATGAAATGCAGTTAAGTGAACAATGCTTTCCCAAGGCAGTAGAGGCTGATGATGAGTCCACTTCAACCTGTGTCGGTTCTACAAGCCCTTCTGAAGACAGGCTGAGGAGACTCTGAGTCTGCGAAAGGAAATTCTGAGTGCACCTCACTTCTTCACTCGGTAATAGATAACTAGAACTTTTAACTAATGATAATGCCTCCATTACCATT
Source organism: Macaca nemestrina (assembly GCF_043159975.1). Taxonomy (NCBI): domain Eukaryota; kingdom Metazoa; phylum Chordata; class Mammalia; order Primates; family Cercopithecidae; genus Macaca; species Macaca nemestrina. The sequence goes on from NC_092133.1 coordinate 138,108,496, forward strand.
GCTTTATCAGACGGTAATGAGACTGGAAGAGGCATCTCTTTCTGTAATGAACACACTTCTTTATCAAGTGTCTCTCTACCTACTGAGGAGGCACAAAGGTACTTAGAGCCTTTCTGTCCTGCAACTACTAGAGAGGAAATGTCCCTCAGGCCTTGTGTTTGTGCCTTTTCCGAGGTGGATACAGGATGTCTAAGGCTTGGAGCAGGTGATACTTGCTTAATCAACTCCTTATTAAAGGTTGTAGGTTCATCAGCTGTATTTACAGCTTCTGTCTGTAATGGTACATGTGCATTTTTTTCAAATATGAGAGTAACTGGTTCTGGATTAATCATTGCACACTCCATATTATCATCCTTTCTTTCCAAGGAAGGGTGACATTCATTGTTTTTGGGGCTGCCATGTTGGATAAGGTCCTGTAAAGTACCTGTTTTTGTTTGCATTGCTGCATCAGGAACATCCACTTTGTTTTCAAGGGTGCTACACACAGAGCTCTGACATATCACTGGCTGACTACCAGTCCCATCATAAGTCCTGGTGAATGTGGTCTGAGTAACAGTGCCACTGTAAGAAGCCACTCTTGTGCTATCCAGTGGCTGAACAATTTCTTCTTCATTAGGAACAGAGGGTCCATTAGTTCGTGTACTTCCAATACCAGAAAGCGCAAGATTAGAAGTCTCCAGTTTATCTAATGATTCTTGTCTAGCTTCTTCCCCAATTACCTGAAATGGCTAAAGTAAAAAAACAAAAAAAATCAGTCACATAAAATGTTTTTTATACAATTATATGTACATGTGAAGAACAGAAAAGATAAAAATTAATTTTAGTTTGTGAATGTTCTTTTGAATTTTCTAGCTGAAAATATCGCAGGGTACAAATCAAGCAAATCCCTCTTTTAAAGGCAGGCTTAAAATACCCCCAATGGGATTTGTTTTCTTTAAAACCATACACAGAGGAGAACTCCAAAACTTTCTAAACTTTGAAGCTTTTTTCTCTTTTTAAATGAGCTTTTTGGAAGAAAAATAGCTAGACTACTGACAATTTAAGACTTTAAATGCAGCCTGTTTGCTACTTAGCACCACTTAATCCAGAAGTATAGCACTAGAGAAAAAGCATTCAATTTTGTTTTTAATAAATTAGATTATTTTTATTTTTATTTTTATTTTTTTTAAGACAGGGTCTTGCTTTATCACCCAGGCTGGAGTACAGTGGAGTGATCTCGGCTCACTGCAACCTCTGCCTCCCGGGTTCAAGTGACTCTCTGCCTCAGCCTCCTGAGTAGCTGGGATTACAGGTGCATGCCATCATACCCAGCTAATTTTTGTATTTTCAGTAGAGATGAGGTTTAGCCATGTTGGCCAGGCTGGACTCAAACTCCTGACCTCAAGTGATCCACCCACCTCAGTCTCCCAAAGTGCTGGGTTACAGGTGTGAGCCACCGTGCCCAGCCTAAAAGATAATTTTTAAAAAGCAAAGAATAACATTTTTAACATCCGTTTTCAATTAGACCATAAGTACACTATCATCTGAAACTTTCCCATGAGGCAACACAGTAAATTAATCACTATCCCCTCTACTCAGAATACATTGATTCTAGTAAATAAAGGCCCCTCATCCCTTAGCTATCTTTTTTTGCATAAAACTGGGGATACTTTCTTTCTCATCTTAATACCTCCTATTGTACAGGGCAATTGAAAACTTATCAATGTGGTTTGCATTCATAAATTGAACTAAAAGGAGCTGATTTAAACAGTAGCAAGCAGGATTTAGGTTAAACATTAGCAGAGCTATCATCTCAGGACAGTTCTGATAACCTCATAAACAGGTTGGTGTTTGTTTTTTTGTTTTATTTAAAGCCTCAAGCATGGTCTTGTCCAGCATATGATAAAATGAACTGATGATACAACTGATCATACCTCTGCAATGCTGGAAACACCATGCTTATAAACTGCCTGCCATGTCTTGAAGCGTACATGTTGGAAATCAGGAACTGTGTTCAAAATCTCTTGTTAAAAACATTTCTGTCTTAGGTAGGGCGTGGCCTCTCACACCTGTAATCTCAGAACTTTGGCAGGCTGTGGCAGGCGGGTCACTTTAGGCCAGAAGTTCAAGACCAGCCTGGCCAACATGGTGAAGCCTAGTCTCTATTAAAAATATAAAAATTACCCAGGTGTGGTGTCATGCGCCTATAATCCCAGCTACTCGGGAGGCTGAGGCAGAGAGTCACTTGAACCCGGGAGGCAGAGGCTACAGTCTCAAAAAAAACCAAACCAAACCAACAAACCCATCTCTGGCCGGGGCAGTGGCTCATGAGATTCTGTCTCAAACAAAACAAAACAAAATAAAACAAACAAAAAAACAATTTCTGGCCGAGGCAGTGGCTGACGCCTGTAATCCCAGCACTTTGGGAGGCCGAGGCAGGTGGACTGCCTGAGGTCAGGAGTTCCAGACCAGCCTGGCCAACATGGGAAAACCCCATCTCTACTAAAAATACAAAAATTAGCTGGGTGTGGTGGTGCATACCTGTAGTCCCAGCTACTTGGGAGGCTGAGGCAGGAGAATCACATGAGCCCGGAAGGCAGAGGCTGCAGTGAGCCGAGATCACACCACTGCATTCCAGCCTGGGCGACAGAGACACCGTCTCAAAACAAAACAAAATCTCAGTCCTGTAATCTCAGCACTTTGGGAGGCCGAGGTGGGCAGATCACCTGAGGTCACGAGTTCGAGACCAGCCTGGCCAACATGGTGAAACCCCGTCTCTACTAAAAATACAAAAATTAGCCAGGTGTGGTGGCAGGCGCCTGAAATCCCAGCTACTTGGGAGGCTGAGGCAGGAGTGATTTAATCAGCTGAACCCGGGAGGCAGAGGTTGCAGTGAGCCAAGATAGTGCCATTGCGCTTCAGCCTGGGGGATGAGTCAAGACTTCTTCCCAAAACAAAACAAAAAAACAGAGTCAGAGTCAGCAGCGTGGGGCTGAGACACCAGAGTTTTAAGAGAACAAAGTATTAGAAAAGTCTTGATAGTCAGTGTCCTTCTGAGAACTTTAATGGCCCTCCCAATCATGTGGCTGGTAACGTTTAGCCTCAGTCCTAAATCTCACCATGACTGTACTCTTAGTGAAATGCAAATCGTGACAATCTTGATATATTTATATTTCGATATATTTTTACTGCAGGTAAAGTGTAATGCTTCTAAAATAAAGTCTGATAATTCAGAAAGAGTGCTCAACTAAACACATGACTAGCAGCAACATGCTCTTGGTTTCTAGAGGCTATCATGCCAGAATCCCCTTCACATTCCGGTGTGCCAACTGGTGGAGGGAGTGTGATAGCATACTTGTGTGCCTTTCAAGTACAGGCACAGCATTCAATGAGATGACAAAAAACCAAAACCTATGTAAGTACATACTAAGGAGATTGTTAGGAATCATTGATTTGAACAGTCAGGCTTGTCAAAGTCATTGCTAAAATTAGTACTGATGATAGTTAATTATATATTACCACAACAAATGGTATTTTATAAGAAACTAGCATGTATATACGTTTTAAACTAAACCTCCCTGATTAAACTATATTTTCTTATTCTAAGGTGGTGATTCTTAACTGGATTTTACGTAATTCTTTGAGAACAGGATGGAACTGCTGAACCCTATCTTTAGGGAAAAAAAAGCACATACATAGTTAACATTTAGGTTTTCTAGACTGGAATCTTGGCTTGACAATTTTCTATGTGACCTTAGGCAATTTCTTTACTTCTCTGTGCTTTAGTTTTGTCATCTGTGTAATGGGGAGATGAATAGTCTTTAACTTATTTGAGAATGAACTGAGTTCATGTGAGTGAAGGGCTGAGAACACTCACTATCCGGCACACAGTGACTCAGAAATCTTTAATTCTCATGATGATGACAATCACTTGAAGATATTCACCGGTTCTGTGAGGCTCACCCAAGGACCTCCAAGTCCCCAGTGACCCCGGGTACAGGAACACTGTCTACTCTTTGTTAAGACAGGAATCACAGATGCTGCCCTAACCCAAGCAATATTATTCTAGAATAAATTTGGGTTGAAAGCTTTAAAAGGTAGGTAATTTTATCAATTCATTTGCTTAGAATTTTGTTAACAACTTTGAGATTTGCTCCAGGTAAAATCTGGATTATCTGGCCTGGTTGAATGTCAGTTGAGAACAATGGAACAAAACGAAGTATATTTTCCATATTTACAAATAGTTATTTGCAATGGGTCTTCTCTCACAGGTCTGGCATTTTACTATTCCAGCATCTGTCTTCAAACATAATTTTAATACAAGTAATTTTAGTTTACTTTACGGTTTATCAAAGTATGTCTAATATTTATTATTGCTATATTTGATCCTTAAACAATATTCTACATAAGACATGACAGGCATTAGTCACCTCTTTTAAAAATTAAGGAAATAAGCAATTTGCCTCAAATTATGGTGGGCTCCCAGGTCATGTGAACCCTATGACACTTTTCTACTCTGTTTTTTTTCAATCAGGATGGCAGGTAAGCTCTACCTGCAGACAATTCGAGGACACTTCATGAAAACTAAGTTTTTGGTGTAATAGTTCTTTACATACCTTGAGAATTCACTGTCCTAAAATTTAAAAATGCCTTGTTTTGAATGCGATTTTACATATAAACTTTTTTTCTTCCAAAATAATGCCAACATTTAACAGTATTCAGCTTAACGTACCTCATTATTATAAGAACAGACGAAATCCTGGTTTTCTAGGGTGTCTGGATGACGCTTTCTTGCAAAAGTTTTTTTCTGTTCATTCTGTACACAGAGTTCCAAGCCTTGGGTAAGTGGTGTTTTAATAAAAGGAAGCAAGCAGTTAGGATCACGGAAGGACACTTCAGCAGCATGAGCCCTGGAAATTTCGTTAGTCTCCAAGAGAGGGTCTGCAGAACATCTTTCCAAACCAAGGCACTCCTCAATTTCACTGAGCTCACAAGATTCTAACGTGCTATTTATAGACACATATTTTGCTGGGTTGCTGTGTTCTACAACTTTTCGGGAAGATCGTATGACTTTGTTCTGATTGCTGTAAAACAGAGCTACCCACATATGAAGTAAAAGCTTCACTTCTTCCACATTATCAGGCAAATCAGTATTCCAGGGCCTAAGAGTTTACAGAAAGAACACATGAAAATCATTGAAAATGGTTATTTTAGTTGATTACCTACCTTATCATAAGCAAGTGCCTCCAACATTAACCTTAGTTTTTGTTATTTTTAAAATTTACAGATATGAAACATGAATGAGTAAATATGTAGTTGACTTAACAAATAATTATCAATCTAACCCACTCATTTTACAGAGACAGGAACTGAGAATCAGAACATGTAATTGCCTTCCTTCAAATCACAAAACCTGTATGGCAGAACCATGATCTGAACATGGGTAGCACGTGTCTTTTACGTCATACAAATTCACTCTGGACACAAAATACTTATTGTAGAAATAGTTTCACCAATACCCAAATCCTCATCACCATGCGTTTGCTAAGTCTGGCTGATTCATTTATTTTCCATTTTTGTGTCTCTCTTCTACTAGTTGAGAAAGTCTGAAGATAAAATCTCTCTCTGGGCAATTCAACAGAACTATACTATTTTCAGATTATAGTTCTGAAAAATATCCTGAAACTGTAAAGGGAGACAGAAAACATTTCTGGCCCTCTGGCAGGCAAAAGGATGGCAGATCGCCAGAGTATGATAAGTTAGGGGGGCTGCAGAGTTGGGAAACAGCTAAACAGGAAGTTCTAAGGAAATGACCTTTATGAGTATATATGAACATGTGTACAGAAGAAAGCCTGACAGCTGTAGAGTCCATATAGTCAGATGTAAAATAGTTCATTAATAGGGAGCTGAATGTCATTTCATGTAGCTAACGAGTGCTTCTTGCTAACAGTAATGGTTACCATTTATTATTACTACTGGCCAGTCACTGTGCAAAAATCCCAATATATGTAACCTCAGGATGCAGCTACATACTTAAGTGTTGGCGACAGACTGTCATCCACCATTGATGTCACCTGAAAATCTGTTAGAAATGCAGAATGTCAGGTCTGTCCCCGAGGAGAATGCATCAGAATCTGCACTTCAGTGAAATCTCTAGATGAGCAGCACACGCAATTAAGCAGCACTGTCCAGAAGCAAGACACTTGCCCAGGATCACAGGAGGTAAGAAAGGGAAAGAACCCGGGTTCAAACCTACACTCCAAAGACGGTGCTGGTCAACACTCTGTTATTATTGCCTTGATTCCTTCTTGAGGGAGATCTATAGAACAATCTTATGTGAAACTGCTTAGTCCTATCAGTCTGACCAATTTACCAAGCTACAAGTGATTTTTAAAATGTTTCCTCTGGAATTCAGTCTGTAAAGCATTATTTCTAAATCTCACACTATTTTACATTAAGATCTCATGTAAAAATTGAAATTCAAAAGCCACAAGGGCTTACGAAGGAGCACTGCAAATTGGAAAGCTATTCATCAGGCTAAAATTATCTTTAAAAAGTTCTCCACATGAGCACAGGGGGAAAACCAGCCTGTTACTCTTTATTGCCAGGAAACATGTTTGCTTGATGTTGTTATCAAATTTCTGGTTTTACACACACTTCTTTCTCCTTCTCCAGAGTTTGGCACAAGTTTCCCCATCTCACTACATTCATCTCAACAGAAAAATTTCATCCATTTTCACCAAGCTTCACTCATACTCACCCATGTAATGCTCTTACTACAGTTTTCTCCAGTGGGTTGTTGGTATATTTGCTATCTAAGCTGAATGCATATTCTGTTTCACATTTGAAAGTGATCTTAACGGAGTCATCACAGCTAAACACTATACGAGAGCAAGAAGATTTTTTCACACGGGAAGACGCTTGTCGATCCTTGGGCTTCACCATGGGCTCGTCAGGAGGCTTTTGCTGAAGCAAAAGACCAGGCTGATGCCGAAATGGCATGACTTTCCCCACTGGGGTTACTGCTTCAGGGCTTTTTGTCCCATTCTTGGGAAACACAGGGCTTGGTATCTCTCTCTCCTGTAGATTTTTCTTTGAATGTTCTCTAAGGAGCAGGGCATAAGAATGTTCCACAGAAACAGAAGAGCTTTGACTTGCATCTGAAGATTCTAGCATTTCCTCAGTAAGTGCTGACTGGGCTTTAGCAGGGGCCTGACCACACGGAACCAAGCTTTCTTCATCTTGGCTAACAATTAAGTCTGACTCAGAATTACTCTTCCTATCAGAAGATGGGTTAGGAAGTAATTCGCCTTTTTGACTTTTAACTCCTCTGTGATATTCATGGTCAGATGTACCTCGCAAAGAATTTTCTTTAGAGAGCAAAACATCATTTTGTGGCAATTCAGAGGAACAGTGAAGATTTCTAGGCTCAGGTACCGGTGTGGAAGAAGTAGCAGAGCTTAATGCTAGATCGGCCAACATATTTAGGGCCTGGGAGTCATAGTTGACAATGGAGTTTTCAGGAAGATCATTGTGAGCCACTGTGGTATTTTCTGGTTGAACGCTATTTATGCTAATCCCATCTTCTTGACCATCTCTTGAAATTTCTGATTGAAGCTTTGAAGCAGTTTCTCCTTTGACTTCAGTATAAAAGAAAAAAAAAAAGAGAGATATGTTTGCTTGTTATAGAATTAATTCTCTGCCATATTACTATGATGGTTAACTCAACATGTTTGAGAAAAACTTATGTTACATATATTGCATATTAAAATTTTCTATTAGATTAAGGTCTCTTCCAACCCTCAGGTAAAACCTGTAATACACAGTATATTAAAATTTTCTATTAGATTAAGGTCTCTTTCAACCCTCAGATTATAATGTGTTAAACCAGAGGGACAAGTCTTAAGGAATGTGTACATTAATTTAGAAAGAAATTACCTTTCAAAAACATATGAACTGATCTACACACACGACATACAGCTCAGCTCAAAAAATGTACAAACAGAAAAAAACAAAACAAAAAAAAAAGATGACAGTCCTGCCCTTGGGGAGCTTACAATCTAATAAGGACAGGAACGTAGAAGTTTCAAGTGTGTATTAGAGTTTGCTAACATACTTTCTCAGGAATCATTTCCCTGAACAAATGATTTATTAGAGAAACTATCTAAGTTCAAATGATTTTAACTATATTGATCTTTAATTACATGATGTGATAGAAATAAAAAATTAGAAAAGTCATGAGTATTCAGAATCATCAATTAATTCCATTACCTTTTAAACTTTTACTTTCATTACCAAAAACATTGCCTCTTACATTATCCAAGAAAGAGCAAATCTACTGACAATGTTCCTTTTCATAGATAATCAAATCTATCCATATGCCCTTAATCAGAATATTTACATTTGCTAGTGGTTTCCCTAGGTATTTTCAATATATTAATTATTCCTTCCTAAATGCTGTTATTATGAAGGATAAACTTCACAACTCTACTAGGCAATGATTCTCTGCTGCAGGTAGATAGGTGAACAGAAAAGCCAACTGTGTTCCTCTTTATCATAGTAGCAGGCCCAAAATGAGTTAACAACCTGCCAGCCAAGGCCAATGAGTAACACATTTAAAGAGAAGAAAGCTCCAGCCTATGATGTCACCAATTAGAAAGAGAAGGGCATGCACATACATGGGGAAAGGGTTAAGCTAATCAACCACTGCCCAGTTTTCATTTAAAACAGCAAACCCAAAGGGGACAGGTGGATGAGAAGGACCCAAAGCAGATAATTGTCTTGTTAGCCCCAAAGGTATACTGGAAACATAAAATTAATTTTGTGATCTGATGCTAATTTCATTCTATCTTTGTTATTATGGCCTCCATCTACTTATCCCTTACACAAAACACTACTTATGAGTAAGGCCTAATATAAAAGATACTGTATTAAAATAAAGAAAAATGGTAGTTTAATATATTACAGTCTCACATAAATCACCCAATTATTGACGTGTTACAGGTTCTCAATAAAAAAAATACACCACCAATAATTTCTATTTAAGACATACATAAGACAATGCCAAAGGAACTACACTAAAAAAAAGTTTAGTGAATAAAAAGGACAGAAAATCAAGTTTCATTAACAAAAGGACTGTTTGACTTCAAAATTATCATTTGATTCTAATTTAAATCAGTAATTTTCAAACTGAGGTCAATGTGGCTATGGTTCATCTACCTTCTTAAACTTTGATATTTCAAGTATAGGAAGTAAAATGATTAACATAGGCGCTTAAGAAAAAAATTAAGAGATTTAAACGTAGTCATTTAAAAATGTTAACTTGGAATGTGGCTCCATAATACATAGAGACATTTGCAATACAAATCAGCCTGTATTTGAACACATATTTTGAAAACTTTAAATTTTCTGGGCTCACTTTTCTGCCAGTATGCAATTACATACCTCCTCCCATTAATCAATTTGTCAATAAACATCTGAAGCCAATTCAGTACAACGAATTCAAATGACGCTGCTAGGAACACAAGATGTTATCTATTCTCATAATGTTTACAAATTGGAAAGACTGGACCAAGATACGTCAAATGACTTGAAAATAGTATGAATTAAATTATATAATGTTCTCAAATATCCCAAAGAAATGAGAGATTAGTGAGAGTCAGAACATGAGAAAATGCCTCCCTGTGGGGATAAATTCTAGCTGTGAGCCCCTGACGGGCAAAGGATGCGTGGGGGAGGCACACATGGCCCACAGGGGAAGAAGCATGGTGGCAACAGCAGGGGCGCAACACAGAGAGGTGGGGTGCAGCCGCACCATAAACTCCCAAGAGAGACAAGCAGAAGAGCTCAAATTTGGTATGGAAGCCAAAATTGCAGCATATGGGTTTTTGAATGACATGATGAGCTTCTAAAAAAATCTTCAGTCACAAAACAATCTGAAAAACCTTAAAGAATCTCAGGGTATGCTTAAGTTAAACAAACAAACAAACAAACAAACAAAACAAACCTGGCTGGATGCAGTGGCTCACACCTGTAATCCCAGCACTTGGGGAGGCCAAGGCAGGCAGATCATGAGGTCAAAAGGTCGAGACTATCCTGGCTAAAATGATGAAACCCCATCTCTACTAAGAATACAAAAATTAGCCAGGTGTGGTGGCATGCACCTGTAGTCCCAGCTACTAGGGAGGCCGAGGCAGGAGAATTCCTTGAACCCGGGGGCAGAGGTTGCAGTGAGCAGAGATTGTGCCACTGCGCTCCAGCCTGGCGACAGAGCAAGATTTCATTTCAAAAAAAAAACAAAAAACTCAACAATCCACTTTCTTTCTCTGAATTCTCATTCTCTGTGAGATACTAAAATCTAGTAACAGATGAGGGAGAAAGTAGAATCAGGAAAACCAGACAGAAAACTCATAGAAAAGATATGAGGGAATGACGTCTCTTTGTTAAACAAAACAAAAAAATAACACGCACACCACAAACGAATCAATACCAAAGGGAAGAAAAATTAAGGAAAGTAAATCCAGGAGGAAAGCTGGTATGTGTCTCACTAAGGTGACAACAAAACTTTCTAGTACAGACGTTATGTCCAGAGGTTGAAAATACAAAACTAGAGCAGTTCATGTGACTAAACTTGATTCTTCACTTAAGCAAAGTTAAATCAGTAAAACTACTTTTAAAATTAATGCCTTTTAAAACCAAATATAGGATTCTCAGCTGGGCATGGTAGCTCATGCCTGTAATCCTAACACTTTCGGAGGCGGAGGCAGGCAGATCACTTGAGCTCAGGAGTTCAACACCAGCCTAGGCAACATGGTGAAACCCTGTCTCTCTCTTTTTTTTTTTTTTGAGACGGAGTCTTGCTCTGTCGCCCAGGCTGGAGTGCAGTGGCGCAATCTCAGCTAACCACAACCTCCGCCTCCCAGGTTCAAGAGATTCTCCTGCCTCAGCCTCCCGAGTAGCTGCGATTATAGGCATGTACCAATACGCCTAATTTTGTATTTTTAGTAGAAATAGGGTTTCTCCATGTTGGTCAGGCTGGTCTGGAACTCCTGACCTGATGATCCACCCACCTTGGCCTCCCAAAGTGCTGGGATTACAGGCGTGAGCCACCACACCCGGCTGAAACCTGGTCTCTATAAAAAAATACAAAAAAATTAGCTGAGCATGGTGGTGCGTGCTTGTAGGCCCAGCTATTTGAGGGGGCTGAGGTGGGAGGATACCTTGAGCCCAAGAGGTCAAGGTTGCAGTGATTATAAAGTGTGACCCTGTCTCTAAATAAATAAATAAAACCAAATAAAGGATTCTGCATTACTGACAGTTCTGGACAGTCTGTTTATAATTCCCTTCAGATAAACATACTTTTCTTGATAATTATAATTTCTTATAATTATAATGGTCCAGAAAAATAATGCCAGATACTACTTCTTCTGTATTTAGTTATAAATAAGGCCATTTATACTTTAATGCTTGTAGACAATTCGTGTTTAGGCTTTTTTGCAAAGTAAAAAGCAGACTCTATGTTTTTGAAGGTTTGAGCCTTTGTACCTTCCTAATTTATTTACATTAACCAGTTTACTTATTTTTTTTCATGTCTGAACTGAAAAACCCAGAAAATATTATAGGGACATTTCAACTGCTCTTACACTATTTCAATATATTATTTTGTACTCTCTGTTAGATCTGTATTGGGGTGTTTAAATTTACAGGAAGAGTATTTCTTACCAGGTTGCAGCTGCTTTCTGATTCTGGGGTTCTCATTGCCTTTTACTATATTTACTCTTTGTTTTTGTGGAGATTTCTTCACAGGTGGCTTAGCCTTTGGAACAGTTTTGACTGGAGATTTCTCTTGTTTCCTTGCCCTTTTAGCATTTGTTGGCACTGGAACATCTGTAGAAATAGGAGCTTCTTGGTTTTTCCTATCCAATTTGGTTTTCTGTACAAACTGTGCAGTCAGCACTTCCGCACCTTATGTAGAAAAGACATCATGTTTTTAAGGGGTAGGGGCCCAGATACTTAGCGTAGCTTTTCCATTTTTTGTTCTGTTTTGTTTTTATTTTGGGGGCAGTAACTTTAGTAATGGGGAATAAACTATGATGTTTCAGGTATTTAATTAAAAGATTTTAACAAAGCAAAAGTTAAACATTCTCACATAAATATAATATGAACTTGCTAAGTGTCTGCCTATATCCCTATCAGATGAAGAAGAAAAAGATCGGAGTAGTAACTTTGTAACAACTGAAAAAAAAAAAAGAAAAAAAAACCAAAAATCTTTGGGCTAGGAGTGTGGCTCACACTTGTAATCCCAGTATGTCGGGGGCCATGACGAGAGGACTGCTTGAGCTGAGGAGTAGGAGATCAACCTGCTCCAGGCTGGGCAAGAGTGAGACCCTGTCTCAAAAGAAAAAAAAAAAAATCTTCATAACCTTTGCTGACTAATGTGACAGGTCAGACTGAATATGCTAGATCACAGCCCCAGGATATAGATATTCACGTTTAAACAAAAAGCAGCACAGCTCCCATAAGGCGATGTGGTTAAAACTATAACCACACTGCAGAGAAGAGTTGTATCGAGAGCAATATTATATATTTGGAGAGCCATATTATATATTTTACGTTACTACTTGTAAACATCTAAATTTTAATACCATCTGAAAAATAATCTTTTAAAAGATGGGAAGACCGAGGAAAGTTTGCACCTGGTTTTATTTCTAACAAATCTACTATCTTACACAATTATGTCTCTTAGAAGTGCTCTGTTTTGCTTCTCACATAGTATAAAAATAGCTAAAGGTGGAGGTGGATGGAAAGAAAAAGGAAATACTAAACACCTGCTTATAATGCACAATAGAAAGTATTTCAATCTTTTAAGAGTTAAAATTTAGCCTCAAAGATATCATATGAAATAATCACACATATAAATGTTGGCAAATATTTTTAAATTACATTATACAGAAGACACTACTTCTCACTAAGGACACTAAAGATCATATTAAACAGTTTAAGAAACTGTGATGAGTGTTAGTGAAATGTAGCAGAAAAAAGGAGACCCAGTTCATTTCATTCTTTTGGGGGTTAGGGAAAGGAATAGTTTTAAAGATGTTTTCAGAATATCTTAATGCTGTACATTTCAAGTCTGATTATTTTCCTCCCTACCAAATTATTACATTAATAAGTACTAAAGCAGCATATTGTTTTAAGAGTAAGACTTCTTATTACACTCTAATTACATTTTCTAAAATCTTCAGCATAGGGAAAAGTAAAATAAAAAAAAAATCAGGAAAACAGTTAAGACTAAATTAAAAAGAAAAAGATTAAGACAACCAAGACCCAGGGGGAAACCTTCTAATATTTGTACAAACAGAAAGGGAAGATATTTGCAAGTACACCCAGGTCTTGGGGAAACAGATAAGAAAAATGAAACAAAGTGATCCTGCAGGGATTGTTCTGTTCACATGGAACACTCAGTACCATGCTTCTCAAACTGAATGCAATTAATCCACTGGTGGGGTTGTAAAATAAATTCAATGATTCAGTGTGTCACAACTGGAATTCATTCATTCATTCTTTCTTTCTTTTTTTTTTTTTTGAGATGGAGTCTTGCTCTGTCACCCAGGCTGGAGTGCAATACAGTTCACTGCAACCTCTGCCTCCCAGGTTCAAGAGATTCTCGTGTCTCAGTCTCCCAAGTAGCTGGGATTACAGGCCAGCGCCCCCATACCTGGCTATTTTTTGTGTTTTTAGTAGAGACGGGGTTTCACCATGTTGGCCAAGCTGGTCTTGAACTCCTGGCCTCAAGTGATCCGCCCGCCTCAGCCTCCCAAAGTGTTACGATTATAGACACGAGCCACTGCACCCAGCCCAGAACTCTTAAATGAAACAGAACAGAAGGTATCAGACTGTATTACACATAATTTTTTTTTGAAATTTTTGTTGCAGTCATGTATGAATTTGTAGGTACCGGAATATAATATGAAACGTATTTCTTACAGTGGATATAATTAAAAACATTTGAGAAACAGTGACAATTTATGTTGAGTTATGGACAATTGATTCAATACCTTAAATTGGTTCATGCAGAGCAGTATGGTTGGCCTGGAATCTATTTTACAGAGAGTTGTACCGTCTGGTGCACTGCTTTATACTACCATACTTTCCACTTACCCTCCTAAATACACACATCTCCACTCCATTCCTCAAGCCACAATAAGCCAGAAACCACTATTTGTGAAGCCACAGGATAAAACCAAGGCTGGGTGCAGTGGCTCACACCTGTAATCCCAACATTTTGGGGGGCTGAGGCAGGAGTATCGCTTGAGGCCAGTAGTTCAAAGTCTAGCCTGGGAAACATAGTAAGACCCTATCTCTACAAAAAAATTTAAAAACTTAGTGGGGCGCCCCTGTAGTCCCAACTACTCCAGAGGCTGAGGCAGGAAGATCACTTGAGCCCAGGAGTTCGAGACTGCAGTGATCTATGATCATGTCACTCAACTCCAGCCTGGCTGACAGAGAAAACCTGTTTCTAAACAAAAACAGAAAACTCCAAACAAAAAAACCTCCATAGGGTAAACCCTGAATTATTTAGAATCCTGGGATTACCATATCCTAGATGTTTCTTCTTTAGGCACCAACATTTTCAAATTCAAAATATTACAGATTGGCCTGGCAAACATTTTCTGTGAGGGGCCAGAGAGTCCATACTTCCAGCTTTGAAGGTCACGTGGTTTCTGCCACAGCTGCTCAGCTCTGCCAACACGGCATGAGAACAGTCAAAGATGACACAGGCACAACTGAGTGGCCCCTCGGCCATACTGTGCTGCCTTCTTCTCCAAAGGGGTCACCCATATACTTCCCTACTCTTTTAGAGAAATAATAGTAAAATACAATTTGAGATGACTCTAGGGCAAAGTCATATGGTTTGCTGTGCTATGTTCACTGAAATACATTTGCCAATACACTAAGTGGCTCAAGACTCCAATTCTCACTCAATTTTCAGGGAGCATAAAAACCACAAGAAGAATCCAGGTGCTCACGTAAAAACCTGTGGTACACATAAAGGATTAGAAACTCTGCCCCAGACTACTTTACTTTTGGAGGTCCCAGGCATTTCCCTCCTCTTTATAGGTGTTGAGGCTGTCAGCTATCACCGTTTGCTGGTACTGATGTGCTTGATTTTAGAACCTCTTCTTCCTCCATTTGTGAAGAGGATGGCACAGAAACTAGATGGTCGTCTTTCTTAGAATGGAACATACACGTGTGAGTGGTTTTACAAGGTGGAACATAACATGTTGGTGGTGGGTAGGCTTTTGAGGTATCTTGGTCTTTCCTATTTCTTGGTTTTCAGTTGCTATCTCAATCAGTGCTTGTCAGGCATTAGGAGGCACACAATTGCCTGAAGAGAAATGATGGCAATTCTAACTGATGCTGCAAAGCTGCAGTCCACACAGACCAAGACAGCAAGAGGGATTGAATACAACAACTATTATTATCATTACTGAGATGGAGATTTGCTCTTGTCACCCAGGCTGGAGTGCAATGGCATGATCTCGGCTCACTGCAACCTGTCTCTTGGGTTCAAGTGATTCCTGTGCCTCAGCCTTCTGAGTAGCTGGGATTACAGGCACGCACCACCACACCCAGTTAATTCTGTATTTCTAGTAGAGACAGGGTTTCACCATGTTGATCAGGCTGGTCTCAAACTCCTGACCTTAGGTGATCCACCCACCTCGGCTTCCCAAAGTGCTGGGATTACAGGCATGAGCCACCACACCTGGCCACAACTATTATTATAATAACCCACATAAATCGTGCTTACCTCTTTTTCTTTTCTGAGGAAACTGCCCTTTAACTAACTTAAGAGTTGTTGGAGAGTCCGAGCTGTTGTCTGCTCTGGGAGCAGTTCTTTTGGAAAAGGGGTGGCACAAGTTCACCTTTTTACTCTGCACCACGTGTGGCATGCTGGCCTTCCTCTTAGGCTGCACTCTCAGATTGGACGCTGGACTCAATGGAACCACAACTCTCTTCTTTGCTTTCAACATTTCTTCAGAATCCTTTTTTGTTTCAGTTTCTTTTCTTACTTCTGCCTCTGAGCCAGGAAAATCAGGATCTGGAGTCATAACTAAAGAAAATCCAGCATCACAAATTCCGTCTGAAACACAAGGAGACTGAGGATGCTCTGCTAACAAGTCCAAAGCAGTAGACACTTCCAAAATGTAAGCACTGGGGTCTGAAAAATAAGAGTTCAACTGAGTTAAAGACTCTGAAGGGCACTTTTCAGCTGGAGGAATCAAGTCAAAACCACTGGGCAGTTTCCCCAAGAATGTAGGGTCTTTCATTCTATCCTGAGGAGCAACAGTCAATGAAGGGCTTCTGTCCACCTTGTACAGTTCTTGGAAATGCTTTACTAATGTGTTTGGATGGATTCTTTCTTCAGGAAGTGATTTCTTTGTTTCTAGCAGGGCACAATTAAGGGCAGGCAAAATAGGTATCAGCTTCATTGAGATGTCATCTTCAACTTTCAAATCTTTTACCCCTAAAATATATATACATGTATTAAACATCTGAAGTTTATTTTTTAAAAACAAAACATTCTGGAAAAAAAATGCTTTACATTTCAAAATTACGTGATGGTTAAATATGTTACAGTCTTTCAAATGACAACCTAAATGGCAATTAATAGAAGACTTACAGGTACATTTAACAAATATATCTCCGTGTATTTGAAATTATACACACACACGCACGCACACTGAACTGAAAAAGTATCATGACATGCAATCACTAGGTTAGAACAAGTAAACTAAACCCTGCCTCCAGCTCCATCTCACTAACAAGGAGCTCATGAACTCAATGGTCCATCATAGCAGTACCACTAGCCTTTAGAGCTGGCAGATTTGCTTTTGTACTTTTTCTTATTTTGTTTTAAAATTTATCTTACTGTAGCTCTACCTTATTGAACTCACTTTAAATTCTTTTAATGAGTTAGTGCAAATCAACTGAACTGAAAAAAGAAGCCCTAAAAAATGCTGAAATCTCACTGGAATGATTATTGCTAATTTTATCGCCTTTTCTATCAAATGAAATAAAAACTTCTAAAACTGACTAGTCTATGTTTCACCTCCTCTCCTTGGCCCATACTTTGACTGAAGTGCTAACTTTTTCTTTTTTTGCAAACGAATAAAGGAAAGAGTAAAAGGGAAAAAAAAGAGAAAAGGTCTGGTCCCTATGAACTGGGTAAAAAAATCCTAGAAAATTTGAGTTGTCAGTAATATAAAGCCACAAGAAACAATGGCCTTCAAGGCCTACTAAGTGAAAATAAAAATTGTACCATTCTTTTTAAAGAAAAGTAACTTCAGAATAAAACACAAAGTTAGTTCTAGTTAAATACATTAGCACTACAGTAGTTACAGAAAAAGGAAATGAAGGACAAATAACAGTAAAAAGGAAAACGTGGCCAGATATCAAAATAAAAAGTTTTGTATTTTTTGTAGACATGGGATTTGTCGTGTTGCTCAGGCTGGTCTTGAACGAGTGGGCTCAAGAGATCTGTCTGCCTCAGCCTCCTGGAGTGCTGGGAATACAGGCCTCCACCACTCCGGGCCCGAAGTTTTTATAAATTAAATTGTCTTAAAGTTATTACTCTGGTCTTTTTGTTATTTGTTTTTTGTTTTTTTTTTTTTTGAGTCAGAGTCTTCTTCTGTCACCCAGGCTTGAATGCAGTGGTGTGATCTCAGCTCACTGCAACCTCCGCATCCCGGGTTCAAGCAATTCTGTGTCTTAGTCTCTTGAGTAGCTAGAATTATACACACATGCCACCACACCCAGCTAATTTTCATATTTTTAGTAGAGATGGGGTTTCACCATGTTGGCCAGGCTGGTCTCCAACTCATGGCCTCAAGTGATCCGCCCGCCTTGGCCTCCCAAAGTGCTGGGATTACAGGCGTGAGCCACTATGCCTGGCCAGTCTTTTTCTTCTTCACCTGATATAAATATAGGCAAACGCTTGGCAAGTTCATGTCATATTTATGTGAGAATTTTAATCTTTCACTTTGTTAAAATCTTTTAATGAAATATCTGAAACTTTATAGTTTACAACTGGAAAAAAAAAAAAAAAAAAAAAAGAAATTAGAAATCTTACAGGAGCCAGATCTGGAGTTAGCTGTTAGACCATAAACAAATTCGACCCTGAGTTTCTTCATCTTTGAAACTGTTATAAGAGTACTTATTTTATGGATTGCTAAATCTACTACTTCCACCACAAAACCTGACATGATAAATGCTTGAAAAATACAAACAGCCACTGCCAATTATGTTATTATCATGGGTAATGCTTTGCTTGTTGCAATGAAGTGATGCCTAGGAAAGCACAGCTTTCTGCTTTAAGTAACTAGTTTTATTATTATTATTATTAATTTTTTTGAGACAGAGTCTCACTCTGTTGCCAGGCTGGAGTGCAGGGGCGCGTGATCTCAGCTCACTGCAATCTCTGCCTCCCGGGTTCAAGTGATTCCCCTGCCTCAGCCTCCTGAGTAGCTGGAACTACAGGTATGCATGACCAAAACCAGCTAATTTTTTGTATTTTAGTAGAGACGGAGTTTCACCATGTTGGCCAGGATGGTCTCGATCTCCTGACCTTGTGATCCACCCACCTCAGCCTCCCAAAGTGCTGGGATTACAGGCATGAGCCACCACGCCTAGCCAGTAACTGAATTTTTAAAAAAAACTTTAAAAACATTTTTATATTGGTTATAGCTTTATAAATACTATATAGAATTTTATGTTTAAACACACACATTGTGATTATAAAACAAAGTGACTTTTTTTTTTTTTTTTTTGAGACAGGGTCTCACTCTGTTGCCCAGGCTGGAGGGCAGCGGTACAATCTTGGCTCACTGCAACCTCCGCGTCCCGGGCTCAAGTGATCCTCCCACCTGAGCCTCCCAAGTAGATGGGACCACAGGTGCAAGCCACCACGCCTGGCTAATTTTTCTCTATTTTTTGTAGAAACGGGGTCTTGCCATGTTGCCTAGGCTAGTCTCGGAACTCCTGAGCTCAAGAAATCCACCTGCCTCGGCCTCCCAGAGTGTTGGGATTATAGGTGTGAGCTGCCGTGACTGGCCAACTCTCATTTATTTATTTGTTTAGCAAATATTTACTGTTTTATAGGTGACTGGCATTGCTACGCACTAGGGATACAGCAGAATACAAGAAGGGCAGGCATTAAATAATTATACAAATAAATATTTAAACTATATGGATGATAAATAAGCATAGGGGTCTAAGTTGAGCAAAGCGTGGTGATGGGAATAAAGAAAGTGATAGTGAAGCCGAGCTTGACAGATAGGAGGAAGAATAAACTAGATTAGTGTTTCTCAATCTTTTTAGTCATCCTCCTCCCCAGCCCTTTTAGACCCATTTTTCCCCCAAATTGACCTCCAAAATTTTAATACCACATATACACTGCATATCTGTTTATGCACTGTATGAGTAGTATTTTTTTGCCCCCAAGAGCCAAGGTTTGGTCCTCTGGTGGATCAACATCACCATAAGAATGTATGGGCTTGATATGAAAAAGACTAATAGATAAGGTACAGATAAGGAGAACAGCACCTATGAAGACCCAGAGCCTGAGACATATTTACTGGAGAGACGATGGCAAAATTCAATAACAAATGAATTCAGTTTTAGACATGCTGAATTTAAGGCACCTTTGAGATATCTTATTGGCAACGTCAGTAGACAAGTGGAGATATGGGACTGAGGTCAGAGGGAAGCATAAACCTACAAGGGAGGTCAAGAAGGGTGAACCAGTGATGTTAAGGGAAGAGAGATACTTAAGAGGAAAAAACAGTTAACAGTGTCACATGCTGCTAAGTGGTCAGGTCAGATGAGGACTAAATATATCCAACAGAGTGAACTGGAAACCACTGTATCCTCACCTGTTGACAGCGGTGAATGAAATAAATGTAACCCATGCAGACCCATCTGCTTGCCTCCAAAATCTATGCAGAATGAGAATCAGAAAAAGAAAAGTTAGGTTGTTGATCTTATAAAGCAAAAGTAAACATAATGAAAAATATTTTTTTCCAAAACAGTTGTCCATACCTGGTTCTGATAGTAAGGCTGATGATGTAAGTAAAATGAAAAACCCTCGATCTTCTAAGCATTTGATGATTGCCTTAAATATAAATGAAAAATTCAACTGAAGGAATATTCTGCAATCCCTCTCTTCTCCCTCTACCCATACTCATTAGTGAATATTGACCTCAAGAAAAGAAAAAATTCTGCACATGTTATGGGAGTCAGGGTAATTCTGTCCCCAGTATCAGAAACTTCAAATTCCTTAGCTGAAATAATCTTGCCCCTGTTGGGGCTATATAAAATAACCAGAATATGAAGGGTTAGTTTTAGAATAGTGCTCAAGCACATGGCAGATCAATCAGAAAAGCCTTACTTTTTCACTGAGACAGCTGACATTTCATACCACTGCTTAAACAGCCAATATGTTACCATGTAGCCAGTATAAACTCAAGATGAATCAAACCTATAAGTAGCATCTTAAGCTCATATTTACATGAAAATTTTCCCAAAACCCTGAAACTAAAAAGACTGCAAGATACCATCCAATAAAAGACTTCTTTCTACAGCATCTTAAGAAATGGAAAATAATAGAAAATAATCAAGTTCCAGGGCAACAAGAAATACAGATGAAAATAAATTCTTCCTCTCTTTTGTTTCCCTCTATCAGAGTCTTCAGTGGACTCTTGAGCTCAAGAAAAGTCTTGAAATTTTAATGCTTTCAGTAACTGGGGCAGTTTTGTCCCCAGGCAGCAGTTGTTGTCTAAAAGCTGTTGTTCTAAATCATGAATTCAATAGCTTTTCTTTTCTACTGCTTACCACTTCAAAAATCTATATACACATAAAAGATAAAATCCAGTATCTATACAATAATTTTTCAGTTAAACCACCTAAACAAAATATACCATTTTACAGAATAAAACATTTTATTTCAAAACTGAGAGGTGATAAGGCTACAAATATAAATCATTATTTAATCACAATGAATATACAAAATCAGACTTTTCTAATGATTACACTACAATAAAGTTAGGACACTAATATCTCACTCACAAAAAGAATCACTACTTTCAGTTTTCAAAAAGATTCTATAAGAGTCTCTATGTGTTGTATGGCATATGATGATTTACATATTTGTCTCCTCCATAGTCTCCTAAGCTCCTTGACTTACAGGAGCTATGATTTAAGAGCCTATTTCTTTGAAAGACAGGGTATCACTCTGTTACCCAGCTTGCAATGCAGTGGCACAGCAACAGCTCACTGCATCCTTGAACTCCCGGGCTGAAGCTATCCTCCCACCTCAGCCTTCAGAGTAGCCAGGACTACAGGTGCAGGCGGTTATGCCTGGCTAGTTTAAAAAAAAAAAAAATTTAAATTTTTTTATTTTGGTAGAGATAAGGTCTTGCTATGTTGCCCAGACTGGTCTCAAACTCCTGGCCTCAAGTGATCCTCCCACCTTGGCCTATCAAAGTAATGGGATTATAGATGTGATCTGCCATGCCAGACTTTAGGAACTATTTTGTATCCTTGCTTCTTGCCCCTCCTACCCAGTATGTGAATCATCCTTTTTTTTTTTTTTTTTTGAGACGGAGTCTTGCTCTGTCACCCAGGCTGGAGTGCAGTGGTGCGATCTAGGCTCACTGCAAGCTCCGCCTCCCAGGTTCACGCCATTCTCCTGCCTCAGTCTCCCGAGTAGCTGGGACTACAGATGCCCGCCACCATGCCCAGCTTATTTTTTAGTAGAGACAGGATTTCACCATGTTAGCCAGGATGGTCTTGATCTCCTGACCTCGTGATCTGCCCACCTCGGTCTCCCAAAGTGCTGGGATTACAGGCGTGAGCCACCACGCCCGGCTGTGACTCATCCCTTTGTCCAGTGTATCCATGCTGTAGATGCTACCCACCCAGTAGGCCAACAGTAGTACTTCATAATGCCTGCACCACCTACCTCACTCATCACAAGTAGTACTCAAGTATAGTATAATAAATAAAATATTTTGAGATGGACAGTCCATACTCATATAACTTTTCTTACAGTATATAGTTGTAACTTCCATTTTATTATTGTTGTTCATCTCTTGCTGTGCCTAATTTATAAATTAAACTTTATCATAAGTATGTATGCATAGAAAAAAACACAGTATACATAGCTTCAGTACTATTCACAGTTTTGGGCATCCACTGGGGGTCTTGGAACATAAACCCCACAGATACTGTATTACATCAATAATATATAAATAAATATTAAACATGAAACTCCTCACAGCAAATTAAAATGATTCCATCTAGACACAATTAATACATACATATCAATTTAAGAAAAACATAATAATATTTTAAATTAGTGATTCTTACCAATTGCTTGTTTTTAATACATTCTGTTAATTTATCTATATTTTCCCCTTGTCTGTTTGACAGTTCTACCTCATACAAATTGAAGCACAAATCTTGAAAACAGACTGTAGAGAAAACCAGAAAAACATTTATTTTTAATATGCTATTATGTACTTATAGTCAATTTGTTCATTTTATATGTTGCAAAAATGAAAGAATAGAAATACTACTCAAAAACCTTTATCATTTAATGTTCTTGGTTATAAAACTCCTTCATAAAACATCATCAAAACAGTTATTTTAAAAAAATGCTCTTATTTATACTGACACTGCTCTAAGATTAACAAGACAAATACAAATACATACTACATGAATAAACATCAGTGCTCCGTGAATTAACCTAAATGACCAAGAAATTTCCTTCTCATGGTTTTTCTTTGAGTTTAAAAGTACGTCTATAAATAAAACCAACAAAAACTCTATCTTCCTTGAGAGGAATAGTTACAAGTTTCCAAATGCTTTTAATATCTGTTTGCTTAATTGCATCAGTATTTCTAGATTAAAGCTAGTCTTTGTCATCTTAGATAAAACTACCTTGCAGTTTCTAGTTGGCTTCCAAGGAACTGAAGAAAATAGTAACTCTACAACTTTCTCACAAAAGACTCTTTTAAGAGTCACTTAAGATGAAATAGAAGTGTGCATGTTTGAATGTTTGGAATAGAGCAGAAAATAACCAGAACAAAGCCCAGGACAAGCAGCGTGTTACTACATTACAACAGACCTTTCCGCTCCAAGTAATTCTGTTTTCTAAAGGCAGCCTCTGGTAGTCGTTTTTTCAAGGAAGACACTTTCATTACATACTTAAAATCTAGTTCTTGTGGTCTAAAAAATAACACAACAATATCAAGCAGAATAATAAACAGTGGATCTAAATTTTCATAAGCTTTAGTTTTCTAACATAAATGTAAAAAAATATATAACCACAAAAAAGACCTTAAATTGATAAGCTCCAGGTTAAATAATATGTATATTTTTAAGTACGACAGATTTTCAAATACATGATCCATAAACCATGGTCTGCAAATGTTCACATTTTCTAAATACATGTCTTTTTGGTACAGACAAAATATCTAGATGTCTCAAAAAATTATGTATACAGGAATAAGGAATTTTTTAAAAATTATGCTATTTAAGAGTTATTTCCTGACTACTTTTTCCTTTTTTTGTGTGTGTGAGATGGAGTCTGGCTCTGTCACCCAGGCTGGAGTGCAGTGGTGTGATCTTGGCTCACTGCAACCTCTGACTCCTGGGTTCAAGTAATTACCCTGCCTCAGCCTCCGAAGTAGCTGGGATAACAAGTATGCGGCACCATGCCCAGCTAAGTTTTTTATTTTTAGTGGAGACGGCGTTTGACCACATTGGCCAGGTTGGTCTCCAACTCCTGACCTCAGGCAATCCGCTCACCTCAGCATCCCAAAGTGCTGGGACTACAGGTGTGAGCCACTGTGCCTGGACCCTAGGAAATTTTCTTATACAACCCCAAAGCAACAAGCAAAATCAACACATTCACAATGATACGATACTATGACTTAACCTACATCTTATTCAAATGCTGCCAACTGTCTCACTAAGTTCCTTCACAGAAAAAGAAAACAATTTCCAATCCAAGATGCCATAATGCATTCAGTAATCATGTCTCTTTAGTCTCCTTTAATCTGGAACAGTTTTTCAGTCTTTCTTTACTTAAATGACTTGGATATTTTGAAAAATACAGACGATTTTGCAGAATGCTCCTTAATCAGCATAGGTCTATCATTAACTTAACCACTTAGTTAAGATGGTATCTGGCAGTTTACTCCACTGGTAGGTCTGCATTTTTTTTCCTTTGTGATTAATAAGAAGTAGTGGGGAAACGTTTTAAGATATGCAAATATTATTAAACTTTCACCTGTTTTTAGCATACACTGGTTGATTATTATGGTGTTGTCAAATGCTGATTTTCTGATTTATTAATCTTTCCACATTTATTAGCTGCACTCTATACATGAGGAAGAACTTACCCTCCTCTCCTATTTGCTTATTCACATAATTTTTATGTTGTGGGTTATTATACTCCTACTACTTCTTAAAAAAGGCTGATAGGAAAAAAAATGAATCCTTACAACACATCAGTTTTCACCTTGTATTTCAATTAAACTATGACTATTTCTTAATGGTTTGGGATACAAACTAAGAACAGGCTGAACAAAAAAGATTTCCTAAGATGTTCTTCACAGTTCCCCAGAAGAAAATATTAATCATGATAATTGCTTTTAATGTAAATACATGTAACAGCTACTCTAATACTTTTCTAAGAGAACCATGTTAAAATTTGAAACTCAGATACCGCAAAACGTTAATAAAAATAATATTAAGTGGCTATAATCTGCTCCATTTGCTATCAGGCAAATCTGATTTATTTCTTGGGGAAGGTCAAATTTCTACTTTCAAATAGTTTAATTTATCCCAAGAGGTCATATTCCCATTAATAAATTAGAATTTAGGTTTCCTATGTCATACCCTGTGTGCTATACATCTACCCAAATGTACCCTCATCTAAAATCAGTAACAGTTGCTGTATTTTACACCAATGCCACCCTTGAAATGAAGGGGGGGAACCCCCAAAACTTGTAATATAAGCATTAGTAAAGGACATGACATTTAATACTTACAGCTGTGTTGGAATCATTGCACCGTAAGTGGACCAAAGAGCTATATCACATAGCATACGGTCTTGAACAATTAATTTCCCTTTCCATGGAGACATGAGAACTTTAAGAAATGAAGGTAAGAAAGAAACCGATTATTTATGATGAAATATTTACTCAAGAAAAACAAAAACCTAAAATAATGAATTATTTCTCACCATTTTCGCTGCATTCAAGTCTAGCAGAAAAAAAAAAAAGAACATTTTTACAAGAGTAAAAGAAACAGATTCAGTAAAACAAAGCATGTATACAATTACTTACATGCTTTTATGAGCTGGTGGTGCCATAGTTTTAGGTTCCCTGTATCGAAAAGCTACAATTACATAAGGACAGATCTGTCTGGGTCGCTCAATAACAGTGTTGCCTGAAAGTTCGTAAAAGTAATACTGCAAGAAGAAAAATAAGTATTATCAGGGTAGTAGCACTATGGAATTGCATATGTACCAAGTTTTTCTCAACCCCACCCAGCCCTGAAATTTAACACATTAGACTCAGAAATATATCTTGGGTGTTATTCATTCACAGGTGACTATACCTGACTCAGTTCAAAGGCACGAAAATGACTCGTCTTGTTAGAAACCTTGTTAGTATTTTCAGACACGTGGCAATCATAGCCAGAAGATGGCTTAGTATAGTTAGTTGTGTAATTCTCAGACACAGACTTGACTTTTCCCTAGAATGAAAATATTAAAACTTATCAGATGCCGTCAAATAGCAATAACCTTTACTCTAGGATTCATTTAGTAGTAGTCTAATAAGGATGCAGATATGTGTCCCCTAACAGTAACTGTATTAAGAACTATACTCCTTAGAAAAACAATTATCTTAAGGCCAAAAATAGTTTTAATTATCCATGAACCCTTAAAAATGTATTTAAAAATCTTGGACATTTGGGCATCTGAGACAAATATCCATAGTTTTTATCACAATATCAAAGAAATATACGAATCACCCTAAATTTAAGAGAGCCATTTCCTTAAAAGAGTAACTACAGCCCACCATCTTTTATGTTATGGTCATTGAATGGCTCTTTGGTGACTGTAACGTAAAAGAGAACAAAATCTAAAATTTCAAAAGACGAGTTTCCAATCTGAACTATGATCAGTTGTAAATTATAAACTGAGATACTTCTATTATGCCAAGGCCCAGCAAGTTAACAAGCAGCAAATATGTAGCAAAGTTCTTAGCAGGCCACTGGTCCTGGTCACTGAACAGTCAGCAGTATTTTCCATTACGGATTTCTCTCCATCAAGGGTTACGTGTCTCTCAAAACAAAACAAAACAAAACAAAAAAACAAAAAAACAAAAAAAAAAAAAAGAAAAGAAAAAAGCAAGCAGCTGGGCACAGTGGTTCACACCTGTAATCCCAGCATTTTGGGAGGCCAAGGTGGGCAGATCATGAGGTCAAGAGATCAAGACTATCCTGGCCAACATGGTGAAACCCTGTCTCTACTTAAAATACGAAAAAATTAGCTGGGCGTGGTGGCATGCGCCTGTAGTCCCAGCCACTTGGGAGGCTGAGGTAGGAGAATTGCTTGAACTCGGGAGGTGGAGGTTGCAGTGAGCTGAGATAGTGTCACTACACTCTGGCCTGGCAATAGAGAAAGATTCTGCCTCAAAAAAAAAAAAAAAAAAAAAGCAGTTAGGCCAAGTTTACCATTATGATGAAATATGCAATGACTTTAAAAGCTGTTTTGAATGATACAATGACAAGAAAATGTTCACAAGATGTTATTAAGTTAAAAAAGAATAGCATATAAGTATATACAAACTTTTTCCATGGGTTAATAACTCAATATATAGGAAAAAATAAAAATATACAATATATACCCCAACAAATATATCAAAATGGGATATGGGACTATAGGCAATTTTAATTTTTATAAGAAGAATAAAATTACTTTTTTTTTTTTTTTTTTTTTTTTTTGAGACGGAGTCTCGCTCTGTAGCCCAGGCTGGAGTGCAGTGGCCGGATCTCAGCTCACTGCAAGCTCCGCCTCCCGGGTTCACGCCATTCTCCGGCCTCAGCCTCCCGAGTAGCTGGGACTACAGGCGCTGCCACCTCGCCCGGCTATTTTTTTTTTTTTTGTATTTCTTAGTAGAGACGGGGTTTCACCGTGTTAGCCAGGATGGTCTCGATCTCCTGACCTCGTGATCCGCCCATCTCGGCCTCCCAAAGTGCTGGGATTACAGGCTTGAGCCACCACGCCCGGCCATAAAATTACTTTTTTAAAAAGAAGATGTTTTGTTGTTATGTCCTGTGTCTTTATTTACAGACCCACCAAAGGCCAAACCACCACTAAACCAAAAAATATAAACAGTACTTATCAGTAACCAACCACCCCTACCATCTCCTCATCAAACATTTTATGGTTCTGTGTGGCTCGATTTTGTGAAATAAAATGAAGATGAGAACACAGAGGCAAAAACAGCAATCTCCAGCCAATGGCAAGAAATCAAGGCTTAGGCATAATCTAAGTAAAAAATGAAATGCTCATTATCCACATTAGTAGGCATACTTTCTGCAGCACTCATTGCAGAGCAAGAGAAGAAAGATTAAGGGAGGAAAATTACTGATTGTACCTCAAAGCAATGTCACTCCCCAACCTTTTTTTTTTTTTGGAGATGGAGTTTTTTGTTGTTGTTATCCAGGCTGGAGTGCAGTGGCGTGATCTTGGCTCACTGCAACCTCCACCTTCCAGGTTCAAGTCATTCTCCTGCCTCAGCCTCCCAAGTAGCTGGGATTACAGGCACCCGCCACCACGTCAGGCTAATTTTTTTACACTTTTAGTGGAGACGGGGTTTCGCCATGTTGGCCAGGCTGGTCTCAAACTCCTAACCTCACCCGCCTCAGCCTCCCAAAGTGCTGGGATTATAGGCATAAGCCACAGAGCCTGGCCTCTCCCTCCACTTTTTTGAGAACAAACTTCACAATACTAAGAGTTCACACGCTTTTTTTTTTTTTTTTTTTTAAATTAAGTGTCAGTTAGTGCTAGGCTGATAACCAAAGAATTTAAGATAGTAAGAAAGCTAAAACAAAAACAATATAACGAGACCACAGAAATGTCCTCAAGAAGCCCAATCACATCTAAAATCAGTTTCCCTTCTGTTTGGGTGAAAATTCCAAATTGCATGATTCACTTAAACAGTACCATTTAGGACATTCAAGGATTTGTGGCATCATCAATTCTAGGTGGCACATGAAGCTGTGAAGCTGGATGTCTTACGGAGAAAGAAAATAAGATTCTATTGACCATTTAAATTAGACAATGAATGTTGTTTTCTAAACTCATCTTTTATAAGTGTAATCACGTCATCTTATAAGCAGCTACTTGTTTTGTTATTTCATGTTTAAAAAGTAGCTCTGACAGGTGAGAGGAAGATTTTTCCCTGCATACCCTTTATTTTTGAAGTTAAAAAAAAGTTTACAATCTAGTAAATGAATTAAAAAGTTTTCTTTTTAAAGAAAAGGAAAAATAGTTTTGCTTTTCCTGAATTTGGATAGCTAACTTTGGTGAGGACTATGTTCAACTGAGATCTACAGAGAATATCAAAGGTAGATAACCTTAAACTTTAAAAGGAAATCACATAACAGCACATTTAGGCTTTACCTTAATTATATTAAAAATTACAACATAACCAGATTTCCCATGATACCATGGTCTTGGATGAAGATAGTCGGAGTATTTGGAAATGTATACACCTGTAAAAGTATAAAATATAGATTAAGCAGCAGATTGCCCACCAGAGAGGAGAAAGTAGAAGCAATAAGACCAATTAGAAAAAAAGCTACTGTGATAGTTGAGCAGGAGAGGAGGATTCAAACAAGGCAGCAGCCGTGAAAAATGAGGAGGAAAGGACAAGCTTCAGGGGCATTCCTCAACTGAGGCACCTCTTTCAAAACATAAGAGACAATGGGTGAGAAAACTGATACGGTGGAAAAGAGTGATGATTCTGTAGTCAGAAGCTTGGGTTCCAGGCAAGAATAAGTCACTCAGGTAGGGAGGGTGGGCCTGGGTCACAGACACAAACACCACAGGGTGCTCATGAAGATTTAAAAGATCAATAAGCTTTAAAAACTATTATTAATTGAAAGTATTATTACACACAAAATTATCCAGTTCTAGTCAAGCCAAAAACTACAAAACACACGTAAGTAGTAGTGTTAATTTTATTATCAACCCCAGCGCATGTGTTTTTGAAGAACGTGTATTTGTCAGGAACAATCCAGTTTCTACTTCCACCACTCTACTGAAGCCAGCCTCTCAAACATCAGCAATGAAATCATAAGATTGTAGGAATGCAGGAAAATGTTTTTTTTTGTTTTGAGATGTAAGCTGCAGTGGTTATTTGTAATTTACTTTCAAATTCTCCAGAAAAAAAATTAAACAAATGAAGCAAATAATGCAATATGTGTGTGTATATATATGTTTATATTTTTATATATATTTATATTTATATACATTTATATTTAGAGACAGAGTCTTGCTCTGTTGCCTAGGCTGGAGTGCAGTGGTGTGATCTCGGCTCACTGCAACCTCTGCCTCCCAGGTTCAAGCAATCTCAAGTCTCGGCCACCTCAGTAGCTGGGATTACAGGTGCACGCCACCATGCCTGGCTAATTTTTGTATTTTTAGTAGAGACGGGGTTTAGTTAGCCATGTTAGTCAGGCTGGTCTGGAACTCCTGGCCTCAAGGGATCCACCTGCCGTGGCCTCCAAAAGAGCTAGGATTACAGGCGTGAGCCACCGCACCCAGCCAATAATGCATAATATTATTTGCTAAACTTTGGTGATGGGTATATTACACTATGCTCTTTACTTTTTCTATGTTTGAATTTTTCATAATGAAATGAGAGTGGGGTGAAAAAAATAGGAGAGAAGAAAAAACGTTGTATGCAGTGTTATCAGGGTTATGAATTTATCACTTTTAATGTCCCTCAGAAGATGAATTGAATGTAAATTTTAATTTTTTTTGTTTTATAGAGTTATCATATGACCCAGTGGTTCCACTCATTATATATCGAAGACATATATATAACTATGTCCACCCAAAACCTTGTACATACATGTTCATAGAACCATTATTCGTAATAGCCCAAAAGTAGAAATAACCCATATGTCCATGAACTGATGAATGCATAAAGAAAATATGGTATGGCCACATAACAGAATACAGCATTGTACCATTTAACATTTTGGTCAACAACAGACTGCATAAAGTTTGGACAGTGGTCCCATAAGTTTGTAATACCATATTTTTACTGTACTTTTTCTGTTTTGATACACAAACACACACCACTATTTTATAACTGCCTGAAGTATTCGGTACAATAACATGCTGTACAGGTTTGTAGCCTAGGGGCAACAGGCTATCCCATATAGCCTAGGTGTGTCGTAGGCTATGCCCTCTAGGTGTCTCTAAGTACACTCTGTGACGTTCACATGAGTAAAAAATTGCGGCCGGGCGTGGTAGCTCACACCTGTAATCCCAGCACTTTGGGAGGCCAAGGAGGGCAGATCATGAGGTCAGGAGATCGAGACCATCCTGGCCAACATGGTGAAACCCCATCTCTACTAAAAATACAAAAATTAGTTGGGCATGGTGGTGCGTGCCTGTAATCCCAGCTGCTCAGGAGGCTGAGGCAGGAGAATCACTTGAACCAGGGAGTCGGAGGTTCCGGTGAGCTGAGATCGCGCCATTGCACTCCAGCTTGGCGACAGAGCACAACTCCGTCTCAAAAAAAAAAAAACAACAAAAACTGCCTAACAATGCAATTCTTGGAACATATCCCCATTGTTAAGTGCTGCAGGACTGCATTATTCAATCATAAAAAGGAATGAAGTACCACTGGTTCATGCTACAATATGCCTTAAAAAC
The DNA here is from genome assembly GCF_043159975.1 of Macaca nemestrina. Taxonomy (NCBI): domain Eukaryota; kingdom Metazoa; phylum Chordata; class Mammalia; order Primates; family Cercopithecidae; genus Macaca; species Macaca nemestrina. The sequence continues at coordinate 138,139,508 of NC_092133.1, forward strand.
ATGCTAAAAGAAGTTACTCAAAAAAGACCGTATATGAGATGATTCCACTTATATGAAATGTCCAGAATAGGCAAATCTATAAAAGCAGAACATAGACTGGTGATTGCCTAGAGCGGGGATGGTAGAGAATGGGGAGTCACTGCTAAAGGCCATGGGATTTCTTTTTTGGGTGATAAAAATGGTCTAAAATTAACTGTTATGATGGTTACCCAACTATGGGACTACATTAAACAATGGGTGAATTCTATAATTGTGAAATTATATCTCAATAAAGCAGTTTTTTTTTTAAAAAGGTCAGCAGGAATCTAGCCATGATAATCTTTCTCAGTTCTGAACTCCACATTCTACATAGTACCTGGCACTGCTAAATACCCTTCTTTGTGAGATCTTTCTGCTGTCTGTGAAACTCTATTTCCTAAGTCTCCATGCAACAGACTGCTCTTGACACTGCCTCGTTCTATCCTCGCTCTACCTCCCCACACCCTGGTCCCATTAATGACCCAAAAGTTCTGTTTTTGCCATCTTCTCTTTCCATGCCATCCCACTAACAATGTCTTAGCTTCAGTTCACACTCCACTCCCACAACCCCAGCCCCAAATCTAGTTCTGATCCCTTTATGACCTATAGGCTATCTTTCAGAAACACTTAAGAAAATCTATTTCTCAAATTCAACTCATAAAAGTAGTACTGTCCATTTACTGAGAACTTATTAGGTGCAAAGTCCTGGGCTAAACACTTTAGTCTCACTGAATCCTCCCAACAACTCTATAAAGTAGTTTAATCTGTTTTACACATGAAGAAACTGAATCTTAAAAAAAGTTAGTGCTAATTTATATTCTTGACAATTAGATAACATTTTTCTTTTTAACTCATCAGCTTCTCTACTAATCTGCTTCTCTTCTTATGTACCTCTTTTCTATTAATAATTATCATTGTAATATAAGTTTAAAAGCTTATATTTGATTATTTCTTCTCTTACCCCTCACATTCCATGGTTGCCAAGTTTGGTCAGTTCTATCTAGTGTCTATTCTTATTGCCATTGTGATAACTTAGAAGACATTCTCAAGACAATACCAATCTCTTGACACTGAAAAATACTGTAAAGTTTTAAACTCAAATCTCGTTCATATATTTAAAGTTAGAAATCTAAACATTATGAGCTGTTTGACATTTAATGAAACTGGCTTTTAATATACATATCTTATAAACCTAATGAAACCTGACTTCATCTTGTAAAAGATTTTTTTTTAAGATTCTTTTTGCTTTACAGGCTTACCTTTGGCTGGATCACCCAGAGTGGTAACAGCACTGCTGCCAACACGGAGTCCACGCTGACATACCAATTTTGCCTTTAAACAAAAGATTACTTTGCTTCAGTCTTTGAAGTAGCAATGAAATAATGCTATAATCTGTAAGTGGTTTTTTTTTTTTTTTAAGTTTTATTTTTTTATAATACGATAGAGACAGGGTCTCACTATGTTTCCCAGGCTGATCTCAAACTCCTGGGCTCAAGCAATCCTCCCACCTCAGCCTCCCATAACGCTGGGATTACAGGTATGAGGCACAACTGCATCTGGCCTAATCTATAAGCTTTAAAATAAACAGTCTGCTCACTGTAGGTACTCAGGGCACAAAGAAAACTTATTCAAAGCAATCTGTATTTTGATTAATGGCCCAAAATTTTCACAGAATTTTACCGTTTCAATTAACAAAAATGTCAGCAAAACCAAATTAAGCAGGGTCACAGGTAAGTCCACTAGAAGACTTATTTTCCAACTACAGCTTTAGAACCATGAAATTTCAAAATGTCTTATCGCCAAATGTTATTTTTAGTAAGAACCCAGAGCATCCTATTTGAATTCAGATGATTAAGTTAAAAAGGGATAAACTCTTCTGGTATTACTATTATATGTTATAATTATTATATGTTAGTGCGAATTATCTGCTAAACAAATCTGCCCCCCTTCTTTATAGACCATTAACCTAATGGAAGCACTAACTTTGAATTATTTTAGATCTCTGGTATTATTTAAAATGTATCTAGGAAAGCAAACATATCTTTGGAGACCTACCCTGTACACGGTCCTTTCCTTCTCCCATAATTTAGATACAGGCAACAATACAGATTTCAGTCTTCAAATATTGAATGAAGGAATTTCAGTTAACCAGGATGCCAAAGTTTATTAAGTTACATGATTTATCTCCCAAATCATGTAATTTAAACCAGAAAAATATCCACAAGAAACAAAGTATCTATTAAACGATGATCCAGAATGGAAAAATATCCCTTCAATCTATTAAACGGCATTATTGACACTAAAGAAACCCGTTTTAATCCAAATTGCACCCTAAGCTTACAAATGTATTTAAGATGAAACTTAAATACGTTTAATCTCTTAAATGTATTTAAGAGAAACCATGAAAAGTTGTAGAAATCAAATCAAATCTCCTTCATGACTGGCTTTTACTGCTGTAATTCACATGCCACCAAACTAAGTAACAAAAAACACTGATGATTTGGTAATCTTACAACTCTTACAGAACGGAAGCACCACAATATTTAAGACTAATGATGCCATTAATTTTCTACAACCTAATTCCCTTACCTCCTTTTCAGTATCAAACAGAAGAAACCCGTAAGTGTCTTGAAGTTCTTCCTGAGTATAGTTACTTGCTTTTTTTTGTCGGTAAAAAGTTTTGTACTGTGTAAAGAGAGAATAACCAAATGCTATAAACTTACTATTTTGTCCTGCAAATTAATTTTTAAAATGCATCATTTAAATTCCTCCTGCTATAAGACTAAACATAAATGCATTATTTTTCTATTCCGTAGAATTACCTTCCAAGTGGCTATTTCCAAGGATCTTCTTCGTCTGAAAAATGATAGCTAAAAAGTGCTAGATTTATATACCAAAAATGATGGGTTTACCTCTTTTAAAACTAAAACAAAACCACCACAGTGTGTACCAAGCACCTCACCTCATTTAAGAAAATGTCATTTTTCACCAAAGTCACTTGACTGTACTGAAAACCATGCTCAGATGAAGAGTCCAAGTAAGATGTATGGAGGAGTGAAACTGCCCTCTGGAAGAGAGAGTCTGAACTCAAGGACACAGTCTCAAAAACTGTAAAACACAAACAAAAATAACACAGCTTTTTCAGATACCAAAGGATGGGGTTAAGTGGGACACACTGAATATCACTCAAAACATCATCTATTCCTTCCCTATATAACTAAGAAATATTTGTACTGTCTTAGCAAAATAACCTAAATAAATTACAACTGAGGCTGAATTACTTTTAATACAGGAGCTAAAATATGCCCTGCCAGACCCCGTATGTCTTTCGGTTGAAAGCCGTGTACTATAACTGTAGTTGGTCAAAAGCAGATACAACTGTAGTGTCAAAGTGGTAGTCAGGAACTGCTTAGACTTTTAGAGCAATTTCTCATTCTTTAGTTTTTTTTTAATCCTCCGTTTCTATTCTTCTTCTTCTTTTTTTTTTTAATATATATGCCACGCTTGATAAACTTACCCTTTACATATTTTCATTAAATCCCTAAGTCAGCTGGGTTCCTTTTAAGGGACCTATTATTGCCCAGTCACCAAACACAATAGAAATCACTGTATCTCTGGGATTTCCTCACCAGCCAAGAAGAGTCTATTGAGTTTTACTTCCTGTGAGTTGTATTATAAAATCACTTTCATTTTATACAACAGAGCTGTATTTACAATTTTTTGAAGGTGCTTTTTTCAAACCACACCCATGTGAGATAGTGCTGAGAGACTGTGACACACCTTCCCATGAGAGGCATGTTTTCTAATTGAGAATTACCGACTGGATCCAGTAATTATGTTGACTGAGTCTTTGTGCCTTTTGATTTTACAAGTCTCTACTTTAGCAAGAACTGAGCCTAATGACCTAAGAACACTCTCGCATCAAACCATTTTAACTGTTCACTCTCCTATTTGTATTCTTTCTATTCTCTTTATTAAGGTTGGGGGGTTTTACAAACCCAGTATTTACAAATAATAAGGAGAAGAGAATGATTTATATAGCACTGGAAGTATTGGTCATATAGTATAAATGTTATGAAGTACAGTAATATGGCTTCCTCCTTTTACCAAAACTCCCAAATGTATTAAAGTTCAAAAAGTAAAGAGAAAAAAGAATCTCAATCAAAATTAACTTATAAGTAACCGATATACAAAAATTAGACTATCTCAGAAATGAAAGCAAACATTTTAGTAAGCTAAATTTGGACTAAACTGTCCTAATACTTTAATTATCAAGATATTTTAAAATATTTTAATAAACTTCCAAGTATCAAAATGAAAGACTGTAAATAGAAAAGAATGAAATGTTTATGAATATTCTGAAGTTGATATACATGATTTATATATTCATTCTAAGTTTACTTTTACTTTTGCTTAGTTTCACTTTCTCCTTCAATATACCAGTGCTGTAAAAAATAAGGACATTCTGAATAGATGCAAACAGCAAAACATCAGTTACAATAATTAAAATTAAAGCTTTATTAGCTACATTACTCAAAGCAAACTGGCAAGCCTGAGCATTTTCAAATTCATTTTACAAATAATCTGTACTGCTAGCCTAAACACAAATCAAGAATTCTTTAGAAACAATAATTTTGGAAACTTTATATTTGATGTTTATAAAAAAGCAAGAAATTTTCGAAATTGAATTATCTATAGACCAAGATCCAATATGTGAGAAACATATCGTTTACACTGAAAGAAATATTTTAAAAAGTAACTCTGGAAATGAAGACTATGATTATCAACTTCTCTAAATTCTATAAGTCATTAATAGGTAGGCACAGATTTAAGTTATATACATCCTCATTTTTTAGCATCATAACGCACAATAACGAACTGAAAACTGGAAAGATGGTGCAATTAAAAACACTAATATAGGGTTTCCCAAATACATGGTCACAGAACACTTCATTAATACCAGTGTGGGGAATACTGTTCCCTATAAAGCTACAAATAAAGCCAATGATTTAAAACGAAGGAGGAGGAACAAGTACCAAATTATTTTTTGCTTATATATTTTTATTTCCAGAACTATTTATTTATGGTTAAAAATGCTTCCACTTTAGGCCAGTATTCTCCAAATAGGAGTATATGCATAAAAGCAGTGATTTTATGGTTAGTGGAGGTATGTTAAAAGCAAAGTTGTTGGAAAATCGTAGCTAATCTTAACTCTTTCATGGGTTCATAAAGACATCAATTACACTCTCAAGAAACCACAAGTTTCCTCTCAGTAAATGAGAAAATAGACGAAAATTTCATCTAGAAATTTGATGCTCTCCCTTCTTTACAAAATACACTTTTGAGAGTCCAATTAGTGCACTAGACAATACAAACACTTTATGAACGAATGGTCTTGTTTTTGCTGAGTAATGCTCAAGCTTTATTTAAACATTCAAGACTACCAGACTTTTAAAATGAAGAGGGGGCTATACCACAAAGACACCTAAAAATCTAAAAAGGTAACTTGAAAAGTGCTTGCCTATAAAGTATTAAGTATATCCCTTAGGGCTTAAGTGATGAATAAAGAGCATGTAAGAAAGGTTAAGTTCAATCACAATAGCTCTGAAAATTGAGTTTTCCTGTAGTACCTGGATTTTGGCACATTCCTCCATTTGTGAGTTTAGTCTTAAATGTTAAGTCTAAGCTTGATATAGGTTGGATTCTAGTCAAAGTAACTGCAATAACCTCTTCCCCTTCTCAAAATCCCTTAGAGATACTGAGTGAGACTGGTTTTAGACACTTGTCTCTCTTTTTAACTCCTACTAGAGATGAGAAAATTATAAACCAACTTCTGATGCCATATCACAGATAACTGTCTTCCATTCTAGAAACATCTGGTCTGAAAGTAGATGATGAAATAAACTAATGTCAACATCTTAGGTGTCACAGAAATTCTAAAACAACTAGCTCTTGTACATCTCTCCATGACTTTCCTGACTACATCTTCCTATAGAAGGGTTGCAACCCTTCATTAATACTAAAGATGCCTATATCCTTCAAAGTAAGCCATTTGATAGTTGCTGAAGGAACAGATTGTTACTTAATCCTAAAATGTATTACTTCTACTTTGAAGATATTAAAGGATATCTGGGTTTAGATAAATGTAACTTCTTAGAGTACAATTTGGTAGGACCTATATAAAACCTTAAATACACATACTCATTAACCATTTCATTTCTAGGAATCTATTCCTGAAAATACTCACACACACACACACACCCACACACACCCCCCCCCCCCACACACAAAAAGGTGTTCCATGTGTATCAGTATCTTTAATAGTGAAAATACTGGCAATAACCTTAATTGCCATCAACAGGGAACAACTTGCAACTACTAAATAAAAACAAGGTAAATCTGTACATACTGGCATATAAAGATATCTATTATATGCTACATTATATGATGACACTTGGTTGAAAAATATATAATTTGTTTGAAAGTATACATAAAAAGATCTAGAAAGGTGGGAAGCCAAACTCTTAATAATGGCTAAAGCAATGGCTGTTGAAATTGGAAAGTGGATACAAGGGGAACTTACATTTTTTAACCTTATACATATGGGTTTTTCTTGCCTGTATTACTTCTACCATTTAAAATATTTCAATTCAAAAACCAAATAAAAATGCAACAATTTAAAAGATACAAATAGAGGAACATACATGTTTTATGTTGCAATTTGAAAAGTTAATCACCTATTACTTTTGGACTAATGATTGTTTTAAAAAATATAGGTACTGGAAATCATAATTTTTTAAAGTCTTTGTTTTACATGATCTAAATTAAAACTAAAAACATTTTAATCATTCTATTCTAGATTCATTAATTATGACTTATAGCACTTAGTTTAATACTCACTCTTTTCTGATAGGGACCCTGTCTCGATCTTCTCTGAGACAGAATGTAGCTGGGAGGGTGGTCTTAATTCATTTTCACCAAGTATACCCTCAGAATTCTTGACACAGTCCTGTTCTCTGTTAATGTCATAAATGCTAAAATGAAGAAAGAAAAAAAATCATAAAGTGAACAATTCTATTTATAGCATATTTACTATAGAAACAAATGTTCACCGAGTATCTAATTTGCGTTAGGAATAATTATGTAACATTTATTTACCTCCTTTGACAAGTATTCTCAGCGAAGGACTAAATTTGTTCTATAAGCAATAACATATAATTTGAAATGTTTTTCCTCCAAAAGTCTTTAACTTCTAAATAAAATTTTATACACACAAATACATTATGCTTAATCACTTTTGCCTTACTGAAAAAAAATCTTTCAAAATGAATAGATCACAGAATCACATCTTTATTTTATTAGTTGAAAATAACAAAATCAAGCAGAACACAATTTACAAAAATCTCTCTCCTCCCCCAGATTAGTAGTATATATATTCATTAAACAAAACTATTAGTGGTGACTATTATGCATCCAACACCATGCTATACCTTGGATTTATCAAGACAAATGACAAACAGTCTCTATTACAGAGAAACAGGCCCTATATTAGAAGAGTTCAGATGAGGCTGGGCGCAGTGGCTCATGCCTGTAACCCCAGCATGCTGGAAAGCCAAGGCAGGCAGATTGAGCTCAGGAGCTTGAGACCAGCCAGGGCAAGAAAGTGAGACCCCACCCCTATAAAAAATACAAAAATTAGCCAGGCATGGTGGAGTGTACCTGTAGCCCCAGCTACTTGGGAGGCTGAGGTGGGACAATGGCTTGAGTCTGGGGGGGAAGAGGTTACAGTGAGCTGAGACTGCACCCCTGCACTCCAGCCTGGGTGACAGAGCCAGACCATGTCAGAAAGAGAGAAAAGAGAGGAAAGGGAGGAAAGGGAGGAAAGGAAAGAAAGGAAGGAAAGGAAGGAAGGGAGGAAGGAAGAGATAGAGAAAGAGAGAAAGGGGAGAGAGAGGGGGAGAGAGAGGGGGAGAGAGGGGGGAGAGGGAGAGAGGGGGAGAGGCAGAGAGAGAGAAACAGAGCAAGCTCAGACTAGATGAAGAAGAAAAATCTGCAAAGAAATTCTAAATGTGTAGAAGTCTCTAAAACATGATACAGTGGATGTACACTGATATAACCAATTTTAGGGAGACGGAGCTATGTCAAGAAAGATTTCATGAAGGTATAGATACTTGAAATCTGAGAAGATATTCAAATGAGGAAGCCAAAAAAGGAAATTGTGTACATTTTCCAGATAGTAGAAATAGTATGAGCAAATGAACAGATGTATAAACATGATACATTAAAGGAAATGCAAATAGTTTAATATGACTGACTAAGGGAAGAAGGGTGAGAAGAATAAGAACAAAGAAAAAGATTAAAAAGGTGGTCAAGTTTTCAGTTTTTATCATGAGTCTGTGGAATAAGGATTTTAACATGCTTCACAAAAATAGCATGTATAGTTTTACAACACATTTTCCCCCCAAAAAGAACTGGAGGTAGAATTGTGTGGATACATTCAAGATTTTTTAGGAAAAGTAGCTTTGTTGATAAAATTTCATGAAGGAGGTTGTTTATGCAGGGGAAAATTAGGAACTGGGAGACCAGGATTCTGGTGCAGGTTCTACTACTAACGTGTTTTGAGACAGTGGTTGAAGATATAGTGGACTGACTTCCCTACAATCATGTCCCTTTTACTCCCCTTCCACAAAACCACAATTCTGTTCAGGTATCAGGAGATCCCGTGGTTCAGAAGAAGTTTGGGGGTTGTGTGTGTGTGTGTGTGTGTGTGTGTGAAAATGAGGGAGAGAGGGTGTGTGTGTGTGTGGAGAGAGAGAGAGAGAGAGAGAAAGAGGAAAAGAGAAAGAGAGAAAGAGAATGAAAATCTTAATTACTCTAAGATCTTTATGGTAATTCCACTCCCTTTGAATAGTGTTTGTTTTAGGAATAAACATGTGACTCAGTTCTGGCCAGTGAGAGATAAACAGAAGTCTACAGAGAGAGTTCTGGGAAACCTTTCTTAGAAAAGGACTCCATCTTCTAGCCTAAGATCTTGTCTGAAGACGTGTTGCCTGGATCTCCTTGCAACCAAGATGGGATTGATCGGCCAACAGAGAATGGAACAGAACAGAAAGAAACCAGATCCTTGAACTGATGAAATAAACTAACCTGGGGGCTGCCTTATCTTTGGGCTTTATACATGAAATAACAAATGTTCCTTATTGTTTAAACTTTTATTGGAAGCTGAAGACACACTAACTGATGGATTTTGTTAAATTTATACTCTCTAAGGCCTCCTTCAGTTATAATTGCCTTTCTAAAGCTCCTTTCAGTTGTGACTCTACAAGGAGCTTTACTGAAGGCTTGCTGTGCATGAGGCATGTTGCACTGGCATCAGATAACTTAGCAAAGTACTTTTTTCTTTGTTGCCATGGATATAAAGATGTTATCCTAGTAAGAGTTAGCAAGGAAGCTACTGTTACTAATGATAACAACGGCTAACATTCGCTGGGTGCTTACTTTTTTTTTTTTTTTTTTTTGAGATGGAGTCTTGCTCTGTGGCCCAGGCTGGAGTGCAAGTGGCTCAATTCTGGTTCACTGCAACCTCCACCTCCGGGTTCAAGCAACTCTCTTGCCTTGGCCTCCCGCATAGCTGTGATTACAAGTGCCCAGCACCACGCCTGGCTAATTTTTGTATTTTTAGTAGAGATAGGGTTGCACCAGGTTGGCCAGGTTGGTCTCGAACTCCTGGCCTCAAGTGATCGCCATACCTCGGCCTCCCAAAGTGCTGGAATTACAGGCATGAGCCACCGTGCTAGGCCTAGGTTTCACTACTTAACTGCATGTATTAATCACTGCTGAGCCATACTGTGTAGTCAAGTTCCTTTCTTACACCATGTTTTGCTTTTCTGAATTTAAAGTAGCCTCTGCTTAAATTTCAGTTACCAATCATTATTTCAGCTTGAAATTCTAGAGAACTAACAATATCTTCTGGATAAACATAGATCAAAGATTTTGTTCATTTTGAGCAGTTTCTTATCTTTTTTTTGGAAGGATCCTTTCTGGAGCACTATGCCTTCCAGCTTCAATCTGGGCTTGTGCCCTCTGATATTACTGCCTGGCTTTCTAACATTGCTGGGGGATGTTAAGATACAAAATTGATCTACAGATTCAACACAATCTCAGTCTGCAGAAACTGATGATCTGATTCTAAAATGCATGTAAGAAAGATATAAGCCAAAACAATTTTGAAAAAGAAGAACAAAATTGAAGGACTCACTACTAGATTTTAAGAATCACTACAAAGCTAAAGTAGTCAAGACAAGGTGGTACTGATATAAAGAAAATGCATATAGAGCAATGGGACAGAAGAGAGTCCAGATAACAGATATTTAATATTACCAGTATAATTCCATCGAGAAAGAATATCTTTACAATAAATGCTGCTATGGAACAACTAAAATAGGGGGAAAAACATGAACCTCAAACCTCTACCTTAAACCATAAAATTTAACTCAAAATGAATTACAGACCTAAACATTAAAAACTATAACTATTTGGCTAAAATTATAAAATTTAAAAAATCATAGGGAAACATTTTCTTGACTATGGGGTACATAAAGTTTTCATAGGGCACAAAATTAGTGACCTAGAAAAACGTATACATCAGACTTCCTAAAAATTAAAACCATCTGATCTTCCAAGGTATCATTATTAAGAAATGGGAAATATTTGCAAAGCACCTGTACCTAGAATATATAAAAAACTCATGGACACATCTCACAAAAGAAAGCATATAATAAAAGGAAACATGGGAAATGGGCTAACATTATTAGTTATCAGGGAAGTGCTAATTAAAACCACAATAAACTACTACCGCTCCAGCAGAATGGCTAAAAAGACTGAAAATACCAAGCATTGGCAAAGATGAGGAGCCTCTGGAACGCTCCTAGTAGAAATATAAAGCCAACTGAAAAATTATATAGCCAATTGAAAAAATAACATCAGTTTCTTATAAATACACACTTACCATATGACCCAACTATTCTATTCCCAGATATTTACCCAAGAGAATAAAACGTATCTACAAAAACACTTGCACATGAATGTTCAGAGCAGCTTTTTCACAGTAGCCTAAAACTGGAAACAACTCCAATATTCATAAATAGGTGAATGGATAAACAAACTTGTATATTCATACATAATAATAATCAGCAATAAAAACAGTAAAACTGATGCACGCATCTCAAAACATTAAACTGGGCAAAAGTTGTCAGACACAAAAGAGTACATATTGTAGAATTCCATACATATGCAGTTCAAGAAGCAGCAAAATTAATCTATGGTGATAAAAAGCGTTTCATTAGTTGCCTACAGTAGGGGGCAGGAATAGGAAAATTGACTGCAAGTGGGGTAAGCACAAGGGAACTTTCTGCGGTGATGGACACACACTATATTTTTATTGGTGTAGTCATCACATGGTACATACATTTACCAAAATTCACTGAACTATATACTTAAATTGTGTTCATTTTATTGTATGAAAATTAGACCTCAATAAAGTTGAGCTGAAAGTCCCAAAACAAAACCCAATGGTTATGACTTTGGCCATAAAGGAAATTCCCAGAGTACTAAAAAACAACTGATCTCTGACCAAAGTCAAGTAAAATGACAATGTAACCGTAAAAAGTTAATCTCAAAAGCCCCATGTTTGGAAATTTAAATTTTAAAAATCCTACACACAAATAGTTCATAAGTTAAAGAGTAACATGATCTAAGCTTAAGATATTATCTAAAATATCTATAAGAAAACTGTTCGTTTCAAATGTATACATTACAGAAGAAAAACATTTTTAAAATCAACAAGCTAGAGTCAATTCAAGAACTCAGAAAATGGAACAACACAGTAAACCCAAAGCAAATAAGAGGAGGAAATAAAAAGAGAAGATCAGATACTATTAAATAAGTGGTAGAGTTAATTGTCATAGGTATATAAGTTTCAAGCCCAGAAGTTTTCCCACATAAACATTATTCACAAGAATGAAAACTTTCTCTTTTTTTTTTTTTGAGATGGAGTCTCACTCTGTCGCCCAGGCTGGAATGCAGTGGTGCAATCTCGGATACTGAAACTTTCGCCTCCCAGGTTCCAGTGATTCTTCTGCCTCAGCCTCCGAGTAAGTGGGATGGGATTACAGGCGCCCACCACGAAGCTCAGCTAATTTTTGTATTTTTAGTAGAGATAGGGTTTCACCATCTTGGCCAGGGTGGTCTCAAACTCCTGACCTCAGGTGGATCCACCCACCTAGGCCTCCCAAAGTGCTGGGATTACAGGCGTGAGCCACTGCGCCTGGCCAAGAATGAAAACTTTCTCAAATTGTAAGTCTAGCACAACCTTGAATGAAAACCCAGAAAGGAACAACTACAAAAGAAAATTTTAAGGTAAGATCACCAATGACAATACATGCAAAAAAAATCTTAAATAAAAACCAGAAAAACCTAAACTAGCAATACATATAAAATATAAAACAACGTGATTGAGGTAAAGCTTATGCCAGGAATTCAAGGAAGGAAGGTGTAACATTAGACAATTTATTCATAAAATTAATCATACTGAGAGATTAAAGAAAAACCTGTGCCTTACTAGATATAAAATTCAACAGCCACTCTTGATTAAAAAGATAATTCATAGTAAACAGATTAGCTGATAAGCAGATATCTAGAAAGCAGCCTACATATATAATGGTGAGACATTAAAGTACTCCCTTTAAAATTAGGAAGACAATGATCCCTAATATTATCTTCTAATTATTGAGAATTTAGCAGTTCATTCCTTTGCTGAAGTTTCCTTTTTCATTTACTGATTAGCTGGTATCTGTCTTTTAGTTGTTTCCTTAAGAAAGGTTCATATAAAAAGATGTAAAACTCTGAATATTTAAAACTACCAGCCAGTATGTAGTCTTTATACCCAAAAGACACCTTGGCAGGACAAAAAAATATTTGGCTCACATGTTCTTTGAGTAGCTGACATGTAGTTCTTCTACTATTTTTTGGTATTGAATGTTTCTGTTATTCTGCACCAATGATTTTCATTATATGATCTTTTGCCAGTTCAAATTTTTTACCAGAATCTGTCTCAATGTTGGGCCAGTTTTCCCTGGAGTATGTGTGTCTTTTCAATAGATTTAAGTCTTTTAAGGAAAAAAAAAAACACCTTGAATTATACTTTAAGATACGTATTCTATGGAATTGGTTTTCTTTTTGGGGGCTCCAGTTTTGTCCATTTTGGATCTCTTTTGGCTGTCTTATCTATCCTTACTTACCAAAAAAAAAAAAAAAAAATACCATTTTAGTAATGAGATCAAAGCTATAATAAAAACTCTCCCATTAAAGAAAAGCCCAAGACCTTATAGCTTCACTGCTGGATTCTACCAAACATTTAAAGAGGAACTAATATAAATTTCTATTCAAACTTTTCAAAAAATTGAAGAGGAGGGAATATTTCCAAACTAATTCTACAAGGTCAACATTACTGATACTAAAACCAGAGGAGACAATGAAAAGAGAAAACTACAGGCCAATATCATAGATAAACATAGATGCAAAAATTCTCAATATACTAGTAAATCAAATTTTAAAACACAGTAAAAAGATATTTGCCATGATCAAGTGGGATTCATCCCAGGGATGCAAGGATGGTCCAACATGTGCAAATCAATAAATGTGATATATTAACAGAACTAAGAACAAAAACCATATGATTACTTCAACAGATGCTGAAAACGCATTTAATAAAATTCAACATCTGTTTATGACTAAAAAACAAAAAGCTCTCATCAAACTGCATATGGAAGGAACATATCTCAAAGTAATAAAGGCCACATATGACAAACCAATAGCAAACATCATCCTGAACAAGGAACAACTGAAAGTCCTTCCTCTAAGATATGGAACAAGACAAGGATGCCTACTTTCACCACTTTTATTCAATACAGTACTGAAGTACTGGGCAGAGAAATTAGACAAGAGAAAGAAACAGAGGGCATCCAAATCAGAAAAGAGGTCAAATGAGCCTGTTCACAGATAACATGATCTTATACTTAGAAAAACCTGGACTCCACCAAAAAAAATTGTTAGAACTGATAAACAAATTTAGTAAAGTTGCAGGATACAAAATCAACATACAAAAATCAGTAGCGTTGATATACACCAACAGCAAACAATCTGAAAAAGAAATAAAGAAAGCAATCCCATTTACAATAGCTACAAAGAATATAACATACCTAGGAATCAATTTAGCCAAAGAGGTGAAAGATCTATACAAGAAAAACTATAAAAGAATTATGAAAGAAATTGAAGTGGACATTAAAAAACAGAAAGATACTTTATGCTCATGGACTAGAACTCATATTGTTGAATACTACCCAAAGTCAATTTACAGTTTCAATGCAATGAACCCCTATCAAAATTCCAGGGACATTCTGCACGGAAATAGAAATCAAATCCTAACATTTATATGGAACCACAAAACATCCCGAACAGCCAAACCAATACTGAGCAAAAACAACAAAGCTGGAGGCATCACACTGCCTGACTTCAAAATTTACTACAAAGCTACAGCACTGGCATAAAAACAGAAACATAGACCAGTGGAACAGAACAGGGAAACCAAGTGTAAATCCATGTAGAGCCAATTCATCGTCGACAAAGGAACTAAAACATACACTGGGAAAAGGACAGTCTCTGATAAACGGTGGTGGGAAAACTGGATAACTACATGCAGAAGAATGAAACAATCTTACCATACACAAAATTCCAAATGGATTAAAGACCTATATCTAAGCATCTAAGACCCAAAACTATGAAACTACTAGAAGAAAACACTGGGAAAACGCTCCAGGACACTGGTCTGGGCAAAGTTTTTTTGTTTAAGGCCTCAAAAGCACAGGCAACCAAAGCAAAAATAGACAAATGGGATTACATCAAGCTAAAAAAAGCTTCTGCACAGCAAAGGAAACAATGAAGTACAGAGACAACCCACAGAATGGGAGAAAATATTTGCAAACTACTCACCCGCCAAAAGATTAACAACCAGAATTTATAAGGAGCTCAAACAACTCAACAGCAAGGAAGCAAGGAAACACACACCCTCCCTCCCCAACAAATAACCCAATTAAAAAACAGGCAAAAGATCTGAATAAGCATTTTTCAAAAGAAGACATAAAAGTGGCCAAGAGGTATATGAAAAAATCCTCAACATCAGGAATTACCAGAGAAATGCAAATCAAAACTATGAGACATCATCTCGCCCCAGTTAAAATGGCTTTTATTAAAAGGACAAGCAATAATGAATGCTGGCAAAGATATGGAGAAGGGGGAACCCTTACACACTGCCGGTAGAAATGTAAGTTAGTACAACCACTATGGAAAACAGTATAGAGCTTTCTCAAAAAAATAAAAACAGAACTACCATATGATCCAGCAATTACACTACTGGGTATATATCCAAAAGAAAGAAAATCAACACATCAAAAAGACATCTGCACTCCCATATTTATTGCAGCACTATTCACAACAGCCAAAATATAAAATCAACGTCAGTGTCCATCAATAGATGAATAAAGAAAATGTAGTATACACAATGCAGTATTATTCAGCTATAAAAAAGAATAAAATCCTGCCATTTTCAGCAACACTGATCATTATGTTAAGTGAAATAAGCCAAGCACACAAAGACAAATATCACACACTCTCACTCATGTGTGGAAGCTAAAAAAGTGGATTTTATGAAAACAGAGAGTAGATTTGGTGGTTATCAGAGGCTGGAAAGGGTAGGAGGAAGGAAGGAATAAAGAGAAGTTGATTAATGTATATAAACATATGGTTTGATAAAAGTAAGACATAGTGTTGATCAGTAGGTTGACTACAGTTTACAATCTATTATATATTTCAAAATGATGAAGAGAAGAATTTGAGTGGTTCTAGCACAAAGAAGAGAGAAATATTTAAGGTGACAGATATCCCAACTACACTGACTTGATCTTTACAAATTATATGAATGTATTATCACATGTATCCTAAAACTATGTACATCTACTATGCATCAATAAAAATAAATGTATACCTATTTTACTCACTTTTCTCATGTCTATCTTTTGTTTTGTTTCTTTGCATTATCAAAATTGTGGTAAAATATACTTACCAAAAAATTTCATTTCTACTTTTATGATCTTTGCCATAGTGTTTAGTCTTACCTTGGGTACTTCTGAAATGGCTTGATCATTTTTCTCTATTTCTTTTTTTTTGCTGATTCCTGTTTCACATCCTACTGTTGTCTGGCTGTCTCTTCCTTGAGTTCTTGTATTTTCTGCCTTCCAGTATTTCTCCATAACTTCTATGCTTCATTCATTTTACTTTCTAATACAACGTTGAGATATAATTCATATAGCATAAAATTCACCCACATAAAGTGTACAATTCAATTGCTTTTAGTATATCCACAGAATTGTGCAACCTTCACCACAATCAATAGTATGTTCATTATCCCCAAAGAAACCTTCTACCCCTTAGCTATCCTCCTCACCCCTCACTGGTTCCTAGGCCAAGGCAAACATAATTTACTGTCTCTACAGATCTGCCTATTCCAGACCATTTCTTATAAACAGAGTCATACAGTATGTGGTCCTTCATGATTGCCTTCTTTCACTTAGTCTGTTTTTGAGGTTCATCCATGTTAAAGCATATATCAATATTTCATACCTTTTTATGCCAAATAATATTCCACTTTGTGGATACACTACATTTTGTTTATCCATCAACTGATGGACATTTGGGTTGTTTCTACATTTTGGCTATTATGAATGCTGCTGCTATGAGCATTCATGTATAAGTTTTTATGTGAACATGTTTTCATTTCTCTTAGGTATATACCTTAGAGTAGAACTGCTTGCTCTTCCAGTAAATTTGTGTCTGCTCATCTGAGAAACTGCCAGGCTGATTTCAAAGTGGCTGCACCATTTTATATTTCCACCAGTAGTATACAGAAGGTTCCAATTTTTCCACAGCATTGTCAACACTTATTATCTGTCTTTTTGATTATCGCTATCTTAATGGGTATGATAAGTATATAAATGTATTTCAAAATTTGTATTAAAACCTTAGGTCACATTTTCCATATACTTCAAAAGGTCAGCAAACTTTTTCATAAAGGGTCAGAAAATAAATATTTTAGGATTATGAACCACACGGTCTCTGTCACAACTACTCATCTCTACCGGTAGAGCATAAAAACAGCCATAGAAAGTGCATAAATGGGAATGACCATGTCCCCGTACAACTTTATTTACAAAAACAGGCAAGACCACAGGCAGTAGCTTGACCACTTGTGATTTATTTTCTGGCAATATTGTTTTGAAAAACACCATCTGTAGAAAATTGTGGTTTTGCTTTCTCTTTTTTAATTTTTAATCATATAACTGTTCAGTTAACTATTGTTTATTAACAGACCATCCTAAAGTTCAGTGGCTTACAAGCACAATCATTTTTTTATCACTCACATCTCTACAGTGTTCACTGAATTCAGCTTAACTCAGCTGGGGTGGCCCTCACTCTCCTCTCTCTCATCTTCCCTCAACCAATGAGCTAGGAGAGACATGTTTTTCTCATGGAAATGGCACAGACAGAAAGAGAACAAATAAAAATACCCAAGGCCTCTTAAGGCTTAGGCTTGAAACTGACATGGGGTCACTTTGACCTTACCAAGTCACATGGCCAAACACAAAGTCAAGGAGTAGGGAAATATCTCTGTCACTTTAACGGAAGGAACTGCATAGGGTCATGGCGTGAATATAAGGGAAAGTAAAGCACTAGGGTCAATGCAATTGATAGTGGTGATGGTTGCACAACTTGGGAATAAATTAAAAACCAGTGAACTGTACACTTTTAAATGGTGAATTTTATGGCATGTGAATTATATCTTCAATAATAAAAATCATATAGAAGAACAAAAAACTAACACAAAATATAAAAAATACACTCTACCAGTCATTGTATGGATGTCGTACATACTATTTTTGTTATACACGTCTGAATGAGATGAATTATCCTGGACTGTTATCAGCAGATTCAGGGTGTAGGGAGGGGATGGCAGTTGTCATGTTTCTTTAGGGTTCCCTCTGTTCCTAAATCAGAGGATTGCTGTTTTATAATATAGTGCCTTGTTCTTGTTCCTTGTCTAATCTCCAAATGTAATCTGGTTCAGGAGGGCCTTTACTGCCAGGTCTGCTTACCTCTTAGGGACAGAACCCTAGATTTCCAAGGTTATGCACTCATTTCTAGGAGTATTTTATTAGCACTAAGATCTCTGCCTCCCCCACGCCCCACCCAGGCACTTTCTCATTCTACTTTCTCCTTCCTTGATGGATACCATATGGCTCCTCAGTCTTAGGAATACAAGACTTCTCTCTTTGGACAGGGCTGATTCTGGATATGAGTAAGTTGCTGGAGATACCTGAAATATGCTTCCTCTGCGCAACTTTATCTTCGTCACAGAACTGCTGGAACTTCCCACTGGGGATTCCTAACAGCACTTGCATATAATTTGAAGTTAAGAAGGTTTCCTTTTTCCCTAAATTTGTTAAAATGCAGTTTGAGAGCTAGCCCCTCGTTCTCTGCCCCCATTCTTCTTTTCAGAAGTAGGAAGATTAAGAATGAATCTGGTCTTGTTCCTTTTGGAAATATACATTTGGTACAATGAGGTTTTGTTCTATTTTTTGTTTGTTTCTGTTTTACTGATCAGGGCACTTAACAGGCCCTTTCAACCTAGAAACTCACCTCCTTCGGTTCTGGGACATAGTTTCCTTCCACTGTATTAGATGAAGAACCTCCGTGGCTAGTCCTCTCGTTTTCTTACCATTTCACTCTTATTTTCTAATTCTTGTTGCTCTTCTGGTTTTTGGGGGAGAATTCTTCAGCTTTATTATCTAAACCTTGTATTAAATTTTTAAAAAATTTATTCTGTTGCAGCCATTTTTTAAATAATTTCTCTTTTTAAAACAGAATCTTTTTCATCTTTCACAGATGGAATATCTTCTCTTTAAAGATACTAGTTTTATTTGTTGAAGTTTCTTCTGTTCTCTAAAGTAAATCTATTTATACTCAGCTCCTTTTATTTCCTACTTGGTCTCTTTTTCATTACAGACTTTCATCCCATGGCAGGTGACCCTTGGCTGTACATTTATGCTCAAATGTGAGGCATTTAAAAGCTGACTAGGGCCAGGCACCAGTGGCTCAAGCCTGTAATCCTAGTACTTTGGGAGGCCAAGGTGGGAGGATCACTTATGCTCAGGGGTTCAAGACCAGCCTGGCAACAAAGTGAGACCCCATCTCTACAAAAAATAAAAATATTAGCTGGACGTGGTGGCATATGCCCGTAGTCCCGGCTACACACGAGGCTGAGGTGGGAGGATGGCTTGAGCCCAGGAGTTCCAGGCTATAGTGAGTTATGATGGCGCTACTGCACTTCAGTCTGGGTGACAGAGTGAGGCCCTGTCTCAAAAAATAAAAGCTGAATAGAAGCTGTGGTACGTGAACAATGCTTCCTGACCAGCAGCTCTACTCTTCGGATGATCTGATGGATCCAACTGTTCAATCAGGTGAATTCCCATAGTTCATATCTGTTCAATACTTTGCCATGGGCTGGTAAGTTTCCCCAGCTAAGAATCCGTTAATATGTTGTTGAGGGACACGTAAGCCTGACACTTTGGAAGCCAATCAAAAAAAGACAACTGCTCTAGGTTCAGCATGTTGACCTGACTTTCACTCAATCTTCATTTTCATTTAGGTGCTTCACCCCCACCTCAGCCATCTGGAGCCTCCCAGTTAATGTCTCCTGAGTATAAACTTTCAGTCTTCTGTCAAGGTAGAGGAGAGAGTAGTTGTCTGGGTGTATGGGAGTGGAGAAGGGGTTTCAGGGTGTCAAAATGATAAAGACCATCAACCAACCCTTCTATTCCCACCCTGTCCTGTAATCCTTGACTTCAGAAATACTGTACTTGATACCCCCAATTCCTAAAACTTTTCCAGATTCTGTGGAAAGAATCTGCTTGCTCCTTGTTGGCTTACCTCTCTTCAGCTTTCAGCATTCTCTAATTCATGAAATCATTTATTACTTGCCCATCTCCTTTCTAGTTTTCCAAATATTGATTTCAGCTGTATCTTACTCTCACCTCCTCTTGATCTTTGTGGATTTATAGCCTTATTCTTTTACTATAATCCTACAGAGACTCCCAAAGAGTGTATACAATTGAATATGTTAGACTAAAAGTGTCTACTTAACCTGTCTTAATTTCTACAGTTAAAAAACGATGCAGCTACCTCCTACAATGGTAGCTACTATTGCCATTATTTTATATTTTAATTTGTGTAATTATGAAGACCTCATTTTACTAATGTACCCACCAGAGCCCTAATTACATACCAAATCAATACATATTAATAATTAGCTGTTAGTGTATATGTATGTACTCAATAGTCATTTACTCAAATGCATAAAAAGCACAATCTAAAGATCTTCAATGATATTCTCTCAAAGCATCCTGTCCTTTTCTTGCATGATTTATAATTACATATGTGTAGTTTCTTCATTAATGTCATTTTCCTTCATAAGCCAAGCAATATCATGGCAGGAACCATATCTGTTTTGTTTACTACTGATTACTCAGCATCCAGTCCAATTCCTAGCACATAGTGACTGTTTAGTAAATATGAATTTGGTAACTGAAGAATAAATAATACTTGGCAATTTAATCTGTTCCAAAACTCAGAAAAAGAAATAAAACTTCTCAACTATTTTTACAAAGCAAGCAGATGCGAATATCAAAACTAGACAAAACATTGAAAAACAACTACAGACCAATCTCTTATGAATATTGACAAAAAAATCCTAAATATATGCATTGGCAAAGTAAATCCATCAGGACATTAAAATAATAACAGATCAATTAGGGCTCATTCTAAGATGCAAAATGGTTCAATAAATAGTAAATCCATAAATTTAACCATACTAATAGGTCAAAGTGAAAAACCATAAAGGGGCAGCTGGGGTTTGGGATGGGGTAGGAGAGCCACATGTCAGACTGTCAAAAGGAAGTTACTATATAACGTTCACCAGATGCCTTGTAACATGCAAATTTTTTGTTGCTGCACAGTATTTCTTCATTTATACGTGCTATTTTTTACCATACTTAATCCAAAAACAAATTAAGATGCCCCCAAAGGAAACTAGTAACAGTGAAAAATGTCCTACCATAAATTATTCAGGAGAAAGAAAAGCAAGTTCCAAAAGAAATATATGTGTAATATACCACGTCTTAAAGAATATAAACCACAATTTAAACAATGGTCATCTTCTGCACACTTATCAATATCTGGTATTTTTTCTTGTTTATCTGATTGTTCTCCAACCACTAGATAAGTTTCATGAATACAGGGGCCTTGTGCTTTTCAATGCTGTACTGCCAGTGCTCAGAACAGTGCCTGTTATACAGTAGGGTTTCAATAAATTTTACTTAACAAATTATCAATTAGTTTTCCAGATCATTTTATTTCTCATTAAAGCCCCTCAGTACCCTCTCACTGCCCTCAGAACACAAAACACACCCTTCTGGCAATGGACAAGTAAAATTTGGTCCCTGCCAATTTCCCACACCTCATCTTGCTCTACTTTCCCCTGACTGCTGAGGGCCAGCTACATGGATCTTTCTTTTTATAGCTTTTTCCTCTTTTAAGGCCTTTTGCATGCTGTTATTTCTGATCAGATTTCTTTTTTTTTCTCCCCATTCCTCCCATGGTTGAGCTCCTTCTCTTCCTTAGTGACATTTATTTAAGTCATCCACTCAGATAAACCTCCGATCACCCCGCTGAAAGTAGGTGTTTTCTTTAAAGCATTAGAACATGGAATAAATTTACTTTTTGGAAGGTTGGGAGAGGTCTATTTTACCCACCAGAATGTAAGGTTTATAGAGGCAGGCTTTGTCTTGTTCACCAAAGTCCCCAGTGTCCAACAGAGCTCCTAGCACCACAGTAGATAATCAAACATTCTGTGAAGTTATCTTTGGGTGGGACAAGTACAGGTAGTTTTTGTTTACTTTTTACAGCTTTATATATTATCTGAAATTTTAAATAAACATAATCTGGGTGAAATAAAGCTATTTCTACTTTGGAAAAAAGATCTCCTATAGTCCTAAGTAGCAGCCAGTTACAGCTGTGGTTTTGTGGGGTTTTTCCCCCCAGAAATGAGGTTGTTAAGGTTGGTCTTGAACTCCTGAAGTTACAGTTTTTTTTGTTTTTTTTTTTTTAATGAAGAAAATGTAGGGAAAACCAATAGAATTTCTCAGAAGTCAAAACAGAGACCCAGAAAACAAAGTGACCCTATTAAAACCCAGAAAATACAATTTGAGAAATGTACGATTTTCACGGAAACTTAAACATTCATTAAAAAACTTTTTGGCCACGTACAAGATTAAACCAAGATAATAACGCACAAAGGGAGTAAAAACTAAGGTAATAACCTGCAAATACTTGAAGCGCAAAGTCCATGTGCAATCCCTCTTCCACATTTCAAAAGACGACCTTAGTAAGGTTTACACAGGCACACACACAAACTAGCACCATCTCTCTGGTGGTTCTGCAAGGGCTCCACTACTACCACCCACAACCTACTCACAATCAGGAGTGAAGCAAGCCTTCAGGTACCATACAAAAGTGTCTTTCATCACCTGGGCTCTGCTGCGGGGCCTCACTGACCGTGCCAAAGCTTCTCTCCCCACACCCTCACCAGAAGGTAAAACGCTCCTAGACAGAATCAGCCCCTTTTCTCGGGTCTCCTTCGCACTCAGTGCTGCAGTAAGAGCCACTTCCGTGGGTGAGCCCGCCCCAAGCAGAGCTGGGGTCAGAGCTTCCCACAACAGCATGGGGGAGACCTGGGCCCCTCCCCTACTCACCTCATGGTGTGTGGGGGAGGGGGCTGTGTCTCTGCTCTGCCGGCAGCCCCTCCGGCCCCCTCCCGCCAGCCAAGGCCAGTGCGCCAGGGCGGGGAACTCGGCGCAGGTCGTGCAGAGCGTGTAGGGCGCGGGGCCCGCAGCGCCATTTGAAAGTCAACAAGGGTGACGCCAGCTCCGCGAGCGGAGCCCAGGGTCATGGCCCTGACTCGGCGCCCACGGACCCCACAGAACGAGGGGATCCCTGCAAACCCCGCTGAGCCCGCACAGCCAACAGGGATGGGAGATCCCCGCACACTCCGTAGACCCAAAGGAGCTTGCAGGGGGTGGGAACTCCACACATCAGGGAACCCTACAAAACCCGCAGGATCCGGGGACCCCGCAGACCTGGGCAGACCTGGGCGGGCTCAGTCGTCAGAACGTAGCACAAGACAGCAAGCTAACTCCCCCCGAGTTCTTGGACGTCACACAGTAACCCCACTAGGAGGATGATCTTAGTGTTATTTTACAAAACTCACTCCAAGCTTCAATTTCCTTAAGTGTCCTGCCCGCAAGCCCCCAGTAAGGATATCTAACAATCTCAGGTCTAATCTAAAATCCACGTTCTTTTCACTACAGTGATCTCAAGTTATTATAACTCTTCGTCCCACCGTCATTTATGCAGCCTCACCAGCTACAGTTTGATGCAGCTTTTTAAATTTACTATGTAGATAATTTTAAAAAAAGTATTTATACATGTAACAAAATTAAAAGTCATACTGAATGTGGCTTTTTTTTTTTTTGAGACAGAGTGCAGTGGCAGAATCTTGGCTCACTGCAATCTCTGCCTCCTGGGTTCAAGCGATTCCCCTGCCTCAGCCTCCTGAGGAGCTGGGATTACAGGCATGGGCCACCACGCCTAGCTAATTTTTGTATTTTTAGTAGAGAAGGCATTTCACCATGTTAACCTGGCTGGTTTCAAACTCCTGACCTCAACTGATCTGCCTGCCTCTGCCTCCCATATGACTTTTTAATACTTCACATATCTGCAGGAAAGCTGATACCAATGCCTGGGGCAGGGATGAGGTCCTTTCCCAATAAGCCATGCAGCCTAACAAAATTCACCAAAAATTAAATCAAATGGAGGTGCAGGGGGAAGATGAAGTATTTGGCCTGACCCCAGGACGTCTTTACTCATTATGTTTTAACTAAGCAACCTAATACCCACATGCATTTCCCAGAAGAAAGCCTAATTAGTAGGTATTATTAATCATTACCATTAGTGTGTTATGTAGTATATAGGATAATTTGAACTTATAAAGCAAGTTAAATTTATAAAGAATTATGTAGATTAACAGTTATTCAAAATACAAAATTCACTAAGGTATTTAGTATATCCAGTAGAAAAGAAATTACCTTTTTTAAAAACTTTTTTTTGGGATTACACCCCATGAGTAAAGGGTATTACGCCTATGTACTATGACTTTTTCATTTAGCTGTGACTTATTTTTTTGATTTAATATTCAATTTTTAAGATTGTTTTAACATTCTCAAAATCCAGTTTACTTTACCATAAAAAGTATTTTTGGTAATCAGGCTGATGCTCATAAACACCAAAATTTTTTTCCTGCTACATTATGTAAAAACAACAACAAATTATTTAGAAACCATACTTTCTATATTCAAGATCATATAATTTTTTTTTTTTTTGGATACAGAGTCTCACTCTGTCGTCAGGCTATAGTGCAATGGCGTGACCTCAGCTCATTGCAATCTCTGCCTCCCAGGTTCAAGCAATTCCCTTGCCTCAGCCTCCCGAGAAGCTGGGACTACAGGCATGTACCACCATGCCAGGCTAATTTTTTGTATTTCAGTAGTGACGGGGTTTCACCATACTGGCCAGGATGGTCTCGATCTCCTGACCTCATGATCCATCCACCTCAGCCTCCCAAAGTGCTGGGATTACAGGCGTGAGCCACCGCACCCAACCTCAAGATCATATAATTTTCATTAGAATTATTTCAAAGCTTATATGGTGACTTTTTAAGACATCTATATACAGTAATGACCATTGTTCTGGCTCCTCATGAACTGGGTTTATGAGTTTGTGCTTTAGCATTAAACCGTCTTTCACCTGTATAAAATGGTTGCATCATATTCATTAATACACTTATTGTAATGATACATACTGCTAAGTAGTTTTGTCCCTCTTACAAGAAAATCCTGAGAATAAATTTCTCTCAGAAACAATTATATTTCAAGACCCACTTTTGGGTACTCTTGATTATTAAATATGACAAAAGAGAAAGTGACATCTGATTAATGCCAGAACAAAAATAATTATATATGGCCACGACCTCTACATGTAGCCCACACAAAATGTCCTGGGCACCGATAAATAGGGGATATGCACAAGGGTGAAATAGGTGCCTCAACTGGACAAACCTCAGGCATTGGGGTCTTGAATATTCTTTCTCCTAATGAGGGAGCAGGTGTACATGAAAGGTTCTAACCAGGGTCTCTTTCACCATGCCAAGGAGGGTAGTGAATCTTTATACAAAATATTAGCAAGGGATTTAGTTCTCCAATTAAATGTAATTAAAATCTTACTAGGAGAAAACAGTACACTCCAGATACATTTCTTATGATAATAATAGTAATTTTAAAAAACAAATTTAAAAAGCCAACTAAGTCAATCAATAAAAGCAAAAGCTATCTGAAAAGTAATAATAGGTAATCTTTTAGCAAATATAAACAAGAAAAAAGGAAAAAATTAAATATTGAAAACAAAGATGATATAACCACAAATACAAGGAAGATATTTCTAAAATTATAAATCACCATGTATAATTTATATCAATAAATCCAAAAACCACAAAAATATAATTTACCAACATTGGTCTAAATGGAAGAAACATTTAATAAACCAGTAATGACGAAGAAAATGAAAAGAGCAGTCAAAAACTCTACCCCTTCTTCCAAAAGACCAGTTCCAGAGATTCACTGTTTTACTTTTAACTTATCAAAAATCCACAATTATCAAAAATTATCAAAAATCCACAAGTTTGGCAATGTATGTCTGTTGGGGAAGCTGTGGGAAACAAAGTGAAAGAAGAGTAAAAGACCAGAAGAGAATATTTACTATGTAGATAATTTAAAAATGTATTTATACATCAAGATAAATAAAACATAGATGAAAATTCACATTTAATAAATTATGAATAAACACATTTAAAAACACCTCCAATTTACAGATTTATGACAATCTCAAGCAAGATATATACATGTTTGTTTTTCTGAGATGGGGTCTTGCTCTGTCGCCCAGGCTGGAGTACAGTGGTGTGATCTCTGCTCACTGCAACCTCTGCCTCCCCGGTTCAAGCAATTCTTCTGCCTCAGCCTCCCGAGTAGCTAGGACTACAGGCGCGCACCCCCATGCCCAGATAATTTTTGTATTTTTACTAGAGACAGAGTTTCACCATATTGGCCAGGCTGGTCTCGACCTCTTGACCTCGTGATCCGTCTGCCTCGGCCTCCCAAAGTTCTGGGATTACAGGCGTGAGCCATGGCGCCTGGCCGATACATACATGTTAACAGCAAAACATCAAAAAGCTAAAGACCAAAACAAACAACAAAAGAACCCCCAAGGCAGTCAGAACAAAATGAATTGATAAGACAGATAGGTGACTTTTCAAGAGCAATAATGAAAGCCAAAAGACAGAAGAATAAGAGCTTCATCATGCTGAAAGAAAACAATTGCCAACTTTTGTATTCAGCAAAAACATCGTTCAAGAATGGCTGCAAAATAAAGACATTTTCAGGTGAACAAAAACTGAGTGTTCATCATCAATAGATCTTCAATAAAAGCCATTCCAAAGGTTGTACTTTTTAAAGGAGACAGGGTCTTGCTCTGTCACCCAGGATGGAGTGCAGTGGCACGATCATGGCTCACTGCAGTATCAACCTCCTGGGCTCAAGCAATCCTCCCACCTCGGCCTCCCAAGTAGCTGGGACCACAGGTGTGTGCTACCACGCTCAGTTAATTTTTTTTTTTTGTAAAGATGGGGTCCCATCATGTTGCCCAGGCTGGTCTCAAACCTGGCTCAAGCAATCCTCCCAGCTCGACTTCCCAAAGTGCTAGGATCACAGGCATGAGCCCACACACCCAACCAATTTTCTGAAATTATATAATGAAATGTGTCATCATGTGAAAGAGCTGCGTAATTCAGTGAACCAATATTTTCCAAGTGACCCATGTGTAGGTAAAAGAGCCCTTGAAAGTGCAAGGCAGGCCACTGGATTTTAATGTTAGAGCATGAGAAGTTCATTCATACGATTTCCAATTCTACACTGCAGCTAACGTTTAACAAATTGTTAGGGGCTGGATGTTACAGTCCCAGTGCTTTGGCAGGCTGAGGCAGGACTGACTGCTAGAGGCCCGCAGTTCAAGACTAGCTTGGGCAACATAGCAAGACTCCGTCTCTACAAAAAAAAAAAAAAAAATTTAAAAATTAGCTGGGCCTGGTAGTGTGTGCCTGTAGTCCTAGTTACTCAGGAGGCTGAGGCAGGATTGTCTGAGCCCAGGAATTGAAGGCTGTAGTGAGCTACGATCTCATCACTGCACTCTAGCCTGGACAACAGAGCAAGACACTGTCCTAAAAAACAAAACAGAAACAAAAACACAAAACTGTTAGGTTTTGATAAGTATCAAAAAAGAACATAATCATCTGAAAAGATTAAAACATTTGTCTCTTTTCTAACTACTCAGCTGAATGAGGCTGGATTTTCTTCATGTACTTCAACTAAAATAATACATGGCAACACAATGAATACAAAAGCAGATGAGACTCTAGTCATTAAAGGCGACATTCAGCATATTTGCAAAAATGTACAAAAATCCCATTCTTATCACTAATTTTGGGGGGATAAAATATGTTAAGATGTAATGGGTTATTATATTTAAAGGTATCAATAAATAAACATACATTTCAAGTTGATCAGTTTTAATATCTAATATGGTAATTATCAATTGATATAATCCAATAAACAAAAGATCTTTGGGATCTTCAGTGGTTTTCTGAGACGGAGTCTCACTATGTCAAGCAGTAGAGTGGCACAGCCTTGGCTCACTGCAACCTGTCTCCCAGGTTCAAGTGATTTTCTTGTCTCAGCCTCCCGAGTAGCTGGGACTACTGGCACCTGCCACCACCACGTCCAGCTAATTTTTGTATTTTTAGTAGAGATGGTGTTTCACCATGTTGGCCCGGCTGGCCTCTAACTCCTGACCTCAAGTGATCCGCCTCCCTTGGCCTCCCAAAGTGCTGGGATTACACGCGTGAGCCACCATGCCTGGCCCCCTCAATGGTTCTTAAAAGTGTAAAGGGGTCCTGGGAATAAAGTTTCTAAATTGCTAAACTATAGGCACGTGCTTTAACATGAGTGAATCTCAGAAACACAATGCTTAACAAAAGTAACTCATAGAATACAGAATATGACTTTATTTAACTAAAGTTCAAAAACAGGTAACAGTAAACAATGATAGTTAAGGATACCCATATAGGTGATAAAACTGTTTAAAAAGGCAAGGGAATAATTAACACAAAATTAATAATGGCCATTGTAATGGGGGGCAGGGAACGCATTCCTCCTGGGGTAGAAACACACAAAAGGTTTCTAAACTAAAGTTTCTAAAGCTTTTAAATTAGGCTTTTATTAATTTTTGTTATGAAAGATGCCATTAATATGTACTGACAAAAAAGCATATTTATTACAGATACACTTTGTCAGTACATATTAACGACATATTTCACAATAAAAATTTTTAAAGAAGAAAAAGGGAGATGTATATATTCTCCTAGAAGGAAAAACTCAAATGAATGTCTCTTCAAATTATAAATTCAACACCATCACAAACAATATCCCAAGATTTTCTATAGGACTTAAAAAGATAGTTATAATTTCTTCTGGAAAAAAAAAATGCAAAAAAAAAACAAAAAACAAAAAACAAAACCCAAAGCTCTTTTTCAAAAGAAAGTACCAAAATATATTATAAAACTATGATAATTAAATTCTATGGCAACAGTTACATGGGCGAAAGAAAAGAGAGCTCAGACCCAATAAAAACATCAGCAAATGATATGACCTGGCTAAAAAGACTTAACTTTTGTATTCGCCAAGGAAGATAAAAATTAAAACAGAATGCTACTTTCAATTACTAGGTGGCTAAGATATTTTAAAAATACCATTATCATCCAGTGCTGGCTAGCATGGAATAAAAACACATCTTTTGAGCAAGTGAACACAAAAAGGTACAATCATTTCAGGGCAATTTAGCAACATTATTATCCAGCACTCGCATAAAGAATCAATTCTACAGAAATACTATCATGACCACCTGAAGCACTGTCTATAACGGCAAGAGATAATCACTGCAGTATTGTCAGTTACAGGGATATCTTGAAAATAACTTGAATGTCTACCAATAGAAGAAGATTCACTTGATAAATACATGCCGTATCGATCTATTTTTACTAAATAGATATACTGTATTTAACAAACACCATGTCTCAGTCAAGTTCTTAGGCACTTCACCGATTTTAACCCATTTTAACAACTATGTTTGGACCACAGGAGATGCTTATAACCTCCCTTTAAAGAAAATAAGTTACATTTGGGCAAATGTTCTGTATACACAAAATTTCGAATATACCGTCTTTGTCTTCCTTAAAGTAACTGTGGACCTTCTGTCACCCTTTTTCTGGCCTGGCTTAGTTATTTATTGATGTACAGTACTGGACATACTGCATACAGCCAGCCATTCCTATAAGGCAGTTTTTCAACACAAGGGTATTCTTGCCCCATTAGGGGACACTGCTTTGTTATAAACCTCCTAGGCAGGATTAGCGCCAGGCTCACCCCTAGTTTTATTCAGGGAACACTGTAGACTCTCGGCTCGCGAAAGCTATTCCAATAATAGCATACAGTTGTATGCCACATATTTAAGTTTTGGACCCACTTTCATAAACTTTACTACTCTAATTTTACCTTACAGGGAGAATAAGGAAGAGTAAGCGATTAAGAGAAACTTGAGAATTCCCAAAGTAATCTTCCTCAAAATTTCAGAGTCATCAACCCAGTTCTCCCACGAAACGCTGCCTGGCGCCGCCTTCAGACAAACTTCTGGGCTGCTCGGACCAAGTTCTCCTAACGCTCCTGCACGGCTGGGGTTTGCTGCTAAAATGACCCTCCCTACGGAGAGACCTGTTTTACCCTCTAAAGAAAAAGTGGCGCATGGCCATGAAGAACCCGCAGGAAATGATTTCCCAGCCGGTGCAAACCCGAAGACCCAAACTTCAGCCAAGAACTTATCATCATATCCCTGAGGACGAAGCTGTCCCCCGACAGCCGACGCAAACGAAACGCCTCAAAAAGGGGCAAGACGACAGGGTTACGACCTCTCTGCCGCCGACACCGAGCGCGGCCACAAGTTGTAGCGCAGGACAGAAGGTCGAGTCATCTAGAAGGCGCCGACCCCTCCCACCCCCTCACCTGGAGCGCCGCAAAAGATGAGGAGAACGCGCCGACCCTCGCAGCCAAGCCCCGGCAGCTGCCCGAGCGCTCAGCCTCGGAGACCGCCGTCCTCCTCGCAGGGTTCCCGGGCGCCCAGGCCGGGGAGGGACTTACCCGTGCTTGGCTTGGCCGCCGCCCCCGAGGACCTGAGATCCCGGCTTGGCCTCCTTCCCATGCTTCTCCCGGCCGTGCTCTGCGTCCTCCCCGGCCCTCGCGACACCTGCGCACGTGGGAAGCACCAGTCGCCGGCTCCGCGCTCCCGCAGGGAGCCCCCCTCAGGGGCACGCCGTCCGCCCCGGCCCCGGGGTCCTCGCCGCGGGCGCTGACAGGGACGCCACGCCTGTCCGCGCTCTGTCTCCCGTCAGGGTCTCAGGCGAGAGGCAACCCCGGGACGCCCGGCAGCCTGCGAGAACATGTCGACTTTCTCGCTGACCGGCGCTAGCCACCGGAAGTAAAACCTCGCGGCCAAAGGAAAAGAAAAGGGGAGAGGGGGCAAAAAAAGAAAGTGAAAACTGAAGTGAGGCGTCCCCCTCAGAGATGGGAACCAATCGCCTGGAAGAAACCAAGGCGCAGGCGCGGACCGAGGTCAGCGTCCACGCGGCGCTCGCGTCTCCCCTCTGCGCAGGCGTAAGGCCACAGCTCGCTCCTGATTGGGCCCCGATCCCTGCGAACGCGTGGCGTCTCGCGATGGCGACCCCTAACCGGATGCGGAAGATGCCCTTGGGAAGAGGCGGGAGAGGACCTCTGGGCTGACCTAGCGTGCTCTGGCAGTGGTCCACGTGGTCGCCTTCAGGCGCCTTCGCCGCTGTCTGCGTTTCCCTCTGTTGCTTCTGCTGCTGCTGCAAGAACAGTTGATTTGTCTGGCCCAAATGCAACATTTCCGAAATCTTGCCCTTGTTTTAATCCATATAGCGGGCGTGGCTGTTACCCCTAGGAAAGCACCTCTAGAAATTTATAACACATGCACAGAGAGCTACGGTAACCATAAATAAAGTGACCATCAATAAGTTCAGGTTTATTATCCTTGCCCATGATAAATAGTCAGGCAGACATTGCTTAACTGTAGGGACACCTTATGAGAGAGATGCCTCATTAGGCAATTTGGTCCTTGAGTGAACATCATAGAAACCTAGAAGCATAACCTACTACATACTAATGCTATAAGCCATAGCTCATTACTCCTGGCTACAAACCCACGCTATATGTTATTGTACTGAATACTGTAGAAATTATAACACAATGGTAAGTATTTGTATAAGCATATCTAGACATAGAAAAGGTACAATAGAAATACAGTATAAAAGATAATGGTACACCTGTGCAAGGCATTCTCACGAATGGAGCTTGCAGTACTGGCAGTTGCTCTGGGTGAGTCTGTGAGTGAACAGTGAGAATGTAAAGGTCTGGGACATCACTGTACACTCTTGTAGACTTCATAAACTCTGTATACCTAAGCTACACTGAATTTACTTTTTAAAATTCTTTCATAGTTAACCTTAGCTTACTGTAACTTTTTAACTTTTTAAAATGTTTAAAAACTTTTTAAGACTCTTTTGTAATAAGACTTAAACACATTGTACAGCTGCACACAAATATTTTCTTTATATCCTTAATCTGTAAGTTTTTTTTTCTATTTTTTTAATTTTTAATTTACTTTTTAAACTTTTTTTGTTAAAAACTAAGACACAAACACACATTAGCCTAGGCCTACACAGCATCTGGAGAGTCGATATCATTGTCTTCGCCTCCATTTTGTCCCATTGGAGGGTCTTCAAGGGCAACTACATGCATGGAGTTGTCATCTTTTATGATAACAATGCTTTCTTCTGGATACTTTTTGAAGAAACTGCCTGAGGTTGTTTTACAATTAACTTTAAAAAAAAAAAAAGGGGGTACATTCTAAACGATAAAAGTATAGTAAATAAATAAGCCAGTAACATAGTCTGTGATCATGATCAAGTATTATGCACTGTACATAACTGTGTATGCTATACTTTTTTTTTTTTTTTTTTTGGAGACTCAGTCTCACTCTGTCACCAGGGCTGGAGTTCGGTGGCATGATCTCAGTTCATTGCAACCTCCACCTCCCAGGTTCAAGCGGTTTTCCTGCCTCAGCCTCCCAAGTAGCTGGGATTATAGGCACCCACCACCACACCCAGCTAATTTTTGTATTTTTAGTAGAGACAAGGTTTTGACATGTTGATTAGGCTGGTCTTAACTCCTGACCTCAGGTCATCTGCTCACCTTGGCCTCCCAAAGTGCTGGGATTATAGTGTGAGCCACTGCGCCTGGTCATGTGTGCTGTACTTTTATGTGACTGGCAGTGCAGCAGATTCATTTACACCAGCATCACCTCAAACACATGAGTAATGTGTTTTATGAAAATAAGATGGCTACAACATCACTAGGCAATAGAACTTTTCAGCTCTATTATAATCATATAAGATAACTGTTGGATATGTGGTCTCTTGTTAACTGAAACATTAAGTGACATATGACTGTACCAATGAGAGAGATTAAGTGCTAATGAACATGTATCATGAGTCAAGCACCGTTCTGGTAATACGAAGAGATTCAGTCATTGTGTTTACTGTTTACCGTAACCAGGTGCTGTAATAGACACTGGTTTTACAATCATGAACAAGCTAGATAAGGACCCTGCCCATAATGGAATTTATTGCAGAGGTGAGTCACAAACACAGGTAAATCACCACCATGACAAAATAGAATTTCAGATAATAATACATGCCATGAAAACTCACTGGAAATGCTAGTGGATGGGACTGGGGGCTGGAGGCCAAGGACGGAAGCAGTAGAACTACAAGATCTTACTGAAATGGGCACATTTGAGGTCAAACCCTAAAGATCAAAACTGATAGAACCAAAGCCTGGAATACATGGAGGAAGAGCTTTCCAGGCAGAAGGAAAGGCAAGTGCAAAGGACTTGAAAAGTGAAATCAAACCTATTCAAGAACAGAAGAAGGCTGACTGTGGAAGTAGGGAGTGAAATATAACTATTTTAATAGTGTACAAAACCAGAATGTACAACTCCATGATTTATCACAAGGCAAATATTCATGAAACCAACACCCCCATCAAGAAATAGAACATTGCCAGTACCTCACCCCTCTTCCCTAGCCTAAGCACTATTCTGACTTCCATGGTAATCTCTTCTTTGCTTTTAAAATTAAGTTTGCCAACTAAATAGGCACTCTGAAACTTTATCATTTAGTTTGCTTGTGGTTTGAACTGTATATAAAGTGAATGATTTTGTGCCTGCTTGTGAGACTCACTATGTTTTTGGGTGTACTTGTTCTTTCATTTTCATTGCTGTATATGTAGGTGTGAATGTAACACATTTGCTTTACCCATTGTATTATTGATGGACATTTGGGCTGTGTCCAGTTCTTGGCTATTATAAATAATACTTTTGTGATCATTCTCGTTTGTATCTCTTGGTGTACATGGGCACTCATTTCTGTTGGATGAAAACCTAGGATTGGGATTTTGGAATGCTAGACATGATCATTTGGATTTTTGTTTCTGCAAATATTTATGACCTTATTCCCCACAGTTGGCCAAGTTTCCTTCTCTACTTCATTGATGTTGGGCTTGGTCTAAGTGAGGTCTTTTGGCTGATAGAATATTAGCAGACATGATGCAGCAGGATTCTTAAGTGTGCTCACGCTATTTGAGTTGGCTCTTGTGCCCAGGTGATTCATATGGGGAGAAAATATCTCAGGTAGCCGTTGTCTCCTCAGCCTGAGTCTCCAGAACAAACCTATGTGGAATAGATGTGACACCAACCCACAGTCCAACACACTTTGGATTAGCAGAGCCTTAGACATCCTGAAGATCAAGGAGTCTGAGAGTTAATGCTGTTATCACAAGCTAACCGACTTTGGGGTGATTTATTATAGGGCATTATGGTGGCAATAACAAGGGCATATGTTCAACTTTAGCAGATAATTTCAAACTTTTTGCAAGCTGGTTTTACTAAGTTATACAGTTCCACAAAGATAATTCTAGTTTGTCTACATCTTTGCCAACACTTTTGAATTGTAGCCACTCTGAAGGGTGTGTCAAGGTTTGAATTTGCATAGTATCCAATGTTTTTCTTTTTCAAGTGTGTTTTGGCTATTCTAAGTCTTTTGTTTTCTTTTTTTTTTTTTGAGACGGAATATCACTCTTGTTGCCCAGCCTAGAGTGCAGTGATGCAAGCTTGGCTCACTACAACCTCCGCCCCCCCGAACCCCCAACCCCCTATTCAAGCAATTCTCCTGCTTCAGCCTCCCTAGTAACTGGGATTACAGGCATCTGCCACCACGCCTGGCTAATTTTTTACATTTTTAGTAGAGATGGGGTTTCACCATTTTGGCCAGGCTGGTCTCAAACTCCTGACCTCAGGTGATCCATCCGCCTCTGCCTCCCAAAGTGCTAGGATTACAGGCATGAGCCACTGCACCCAGCCCGTCTATTCTAAGTCTTTTAAATTTCTGTATACATTTTAGAACCAGCTTATTTTCTACCACAAAAACAACCTGTTGGGATTTTGGTTGGGATTGTGTTGAATGTACATATCTATCTGGGGGAGAATTAACATCTTATTAATTGTCAAATTCTACTTATTCAGGTCTTTAAAGACTTCCTTCAGCAATATTTATAGTTTTCAGTGTACAGCTCTTGTACATATTTTGTCATATTTATCTCTTGTTTTTGATGTTATTCTAAATAAAATTTTTGCAATAATTTGTTGCTAGTATATAGAAATAAAATTGATATTTCCATATTAACTTTATATCTTGTAGCTTGTTAAAATCACTTATTATATCTGGTAGCTATTTGTTTGCACATGTGTGGATTCTTTGTGCTTTTCTAGGACACTCTCTGCACATAAAAATAGTTTTACTTCATTGTTTCCAATTTGTATTTCTTTCCTCCTTATTGCATTGTTTAAGGCCATTAATGTAATGTTCAGTATAAGGAGTGAGATAAAATATCCTTCACTTAAAAAAATCCTTGTCTTGTCTCTCATCTTAGTGCAAAACCATTTAGTTTGTAACCATTAAGCATAATGTTAGCTTTGGTGTTTTGTACCCTTTTTTAGATTTATGAATTTCCCTTCTGTTCCTACTTTTTGAAAGTTTTTCTCATAAATGGGTGTTGAATTTGGTCAAATGCTTTTCTGCATCTGTTGAGATGATTATATAGTTTTTCTTTTTTGATCTATTAATATGGTAAATTATATCAACTGATTTTTCAAATGTTAAATCAACAGTGAATTCCTGAGATAAACCCAATTTATTCTGGATTCATTATCCTTTTCATATATTACTGGATATGAATTGCTGATATTTTGTTAAGGATTCTGGCATTTGTATTCATAAGAGATATTGGTCTATGTTTTTGTTTTATTGTGAGGTCTTCAGTTTGGGTATGAAGGTAACTCTGGCCTCATCCAATGAGTTGGGAAGTTTTCTTTCCTCTCTTAATTTTCAAAATACTTTGATTTAAATTGGCAGTATTTCTTTCATCAATGTTTAATAGAATTAATCAGTGAAACAATCAGGGCCTGTATTTTTTATAGCAAGGTTTTTAAGTGCAGCATGTTATTTCTTTAGTAGATATAGACCTATAAAGACCTAATATTTATTTCAGAGAAAGAGAGTTCTACCAATGCCTCTGTCATACCAGAGTGATGGTGGGCATATTTAAATTTGTGTCATCGTAAGAAGCACGATCAGAAGCTTGACACTATGTGTGTGGGGAAATATTACACAGAGTTGAGTCAATTTATTATCTAAACTTTAGTTGCCAATCAAGAATTATGAGGCATACAAAAAAATGGGAAAGTATAACCCATACAATAAGCAACAAACAAGCAGCAGAAACTGCCTGGAAGAGTGATCAGATGTCAGATCTAACAGAAAGGATTCAAAGTAACCATTGTCCATGACTGTGTTCCCATCACTTAGTGTGACTCAGAGAATGGAAATCCATGTGCTGAATACACAGACTCCCTCCCTCTGGGCTTTCCATATCTGCAGAATGAGAAGGTTGGAGGGGAAAACTCCAATTCCTGACAATCCTACTCTTATTCTCTACTTTATACAATTTTAATAACTAACACATGGAAATAAAAGTTCAAGAGAACGACAAGACTGCTTGACACAAAACAATATGGAGCTATCCTCTGTCTTGTCCTCTTCCTGATTCCTCCTTGGAGACAAGCACTTCCAATTCTTTTAGCTGTTTCTTCTGCTATTTACTCACTTATTTTTTCCTGCCACTCTTGACTTCTTAATTTCGTTCTTCTTATTACTATATTAAATAGAGATGGGGGTCTCACTATGTTGCCCAAGCTGGTCTCGAGCTACTGGGCTCAAGCAATCCTCCTGCCTCAGCCGCCCAAAGTGCTGGGATTACAGGCATGAGCTACTGTCTCGAGCTGACTTCTCAGTTTTAGATAAAATCTTCCTAAAATGGCTAATGAGGACTAGACTATTTCAGGCAACATCCTGCAAGTGTTCATTTGCTTTCCTTTATGCTTTCTATATAGTCATGTCATCATTTTTTTTGTGTGTTTACAGCTAAGCCATAAAAAACGTTTGTACAAATTTTGTTTTTCTTGAAATTAGCAACTGCATCATTTTTAATCTCTGTATCTATCAAAAATATAACCCCAAGTTCTCCAACAACACACACACACACACACACACACACACGTTATATTAGGAGTATGAGGGAGAGAAAATGTGTGTGTATAAAAGTAGGGGAAGAGTAAAAGGGGTTAAATCATCTGTAATAATAAATAGGAAACCAAGAATGTCTCTGTTTTAAGAGTATCCCATTGCCCAATTTATAAAACTTAGCAATACGGCAGGACTTCCTCCAAAAAATTCCATAAGAAAAATATAAACAAAGTGTCATGTTTAGAAATTTTTTCAAAAAATAAGCGCTATGGAAGTGGAGAGAAGTGTGGGTTGAAATCTGCTGCCCTCAGGCTGTTCTCAGCCAGGGCCTGAGGGTGGTGGAGGATGAGTTTGGGCCGTTCCTGCCCAGAGCAGGGCCTCCTTCATGGAGAACCTTCATTCTGAGGTGCACATCTCCCAGCTGAGACTTTTCTAGAGCTCCATGGTGGTCTGAGACTCCCCCTACCCAATTCTTCCTCCCCCTTTCCATGCACAAGTGTCGGGCCTGCACCACAATCTAAGACTCTCCCCACCTACTCTTGCTCCTTCCTGGTTTATTCTTTACATTGATTTCCCCCAATAAATCGCTTGTATGTCTGCTTTTCAGAGACCAGGGACTGATACAAGTAAATACTGAGAGTGGTCCAAGAAAAGAGAAGGCCAGCTGGGGTTTTGGAATTGGGTCACTCACGGTCCTGATCGCAAAAAGAGGCTCATTCTAAGAGGAATGTGAGGTACAGGACAGACCTTGGTGCCAAGTGGTGGCCTGAATGGTGACAATTTCACCAGAGTTAACCCAGGAGAAGTGACGACTATGCAGGTGTGAGCTCACAATAAGAGAGGTGGTCACAGAGCTGAGGTACTAGAGGCGGGTAGTCTCCAGGGGCAGGCAGGATCTAAGGTAATAGAGGCAGATGAGGTCTGATAGAAGCTGCAGGTCATAATTACTCTAATGACTGGCAAAGGTGGAGAGGCAGCCCATGAGGCCTGGCCCTTACAGAGTGGAGATAGGACATAGTATTCCAAAATAAATAGGCAGCTAGTGAGGGTTCTACAAAATATCTGCAACTAGGAGAAGGCCAGGAAGGAGGAGAGGGAAGCTGGAGGTGGAGATGGAGCAGAAGTAGCCCCAATTCCTATCACTTCCATGGGGAGACATCCATTCCCAAACTCCAGGTTCTGCCAGGGTGGAGATCCTGGTCTGTCTCCAAAAAAGGTGTCTCACATGTGCCAGAAAAAAAAAAAAAAAAAAGAAAAGATTAAAGAAACAACACTAAAAGATGTCCTCTTCTCAGGAGACTCAGTACATGCCCTTTAAATCCCAAGCTAAAGCTGCTGTGGGGGCACTTAGACTCCTGCGTCCAGGCAGCAGCAGGCACGAAGAGCTGTGACTTTCTTGACAGTAGTGATCGCTGCCGATGGGCAGGAGGAGGTAGAGCTGTCTTTGCACACGGGAAGGAACACTTGTATAATCCAGGGGTGCACTCAGGGGCCCCTTGGTATTCCCTTGTCCCATTGTAGCTGTTGATGGACACAGACAGCAATTGCAGCCTTAGAAATGTATTATTATTATGAGTTCAAGCCCCTCAAGTTCCAAGGTTTGAGTCATGTTACAAGGTGAGTCACAAAGAAAGACTTATTGAGGTGGTAGCTGAGAGGGATAGGAAAATTTAAAATATGGTGGAGGAAGAAGAGGATGAATGCCCATTGAAGCCCTGAGACTAACTGCAGAAACAGATCCTATTTGTACCACTGACCTTCTTTTTCTAAGTTCCCCATTGAGAGGCTCTTGGGAATTATAGAGAAACTGCTCCCCTAAATAAGTACGGAGAAATAGAGTTATCTGGTGGAAGGCAGACTGTGGTAGTGATGGAAGTGATCTTTCTAAAGAGAAGCTGCTCTGGGAGCAGAGCTGACTCACAGATTCCAATTTCCACCCACTGGAGCCACCATGCGTCTCACGCTTCCTCCAGGATGTTCCCAGACAGTGGCTGAGCACAGCGGGGATACGAGTGCTGGTCCAACCCTGCCTGTACCCTCCAATGGGCAACCTTTGCTCAGGCACTCTCCGTCAGCCTGGCAAAGCTATGTTCAGACCTGAGCTGTGATCTGAGACTCCTTTTATCCAGACCTTCCTTATTGCTCTTCCTTCACAGAAACCAGGCCTTTATCTTCATCTGTGGGTTCTCCCACAATACCCCTGTACCTCCCCGTTTATTCTTCATGGAATTTTCCCTAATAAATCTATTGCACGTCTAGCCCATCTTGGTGTCTGCTTCTTGGAGTACCGAAACTGACACACTGCCCAATAAGCCTTTGGGGAGCACTCCTAACCCTCACTTATTTCATTGTCTGCTTCCCAGAGAACATAACAGCACTCTTGTAATCTTACTAAAAATGCAAATGCTGGGCCCCACACCTGAAGTTTGTTATTTCCTTCCTTCCTTCATTCCCTCCCTCCCTCCCTCCCTCCCTCCTTCCTTCCTTCCTTCCTTCCTTCCTTCCTTCCTTCCTTCCTTCCTTCCTTCCTTCCTTCCTTCCTTCTTTCCTTCCTTCCTTCCTTCTTTTCTTTTTGAGACAGAGTCTCACTCCATTGCCCAGGCTGGAGTGCAGTGGCATGATCTTGGCTCACTGCAACCTCTGCCTCCCGGGTTCAAGCAATTCTCCTGCCTTAGCCTCCCAAGTAGCTGGGACTACAGGTACCCGCAATCACGCCTGGATAATGTTTGTATTTTTAGTAGAGACAGGGTTTCACTATGTTGACCTGGCTGGTCTTCAACTCCTGACCTTAAGTGATTTGCCCGCCTCGGCCTCCCAAAGTGCTGGGATTACAGGTGTTAGTCACTGCACCTGGCCTTGAAGTTCTTTTTAACTAGGTAAGGGTGGGGGCCCAGGAACTGGTTTTTCTTATTGGTGTCTCAGGTACCTCTGTCATAGTTAAAATTAGATGATAGATACTATTTAATTTTCAACATTAATTACTCTAACACTATCAAACTAATATAAGAGTACTGAAGCTAATCTTTATATTTAAAAGAAAACAAAGGAAGAAATTCCAGCTAAAAGGCACATGCTTACCCAAAGGGATCTATGGATTCAATGCAATCTGTGCCAAAATACTGATGACATTCTTAATAGAAATTGAATTTAAAATGCTAAAATTTATATGGAACCACAAAAGTTCACAAATAGCCAATACAATCTTGATCAAAAAGAACAAAGCTAAGGCCAGGCTGATGCCTGTAATCCCAGCACTGTGACAGGCCAAGGCAGGTGAATTGCTTGAGTCCAGGAGTTTGAGACCTGCCTGGGTGACATGGTGAAACCCCATCTCTACAAAAAATACAAAAATTAACCTGGCATGATGCTGCTTGCCTGTAGTCCCAGCTACTCAGGAGGCTGAGGTGGGAGGATTGATTGGGCATGGGAGGATCTGTTAAGCCGGTGAGGCGGAGGTTGCAGTGAGCCAAGATCGCATCACTGTACCCCAGCCTGGGTGACAGAGCAAGACCTTGTCTCAAAAAACAAAACAAAACAGGCTGGGCGCAGTGGCTCACGCCTGTAATTCCAGCACTTTGGGAGGCCGAGGCAGGTGGACCATGAGGTTAGGAGATCAAGACCATCCTGGCCAACATGGTGAAACCCTGTCTCTACTAAAAATACAAAAATTAGCTGGGCATGGTGGTGTGCAACTGTCGTCCTAACTACTCAGGAGATTGTGGCAGGAGAATCACTTGAATCTGGGAGGCAGAGGTTACAGTGAGCCGAGATCGTGCCACTGCACTCCAGCCTGGTCCAAAAAAAAAAAAAAAACAAATAAAAGAAATGATAAATGTTTGAGGTGATAAATATGTTAATTACCCTAATTTGTTTATTACTCATTGTATGCATGTATCAAACAATCATATCATACCCCATAAATATAGATAATTATTGTGCCAATTTAAAATAAAACCTAAAAAGGTCATATACTATAATATTACAGGAAAGAGCAAAACTTTTAAGAGCTAAGGATGAACTGAAAACATTGATGGAATGTATAAAAAGTGGAATTGATGCCATAAAGCAGGGGTTGTCACACTATGCCCCTAGGTCAAATCTGGCTTGCTGCCTGTTTTTATGAAGTTTTTGTTTTGTTTTATTTTGTTTTGTTTTGTTTTTTTTCTTTCTTTCTTTCTTTTTTTTTTTTTTTGAGATGGAGCCTTGCTCTGTCACCCAGGCTGGAGTGCAGTGGTGCCATCTCAGCTCACTGCAAGCTCCACCTCCTGGGTTCACGCCATTCTCCTGCCTCAGCCTCCCGAGTTTTTATGAGGTTTTATTGAAGCTCAGTCATACACACGGATCATGTATTATGTATGGCTCAGTAAACATAAAAAGCTCTGTAGCCAGACCACTTGGGTTCCAATTCCAATTCTGCAACTCACTGGGTGGCTGCTCTTGGGCAGGTAATTTAGCCTCTCTGTGCTTAAGTATTGTTATCTGCAAAAGAGATAGTAACAGGACCTACCTCATAGGGTTAATATGAGGATCAAATGTGATCATGTATACACATAATTTCCTAGTACATGGCCTGAGAGGTGTTAAAAAAGTTAAAAAAGTGTTATTTTAATGGATCGGTTTGATCATCCCTAGACCAGCCCATCAAATTTATTATCACAAAAAGAAGGAAAGCCAGACATCATAGGCTTCCAGATTTAATGCAATAGGAAGTTTACGATCTACGAAGTATTCTTACCAAAAAACCTGGATCTAATTAAGCATCTAGACTATAGATCGACCTTCCAGTGTACAGAAAATATGGCGAACAGAGAACACGTTACATGACACCACAAGGATGCAATCAGCAAAATCTAGAATTTCTTTAAAAAATACATCACAAGTTGGGCACAGTGGTGCGTGCCTGTAGTCTCAGTTACTCAGGAAGCTGAGACAGGAGGTAATATGGTTTGAATTTGTTTCCCTGCCCAAATTTCATGTCGAAGTGTAATCCCCAATGTTGGAGGAGGAGGGGCCTGGTAGGAGGTGATTGGATCATGGGGGCAGATTTCCCTCTTGCTGTTCTCGTGATAGTGAGTTCTCATGAGATCTGATTGTTTAAAAGTGTGTAGCACCTCCCCCTTCTTTCTCTTCCTCCTGCTTCCCCTTTACTTTCTGCCATGATTATAAGTTTCCTAAGGCCTCCACCCATGACTCCTGTACAGCCTGCAGAACTGTGAGCCAATTAAACCTCTTTTCTGTATACATTATCCAGTCTCAGGTATTTCTTTTTTTCTTTCTTTTTTTTTTTGAGATGGAGTCTCGCTCTGTCACCCAGGCTGGAGTGCAGTGGTACAATCTCGGCTCACTGCAAGCTCCGCCTCCTAGGTTCATGCCATTCTCCTGCCT
Source organism: Macaca nemestrina (assembly GCF_043159975.1). Classification (NCBI taxonomy): domain Eukaryota; kingdom Metazoa; phylum Chordata; class Mammalia; order Primates; family Cercopithecidae; genus Macaca; species Macaca nemestrina. The sequence goes on from NC_092133.1 coordinate 138,182,124, forward strand.
CAGCCTCCCAAGAAACTGGGACTACGGGTGCCCACCACCACGCCTGGATAATTTTTTTTTTGTATTTTTAGTGGAAACAGGGTTTCACCGTGTTAGCCAGGATGGTGTCAATCACCTGACCTCGTGATCCGCCCGCCTCGGCCTCCCAAAGTGTTGGGATTACAGGCTTGAGCCACCGCGCCCGGCCAGGTCTCAGGTATTTCTTTATAGCAATGAGAGAACGGACCTAATACAACAGGATTGCTTGAGCCCAGGAGTTCAAGGCTGTAGTGCAGGAGAATAGTGCCTATGAATAGCCACTAAACTCCAGTCTGGGCAACAAAGGGAGACCCTTTCTGTGGGGGGGAAAAAAAATGGTGGAGACTGTCAGATTGTCAGATTCCAAGTACAGGTGAGATAGAAGGGATGTGCTGTAAATATAAAAAACATAGGTTGGAAGCAAAAGAATGAAAAAACCCATGCATGCAAACACTAATTGTAAGAAAGCTGAAGTGGCCATATTTACATCAGACAATGTAGACTTCATGGCAAAAAATATTACCAGAGATAAAGAGGGACATTTAGTAATGATCAAAGGGTCAATTTATCAAGAAGATACAGTATTAATAGTGTATGAATTTAGTAAAAAAGCTTCAATAAACATAAGGAAAAACGTAACAGAACTAAAAAAGAAAAACACAAATTCAGATTCACAGTTGGAAACGGGCCTCAGTCTCTCAGGAAATGATAGAAGAATATAGAAAATCAGAAAAGTAGAGAAGACTTGAGTAATGTTTAGTTTAGTTAGGTCAAACAATTTGACCTAACTAAAATTTATAGACAGTTCACCTCACTGCCAAATATATGTTCTACTAATGCATATAGGGAACATTCAGTAAGATAGACCATATGCTGCACTATAATACAAATCTTAACACATTTAAAAGGATTGAAATACTATAGAGTATATTAGGTACAGATTCTGTATTAAATTAGAACTCAATGACAAGAGGATATCTGGGAAATTTCCAGATATTTGGAAATTAGACCACACATGTCTAAATAAGCCACAGATCCAAGAAGAGATCATAAGAAATGTTAGAAAATGTTTTGTACCACAAGAAAATGAAATTATAACATTGAACTTGTGGGATGCAGCTAAAGCAGTGATTAGAAGAAAATTTATGCCTTTGTCCATTTTATCAGTATCCAATCTCATTGGCATGACTAACTAGCAGGAAAGCTGGTGTTCTTCACCGTGGAGACACACACATGCCTAAGACTTTGAGAAGCTGAAAATAGGGAGCCAGTGACAGCCAATGGCTGCTTATATTAGAAAAGAAAAAAATGTTTGAAATGAGGTATATGTTGCCTTGAAAATCCAAGGAAGCCTGTTTGGTGCCGTGTTTCTTTCTTAGTGGCTGGAGGAGTCAGATGCAGCCCCTTCCCTTTACTTTGGGAGGGGTGTCTTGACATTTCCCAGATCACTAGAAATTTGAATTTCTGTCCCACCCTCTGGCATGCATGCATCTTACTGAAATGCTGACAGTAGACACTAATTCCTGCTCATCAGATCCAATGGACTTGGTATCATCAAAACACTTGATGGGAATGATAGTCTGGTGAATGGAGAGGAAGCCAAGATTCCTGCAGATCAGATTATGACGTAAAATCGGAAGGTTGATAAAGTTCCAAGGTGAGATGGTGACGGTGAATTGCTGCCCCAGCCAGCTGGAAACAAACTGTTCCTCATGGTCTTCACTAACCACATGTAACCATGTAGCCAGAGAAAGCATTCATCATACCAATAGCTGCATACCAGCAATGAAAGCATTTCTGAAACAGCAGCTTCACCTCTGATAAAGTTTATAATAATCCACTGTCATTCTCCCAGAAACCATCTGTCTTCTGCACAGGCAAAATTATGTAATTTGAATGGAAATGGGGCGGGTGGGAGCAGGGGGAATCACCATCCTGCATCTTTCATTTTCTTTCTTTCTTTCTTTCTTTCTTTTTTTTTTTTTTTTTTGAGACGGAGTCTCGCTCTGTCGCCAGGCTGGAATGCAGTGGCATGATCTTGACTCACTGCAACCTCCACCTCCTGGGTTCAAGCGATTGTCCTGCCTCAGCCTCCCGAGTAGCTGGGACTACAGGCTTGCGGCACCACGCCCAGCTAATTTTTGTAGTTTTAGGAGAGATGGGGTTTTAGCATGTTGGTCAGGATGGTCTTGATCTCTTGACCTCGTGATCCATCTGCCTCAGCCTCCCAAAGTGCTGGGATTACAGGCACGGTGGTTCATGTTCTTGATGGTAGCACTAAACTCTGCAATTCCTCCAGCAATGTAAAATGGCTTTTTCCTATTTTGGTAGATAGAGGCAGTTTCAGTGCCTTCTACTTGGCTCAGAGAATCCATGTAGGGACTCTGCCAGTTTCTAGTATATACATTCAAATGATGCATTCTGGAAATGAAGAAATAACTACAGGATTCAAGAACCCACTGGGCTTATATGAGATGAACCTACACCCAAATTCGACTAATTTTTTCTATCCACTCCTATTCTGTCTGATAGACATAGTGGTATTTTAGCTCTCCAGGAATTAGTGTCAGTTCAGAGCCATTGACCAGCAATTGCTGAATAGTCTTGTTATTTCCCTTTCTTCAGTTCATAGTCAATATACAACCTAGTAAATATCCATGAGATTCTTTGGGAAGGTTAGGAAGAGGAGCTACAGTACAAACTCTGTGGCTCAGAGTTCAGGTGCACCTGGCCCCCCTTTCATTCAAGGAGCTCTGGGTCTGTGAACTGGCTCAACTCTGGGAAATAGGGAGGCTGAAACTCCCTATTACAATGATTTTTTCTGTACTGCTCTTCACCAGACCTAGAGCTTTTCTGCTTGCAAAAATCAAGTAAGGCTTCAGTAAGCTGCCATATGTTTCAGCTGTAGGGATGCTGTCATCGACTAATCAATGCCCAAGATCTCTGAGGACAGACCATCTTGATGACTGTGCCAGTTCTGCTGCCCATGATGGCAGCTCGTCCCACATTGGCTTTGGCAACTAAGTGCCACCACTCAGTCATCAGATTCTATCATTCCCAGTGAATTCAGAGAGTAAAGCTTAATGACAGCATCTCTCCCACCATCATTACCAGCCTAGACTCCTCAAGGATTAAGAAGCCATTGCCCCCGCCCCCACACCGTCCTGACAAATGGACTTCTCACAGTCTTGTGAAGGGGTTTCCTTCAGATTCTGAGAGCCAGAGTTAGGCAACGGGTGGACAGGTTTTACATGAAAAATCTACTCTAGCATTCATACTCCTACTCTAGGAGACATTTTTCCGAAGTGTAGCGAGAAAGTTCTGGCATTTCACCTGTAGAACCATGCCTAGCCATTTGAACAAGCAAATTGACTTTAGAATTGCGATATAGTAAACCTGATTAAAAATTCTGGCCGGATCTGACATTATTTTCCTTCCACTCTGATCCAGTATCCCTTTGATCTATTCCTATATAAGTGATACAGATTTCTGCCAATGTCACTTGGCAAAAATCTTGCAACTTTTATGGTGCGCGTTGTGCCTTATTAGGCCTCAAACCCCTCTGAACCTTACCTTTCAGGGCCAGGCAGGTCGAGTCCGGGTTACAGGTCTAGAAGCAGTGACAGGTGAGGTGGGGGGTAGATCCTGAGGAAGATCCACAGCTCTTTGCAAATCAGCTTCCACTGGTGAGGCCATCGTAGATTCATCAGGCAAGGTTAACCCTCTGAGTAAGCACAGGTGGATTCCTTCTACTGGCCGCAGAAGCCTCAGCAGAATTCAGGGGTTTAAGATCTTCAGCTTCATGGAAATCTGCCCATTTGCTCCCATTCCATTTTTCCGCATCCCACTCCTTTCCAATTAGTTCCCTACCTTTACCATGAGAGACTCCATGGGGCTGAGAATGTAATCTGCATTGTTTCAGTCACCTGCAAGCTTATACTTTGAGTTTAGCTTTCAGAAACCTTGGCTGTGTGGCTATGAGAGATAAGGGTTTCTTGCAGGGTGGCCATATAAGATTTCTGGGCCCTGGCCTGGTCTTTGAGCTGGAGAAAACCCTAAACTGATGACTTTGTTTTCCTTAAATCCAATCAGATCAGCATTTCTTGTACCAGCCAAGATGGTGTCAGCCCATTACAGTCTCTGTCTGCCACTGCTACAAATAAAAACCAGACAAGCTACCAAAAGCAACTTCCTAAGAGCTTTTTTTAAAGATTTTTTTTTAGAGATAGGGTCTCACTTTGTTGTCCAGGCTGGTCTCAAACTCCTGGGTTTAAGCGATCTTCACAAGTAGCTGGGATTACAGGTGTGTGCCACTGCACCCAGCAACTTCCTGAGGACTCTAAAAAGTTAACAATGGCAGGAAGATTGGAGAGAGGAACCAAAACTTGAAGAACTATATATTTTTCAATACTCTTATATTTAGGAAAAGAATCAGTCAACATAAATTGTAAATGAAATGCTTCCTCACAGCCTTTGGAGGATGGGGTATACCAGTGATTGCCAAACTTGCGGCAATGATTAAAAAAAAAAATTACAAGGCCGGGCGCGGTGGCTCACGCCTGTAATCCCAGCACTTTGGGAGGCCGAGGCGGGCGGATCACAAGGTCAGGAGATCGAGACCACGGTGAAACCCCGTCTCTACTAAAAATACAAAAAATTAGCCCGGTGCGGTGGCGGGCGCCTGTAGTCCCAGCTACTCAGGAGGCTGAGGCAGGAGAATGGCGTAAACCCAGGAGGCGGAGCTTGCAGTGAACCGAGATCCCGCCACTGCACTCCAGCCTGGGCGACAGAGCGAGACTCCGTCTCAAAACAACAACAACAACAACAACAACAACAACAACAAAAATTACAGTACTGCCTCCCACGTCTCTCCCTGGAGCCCAGAATCTCCAGGAGAAACCCAGAAATATACATGTTTAACAAAACCTTGATTTATTGAGTTAGTAAGTTTAGGAAAAATGGCTTATCCAAGCAAACAGAATTGGATTTCCTACAACTTTAGTCCTCACCCAAGCTATTTGTTTTGAAGGCAAAAGAAGAGTATCTTATGACCTAGGAGACTCTAAAAATGTGGTATGAAGACTATCTTTATTAGAAAAAACAGGGGTTAACACATCTCGTTTAATGATGTGTGGGGAGTCCCTAACTACACCACTTTCCAAATAGCGGTCTTATCAGATTTTAAAATGCTAATAAAAGAAATTATGATCTTATAAAATGACACTTGCTTCCAACATGGTGAAACCCCATCTTTACTAAAAATATTTTAAAAACCAGCTGGGTGTGGTGGTGGGCGCCTGTAATCCCAGCTACTCGGGAGGCTGAGGCAGGAGAATTGCTTGAACCCAGGAGACGGAGGTTGCAGGGAGCCAACACAGTACCACTGCACTCCAGCCTTGGCGACAGAGTGAGACTCTGTCTGAAACAACAACAACAACAACAACCAAAAAAACCCACATGTGGTAGTTAAAAATCACTGACCTTAGGGTAGGTAATCAGCAAATATTTGCTAAATGAATAATAGAAACTTTCTCAATATCACAGCGGTTCTTACAATAGATTCAAAAGGTAATTGGAAACAACATGCAATAAAAAGAGATTAATGCAAAAATAGATAAGTGGATTACTATTTAATGAATATTTTTGGAAAAACTCTATTTCAGTTTAGAAAAGAATGAATCGAGCTCCTATATTTTCATTCTATGCATTGCAGTGAATTCCAGATGGGACTCAAAGACTTAACAGCAACAACAGAACAGAACAGAGTAATATATATTTTCTGGCTCTTGCTGGCGAAATACATTCTAAATATTGAAGAAAAAGGAAATACTTTCAGGGAATGTATTTCTGAATATATATGTAAACTTTGAAAAGCTTTTTCTGTAATGAAATCTTTTAATATCTTGATCAAGCAACAGAATGGAGGAAAAACACAAATGATAAGCAAATAATTGCTTATTAATATGTTTAGCAAACACTTGGATAACACACATACACATGAATATATATATATATGTATGTATATGTTCTACATGATCATACTCAAATTTAGATGACACTGTCCAGGAAGAAATAGTGAAGAAAATGCAATCATACAAACCACGACATCGCCACGGGGAAAACATAACATCCGTGGTCAATATAATGACACAAAAATCTATGACATATAGTAAAAAGTGCAGAAAACCCGCAAGAAAAATGCGGGAGCCTGATTTTGCTAGAAAGTGGCAAGAAGGCTCTACATGCCTAGTGCTCACGGCTTGAAATTCCATTCCCAGGCCTGGGGTTCCACATTTCCAGGGGCTCTGCTTTCCAAAAGCTGTGGTTCAATGTCCCCTAGGTATAGTGCCTTCGGTCTGGACTGAAGATGGAGACCTGGGTCATCCGAGAAGCTTTGTAGAGGGAGACACCAAACTGACCACTCTCTGCCTCACCTATTTCCAGACTGGATGATTTCTGGTATATTTACTTCTGAGCCCAAACTAACTTCTGCAAGGAGGTTCAGTACAGGTCAGGTGAGTGAGGAATCTCCTGGCAGGGCTACGGTGAACTTCGACAAGGTTAAACCTTCTAAACTTGGGAAGCCGCTTTGCAAAAATAAGTAAAATAAAAATCCCTTACTCAATTGTTGACTGGGTATTATTCGGGAAACAGGAAACAGGTTTTTCATTTCTGCTAGGTTGTGTCCCAGCTTGCATTTGCTAAGCAGCTTAAGGGAACACTGGATTAAAAACCACCCGTAAAGAAAAGGCGTTAAAAAAATTGATTTGAATGATTTGAAATTATTATCTTGAAAGATCAAAGAAACAGTGATTATGAACACCGGCTCTGGTGGGAAGCGGTTCTTGAAAGTTAAAGCATGGGGGAACTCGAGTACTCCGGAGCACCATCAGCATCAGTACAATGCAAGTGAACTCTGGAAGCTAGACGCATGCTTTGCATGTGGACACATAGACACATGCTTGCACAGGACACGTTTGCAATACATACATGCTTACACGTGGACACATGTTTGCACACGCTTGCACAGGACACGCTTGCACAGGACACATGCACAGGATGCATGTTTTGTACAGGACACATGTTTTGCACTTGGAAACACATATCCATGGTTTGCACAGGGACACAGGGCCGCATGCTTGCAATGGATACATGTTTACACACGGACGCATGTTTTGCACAGGGCATATGCACAGGATGCATGTTTTGCACATGGACACACACATGTTTACACAGGACAAGTGCACAGGACACGTTTTGCACCGGACGCATTCTTTGCACGGGACGCACGGTTTGCAGATGGAAGCACGCACACTCCTCGGCGCGACGGACGAAGCCCGGTGGCAGCGACAGCGGAGTCGGGACGCAAGGACAGCGCCTCCGGGAACCAAGCCAAGGCGGCGGGAACTACAATTCCCGGCTCGGTGGCCTCGGGCCGACGCGCGTTCCAGCGCAGAGTGGCCCCGCCCAGCGGCCCCGCGCAGCCTGGCCCAGGTCCCAGCGCCCAGAGTAGCCGCGCGGCCGCGGGTGAGCCGCATGGAGCCCCGGGCGGCGGACGGCTGCTTCCTGGGCGACGTTGGTACGTGCGGGCGCAGCGGAAGGCAGGGCGAGGCCGCCGCGCCGGCTCCTGGGGCTGGCTGCGTATCCGATGGCCTGCGCCAGGGAGGTGGTGGCGCGCCCCACGCTGGCTCCGTGGGCGGGGGTGTTTGGCTGGGTGGGCTGCGGTGAGACCAGGGTTGCAGTGGTGCCGCGCATCCCAGACGGGCTCTCATGTCTGGTGCCTTGTCCCAGGCCAACGCACTGCGGGGCTGCAGTCCGTGGGGCTCGCCAGGTGTGGGGTTTCGCAACCGCAAACCCACCGAACGCCCCGCGCCGTGGGGAAGGTGCGGGGCGCGTGCAGAACCGTTGCCCAGTGGCGGGGGAGAGCCTGGGAAACGCTCACGGTGCTCCCTCTCGGGGCAGCCGGTGAGAGCTGAACCCCCCTCCGCTGGCGCGGGTGAGGCCCGTGGCGCAGTGTCCGAGCATCCTGCAGAGGCGTCCGCATGACCCCGAGTCCGCTCCAGTGAAGGTGGCCTTGGGGCACCGCGGCACACTCTGAAAAGTGCGATCCCAGTTCTACACGCAGCCTTCTTTGCCATCCGAGCAGCCCAAGAATGAAATGGATTTGAGGGAAGTACACTCTTTGGGGAAGCAAATTTTTTTGCTGCCTATGAAGCAATAATATGGTCACTGAAATGAACGACGGAAGCACTATGAAAGCCTAAAAAGAGAAAAAAAATCTAAAGTATATTCATCCTGGTAAAAACAGTAGTGCACGTAAGAGGGAAAAGTCTTAAGGGTAAATTAAATTTAGCTGAAGAGGAAGTTGCCGTCATAGCAAGGCAAAGATATTTTAATTGACTTTGCAAAATAACCAGCTTTGACATGATCAAAGGTACCTAATAAGCATCTGTTTTTATTTGGCATTCCAGTCCAGGCAAACACAAGACTTTGACCCTGACACTGTGATCTGCATTTGATTAGCTTAAGTAAGCAGTAAATAGCTAACGACGAAAGCTTATTTAAACACATATTTTAATATTTCTGTTCACGGCATCACTTCTAAGCATGTCTTCTGCATCGTTTGTGAAGGAATGCATCTGTAGAAGGCAGGCACATTTTAAACTAATAAATCCGCAACTTTTGAGGTTCACTGGTATTTTTGACATCGTCATTTTTTATTTAATATATTTCTCCCCAAATAAGTTCTGCTGATGTTTTTTATTCCCAATGTAATGAATAAGCTGAATGTATTGGATTCAAAGCAGTGCTGCCATTCCAGCAGCACTAGAGGCGAATCGTAGGAGCGTTAGTCAATTTTAACATTCTGACCTCAAATTCTGGATGTGTGGTGTACCCTGACCAAAGCATTTAGGTTTTTGGCTGTTGCACAGTCTCTCATGCCTGTAATCCCAGCACTTAGGGAGGCCGAGGCAGGAGGATCACTTGGGGTCAGGAGTTCGAGATCAGCCTGGCCAACATGGCGAAACCCTGTCTCTACTAAAAATACAAAAATTAGCCGAGCCATGGTGGCGGGCGCCTGCAGTTCTAGCTATTCGGGAGACTGAGCTGGAGAATCACTCCAACCTGGGAGGCAGAGGTTGCAGTGAGCCAGGATCAGGCCATTGCACTCCAGCCTGGGCGACAAGAGTGAAACTCTGTCTCAAAATAAATAAATAAAAATACAAAAATTAGCCAAGCATAGTGGCGGGCGCCTGTAATCTCAGCTACTTGGGAGGCTGAGGCAGGAGAATCACTTGAACCTGGGAGGCAGAGGTTGTAATGAGCCGAGATCATGCCATTGCACTCCAGCCTGGGTGACAGAGTGAGACTCCGTCTCAAAATTAAATTAATTAATTAATTAATTAATTCTGCATTCCCTATGGACGTCCTTCTGTAGAAGATGAACCTCTGACCTACTGGCTGCTCCCTCACTCCCCTGTACGTTCTCCCCAGGGTCCTCCAGTAGAATTGTTTCTGTTTAAATCAGATTTCAGTGTTGACATTATTGTGACTATGTGAATATTGCAGCTGGGCCACTTGCTATGTGGGGACTGTGTTTCTCTCCTAGTGTAATGTCTTGCTTTTCTTGGACATGGCGGCTGTTGTTTTTGTTTACCTGTGGGTTTGGTGTTCTTTGCGCATAATCCCTAATTTATCCCCAGACAGTCTTCTTAGGCCCCTCAGATAAGCGACGGGTCCTGTGTTCTCTGTCTCCTGGTTCAGTTTTTGGAGACGTGTGTCCCCTGCAGCCTTGGGTCTTCCAACTCTGTCTGCTGCCGCTCTGGAAAACCGGGGTGGGGGTGGGGCAGGGGGTGTCTTCCTGTTGTTTATGGGGATTTGCGCATCCCTTTGCGTTCAGCGGCCTCCCAGGGGTAGTTCAGATTCCCTGCCCTTCGCTGGTCCCCACCCTGGGTGCCAAGCCTGCCTTCTCTATCCTTGTTAGCCACTGCCCCAGCCTGCTCACCAGCTCCCCGGATGGTTCGGAAATCCCTCCGCAGCCTGTTTGTTTTCCACTTGCTTATATGGATTTATGCCTTCCCACCGAGGTCCTCTCAGTTGAGTGAGATCTTTGCGGGGGGACAGAGAAGATCCTCCGTGTTTAATGAGAAACACAGCTCTATCGTTCTTGATTTCAGTGTCAGGACGGGGAGAGGGAGAATCCACTAGGGTAGCAGTCCAGGGCATTTCTAAAGGGTGGAGAGTTACTTGGAGTGGGAGTCTATTTTATCCTAAAACAAGAATTCAAAGAGGGCATGTTGACACACCAGAAAAGCCTATTTAGGGCCAACGAAAGTATCAGAGGAAATCATAGCAAGTAACAAAGGCTTAGAAAGCATGTTTATGGGCAAAACAGTACCTCTATCGTCCTTCTCGACATGGCAGTCCTGGGAGACATTGCCTGCTATCCTAAGGAAACCGAGGCTTAGGTGATTTAGGATGAAAAGCGTCCCTCGGATCCCTTAACTGAGACGGGGAAGATGCGGAATCAGAGCTTAGGGATCCTGAGTCAGGGCCTGAGCTCCCATGGTGCCTTGAGGGTGGGATTGGGATTGGGGGACCCTCCCCATGCTCCCTGGGCCATAGCCTTTTGGGGTGGACCAGGGGCAAGGGAGGAGTCGGGGTAGCAGATAATTGAATGAGTGATGAGGAAGTCAGGGGAGGAGACATTGAAGGATAATGCAGCGAATCCAGCGTGGTTTTAGCGCCATGCCCTGGAAGGAAATGCCTGTTATTCACCAAGCTCTCCTGACACATTTGGTCCTTTCTCCCGGTTCCTTTACTCCTTAGTCCACCTATTTTCACCTCTTTTCTCCTCGTCTTCTGCTTTCATTTATTCTTTCCCTTTCTTTTCTCCACTCTTACTGAGTTTTGACCATTTTGTCCCTCTAACTAGGCAAATACTGGCATTTTTGCTTCATTGAACACATCTTGAAATCAGTCTGCTGTTTGATCTCAAGTTTACCGACAAACTATATTTTGGGAATTCATAATGAAAACATTTAAAAAGACATGGTGGAAAAATATCACCTTAGCAAGAAAACACTGAGCCTAGACTTGTAAGTGGGAGTTGCTACATAGAAAAATAAAGATGAATATTTTTTTCCCTTGGGTTTCAAGGACACTAAAACTGAAATTTAGGCTGTGCTATTAAAATTTGGTGATAGTGATAAGTGCCATGTGTTAGGCACCCTCTTTGTGCCGGGGTTGTCACGTACACTGTCTTTAGTTGTTACCATGAGATGCTTCATTTCTCTTTTCCTCTGTGGTCTCTTTGTCTTTGTGCATTTAGCCCCCACTTTTATTCCCTTACTATCATTTCCGTGTGGTTTGGACAGCAGGCAGAGATGAATGCATGCTACATTTGGCTTTCTCTGGGAGTGTTGATCCTCCAGGATCTCATCTCTCCCCTCCTCTCCCCTCCTCTCCTCTCCTCTCCTCTCCTCTCCTCTCCTCTCCTCTCCTCTCCTCTCCTCTCCCCTCCCCTCCCCTCCCCTCCCCTCTCCCCTTCCCTCTCCCCTCCCCTCCCCTCCCCTCCCCTCCCCTCCCCTCCCCTCCCCTCCCCTCTCCTCTCCTCTCCTCTCCTCTCCTCTCCTCTCCTCTCCTCTCCTCTCCTCTCCTCTCCTCTCCTCTCCTCTCCTCTCTCCTCTCCTCTCTTCTCTCCTCTTCTCTCCTCGACAGAGTCTCACTCTGTTGTCCAGGCTGGAGTGCAGTGGCACGATCTTGGCTCACTGCAGTCTCCACTTCCCGGTTCAAGCGATTCTCCTGTCTCAGCCTCCTGAGTAGCTGGGATTATTACTGGGATTACAGGCGTGTGCCACCACACCTAGCTAATTTTTGTATTTTTGGTAGAGATGGGGTTTCACCATGTTGGCCAGGCTGATCTCAAACTCCTGACCTCAGGTGATCCGCCTGCCTCGGCCTCCCAAAGTGCTGGGATTACAGGCGTGAGCCACCGCACCCGACCCATCATCCAGCGTTTCTTTTTTTTTTTTTTTTTTTTTTTTGAGACGGAGTCTCGCTGTGTCGCCCAGGCTGGAGTGCAGTGGCCGGATCTCAGCTCACTGCAAGCTCCGCCTCCCGGGTTCACACCATTCTCCTGCCTCAGCCTCCCGAGTAGCTGGGACTACAGGCACCCGCCACTGCGCCCGGCTAATTTTTTGTATTTTTAGTAGAGACGGGGTTTCACTGTGGTCTCGATCTCCTGACCTTGTGATCCGCCCGCCTCGGCCTCCCAAAGTGCTGGGATTACAGGCTTGAGCCACCGCGCCCGGCCCATCCAGCGTTTCTAAGGCCTTTTCAGTTCTAACGGCCAGCACGTGTTCATGAATCCTCAGCTTTCTGGGATGCTGGGGGGCTGTGTCACTCAGGACTCTTGTCTTTTCCCTGAGAGCTGAGGCTCAGCCCTTTGAGAGCAGCATCAGAAAACCCTCCCTGGGGGCTTCCGGTGCCTGCCATGCTTCTTTCAGGTGGCCTCCCCAAGTGTGTGCTCGCCCACCCCAGCATGGCTTTATGGGTGGGTCAGGGTGGAGGGCCCGCCCTCACCATTTCAAGGATCCTTACTGGAGTTTTGCAGGGAGGGCTTCTTCCAGAGGCTGCAGGGTTTTTTTTTTTTTTGATGCAGAAATGACATTTCTGCAGCCAGGACCCCAGACTCCCCTTGGTGATTTACTCTGAACCAAATTTCTGGCTCCAGCAACATTTAAGAGTACACTGTGGGCTGGGCGCGGGGCTCGTGCCTGTAACCTCAGCACTTAGAGAGGCCGAGGCGGGAGGATCCCTTGAACCCAGGAGTTTGAGACCAGCCTGGGCAACATGGTGAAACCCTGTCTCTACAGAAAATGCAAAAATTATCAAGTGTGATGGTGGGGCATGGGCCTGTAGTCCCAGCTACTTGGGAGGCTGAGGTGGGAGGATCACTTGAACCTAGGTTGAAGCTGCAGTGAGCCCTGATCACACCACTGCACTTCAGCCTGGGTGACAGAGTGAGACCCTGTGTCAAAAATAAATAAATAAATAAAGAAGAAGAAGAAAACAAAATAGGAAAAAAGGTGCATCATGGGTATTTGACCTGGATTCAAAGCCAGCATTTGTCTGGAATAGCTTTGTCTGGATCAGCTTTGTCTGGAAGATGTCCCTGGTGGCATTTGAGAATTGCTCTTTGTTGGAGTGGGCCCTGACCCTGGAGAGGCCCCAGGCTTGGTGGGGCGGGGTGGGGGGCAAGTGGCTCTGCTGCATTTATAGTTGCAGTCCCTGCGAGGGTCAAGTGAGGCCCGCCAGTGTGGGTGCAGGCAGGGCAGTGTGGAGGATGGGCTCTGGAGGTGCCCAGCTCTGCAGTGCGCAGGGGTCAGCAGGCCAGCCGCCTCCTAGACACGGGCTCTCTAGGGAGTGGCTGGGCCTGGGCACAGAGCTGCCACTTGGGCCCAACGAGCAGGGCTCTGGCTTTGGGGTGACTGAGGGGGATACTGGCAAACCAACTGCCTGGGGGAAAAATAAAGAAACAGAAACAAAAATAAAAGTCTGCTTTGCTGCTTTCCCTGGTCTAAATGCTCATACCCCGGCTAGTTTCAAGCTGCTGGTGGTCTCCGGCCAGCAGAACCTGGCTGTGCAGCAACCAGCAGTGGCGACATGGCCTGGGACACTGCTGGGTGGCTTACAAGGCAGGGAGGGATGGAGGAGCTCTCGTGTCAGAGGGCCCAGGAACTGAGCAGAAAAACTGGGCAGAGACTCAGACTTAGATAAGCATCGAGTTACTGGAGCTGGAATGCAAGGTGGTGGGGGCTTGCTATGGAACAAAGATGAGATGGAAGAACCCGCACTTGCCCTCCCCACAGGACTGGTAGGGTAATAATGACAGCAGTGATCCCAGAGCCATTACAGTGTCTGTTACTCAGAGCCTTTACAGGTGGCCAGGCACAGTTTCCTTCAGTCTTCACAGCACCCATTTGAGGAGAGAGGAGGCCAAGGCTTGGAGAGGGTAAGCTGTGAGACTCACTTTGAACTCACGAGCCAGGCGGTTCCTGCAGCTTGCCCCTGTAGAGTCCGCTCCCTGAGGGTAGGCTGACCCTGAGCCACTTGGCCTGTTCAGCCAGGGCTTCCTAATCTCAAAGGACAGGTCAGTCCTGGGGCAGGGCGCAGCCTCAGATGGGAGGGTGTCAGGGCCCCAGCAAAGGGGCAAGAGAGGGGAGGAGGAGCTGCGGTCCGGAAAGGTCCACATCTGGCACACCAGCCTAGTCAGTAAGTTCGTATCGTGGGTGGAAAAGTGGAGAGAATGTTCTGAAGCCTGTGTCATTCCTTCTCAAGGTGACGTCTGCTGTAGTCTGCAGTAGATACATAGATGACGTCTGTGAAATTCTAGTTTTCAGGGCAAAGGCTTTTGCCTGGCTATTCATGACCTCAGGCCTGCAAGTGGCAAGTAAACAGGAGGGGCCATGCATGTATCACTGTGACCCTGACCTGAAGCAGAGGAGGAGGTGGGTAGAATCCAGCCATCAGGACTGGATCACGAGTCACCAGGGCTGCAGCCTTGGCTTTTGTTGTAACACAAGTTCTTCATTTAATGGATGCATGAGCCCCCGCCTGGCCAGAGTGTAGGAGCATCTTGTTAGGTCTCAGGCCACTGTCCTAGGCTGGAAAGTGGAGCAGGGGACAGAACCCAGTGGCAGGGGTCCGAGTTCAGTCTGGCAGGGGAAGATGTCTGGGGAGTGCTTATTCATTCAGATACCTGCACATGCAGCCAGGGCCGGGAGACCTGCTAGCTGTGGTACTATCCCCAAGGTGATGGGGGATGACCAGGGAAGGAAGGCCCAGGGAAGGAAGAATGCTGGTCAGCTGGTGGCGCGGCGATAGTGTGGAGATGGCGTGGGTGGGTGGGCTGCATGCTCGGGAGGCTTCCTAAGGGGCAGGGGCTCACTCAGTCGAGGAATTTCAGCCGGAAGCAAGGTGGGGAATGGGGCTGAGAAGGGCTTTCCAGGCAGGGGAAGGAACAGCATACACAAAGCATGGGGCTTGCAGCCACTGGATACTGTTGAGTCGGTAGAGTTTGGTGTCACTGGGCACGGCTGTGTGCATGACAGGGAGCCTGGGGACAGGGCCTGTGACTGCATGGTGTGGGCCTTATACCTTGCTTGGATTCTACCCTTGTGAACAGGCCCTGTCAGACTGGTTTGTCATTCATCTGCATTAGGGAGGGGGCAACGGGAGACCTATTACGTGGCAGCAGTGGGTAGGGCTTAGGGGCAGAACGTGAGTCCGGAGGGAACTTGCCAGCACAGCATGGAGTTTCAGGTTTCCAAGGCGGTGCTCTGCCAAGGGAGAGGGTGCAGGGATTGGGGAGGGGGGCGTTTTGCCACCACAGGGAGCCTGGCACAGGGGCTGGAAGCAGCCTGCAGTCCAGCCTGGCCAGTCCATTCACTAACAGACAGCATTTCCTGGGCTCACTCCTCATCCATTTAAGGTCTGTGACCACAAGCTGTCCTTCCTGATTCTTTTCACCTGGGACGTTGGCCCCGCCATTGCAGGGCTGAGTCATTGCTCTGTGGTGGTGGGAGCTGGGGGCTGACCTTTATGCAGAGTGTGGGTCTCTTCGCCCCTTGGAAGGGCCATTGGTGGTTTGAGGGTGTCAGGAAAGGTGACGAGGTGCAGCCCAGGCACCTGCTGTCCTCTGGCCTTCTATCCCTCCCTTCCCCACTGTAAATCTCCTGTGAGGACAGCCTGTGGGTGACAGTCCCCCCATGCTCTAGGTCCTCCAGCTTCTGATTACTTAAAAAAAATTTTTTTTTCTATTTTTAATTGTAATAAAGAGCACATAACACAGAAGTTACCACCTTAGCCATTTTCAAGTGTCCATTTCAGTAGGGCTAAGTACATTTACATTTTTGTATAACAGATCTCTAGAACTTTTTCATCCTGTAAAACTGAAATTCTGTCCCCGTGAAATACTAACTCCCCGTTTCCCCTCCCGCCAGCCCCTGGCAACTACCTTTCTATTCTCTGTCTCCATGAACTTGACTACTCAAGGGACCTCACATAAGTGGAATCATGCAGTATTTGACTTTTCAGAAATGGATTATTGGCTTTTTTTTTTTTTTTTTTTGAGACAGAGTCACCCAGGCCATAGTGCAATGTCATGATTTCAGCTCACTGCAACCTCCACTTCCCTGGTTCAAGTGATTCTCCTGCCTCAACCTCCCGAGTAGCTGGGATTATTGGCATGGGCCACCATGCCCAGCTAATTTTTGTAATTTTATTAGAGGTGGGGTTTCACCATATTGCCCACCTCGGCCTCCCAAAGTGCTGGGATTACAGGTGCGAGTCACTGCGCCTGGCCAGAAATGGCGTATTTATTTATTTATTTATTTTCAAGACAGTCTCACTCTGTCACCTAGGCTGGAGTGCAGTGGCACGATCTCAGCTCACTGCAACCTCTCGTCTCCTGGGTTCAAGCGATTCTCGTGCCTCAGCCTCTGAGTAGCTGGGACTACTGACACACCATGGATTATAGCCACCGTGCCTGGCTAATTTTTGTATTCTTAGGAGAAATGGGGTTTCATCATGTTGGCTGTGCTGGTCGTGAACTCCTAACCTCAAGTGATCTGCCCACCTCAGCCTCCCAAAGTGCTGGGATTACAGGCGTGAGCCACCGTGCCCGGCCTAGAAATGGCTGGTTTGACTCAGGATAATGTCCTCAAGGTTCATCCATGTTGTAGCATGGGACAGGATTTCCTTCGTTCCCAACGCTGGACACTTGGATTGTTGACGATAATGCTGCTATGATTGTGGATGTACAAATGAATCTCTCTTCAAGACCCTGCTTTCAATTCTTCTGGAGATATGCCCAGCAGTGGAGTTGCTGGATCATATGATATCCTATGTTTCATTTTTTAGGAACTGCCACATAGTCTTCCACAGTGGCTGGACCATTTTACATTCCCATCATCAGTGCACAAGGGCACCACTTTCTCCACATTCTCGCCAACACGTATTTGGTTTTTTTTGATAATCTTAACAGCTGTGAGGTAGTATCTCATTGTGGTTTTGATTTGCATTTCTTTAATGATTAGTGATGTTGAATACCTTTTTTTATGTTCATGGCCATGTGTATCCTCTTTAGAGAAATGTCTGTTCAACTCGTTTGCCTATTTTTAAACCTGGTTATTTCTGTTTTTTTTTTTTTGAGTTGCAGGAGTTCTTTATATATCCTGGACTAATCCCTCATCAGGTATATGACTTGCAAATATTTTCTCCTATTCTGTGGGTTGCCATTTCACTCTGATTGTGCCCTTAGATGCTCGGAAGTTTCTTTTTTCTTTTTTTCTTATCAGTCTGCTGCTAATTTTTGCCTTTAATCGCTGCTGGTAAGACCATAGCAGCTGACGTGATTCACTAGAAATAAGTTGCATTTCCTTTATAGACTAGTGATACAGAGAAATAAAATTAGATTTTCTTTTAAAAATTTTATGTCTCGTTGTAACTGAACCCAGATTTGGCTGCTTACTGTTCAAAAGCCAAACACGAGAGACAAGAGTTGGTGGCAGGTTTATTTAGAGAGCCTGCAAACCAGGAAGATGGTAGACAAGTGTCTAAAGTGCCATCTAAGTCAGTACAGGTTTCAGGTTCTTAATTATGTTGAGAGCAGTGGGAAGAGGAGGCTGTTGGGATGAAGAGGTAACCCAGGACCGCTGACACCTGGGCACCAGCGAGGGTCCGAGGTTGGGAACGTCTTTGTCCTTGATCACGTCACAGTGTTGCTAAAAATCTTTAACAAAACATAGCTAGTTGTTTACATGCTTTCCTTTTAATCCCAGAGTTAATTTCAAAACTACACAATTGCTCTTTTTGCATATTATCTCAATGCTCTAAAATTATCCTAGCCTCTGTGTAAGAATGGATAAAGGCCCCTTAAACAAAAATGTTAGTTCTTTTGCTGTTTCACTGCTATGGACTTTTTTTTTATTTTTCATTAAAAAAAATTTTTTTTTCTTGAGACGGAGTCTTGCTCTGTCACCCAGGCTGGAGTGCAATGGCGTGATCTTGGCTCACTGCAACCTCCACCTCCTGGGTTCAAACAATTCTGCTGCCTCAGCCTCCCGAGTAGTTGGGATTACAGGCACGTGCCACCACACCTGGCTAATTTTTTGTATTTTTAGTAGAGACGGGGTTTCATCATATTGGCCAGGCTAGTCTTGAACTCCTGACCTCGTGATCCACCCACTTCGGCCTCCCAAAGTGCTGGGATTACAGGCATGAACCACCTTGCCCGGCCAGACTTTATAATTGGTTTTAGTAACTCCTTTCATTCATTTACTCATCCACTCACCCGCTGAGCAACCACGTAGATACCAGCATCTTCGTGGACAGTGCCAGGTTCTAGGGTACAGAGGTGAATAAGTGGTGCCCAAGATAGACCTGGCTGCAGCTCTGCGGCCTCTGTGACCTTCCCTGGCCATCCCTGGGCACTGGGGCTCTTGCTTCTGATCCGTCACCAGACATGATCGCAGTTGTCATGTTGTGAATTGTCTGCACAAGTGTTCCCTGGTCCCTGACTGTGAGCTGTCTGTTGCTGCATCTTAGTCATCTTTGTGTGTGGCAGCGGAAGACGCTAAATCCACCTGGACATCTTGTGAATGGAGGCACGTTGGGAACGTGCCTTCCCTGCTCAGGTGGCCTCCTGAGAAGCATTTTCCTTTTTTGCTGTAAGGCCTAGGTCTCTCCCTGCCTTCCTCTTCTTTTTCAAGTGGCGGCCTCTCCTTCTACCCTTGGGATTTTGCTCCCCGCGGATTGATTTTAAAGTGACACGAAACCACTTCTCACTAACCCCAGGAGGTCAGTGGGTTACTGTTCATTACAACTGGTGGGGCTGAGGGCCACCTGGAGACGGTCAGTCAAATGGAAGCTTGACTTTTACATTTTGTGGGGATCGAATCTTCCTTTGTGGTTCAGTTCTCCCTACTCCCACGTCCGCTGACATAGGGTCACCCGGGCTCTTTGGCTGTGGACAAGACAGATAGGTACAATTGGAGGCAAAAATACTATAAACAGCTGGGCGTGGTGGCTCACGCCTGTAATCTCAGCACTTTGGGAGGCCGAGGTGGGTGAATCATGAAGTCAGGAGTTCGAGACCAGCCTGGCAAACATGGTGAAACCTCGTCTCTACTAAAAATATAAAAAATTACCTGGGCATGGTGGCACATGCCTGTAATCTCAGCTACTCAGTAGGCTGAGGCAGGAGAATCACTTGAACCCGGGAGGCAGAGGTTGCAGTGAGCTGAGATTGCGCCACTGCACTCCAGCCCGGGTGACACTGCGAGACTCTGTCTCAAAAAAAAAACCAAAAAAACCCCACAAAAATACTACAAACAGACAACGTTTATTGAGCACTGATTCGGTGCCAGGCCCCACCCTTTAAGTGCATCTACCTATTTCAATTCATTGAATGTTCATAGACCATGTTCATAGACCACCTATGAAGAAAAAATAATTGTTATAGCAACTTACAGGTAAAGAAGCTGACACTCGGGGAAGTTGTGTTTTGGGTAAGCTGATAAAAGACTGAGCTGAGTTTCCACCAAGCAGTTCTGTGCAGTTGTGGCTCCAGGGAACCTTAACCCTGGTCTCAGTGCCAAAGGCAGAGGTGGGGGAGGGGGGCAATGTGGGGATCTCTAAGAGCAGACAGAGTCATCAGCACTAACTGCTGAGGCTGCCCACCTGCAGAGGAAATTCGATGCAGATACCTTCTTTTTTTTTTTTTTAGACAGAGTTTTGCTCTTGTTCCCCAGGCTATAGTGCAGTGGCGTGATCTGGGCTCACTGTAACCTCCACCTCCTGGGTTCAAGCGATTCTCCTGCTTCAGCCTCCCAAGTAGCTGGGATTACAGGCATGCAACACCATGCCTGGCTAATTTTTAAAAATATTTTTAGTAGAGATGGGATTTCACCCTGTTGGCCAGGCCGGTTTCGAACTTCTGACCTCAAGTGATCCGCCGGCCTTAGCCTCCCAAAGTGGTGAGATTACAAGCGTGAGCCACAGCACCCGGCCCAGATACACTTTGTAAAAGTAAGATCTGGGGAAGATCCAGGTGATAGGAAGGTTTTCCAGGGACATGTCAGAATAGTAAGAGGAAACTGTTGATTGAGAAGAGGTGTGTGGTGTGATCTTGTCTGCTCGAAGCTGGGGAGTTGACGGTAAGGATATGTCAGCTTTCATCCAGCACTGTTGTCGTTTATGACATTTTAAAGTGTCTAGAAGACTTCTCTGTGTCTGAGATGGGTGCTGAGAAAACATAGGTGTGTGTGGTTTCTGCATCTGGGGAGTTTACGGTCTGTACTAGTTAGCGAGCTTTTGTCTGCACTTGGTTTAGACAATAAAGAAATACGACGGCCGGGCGCGGTGGCTCAAGCCTGTAATCCCAGCACTTTGGGAGGCCGAGATGGGCGGATCACGAGGTCAGGAGATCGAGACCATCCTGGCTAACACGGTGAAACCCCGTCTCTACTAAAAAATACAAAAAACTAGCCGGGCGCCGTGGCGGGCGCCTGTAGTCCCAGCTACTCGGGAGGCTGAGGCAGGAGAATGGCGGGAACCCGGGAGGCGGAGCTTGCAGTGAGCTGAGATCCGGCCACTGCACTCCAGCCTGGGCGGCAGAGCGAGACTCCGTCTCAAAAAAAAAAAAAAAAAAAAGAAATATGACAAAGCCCACCCATTGGCTTGGCTCCAGGCACTTGATGGTCCTTGACTCGTCCTCCAGGTTCCAGTCCTTTCCCGGCTTTGCCATTCCTGTAGGTCCTGTCTTCAGGCAGGTAGCCAGATGGCTTAGCAGGTTCAAGTTCACATCCGGGCAGTATCCAGAGAAGGAAGGGAGACAGCCATCCCCTCGAGCTCCTTCTTGGAAGTGAACAGAATATGGAAGCTTGGAGGCCTCTTCGCAGACTCTCCCTCACCTCTCCTTAGCTAGAGTTGGGTTGGATGCTATATGGGAAATAGGATCACTATGATTGACTGAGACTAAAAAAAAAAAGAAAGAAAGAAAACCCAGTTAACATCATCCTTAAAGGTGAACAACTAAATGCTCTCCCCTGAGACTAGAAACAAGACAAGGATGTTGGCTCTCACCCCTTCTGTTCCACATTGCACTGCAAGTCCTAGCCAGAGCAATTCAACAAGAAAAAGAAATAAAAGGGCTGGGCGTGATGGCTCATGCCTGTAATCCCAGCACTTTGGGAGGCTGAGGCGGGTGGATCACCCGAGGTCAGGAGTTTGAGACCATCCTGGCCAACATGGTGAAACCTCATCTCTACTAAAAATACAGAAATTAGCTGGGTGTGATGGTATGTGCCTATAATCCCAGCTACTTGGGAGACTGAGGCAGGAGAATCTCTTGAACCCGGGAGGCAGAGGTTTCAGTGAGCTGAGATCACACCATTGCACTCCAGCCTGGGTGACGCAGTGAGACTCCATCTCATAAATAAATAAATAAATAAATAAATGGCATCCACATTAGAAAGGAAGAAGTTAAACCATCTTTGTTTGCAGATGACATGACTTGTATATAGATAAGCCTGAGGACGCCACTAAAGTGGAGTAATTAAAACATGGATTCTGAAGGCAGTCGAGTGCAGGAGACACTGTAAATGCAGTGGTCTGAGCGTGTGTGTGTGTGTGTGAGCTTTGTGGGAAGTGTTTCCCAGGGAAGTTGTTTTATCTGGGCCCACCTGGAGGATGTAAACGTTTCACCAGGAAATTGCCGAGTGGACAATTGGCAGAGGGCAAAGGTGGGCGTGTTAGCAGAGAAGGATGTGGAACTGCAGGGGAGTGGTGAGCACCTGTGCCTGCAGAGCGGGTTTATGCAGGAGCAGTGGTGGGAGGTGGACCGTGGAGGTGAGCGGGGTCCACAGGATGGAGCCCCTTGTAGGCCTTGCCCAGGAGCTTGGACTCCAGCCTTCAGGCGGGGGAGGGAGGGTGCCTCAGGGATCTTTACAGAAGTGCTGGGACAATTGCATGATCACGGATGGTGCCTTGGTGGCATCAGGGGCCCTGGAGTCTTACGTGTGCTCATTTGTCCTGGATGAAGTGGCAGGGTCTTAGCATGAGGTCCCCTTCCTTTCCAGGTTTCTGGGTGGAACGGACCCCTGTGCACGAGGCAGCCCAGCGGGGTGAGAGCCTGCAGCTGCAACAGCTGATCGAGAGTGGCGCCTGTGTGAACCAGGTCACTGTGGACTCCATCACGCCCCTGCACGCGGCCAGTCTGCAGGGCCAGGCGCGGTGCGTGCAGCTGCTGCTGGCAGCTGGGGCCCAGGTGAGTGGCCCATCAGGGCAGACCCCCAGCCTGGCTGCAGCTGCCAGAATGGAGAAGGTTGACTCAGGAGAACTTGGGAAAGAGGGGAGGGTGGGGGCTGCACTGTGTCCACTGCACACAGGTACCAGGAAGCCTATGGCTGAGAAGTGCTTGTGGACCTGGCTGTTAGGAGGTCACGGTGATGGAAGAAAGGGCGACCTGAACAGATTGGTGGTGGGAGTGCCAGCCCTGTGGTGGGCAGGAGCCAGCAGGCTGGCCACAGCCTAGATGCAGGCTCTCTCAGGGGCGGCCAGGCCTGGGCGCAGAGCTGCTGCTTGGGCCCAAAGAGCAGGGTTCTGGCTTTAGGATGACTCGGTGGGATGCTGGCCCGCCAGCTCTCCGAAAAAAGGAACAAAAACAAAACTCTGTATTGCTGCTTTCCCTGGTGTAAATGTTCCCACCCTGGCTAGTGTGAAGCCACCGGGGGTTTCTGGTCAGCAGAATTCCTGGCACATTGGCAGGCAGCTCTCCCGAGCTGGCAAACACTGGCCAGGCACACCCCTGGCCAATGTACTAGGGACACAAGGAACTGGTCTCAGAGTTCAAGGGGTGGGGAAAAAGGGAAGACGGTGTACTGTTTATTCTTCCCAAAAGCTTGGAATGGAACCTGTGTCAGTGTGTACCCAAACGGAATTTGAATTTGGACAAATGCTGAATAAAATTTGCCAGTTTGGGGAGTGGCCTTTTTCCCGGCCTGTGACTTTCTCACTAGGGGAAGGATGGTAAGCTGTCTCAGGCATTCCTTCCATTGAGGTAGAGGTTTTTGTTGTTTTCTGAGACAAGGCCTTACTCTGTCGCCTAGGCTGGAATGCAGTGACGTGCTGGAATGCAGTGATGTGATCATAGCTCACTGCAGCCTCGTCCTCCTTGACTCAAGTGATCCTTCCACCTCAGCCTCCCGGGTAGCTGGGACTATAGGTGCCCGCCACCACACCCAGCTAATTTTTGTATTTTTTGTAGAGACAGGGTTTCTCCATGTTGCCCAGGCTGGTCTCGAACTCCTGAGCTCAAGTGACCCTCCTCGCCTTCCAAAGTGCCAGGGTTACAGGTGTGAGCCACTGTGCCCAGCTGAAGTTAGAGTTTTTAAAACTCATGTTTAAAGCCTGCCTCTCCCAGCTTGCAGCCTAGGGTTCCCCTGTCCTGCTCTGTGCTTAGTAGGTGTTTGGGGTAGGGGTGGTGAGGGGGCGGCTGAGCTTATCCTGCCCCGAGAGAAAAGAATCCTGAACGAGATGACCTTTGTACTCAGGAGGCTATGGGTGCTCCCCAGCCACGTGCTGTCTCTTTTGGTGTTCTCGCCTAGCACATAATACCAAAGCTAACTGGTGCTTCTAAGAAGCATCTTAGCAAAGATGAACCTGCAGCAGGATGGGAAAGCGGGTTGCGTGGCGTTTCTCTGCCCTTTGATACTTGTTTCTTCCTTCCATGAGGTGGATGCTCGCAACATCGATGGCAGCACCCCGCTCTGCGATGCCTGCGCCTCGGGCAGCATCGAGTGTGTGAAGCTCTTGCTGTCCTATGGGGCCAAGGTCAACCCTCCTTTGTACACGGCATCCCCCCTGCACGAGGCCTGCATGAGTGGTGAGTTGGCAGACAACTGGGCTGGTCCAGCTGGGCCCTGGAAGTTTCCTCCTTTCTGGGATTAAAGGACTTTGGGAAAGAAGCAGAGTAGACGAATTGGGAGCCCTTGGCTGGTGAAGGAGAGTTCTGAGTCTGTTTCTGGCTCTTGGTGGCTCAGCTGCCGAGATTCTAAGCTTTCCCTCCTTGAGGTCTTCCTCCAGGGCTGGGGCGGGTGACTCTATGGTAGGATTCTGTGTCCAAGCCAGGGCTCCTCGGGCCCCTCCACATTAGCACCAGGGCCTGGGGCACTCTGCAGAGGCTCACTTGGGCTTTGCTCTAGTGTGCTCTGCAGGTCCCTGATTGACATGGGAGAGGACAGAGAAACGTGTCCCAACAGCCTGGGCCAGGAGGCTATGTGCAGTGCTCTCAAAACACAGTGCTGGTCCTGCAGGCTCAGTGAGCAGGTGGGACTTCAGCTGCCCTCCGAGAATAGGTGGATTGCAGATGCTGGGAAGATAAAAGGGCACCCCGAGCATGGGGGACACTCCTTGTCCTATCTTACTGCATTAGAAGCTCCCAGTGGAGCAGAGAGGACTGGAATTTAGGGTGAGACCAGCTGGTGGGAAGATGTTTAAATGACAAAGGAGTTTGGATTCTACTCTTTTGAGCAGAGGCTGCAAACCGTGGCTTATATCTTGACCAGCCAGCATGGCCTTTGTCTTTGGATGCACGTCTGAGGTGCAGGGTATGGAGTATGTGCCCTTCCACGGTGCTGGCAGAGCCATGGCTGCCTGTGGCTCACCCCTGATTCCTGCTCTCAGGTCTTTCCATGTCTACAGGCCATGGGGACAGCTCCGGGGAGCTCTTGAAGGTTTCTGAGCAGATGTTGAGGGCCAGGAAAACAGAAGTTGGGGAAGGTTCATTTAGTGGCCCTCCATGTGCAGACAGACGGAGGTGGCAGTGGTGGTCGGGGTCTCCTGGAAGCAGAGGAATGAGTTGGGGACCATCGCTGGGATCAAGGTGGCCAGTGCTCAGAGTAGGCTGGTGGAGTGAGATGGGTTCATTTAGAAGGTTTGGGGAGGAATCTGTAGGATTTGGTATGAAGGGAGGCTTAAGAGGTCAGAAATGGGTCAGGTTTGAGTCAGGAGCAGGGACCCCAGGAAAGGCAGAGGGCTCTGGAGTGGGAGACACCAGCTAGTGGCCAGCACACGGCTCTGGGGCTGGGGCTGGGTGTGAGGCTGGTGGGGAAAATCAGGGAGCTGCCAATAGTGAAGAGGTAATTGAGTGACAGGAAAGGATGCAGCCTAGATGGAATGTGCAGGGGCGGGAGGGTGGGGACCTGGAACCGCGCTCCAAATCCACATTACAGACCCAGGAAGAGGAGCTGCTTAAGAGGCAGGATAGGCCAGGTGCTGTGGCTCATGCCCTTGGTAATCCTAGCACTTTGGGAGGCTGAGGTGGGTGGATCACCTGAGGTCAGGAGTTTGAGACCAGCCTGGCCAACATGATGAAATCCCGTCTCTACTAAAAATACAAAAATATTAGCCAGGCGTGGTGGTGCACGCCTGTAATTCCAGCTATCTGGGAGGCTGAGGTGGGAGAATTGCTTGAATCCGGGAGGTGGAGGTTGTAGTGAGCTGAGATTGCGCCACTGCATTCCATCCTGGGCAACAGAATGAGACTGTCTAAAAAAAAAAAAAAAAAAAAAAAAAAAAGAGGCAGGAGAGGCGGCTGCCGTGGGCACAGGAGGATGACCTGCCTAAGAAAGTCTGGGGGGTTTCCTGGGAGACTGGGCTCAGTGCCAACAGCTGCAGGTAGACACAGGACAGGAGGGCAGCGGGAGAGTTTCCCTGGCCCATTCTAGGTGGTGCCCCATGTCTCCTGTTCTCACAGCAAGAGGCTGGCCAGGCCCGTTTCTCCCACTGCCGTGAGCCCTCCCCTCCTCAGGGGGACGCAGAGCCGTGTCCTGGCTTCCTGAGGGCCATGCGGGGCATGAACTCCTCCCTAGGCTGGGATGCAGGCCTGCCTGGCTTCCCTGTCCTGCACCAGGGATGGAGGCTGCTGCAGCTGCCGCATCTGCGTGCTTGTTGTCTCCAGTGTCCGTATTCAAGGACATTGTCCCCCCTTTTCCATTTATCTTAAGGGAGTTCCGAATGTGTGAGGCTTCTTATTGATGTTGGGGCCAATCTGGAAGCGCACGATTGCCATTTTGGGACCCCTCTGCACGTTGCCTGTGCCCGGGAGCATCTGGACTGTGTCAAAGTGCTGCTCAATGCAGGTGAGTGGGTGTTTACCTGCATGGGTGTTTACCTGAGTGGGTGTTTACCTGCATAGGTGTTTACCTGTGCGAGTGTTTACCTGTGCGGGTGTTTACCTGCGTGGGTGTTTACCTGAGTGGGTGTTTACCTGCATAGGTGTTTACCTGTGTGAATGTTTACCTGTGCGGGTGTTTACCTGCGTGGGTGTTTACCTGAGTGGGTGTTTACCTGCATAGGTGTTTACCTGTGCGAGTGTTTACCTGTGCGGGTGTTTACCTGCGTGGGTGTTTACCTGCGTGAGTGTTTACTTGTGCGGGTGTTTACCTGCGTGGGTGTTTACCTGCGTGAGTGTTTACTTGTGCGGGTGTTTACCTGAGTGGGTGTTTACCTGCGTGGGTGTTTACCTGCATGGGTGTTTACCTGTATGGGTGTTACCTGCAGAGTGGGTATTTACGGATTTATATGAGAAGCTTGCCTGAATGGGTATATACTTGCAAGGCTGTTCACCTAAGCAGGTGTTTACTTGCAAGGGTATTTACCTGAACAGGTATTTACTGTGCCTAGCAGAGAGCTGGGTAGAGGAGTCAGAGGGACCAGGGTTGGAGGCTGGCTCTCCTACTTGCCAGCTGAGACCTTGGCCTCAGTTTATGTATCTGTAACACTGGAAGAATCTATGCTGCAGGTTGCTGGGAGAACTGGGGATATTTCCCCGGTGCCTGGTGTGTCCTAGTAGGTACTCAACAAATGCCAATGATTATTTCTAGAGATCACAGGCCACTGTCCCCACAGCTGCCTGGTGAGGTTGCTGCCTGAATCCAAGAGAGAAGGGGATGTAATGGGAAGTAGAGTCAGCAACATTTAGGAGAATATGGAGCATTTGGAATCCAGGCTGTTGTCAGGTGTTCGAAAAGACTCAGGATCGAGATTCCCAAGGAGGGAAAAAAATCAAAACCAAAAAGGCCCAACCAATTGAGGATTAGGCTCAGGACCTGTCTATACCAAAAGTTTTAGCCAAAGTGCCTGTTGGCACAGGGTTTTTATCATTAACCCAACTTAATGTTGTTGAGGGAAAATTTAAGTTTCATCATCTCATCCAAATTCTGGGTGTGGTGTAGGATAAAAACAAAACTCTTCAGGGTGGCTGGGCACTGTGTCTCACAGCTGTAGTCTCAGCACTTTGGGAGGCTGAGGTGGGAAGATTGCTTGAGCCCAGGAGTTTGAGCCAGCCTGGGAGACATAGCAAGACCCCATCTCTTAACAACAAGAACAAACCTGTTCAGGAACAGGAAGATCATGAATCCCCCCCGATGACAGCTATTTGAGCTTAGTTATATGTAGTTTTCTGTTGGAGAACCTTATTCACTTTCATGTGCCACTTTTAAGTCTTCTTAGTGGAAAAGATTCATTTTGTATAGGAACAGTTGTTGGGGTACTTTTAATTTTTTATACACTGTATTAAAAATATCTCCATTGGAAGCAGGTGTAAGTATTTCCAGCCGAGCTGTCCTCTGGCAGCCGGATCTGTTTCTATGAACACAGGGCAGTGCATTCGTATCAAGCCGTTATGAGCTCAGTACACATGAGTTCCATTTTTACTTCAGTTCCGTTTGGTGTGGTTGTAGGGAAAGGGATCAACTTAGTGTTTAAAGCAAACATCCTTTCTGTATCAGTTAGGACTTCATGTCACTTGGATGCCTTTGCGAGTAACAGGAAGCCACTTCTACCTGGTAAACAATGGTGGGCATTTCTAGTTCAGGTGACTTCAGGGCTGAGACGCAGAGCAGGTTTAGGGGCGGCTGGACTGGAGGTTCCGTGGTGTCACCCAGTTTCTTTGAATGTTGCGATCCTGCTTTCCTCAGTGTTGGCTTTATCCTAAGCCTCCGGCTTCCCTGAGCAAGATCACGGGGCTGCAGTGGCTTCAGGCCTACACACCAGATGTTTCCCATTTTAAGCCTTCTGGAGACTCTTTCAGAGGAGTGGAAAATCCCTTTTCACACACACCTCCCCAGTCCCTTTGCCCAAACTTTGCCAAATTCTGATGGGCTGAAGCCGGGTCATTAGAACCAATTACTGTGGTCAGGGGAGAGGGATTGGACCAGGCGGGGCCCACGCTGGAGCTGAAGTCAGGTCTGCTCCCACCTCCACCACATTACCAGGTGGCAGCACAGTCGGGGGTGGGGGCTGGAAAGGAAGGGGCAGCTGTGATGCCCACTGTCGCCCTAAAGCGGGGTTCCCACAGCTCTCCCTGGGAGTTTGCATGCCCCCTGGGGAGTGGGGAAGCCCCCCCGCTGTGACTGTAGGTGTTGGCTCGATGCTGTGGGTGGTGTCCAGCCATCAGCTCCATGTGGGATTCCTGATTCACATCCTACTCTCTGGTGGTCTCCTCTAGTACCCCTTGTGGGAGCAGATGGATCATCATCTTCTTAGAAACCATTTTGTCATTGTCAAACATACAGAGAAGAGAGACACAACAGCACCCCCTACGTCCTCACAAACGGATTTTTTAAAAGTAATGATTCTGAACTTTTGGGGTCGGGTCACAGATCCTTTGGGAAACTGAAGGAAAGCCAGGGACTGTGTCTCCAGAAAAACAGAAGAGTGGAAAGTCCCTTTTCCCGCACCCCTCCCCAGTCCCTTTGCCCAAACTTTGCCAAATTCTGATTGGCTCAAACCTGGGTCATTTGAACCAGTTACTGTGGAGAGGGGAGAGGGATTGAACCAGTCGGAGCCCACATGATTGCAGGTGCTTTCGTGTGCGGTTTGAGAGCTGAACTGTGAGGCAGCCACGTTGCACCCCAGGGGGGACGTAGAGACCGTTGTGCTTGTTCTTTGTAGGCGGTGAGGCGAGTCCAGGAACCAGATTGTATTTGCAAAGGAGGAGGGCTGGGGAGGGTGAAAGTCCGGTTATGATGGTGAAGTAATTTTTAATCTGATGGCTGGCAGTGAATAGTGAACTCTGCCAGGAGTGTTCAGAAGCCGCTCCCTAAGGACGGTCCTGCCTCCACCTTTGTTCTTAGCACTGGTCCTGGCACAATTAAAAAAATTTTTTTTAATTGTTTAATTTTTAAAAAAATTTTCAATTATAAATTTTTAAAATTTAATTGCCATTATTATTTCTTTTTATTTCTCTTGTTGCAGCAAGCACCTATTGAGCTATTTGTGTTTATGTTCCAGGATTGTGCCAGTCCTGGTGTGCTAAGGTCTTAGAAGGTCCCTTCACATCGCTGGCCATGGGTTCTCTGAATCCACTTTAATCCTATTTGGCGTTGAAAGCAGGATTTTGGTAATGAGCCTATGCTGACCCCTTTTCTCTGAAGCATGAAGTTCAGAGCTTTTAGTTCCCTGGTTGTTTCCTGGCTCCCTGTTTTTGTCTTTGGCTCTCTCTGTCTCTGTCTCTGCCTCTGTCTCAGTCTTTCTCTTGTCTCTCAGTTCAAGGAATGTTACCATCCTTGCTTCACACACAGTTACTTTCTTTCCCTTTCCCACCCTCTCTCTTCCTTCTTTCCTCTGTATCTGTTTCCTTCTTTCTTTTTTTTTTTTTTTTGAGACGGAGTCTCGTTCTGTCACCCAGGCCGGAGTGCAGTGGTGTGATCTCCGCTCACTGCAGCCTCCGACTGCCGGGTTCAAGCGATTCTCATGCCTCAGCCTCCTAAGTAGCTGGGATTATAGATGTGCACCACCACACCCAGCTAATTTTTGGATTTTTAGTAGAGATGAGGTTTCACCATATTGGCTGGGCTGGTCTTGAACTCCTGACCTCAGGTGATCTGCCTGCCTCAGGCTGCCGAAGTGTGGAGATTACAGGCATGAGCCACCGTGCCTGGTCCTGTTTTCTTCTTTCTAACGAGTACCTGTATGTGTTCTCTCTCTCACTATGGGCCTCACTCTGTCATCCAGGCTGGAGTGCAGTGGTACAATCACGGCTTGCTGCAGCCTCAACCTCCTGGGCTCCAGCGATCCTCCTACCTCAGCCTCCAGAGTAGGTGGGACCACAGGTGTGTGCCATCACGCCGGGATAATTTTTAAAGTTTTTTTGTAGAACTAGGGTCTCACTATGTTGCCCAGGCTGGTCTCAATTTCCTGGGCCCAAGAGATCCGCCCGCCTCAGCTTCCCAAAGTGCTAAGATTACAGGCGTGAGCCCTGCACCTGACCGAGGCACATATTTTTAATGGACATAGTTGTTCAGATTTCATCTCTCTCTTCTTTGCTCACTCAGTGCTATACTTTCAGGATCCATCCAAGTTGCCGCCTGCACCCCTGGCCTGGTGTTTCCTTTCAATCCCTTATTCACAATTTCATTTCCTTCCTTATTCACCTTCCTTCCCTTCCATGCAATCAAATGATGCCAAACACGCATTTTGAAAAGATGTACATTGGGAAGGCCGCCTCTCTGCAAGAGCCCCTGGCCAAGGCCTCATGTGTGGAGCACAACAGGGAGCATGATTTTTAGAGCTCTTTCCAGCCATGGTTTTCTCCCTGATCGTGAGAGTAGCTGTGCCTCTCTTGGGCCTCTTTCTCTGTTTGTTTTTTTTTTGCTTTTGTTAAAATAGAGACCATCTCTTTCTCTCCCAATTGGCAAGAATATTGCCAGAATTAATGACATGAGAGAAAGCTACTTGAACTGTAGATTCTGTGGATGGTACAATTTGTTCTTCATTACAAGTGTACGTTTAGTGTTAAAATGTACTTTGTATTATGATTGCAACATTACACTGGAGGAAAACCCCTTGTGTGAAACGGAGGTTGAATTGTGGGGAAAATATTTCTTTAATCTATTGCTTTTAAATATTATTATTATTATTATTGCAGTACATTTCTGCCAAATTCAGGACGTAGGTAATTTAGCATTTTCCTGGCTGAGAGATCCTTTTCCTGTCCTAACTTCTGAGTTTTGGCTGCGGGAAGCGGGAAGAACTTTCTTTACTTATGTCATCACTTTGGAGGGCTGGATCACTCCACAAATGCTGTTATGAGCATAGTTCTTATCTGCTTTTAGGGGATTCAAATATTTTAAAGCAGAAAGCAGGATTTTTCAGATAGTTTTTGAGCAGAGGAACTAGAAAATGGAATAGCATTCCACCTCTCAACTCCTCTTTTGACCCTCTGAAATTGTCGGTAAGTGATGGCGTGCTAGTGGTCTGATTGTTTTAAAATCCCACTTTTGATAATATTTTACAGTTGTGGTTTGAATCTGTCATTTGGCGGATTATTTTACTAAGGCTGGGCGATTTGCTTGACTTCTGTAAAATACTTCTCTTTCATTTGTTTTCTCTTATAACCTCCTTTGTTACTTGAGAAACAGACTTCGAAGAAAATGGCATTTTCTTTCAAAAGAATTCTGAAACCCTGTGGGATTCCATCGTATCGGATTAGTGATGGCTGTGCCCTAAGAATGATGTGTTACAAAAATCAGATTTTTATCAAAATCTTTTTTTAGTGCATTGAAAAATGCCATATTTGACCAGGTGTGGTGGCTCATGCCTGTAGCCAGGAGTTCCAGAGCAACCTGGCCAACAGGGCGAAACCCCGTCTCTACAAAAAATAGAAAAATTAGCTGGGCATGGTGGTGTATCTGTAATCCCAGCAACTCGGGAGGTTGAGGCAGGAGAATCGCTTGAACCCTGGAGGTTGCAGTGAACCGAGATTGTGTCACTGCACTCCAGCCTGGGCGACAGAGTGAGACTCTGTCTCAAAAAAACAAAAAACAAAAAACAAAACCAGCCGTATTTAGCTACTAATTCTTTGCATCTTTCTGAATGTCTACTCTTTAAAAAAAAAAAAATTTTTTTTTTTTTTTTTTTTTACTTTTAATCAGCTTGATGAATGCCTGCTCTTATCGTGAGAAAGTTGAGGAGTGCAGAGCTAAATCTCTTCTCTGAATTGCCTACTGTTTTGGGTACATTATCTGTTTTCCTTTTGTAAAAGAATATGCATTGTTAAGGAGCATTCATTCTTTCATTCAACCAGTATTTCTGGAGCCTCTGTCCTGCGCCCACAAGAGGAAGAAGTAGTGTGTGTCTGTGCTCGAGGCCAGGTGGGAGTGCTTGAGTAGCTCTGGTTTGAGCTTCCAGAAATCTCAGGACCCCTGAAGGCAGATTGACAGGGCATTAGAACGCTTGTTTAACTCAGGACGTTTTTCATTTTGTTTTTCTTCTTTTCGGTTCTATTTCCAGTTATTTCTTTATGATTGCTGCCTACCTTGATCTCTCTTCTCATGAGGGGGGACAAGGAGTAATTCCTGCTTTTGGATGTGAAAAACAGTTTTGAAAGCTACGGTAGCGTCTGTCCTGGTTTTGTCTTCTGGGTGGGGATTGCTTCTGCCGCTGTGCTGTGTGAAGAAACGGATGTGATTGTCCCCCTGACTTCAGCTTCTCTTCTTGATGAAATCTCTTCTGCACTCTTGACCTCCAGGGGCCAACGTGAACGCGGCAAAGCTTCATGAGACGGCCCTTCACCACGCGGCCAAGGTCAAGAATGTTGACCTCATCGAGATGCTTATCGAGTTTGGCGGCAACATCTACGCCCGGGACAACCGTGGGAAGAAGCCGTCTGACTACACGTGGAGCAGCAGCGCTCCCGCCAAGTGCCTGGAGTACTACGAAAGTGAGGCGCCCCACCGAGCCCGCCCTATCCCCTCCAGCCTTCAGCCTGGACCCCTGATATGCCGGCTCCCTGCGGGCTTCCATTGAGAGCTAGGCTGTTCGTCGTGGCTCCTGTCCTCTGCACTAGGACAGACCCTTAGGCACTTTGCGGGGGCTGTTTGTGCTGCTGCCCCAGCTCTCCCTGGGTTCCCTGTGGCCTGTGGCCTGGAGCAGCAGAAGCTGTGGCTGACACCTGCTCAGGCACCAGACCTGTGCCTCCTGTGCCGGACATTTGACAGATGAGCCTCCTAGCTGCAGATATAGTTGTTTGATGACAAATTTGGGTGCTGAAATATAATGCCGTGGCTCGAGAAACCAAAACCATGGTTTTGAAAAGGTGCGGTGGCTCACACCTATAATCCTAGCACTTTGGGAGGCTGAGGCAGGCAGATCACCTGAGTTCAGCAGTTTCAGACCAGCCTGGCCAACTTGGTGAAACCCTGTCTCTACTAAAAATATAAAAATTAGGCGGGCATGGTAGTGGGTGCCTGTAGTCCCAGCTACTTGGGAGGTTGAGGCAGGTGAATTGCTTGAATGCAGGAGGTGGAGGTTGCAGTGAGCCAAGATTGTGCCATTGCACTCCAGCCTGGGCGACAGAGCGAGACTCTGTCTCAGAACAAAAAACAAAAAACCTTAAAACCAAACAAACCCCCAAACCCCACAAAAGGCAATCCCAGTGGACATCACGCCCCGAATTTCATTTCCTGGGCTCCGTTCCTCAGGTTCCTGGCTGTCCTTCCAGAGGAGGCCTGCAGGACACATCCCGGTTCCAGGGGAAAGGGAGGCATTTTCGATTCTGTCTGAGTTTGTATTCGGTTGCAGGTGTTGTGCTCCTTCCTGAAATTAACCTCATGTCCTTCCTTGTTCCCTTTTTCAGAGACACCTCTGACTCTGTCGCAACTCTGCAGGGTGAGCTTGAGGAAGGCCACTGGCGTCCGAGGGCTGGAGAAGATCGCCAAGTTAAACATCCCACCCCGGCTCATTGATTACCTCTCCTACAACTGAGTTGCACGCGGGGTCCGGGCCGTGACTGCCCCCGTTGTGCCCAGCATTGCCCGGGTGAGGACTCTGCCTGTTCCTCTGAAGCAGCGTGATTGCTGTAGATAGAACAACGCTCCTTCGAGTCCCTTCCTGCAATGCTGTGTAGGCTTCTCTTCTGCATCCTGGATAATGTTTCCAAGGTGTTGGGAAGGCCTGCGTCTCAGGTCACAATTGTGGGTGTGACCCTGCGCTGTTCTACGGAACCTACCTCCTCACTGGGCGTGGGTCAGTTTTCCTCTTCTATGGGCCGTCCTCAAGCACAGAGGAGGCTGGCAGAGCTGGGGACTCAGGGCATTGTTGCTAGTTCCCACTCGCCTGGGCAGCCGGCCACAGATGCACAGGTCCCAGGTGCAGGCCGCCACCTCCGGGTCGGCACCAGGACTGCCCTCGGTGCTCATAGGAATGGCTGGGCCCACGGAAGGTCGGCCTCGGATGTGGCCTGGGACCGCGGCTCTGCTGGTTACTGTGTGGATGCTCTTCCTGGAGCACTTTCCAAAGCATCCCCCAGCCCGGCGCCTGGGCGCGTCCGTCACTCAGGGGCTTTCTATGGTGTTTGTAGGGGAAGGCCCTAGCTTTGTATACCCCACAAGGAGCATTGAGTTTCTTAGGAAATTCGTCTTCAGTATTAGGTCTTGAACTCTTGTAAAAAGTTTATGTGTAGGAAAAAAACCTTTTAGAGGACACGTAGGCGGTACCCCTAAGGTTCTGCTAATGAGCCATTCAGACCGACAGCAGTGTGAAGGTGCGTCAAGGTGTATATTCTCGTGGCTCGGCATTCTCAGTGCACAGGGCCGTTTGGAGACTCGGTGGGAATTGTTTTTCATCTGTTTCTATGGTTGTCAAACGAATTCTTCACCCACCCTGCAGTTTGTGAACTCCTTGAAGCTATCAAATTAGTACGAGAGGCTGCCCACACCCAGGAGGCGCCATCACCCACTTATTATTTGGTTCTGCGGATACTCATGGAACATCGATCACATCCAGCATTGTCCTAGTGCTTTGAGTTGGACGGGAATGGGACTCTGCAGCCAAGGCGGGATAAGAAAATCTTACAATCCCGTCCTGCAGTGATAGAAACAGGTCGTTCTGCATTATCAGCCATTGGTGGAGCATTCGGTAGCCTATTCAGACTGCGTGGGCCGGCCTAGGAGTCTTTGTCTTCATACATTTTAAGAACCCCTTTGCATGATTAGTTCAGGGATGTGTGGGTTTCTGGGGCAATGGAGAATGGATCAGGCCTGTCCTGGAGACAGTGTGCCCAGAAAAGGGAACGTGGTACTCACTGGATGCACCCAGGCCGGCCCGAGCCTCCCACCACAGACAGTGCGGGACAGTGAGCCTGAGCCGCCCAAGGCGATGCCCTTTGTGCTGTACGACTGGAGGCCTCTCCACGTGGGCACTTGGGGGTGGAGCCACAAATCTGGCGAAAAGCTTCACACCGGCCGCCGTGGGGTTTCTCTTCTCCAGCG
The DNA here is from genome assembly GCF_043159975.1 of Macaca nemestrina. Lineage (NCBI taxonomy): Eukaryota > Metazoa > Chordata > Mammalia > Primates > Cercopithecidae > Macaca > Macaca nemestrina. The sequence goes on from NC_092133.1 coordinate 138,217,481, forward strand.
TTCCAGCCGTTGTCATGGCGAGTCTTCGTCTTAAACTGAGAAGAAGAGCATTCCTGTTTGATCACCGCCTTAGCTACCAGTTCTGGATCAGTCAGTGTTTCTGCATGGAATAACAACCATTAAAAAACAAGTATTAGGCTCTGCCCTTTCATCTTTGTAAGCGATTCTTGCCTCTAGCAATGACGTCTGGTGATGTCTCACAGTAGAGCACTTAGCGCAGCATCAGGTCCCCACGGCCGTTGCTCAATAAAAGTGGTGGAATAAAGTGCATCCCTGTCTTCACACGACCCTTTTCTTATGGGGCGGAAACACCAAGATGGGCGCATCCCGTGTGGATGGAGAGGGGTAGCTCTCGTCTTGCCATGTCCCGGGTGGGTTGGCAGCGCTGTGCTTGCCAGGGAGCCACACCTTGCCATCTCTTCCCCAGGTCTCCTGGGGCCGACTTCAGCAACCCCGTTATGTAGACTTTTCTTGGGGGAGACAGACGCTGTTCACGGGACCTGGTGACTGGGATTTTGGATCCTCCCCCACCCTTACGCAGGACTGTGACTGTAGACAGGTTTGTCTGCTTCTCTACTCTGAGTTGTTCTGGAAAGCTGCAAAACCAGGATAACGGGTCAGACTTGGAGCACTGAAGGGGTCTTGATGACCAACCACTGAGCCAAACCCCTCACCTCAGGGTGACAAGATGGGTCCCCACGTGCCTCAGGTTTTTTTTATTTTTATTTTTTTTGAGATGGAGTCTCGCTCTGTCGCCCAGGCTGGAGTGCAGTGGCGCGATCTCGGCTCAATGCAAGCTCCATCTCCCAGGTTCACGCCATTCTCCTGCCTCAGCCTCCTGAGTAGCTGGGACTACAGGTGCCTGCCACCACGCCCGGCTAATTTTTTTTTTTTTTTCTGTATTTTTAGTAGAGACAGGGTTTCACCATGTTAGCCAGGATGGTCTCGATTTCCTGACCTCGTGATCCACCTGTCTTGGCTTCCTAAAGTGCTGGGATTACAGGTGTGAGCCACCACGCCCGGCCGCCTCAGGTTTTTATGAGGTTGAAATTAAATGATTGAAAGATGCCTTGGCTGGGTGGGGTGGCTTACGTCTGTAATCTCAGAAATTTGGGGAGCCAAGGTAGGTGGATCACTTGAGGCCAGGAGTTTGAGATCAGCCTGGCCAAGATGGTGAAACCCTGTCTCTACTAAAAATACAAAAATAAGCCAGGCGTGGGGGTGCATGCTTGTAATCCCAGCTACTCAGCAGGCCGAGGCAGGAGAATCACTTGAACTTGGAGACGGAGGTTGCAGTGGGCTGAGATCACACCACTGCACTCCAGCCTGGGAGGCAGAGTGAGACTCTGTCCCCACAAAAAAGAAAAAAAAAAGATGCCTTGAAAAACATAAAGTGGTCCCTAACTATGAAAGTGACATTGACTGTTGTGTGGTTTTGTTGATATCTGTAGGTCTTGCAGCTGTGTGAACTATTCCCACTTTAAGACCATACCATCTATTTCAGGAGTCTGGCAGTCATAAGACTTCTCAGTTTACATTTTGAAATGCAGTGTGCAGTGGACAGATTTGGAGCAGACATCTGCAACATATATAACAAGTAATTGGCAAGCAAAATATATCAAGATCTTATTATAGATCATTAAGAAAATGGGCCAGGTGCTATGGCTTATACCTGTCATCCTAGCACTTGGGGAGGCTAAGGCAGGAGGATTGAGCTTAGGAGTTTGAGACAAGCTTGGGCAGCCTAATGAGACCCCATTTCTACAAAAAAAAGAAAAAGATAACCTAATAGAAAAAAACTCTAATGAGACCCCATTTCTACACACACAAAAAAGATAACCTAATGGAAAAAAACCGGGCAAAGAATAAGAACAGGGCTTTATAAAAGAGGGATCTTGAAATGTCCACTCACAGGAAAGGATGCTCCGAAGTGATCAGGGAAATTCAAATGAATGTTTAATTCAGCAAAGTGATTAGCACTGAATGCCGCCATGGAGACAGTCGTTGAAAGGCCTGAGTTTCACAGTGTTGATGGGTGAGCCATATGGGCAAATGGAAATGCACAGGCTGCCTGTGGGGACTACACTGATGATGGGTCTGTTTTGGAGAGCTATTGGCTGATACTAATGCAATTAAAAACATGCGTAACCCTTGTCCCTAGTAATTCTACTTTATATAAATATACCCTAAAGAAACTCTCGGGGCCAGGCGCGGTGGCTCAAGCCTGTAATCCCAGCACTTTGGGAGGCTGAGACGGGCGGATCACGAGGTCAGGAGATTGAGACCATCTGGCCAACACGGTGAAACCCCATCTCTACTAAAAAACAAAAAACTAGGCGGGCGAAGTGGTGGGCGCCTGTAGTCCCAGCTACTCGGGAGGCTGAGGCAGGAGAATGGCGTGAACCCGGGAGGCGGAGCTTGCAGTGAGCTGAGATCTGGCCACTGCACTCCAGCCTGGGCGACAGAGCGAGACTCCGTCTCAAAAAACAAAACAAAACAAAACAAAAAAACTCTCATGCAGTGTCACAAGGAGACATGTATGAGGTTGTTTACTGCAGCAATACCTGTAATAGTGAAAGACCCCACCAGTAAGGAATAAGATGTAGAATATCATATACATCTTATATATCATACCTACACTCGATAAAAGTTAAGTTGGATTAGAATTACATGTTTTAACACAAATAGATCTAAAAATTATGATGGTCGATCAAACAATTGCCAAACCTTTTCTGTGTATGGTATGAATCAATTTGTATGATTTTTTTTAAAAAGCTCATCTAAGAATTCATATGTATGCAGTAAATACATAAAATCATGGAAACCATACACTGGTGTCACGGGGATACCTGTGGCTTGGGGATAGGAACACAGGGAACGTCAGCTCTGTTGTATGCCATTTCTTTAAAAATGATATTGGCCTGTAATCCCGGCACTTTGGGAGGCTAAGGCGGGAGGATTGCTTGAGCTCAGAAGTTCGAGACCAGCCTCAGCAACAAAGTGAGACCCCCATCTGTAAAAAAAAAAAAAAAAAAAGGAAATGATATGAAGCACATGATAGAATACTATTTGCTTATGTTGGGGGGGTGGGGCAAATAGAAATATGGGTGTTACTCTCCATGTGTTTTGATGTTTAATTTTTTCTTAATAAAAATTGAATGCATAGAGGAGCAACGAAGGGCAAAAATGTGTAACCATTATAAACTGGGTTCTGCTTAAAAACACCTTTCAGTTTCCTGTTGGCCACAAGGGCATGGTTTTGGTTATAGGAGCTTGTATTCCACAGTGGGTGTTGACACCTTTTTTGGAACTACACTGTCAGATAAACTAGATATGCAAAGCCCTAGGTCCTGATGTTTGTGTCACAGAGCCGACCCTCATCTCCTCTGCAGGAAAGTGCTGGATAAAATGCGTTTCACTGATTAGCCTTGCCTGCGCTGGCATGGCTCGCTCCCTAGACGATGGTGGGTCTTCTAGGTCTGGCTCTGGACAAAGTCCCTGGCATCAAACCCTCCCCTTTGGAGAGATCATAATTGAGGGACCATTTCACAGTAAGAAAATGCAGCTGCACCCTCTGTCCTCAGCCCTTGGAGCCGGGGTGCTGCCCACCTTCTGCAGGTGTGAGGCGTCGGGAGGTGAGGGAGACAGCAAGAGACCCCAGCGGGGTCCCCAGTGTGATCTCTTGCTCAGCTCTGGGCTCCCCATGGTCTTCCAGGGAGGGAGTCGAATCTCGTCTACTCCTGGACCACAGCAATGCTCCCTGTGCTATCCCATCCGTGCTACTAGGTGACTCTGCAGAGAGTTCTGAAGTCATTTGGGATGAAAAGAATGCCTTTGCCTGTCCATTTCATCCCCTGGGCCACTTTGTTAAACTGCTCGTGCTTTCTCTCCAGCGGGCGACACCTGTTTCTTCTAGGCAGTTGAGTTCCTTTATTCAGAAAAATGAGCGTAAGACTGGCTCTGAGAGCAAAGCTGGGCTGCTTGCTCATCTTTCGAGCAGCTGTGCTGTGGAGAGATGAAGGTGGGGTGCACAGGGCCCTGGCAGGGGCTGTGTCCCCTGTAGTGGCTAAGAAAATATTTCCAGACCCTGGAGTCTTTGCCTTTTCTCTTTTCTCCACATTGGCACCACACGGTATTGACAGTGAGGCCTTAGTGATTTTGGCATGACGGTCTTGTGATCTCTCACAAGTCGAATGAAAAGATGTCTTAAATTGGTCCCATCTAAAGAGTGCCTCCTTTTTCTCCAAACCACAAATAAAGACAGAAAAGATGGATGATAGGCCTGTCTGCCTGTGTCTGTCTCTCTCTCTCTCACGCACATGTGTACACATTTATTTGTTCAAATACAATTTCACTCTAGCATCTGGCCTCCAGGTGTCCGGTTCTTGTGCACAAGGACTTCTCGGCTGGGGAGAATCTGCCACTGAACGCTGAGCCAGGACGTGCACTTAGCTTCACCATCTGCACACTGAGTGATCAACAAAGAAAAGTCCCTCTCTTTTTGGTGTGAATCCAAATCCTGAAGCTCATTCCGCTGTGCTGGGGACAGAGGGCTGGGACCAGAGGAGAAGCAGGGATGTCCTCTTGCTCCTTGGGCCTCTTCCCCATCCATCCAAGCCCACCCATCTTCTTCTTTCCTTTTTTTTTTTTTTTTTTACCGGTTGTTCTATTTTAAGTTCTCTGCTGGGCACTAAGGATATGAAAACACAGAAAAGCAAATCTTGGCCCCGAGAATCTGAGTCTGTTTCTCAGGGAGCGGGTACAGGAACAGATGTTGCACCTCGTCATGTGGTGAGCTGGGGGATGCTGTGGTCTGACTGTCTGTGTCTCCCCAGATTCCTGTGTTCAAATCCCCACCCCCACAGTGATGGTATTAGGATGTGGAGCCTCTGGGTGCTGATTAGCTTATGAGGACAGAGCTCTCTTGAAAGGGACCAGTGCCCTTAGAAAAGAGGTGCCAGGCCTGGCGTGCTGGCTCACTCCTGTAATCCCAGCACTTTGGGAGGCCAAGGTGGGTGGATCACTTGATGTCAGGAGTTCGAGACCAGTCTGACCAACATGGTGAAACCCCATCTCTACTAAAAATACAAAATTAGCCAAGCATGGTGGCGGGCGCCTGTAATCCCAGCTACTTGGGAGACTGGGGCAGGAGAATCGCTTGAAGCTGGGAGGCAGAGGTTGAGGTGAGCTGATATCGTGCCGCTGCACTCCAGCCTGCACAACAAGAGTGAAACTCTGTCTCAAAAAAAAAAAAAAAAAAAAGGTGCCAGAGAGCTGGCTTGCCCCTTCAGGCAGACGAGGACACAGAAAGAAGGTGCTGTCTGTAAAGAAGAGAGCTGCTGTCACCGGGCACTGATCCTGGGCTTCCCAGCCTCTAGAACTAGAAATAGACTTCGGTTGTTTGTTTGAAAACCACCAGTGTTTAGGTTTTGTTTTCTTTTATTTGAGCCAGGGTCTTGCTCTGTTGCGCAGGCTGGAGTGCAGTGGCGTGATCTCAATCTCCTAGGCTGAGGCAATCCTCCCACGTCAGCCTCCTGAGTAGCTGGGACTACAGACGTGTGCCACCACATCTGTCTAATGTTTTAATTTTTGTAGAGACAGGGTCTCATTATGTTGCCCAGGCTGGTCTTAGGCTCAAGGGTTCCTCCCTCCTGAGCCTCCCGAAGTGTTGAGATTACAGGCATGAGCCACTGTGCCCAGCCATATAGAATTTGTTTTAGCCACCCCAGCAGACCAGGACAAGGCATGAGCAAATAAGAAAGGAACAACTGACTCTTAACTCCGCCAAGGACACTGGAGAAGATGGAAGAGGGATGACTGCTGACCTTCTAAAGTCTTGGATCAATAGTCAATTACGTAGCATAAAGAACAACTTCATTTTGATTCCCATGGTGCTCTGTGGTTTACAAAGCTTTATAACGACTTCGATTAATGGCAGCACTCTTCCGGGGTGAGGATGAAGAAACAGAAGATCTGTTGGTATGACTTTTTTTCCCTTCATACTTTTTCTAGCAGCCACGAAAACGAGAGTGAGACTTAATTCCTTGGAATTTTACATGTATAACAGGGCTTACTGTAATCCTTCTTATGCTTATGATTTTCAAAGACCTGGGAGAGACTTTGATCATAAAAGGCAAGATTTGGCCAGCCGGAGAGCGTGGGATTTTGCCTACGAGCCTCTGGGAATCTGTGGGCAGCAGAACAGAAATAGGTCATTTATAAAACTTAAACTTCACTAAGCCATAGGAAAAAAATCCACCACAAGCTAACTTCAAAGAGTCCAATTGTCAGGTTTTTTTTCTGCTTCTTTGCTGTCAGAGGGGTCCCTTGCTGCTTCTAAAATATCATGGAGTATAAACTTGTATTCAAGAAATACAGATAAGATACGATTTAGGTGCAGTTTTGGTTAAATACGGCATTGATGAGAGCAGTATTACTCAAGAGGCCGGGTGCTACTGAGTTCCCACATCCAGCCCTCAACCTGTGCTTGCCCCACCAACCAGTGGCTCCCACACCCAGCAGGCTGAATCTAAAACTGGCCTGGTCTATAATGCCCTTCCTCAGATGATCTGACAGCCCATGGATTAATTCTGTGTCCCTTTCAAACAGGGCAACAGAATTGCCAAGACTTGATAAAGCCCAATAATATTTCTAGTAACAAGTAAACTGAGAGCCCGGTTGGGCGCTGGTTCTTATTTTGTGTTGGGCTCCCAGGCCAGCCTGTGACAGTGTGTTCCTTTGCATTCAACAAACGTTCACCGCCAGGCTTCCTAAGCTGGAGTCCCTGGGTGTGTGCTTTGCAGACCTTGGCTGTAAAGTATCTCATTGGTCTTTCTCTCTGGCACCTCTTGTTATGCCTCCAGCTGCAGCCGAGTGTCAGGACCTTGGTCACCGAGTGCTATGATTGCAGGCACTCTGTGCTGACAGGTGACCTGGTTGCCTCAGACCAGGTGTGACTCATTATTTTCCTCCTGACGTTCCAAGCACTGAAGTAAATGATTGATGGAGGGGAAGTCCAAAGTGTCAGAGAAGCTCTCTCTTAGCCGTGAATAACAAGCTACCTTGAACTGGTGTTTCCTTTGCGTATTTTGTTTCTAAGCAAATCGAGGTCCGGGTAGAGTTTTGCCCTTGAGCAGCTTCATGAGGTCAAGGAGGGGTGCGCACTCCACTCTGCACGGAAACACTGAGAGTGCGATGAAAATACAACCAGAGAGAATGTCCTCCCCACCAGAAGGTCGCCTTGAGACAGGCCTCCACGCATCATCGCCGACCTCACACAGTGATACGTCTGCGTGCTGAGGAGGAATTCCATACAAGGGTGGGGACAGTTTCTCTCCCTCTTTGGACATGCCAGACTGAGTCCTTGGCAGTACTCTGTTTTCCCGGGAGGCCCTTTTGCCCAAACTGGGACTTCTGGTTCCCTTAGGAAATCAGAATGTTCCCCTGGGCTTGTGGCATGCTCCCAGGTGGACACTCCTCTGGGAGGGCAGCTGTCTGGGATAGGATCATTTCACAGGACCACAAGAAGTTACAGGAGGAGCTTGGACCCAAATCCTGCCCACTGCAGTCAGGAAACACGGCTGTGAGAGTGTTCCCTGCAAGACCAGAGATGATGGCTTTAATATTACCTCTCTCTCTTTCTCTCTCATCTATCATCATCTATTCCTTCTCTCTATTATCTATCGTCCCTCTATCTTCCTATCCATCCATCAGTCATCTATCTATTCATTTGTCTATCCATCCATTGATTATCTATTATCTATCATCTGTCAATTTTTCTGTAGAGACAGGGCCTCACTATCTTGCCCAGGCTGGAGTGCAGTGGCTATTTACAGGAGTGATCCCACTACGGATCATCATGGGTGTTTAGACTTGCTCCATTTCCAATATGGGCTGGTTCACCCCTTCCTAGGCAACCTGGCAGTCCCTTGATCCCGTGAGGTCACCATATGGATGCCGAACTTAGTGTGGACCCCTGATCTGCATGGTGTAACACAGCCTAGAACTTCTGGACTCAAGCGATCCTCTTGCCTCAGCCTCCTGAGTAGCTGGTGTTACAGGTGTGTGCCACTGGCTATCTATCTGTCTGTCAATCATCTATTTATCAGTTTATTATCTATCTATTGATCTATCATCAATCATCTGTATATCTATCATCAATCAATCAATCAGTATATCTGTCTCTTGAGCTATCATTCATCTATTGATCTATCATTGATCTATTATTTAATGGGCATGCACTGAATGTCTAATACATGGCTCTGAACTGAGTCTCGGGAAGGGAAGTGCAAAGATCTTGGCTTCCCTTTAAGACCCTCCCATTTAGGAGAGGATAAAAGATGCATCAGCTTTATCAACATCGTCTCAACAGAAGCCAGAATGGAGTGAATGCCACAGAAGAGGAAAACAGTGCTTGAGAATTCATTGTTTAAAAAAAAAAAATGCATCATGGAGAAAGGGAATTTGAACTCTGCATCTCCAGTCAAGGAATGACATGAACTGAAACACGCATGTTCTGGAAAATTGGTTGGGTTGTGGTGTGTGGTGTAGACAGGCAGCTGGCAGAGCTGGAGGCCAGATCTGGAGTTGGGAGAGGCAGTGAGAGAGGAATGTGAAGGCCAGGCCATGCCTGCCAGGGCTGGACTGGGTGCCCAGGTGGATGAAGCCTGAGTGGGTGTTCAATTGCTGGGACACAATGTTTGCTCTTCAAATAGAACACCGATCAAGGGAGATCTCAGCATCAGGTGGCCCAGCCTGAGCAGTGCTTGCTGAAGCTGTGTGGAGCAGCAATGGTTGGTTGTCTCAGCGGACACAGGCACTGTCACGTCTTTATCCTCCAGGACTTGGAATGATGCTATTCGGTATGTGACATTTGCGTCTCTGGAGCACTGACCTCGAGCCATCGTGTGGTCTATTTAAATTGTGTGTTACTTGGCTATGGCTGCCATAACAAAAGATCACAGATTGGGGGCCTTACATAATAGAAATAAATTGTCCCCAAGCTCTAGAGGCTGGAACTCCAAGATCAAACTGTCAGCAATTTGGTTTCCCCTGAGGCCTCTTTCCTTGATGTGCAAACCACCTTCCTTCGCATGGTGTCTTCACGTGGTCTCTCCTCCGTGTGTGCACATCCTTGGTGTCTCTTCCTTTTCTTATAAGGAACCAGACCTATTTGGTTTAGGGCCTCACTCTTATGACCTCATGTAACCTTAATTACACCCTCAAAGGCCCCATCTCCAAATACAGTCACATTGAGGGGTAGGGCTTCAACATACGAATTTGGGTGAGGGACACAATTTAGTCCATACCATATGGCTACTTGGTATATTTCTTTTATACTATAAGCTTCTAAGGACCAGGGACCATGTTTTATTCACCTTCCACAGTGTCTGACACAGAGACAATCCCCATATACTGGTTGAATTAGTGGGCTGCAGAATGAAGCCAGAGTTACAGGGCTGCTGCCTCCAGCTGCCCAGGCTGTGCACTGCAGAACTCCACCTAGAGGACGCCGTGAATATTGCTGCTTGGGGTTATGTAGGGCTACGTCAGGCTGGTTGGCCATGATTCTTACTCTGGTGGAGGGAATTTGGGATGTGTCTTTTTAATTTTCTAAAAGTTGCCATGTTCTGCTTCCACAGCTGTGTAAACTCTGAGTGCCTCAAGTGTAAATAGTGTTATATCAATTAGTCTGTAACAGAAACCTCATGTTAAACACAAGAAACCTCATGTCAAATACAAGAGGATTTTTTTTTTTTTTTAAACATAATAAGTCTGGAGATAGGCAATTGCTGCCTGTGGTTTAGAGCAGAGGTTTATAATTTTTTTTTTCTGATAGCCAATATTTTTAGCATTGTGGGTCAAGTAGTCTCAGTTACAACCACTCCCCTTTGTCATGGACAGGGCAAAATTAGCTCCAGAAAAATAAATGAGCATGACTGTGTTCCAATAAAACTTTATTTACAAAAACAAGTAGTGGGCCAAATTTGACTCATGGGCCATAGTTTGCCAACCTTCATCTATACCACAGCCAAAGCTTTTGCATTTTTTTGACCTTTTGACCTTGGGACCCTCATGGTCCCAAGATGGCTGCTACAGCTCCAGTCATCATGCCTATCTTCCAGGCAGGAAGAAGATGGAAAGAGCTTGGCAAAAGGAGTGTCTGCCAGCCAAACAAGCCTTTTGTATTTTTTTTTTTTTTGGTGTGTTTATTTGTTTTACTTTGGGCACAGTGCCATCCCAAGCAATATAAGGTTTCTCTTATTGAGAAAAAACAGAAGAATAGATAGTAAGTAGCACCACTCAGCCCCTAGCACCAGCACCTTAAAAAAAAAAAATCCTCCAACTCCTAGAGTAGTGCTGTGCTGAGCACACTGCAGGAAATCCATGAATAACGGCTTCTCGTTTCTTCTCATACTTGTTTCTGGTCACCTCTGGTCTCTTCACTTCATTATTAAATCCTTAGAGGGGACTACAACCTTTATAGTCTAACTTTGTAAAAAGATGACTCAAATTTTCCGATTCTTGTTTAAAAAAAACACCACACACACCTCAATAACTCCTTTCATGCTGTATAGATTTCCAGGCAGGGAACAAAAGACAGAAAGCGACGGGAAGGCAGGAAGGAGACGATTATGCATTGCTGGCTCAGCAGTAATTGTTGGCAGCCTTCGGAGAGTCCGGGAGGTGAGGGCTCAGGCGGCTTTGGGGCATGACTGATGGGGTATGATGAGAACCAGAAGGCATCTGTCCTGTGTGTTGGAGGATTTGGGAAAGCAGATTCTGTAGTGTGTCTCAAGCATCCATTCTGATGCTGCCTCCTCCAGGAGAATTTTATGAGAAGGCAGGGATTCTCTGCAAAGCTCAGGCTCTGCTCTGTTTTCCATGAGTCTTTCCAAATCCCAGAGCTCAGACCCTGATGAAACTCTTTCAATCTTGTGAGGCGTGGGGTGCGGCAGAAAGTCCCTAAGCTCCCAGACCCAGGGAGAGCCGTGTTCTCCGGGACCTACAGCGTAATAGTTTCTCTTTTCGCTCCCTCCCCGGCCATTCCTCCCCGCTTTCCAGAACGAGTCTATGGTGAGGACTGGATAGGACAGGAAGAAAGATGCCTGGAGTTACCGTAGAATCAAGGAGATCTGACACAGAAAAGTAGGAGACGACCCTGGACCCGTCCAGCCTCTTCCCTTGATTTAGGAGTGGCCCAGAGGATGGCCTGGGTCCCTGGTTTTCAAATCTCTTCGGGTTCTGACACCCGTCCTGGCCACAGCCCCTCCCTTTCCAACCCTTTCCTCACTGCATTCTCTTTCCAACCTTCCGTGTCTTTTTTTTTTTTTTTTTTTTTGATGCATTGCTGGGAATGCCTGCTACAGACTTAATTATGCCTCCTCCAAATTCATATTTTGCAGCCCTAACTTACAATGTGATTATATTTGGAGGTAGGGCCTTTAAGGGGGTGAATACGGTTAAAGGAAATCATAAAGGTGGGACCGTTCTTTTCAAAAAACCTGGTGTTCTTACTTAAAAAGGAAAAAGGCACCAGAGATTGATCTCTGTCTCAGACAGAAAAAGCTACTGGAGGACACAGTGAGAAGGTGGCTGTCTGCACGCCAGGACAACAGCCCTCACCAGAACCCAATCACACCAGCACTTTGATCTCTTGGACTTACAGCCTCCAGGACCATGAGAAAATAAATGTCTGCTGTTTAAGCCTCCCAGACTGTGGGGCTCCGTTGTGGCAGCCGGTAAGACAGTACCCATCCCCACCGCAGTCCTGGAAGGCACAGGTCAGTGTGTGGGTTCTGGATATTTGTGGCTTTAGCAACTGGAATTTTTATTTATTTGTTTATTTATTTATTTATTTATTTGAAATAGGGTCTGACTCTGTCACCCAGGCTGGAGTTCAGTGGTGCAATCACAGTTCATAGCAGCCTTGAACTCCTGAGTCCAAGTGATCCTCCTGCCTCAGCATCATGAATAGCTGGGACCACAGGTGTGCACCACCATGCCTGGCTATTTTTAAAAATGTTTTGTAGAGATGGGGTCTCGCCATGGTTTCCAGGCTGGTCTTGATCTCCTGGGCTCAAGAAATCCTTTCACCTTGGCCTCCCAAGATTGCTGCGATTATAGGCGTGAGCCGCTACGTTCAGCGCAACTGGAATTTTTAGATGCCAATGTAGTCTCCACACTTTCTCCAGACATCCACACTAATGTGGTGAGGTGTACTGCTGGCTCAAACAACAATAACAGTAACAACACAACACCACAATGCCAACGTGCTCCCTGGCTATCCTCCTTCTCACTGCGAAACATATTTCGGACTGTGGAGAAAGCTTTCTAGTTAAGCAGAAAATTCCTTTCCATCTTTTAGGGCTCAGCTCATTTCTGACCCCTGTGAATGTTCCTTACTTTCCTCCCGGACTGAAGAATCCTTCTCTTTCTGGGTTTCCAGGTACCTGGCTTATAACTCTACCCAAAGCACTTTACTTTTAATTCTATAATAGTTCCTATCTTTCTTGATTTGAATACTTTATTCATGTGCTTGTAAAGTTTCCCAGACTGCAAGGACATTGAGGCTAGAGGTCAGGTCCTGTCTGCCCTCTCCCCAGGAGCCCCGTGCCTAGCACACAGCCAGGCTCAGAGAATGAGCTCTGAATGTGTTTGCAGGATGAGGGCCAAGGTGAACAGTGACCTTCAGGGGCCCTGGCTGCTGGTGCCATGTGGGAGGGACGTCTGTTGGTCCTCATCGGTCATTCCGGTTGCACCTGGCTGCTGTGCTCGTTTGGCACAGAGGGCTGAACCGGGCACCTCGGCCATTTTGATTTTTTAACCATCATTTCCCAGGGCGACCCTGAGCCAGGCCACAGCATTGAAGGGAGCCCTGTTGTGGGAGCAGGTCCAGGATGACTGTGTGCCGAGGGCAGTTGTGGGGTCAGTGGGTAAAGGAAGGAAGTTGCCCTTTGGCAGTGTTTAAAATCTGGAATCTAAGTTTTATTCATGGTGTGGTGTAGAGATGAGTGAATGTGGAACTATCTGAGCGTGTTCCCCACACAAAGGAGTCATCCCTCCCAGCAGATTTCCAGAACCTCTCGAAATAAACCTTCTGGCCCATGTGTGGATCAACAACAGCTGCTCTCTCACAGCTGCCACAACTGTAGCTGTCCTTTAGGGCTTCTAAACTTCCAACCAGGGTGCCCTGGCAGGAAGCACTTCATGACGAGTCAAGAATGAGCCCCGCATTGGAAAGGCTGCAGCACCTGTCTCCAAGCCAGAGCGCTGGCAAACCCAGAGACCAAGAGGCAGCCTTGCCATCAGTGACGCCGCCTTTGGATCCCTGGGCATCTCCACGTGGTTTCACCTTCTGCCCATGCAGGGCTCCCCTCTGGATGTGGCCTGGCTCAGGGTCTACCTAGGAAATGAGAGCCAAAACACATTATGATGATGGCTCCACTCTTTTCATGGGAAAAAGTATATATTTAGAATTGTATGTACATTTTATATTTATATGTATATATATATTTATATTTTATATTTATACTTTTTATAGTTTATATGGATGCAGTTTATTTTATTTTTTAATTAATTGCTTTTAATTTTTGAGTCAGGGTCTCATGCTGTCACCCAGGCTGGAGTGCGGTGGTATGATCATGGCTCACTGTAGCCTCAACCTCCCAGGCTCAAGTGATTCTCCTGCCTCAGCCTCCAGAATAGCTGAGACCACAGGCGTGAGCTACCATGCTGAGCTAATTTAAAAAAATTTTGTAGAAATCGGGTCTCACTATGTTGCCCAGGCTGGTCTTGAACTCCTGGACCCAAGTGACCCTCCCACCTTGGTCTCCCAAAGTGCTGGGATTACAGGTGTGAGCCACCATGCCCAGCTCTGGACACAGTTTAGATGACCCAGTTTTTGGGCAACATCCAAACCATCTTAGCCAGGTGCCAGTTGAACATCAGGCCTGAGCAGGGTATGGGCCTTGGGCACACCGATGTCGGAGGGCTTCTTTCCAGCCTGTTTGACCAGCACCTGTCAGCTTTGACATCCATAAGAAGCACAAGTGTGTGGCTGTCTTCTGTTAGGTTGCTGCAAAAGTACCTGCAGTTTTTGCCACCCAAAGTAATGGCAAAAACCTTGATTACTTTTGCACCAACCTAATAACTTATTTCTGGCTGACTCGGGTTGGGGACACTCCTTGGGGTGCTCTTCCGAGGTTATCTGGTATGTCTCCAGAGCTGCAGCGTCTTGGGCCGCCGGAGGGTGACTGACGGCGGATCTACTTTTTGTGGCTGTGGACATCTTTCAGCACTGCCTCCTTGGCCCTCAAAGCCCCTACTTCGGCTTGGGCTTTGGGAGGTGCAGGAGCTTCCTTCATTACCTCGGGCGCCATCTTGAGAAAAGGGTCGCGGCAGCTCCGTTTCCGGTACCTCCCACGGGTGGCAGATCTTCGAGATGGCCGCATCGGGCCAATGCTGGTGTCTTCCCTGCTTTACAGATGTGGAGCGGTCTGGGAGATTAAACCATTTCCTCCAGACCACATCGAAGAGGAACCCAGCTGTGCCCGACCTTTCCTTTCTTCTTACTGCTTCTGCAGAGGTGGAGACGCCCGCGTGGCCCATGTTGTCCTCCTCTGCCCACTCCAGGTCAAGCATCCCCCTTCCTGTCACACGCTCTCTGATGGCTTCACTGTCCTGGACACCCCCTCAGATCTGTGCTGTCTCAGAGAAAGCAAACGAGAATGGGCCCACGGTGCTCCTCCTCTTTGGAAATGGACTTTTACCTTTGTGAGAGCTTTCAGAGGCCCAGTCCTGGGGCTGTGTAGGAACAGGGGGCCTGGTCGGGGCTCTTTTCCTTTCAGGGACCTTTTTCTCTATAAAAAAACAAAAATGCAATTTTATGACTCTTGGTACAAAGATGAATGTGATCTAGGCTGGATTCATAGCTGTATATTATTATTATATTAAAATTTGATTTTAAAAGAAGTGAGGGCTGGGCGTGGTGGCTCACGCCTGTAATCCCAGCACTTTGGGAGGCCGAGGTGGGCGGATCACGAGGTCAAGAAATTGAGACCATCCTGGCTAACGTGGTGAAACCCCGTCTCTACTAAACAATACAAAAAAACTAGCCAGGCGTGGTGGCGGGGGCCTGTAGTCCCAGCTACTCGGGAGGCTGAGGCAGGAGAATCGCTTGAACCCAAGGAGGCAGAGGTTGCAGTGAGCCGAGATCACGCTACTGCACTCCAGCCTGGGCAACAGAGCCAGACTCTGTCTCTAAATAAATAAATAAATAAATAAATAAATAGAAGTGGAAGTAAGAACATTTTCTTGGGTCCCTAAAAGATTGTGGGCCCCAGACACTGGAGGATGAGTCACCCGAGCGTCCTACCCTTTATAATGAGTGGGAATTTAGCCACTGGGATGTGCCGAAAGGGGCTGCTTTGGGAAAGTGATCCTTCTGGGATCCTGTAACTGCTGAAGATCAGAACAAAAGGGGAGATTCTTGAGGTTAGCTTTTTAACTTTTTTGAGACTGGGTCTCACTCTGTCACCCAGGCTGGAGTGCAGTGGCCTGATCTTGGCTCACTGCAGCCTTGATCTCTCATGCTCAAACAGTTTTCATGCCTCAGTCTCCAAAGTAGCTGGGCTGGGACTACAGGTACATACCACCATGCACGGCTGATTTTTAAATTTTTTGCAGAGACAGGGTCTCCCTGTGTTGCCCAGGCTGAGGTGAGCTTTTTAGTGTCACTGTTAAGCTGCTTGAAGCTCGGGGTCCTCTGCATGTTCTTAGTTTTCATGAATGAGCCGCAGGTTCACCCCTAAATATTTGCCAGCCACTGCTCAGGCACAGGTTTGTGGTCCAAGTCGTCCGTGCACAGACGTCCTGAACCCCATTGGCCCTGACCTGCGGGTCCAAGCGCGCAGCAGGCTCAAAAGCTAAGTCCATTTGCACCCGCCTGGTGCTTAGCGTTTGGCCACACGGGGGCACCAGCGGGACAGTCTAGACTGGCCTTCGTCCCATCTGGGCTGCGGGAGCCGCGGCAGGAGGAGCCTCGAGAGAAGCCTTGGGCCTCCCCAAGCTGGCTGTGGCGTGGGCCCAGGAGGGCATCGTCTAGAAGGCCCCTGCTCCCTGCCACCATCAGTAACCCCCAGCCCTGGAGACATTGAAGGCAACTCAGTCCCAGGGAGCCACGGGCTGGGTGGAGCTGGGCTGTCCTGATTACAGGTCTTTCAGAGCCTGGGGGTGTCACGCTCTGGGCCTCGGACTTCTTATCTGAAACACGCAGGGTGCACGTGAAAGGTCTCGAAGGTCACTTTATGCTCTCAATTCTTCTAAAATTAAAATTAATGTAAAAAGACTTTTTCAGCTTTATCGAGGTATAATTGACAAATAAAAATTGTATATATTTAAGGTATATGTGATGCTTTGATATATGTATAGACCGAAATGATTCTCACAGTCAAGCTAATGAAAAAACCCATCAGCTCACATTGTGACAGTATTTCTGTATGTGTGGTGAGAAGTTATCTTTTAGCAAATTCCTAGGATACAGTATTATTAACTGTACTCACGATGCCATACATTAGATCTCAAATAACTTACTCATCCTGCATAGCTAAAATGTTATACCCTTTGACTGATTCAGATCTTAATTCTGCAGTAAATGCACTAGGGCCGAAGTGTAAGCAGACAAGGAGTGTCTGCAGGGACCACCATAAAATTTTTTTGTTTTTTGTTTTTTTTTTTGAGACAGGGTCTCACTCTGTTGCCCAAGCTGGAGTGCAGTAGCATGATCTTGGCTCACTGCAGCCTTGACCTCCTGGTGAGAGGTGACAGTGTGTTAGTAGCCCTCACTCTCAAAGCCTCCTCGGCCTCAGTGTCCACTCTGGTGGCGCTTAAGGAGTCCTTCAGCCCACCACGGCACTGTGGGAGCCCCTCTCTGGGCTGGTTGAGGCTGGAGCCGCCTCCCTCTGCTTGCGGGGAGGTGTGGAGGGAGAGGCGCAGGCGGAACCGGGGCTGCGCTTGTGGGCTGGTGTAAGTTCCCGTGGGCGTGGGCCAGCCGGCACCACCAGCCCAGGGCAGTGAGGGGCTTAGCACCCGGGCCAGCAGCTGCGGAGGTTGCACCGGGTCCCCCAGCAGTGCCGGCCTGCCAGCGCCACACTCAAATTCTCGCTGGGCCTTAGTTGTCTCCCGGTGGGGCATGACTCCGGACCTGCAGCCCGCCATGTCTGAGCTCCTCCCCCTGTGGTGGGCTCCAGCGCAGTCTGAGCCTCCCTGATCGGGCGCCGCCCCCTGCTCCCTGGCGCCAGTTCCCATCGACAGCCCAAGGGCTGAGGAGTGCAGGCCCGGCTCCGGACCGGGACCGGCAGGCAGCTCCGCCTACAGCCCAGGTGCAGGATCCATTGGGTGAAGCCAGCTGGGCTCCTGAACCCCATGCGAACTTGGAGAACTTTTATATCTAGCCAGAGGATTTTATGTGCACCAATCAGCACTCTGTGTCTAGCTTAGGGTTTGTAAATACACCAATCAGCACTGTGTCTAGCTCAGGGTTTGTGAATACACCAATTGGTACTCTGTATCTAGCTAACCTAGTGGAGACTTGGAGGACTAGCACTCCGTGACTCCATGTCTAGCTCAAGGATTGTAAATGCACGCATCAGCACTCTGTGTCTAGCTCAGGGTTTGTAAATACACCAATCAGCACTCTGTGTCTAGCTCAAGGTTTGTAAATACACCAATTGGTACTCTGTATCTAGCTGACTCTGTATCTAGCTAACTAGCACTCTGTGACTCTGTGTCTAGCTCAAGGATTGTAAAGGCACCAATCAGCACTCTGTCAAAATGGACCAATCAGCTCTCTGCAAAATAGACCAATCAGCGGGGATGTGGGTGGGGCCAGATAAGGAAATAAAAGCTGGCTGCCTGAGCTAGTCAGCAGGAACTCACTCTGGTCTCCTTCCACGGCCTGGAATCTTTATTCTTTGCTCTTCGGGTCCACACTTCCTTTATGAGCTGTAACATCGTAAAGGTCTGCAGCTTCACTCTTGAAGTCAGCGGGACCAGGAACCCACAGGGAAGAACGAACAACTCCAGACTGTCTTTAAGAGCTGTAACACTCCCCACAAAGGTTTGCAGCTTCACTCCTGACAGTGAGACCACGAACCCACCAGAAGGAGGAAGCTCCAGACACATGTGAATGTCTGAAGGAACAAACTCCGGACACACCATCTTTAAGAACTGTAACACCACAAGGGTTGGCTACTTCATGCTTGAAGTCAGTGAGACCAAAAACCCACCAATGCTGGACACACTGGGTTCAAGTGATCCTCCCATCTCAGCCTCCCCGAGTACAGTTGGGACCACAGGTGTGTGCTACCACATCCAGGGACTGTAGGAATTTAATCCACTTGAGCCATCAGCCTGGGTTACAGCCTCCTGCCCTGCAGCCTGCTCTTCCCTAAACTCTGGGTGGAATGAGGCCACCCTGTTGGTCAGAACCAGCTCCTGAAAGAGCCCGGCAGCTTAGACATGAATCCCAGTGAGCTTTCCTCATGACAGTGTTAAAGTCTCTACCCTGGAAACGCTGCAGCTTCAGGTCCATAACGTGCAACCCCCCTGCTGGCATGACACGGTGCCTGTGCCACAGAGACCCCTGCTCTACGTGCGACGATGTGCCCTCTGCCCTCTCCATTGCCCCATAATACCCTCCTGTCACTTTCCCTTGGAGAGACACTGCTTTGGGAGTATGCCCAGTGCCCTCCTTACTGGAGCCAAGTAATAAACTCTTATTGATCAAAACTTGCATTCTCACGGAGAGTCATTGTTGCTTGACAGGGGAATGAACCCTGGTATTTTTAGGGCAGCAGAAGCTCATGTTTCACGGCACATCCAGTTTCTGATACCTGCTCGGCCATTACATCAGCTGGATGACCTGAAGCAAGTCACCTTTCCTCTCGGATTCCCTTTCTTTGTGTGTTGTTGGCCCTGTTGTTTGATTTTTTATTTTTGTTTTTGAGACAGTCTCATTTTGTCACCTAGGCTGGAGTGCAGTGGCATGATCTCAGCTCACTGCAACCTTCGCCTCTTGGGTTCAAGTAATTCTCATGCCTCAGCCTCCCGAGTAGCTGGCACTACAGGAACACAACACCGTATCTGGCTAATTTTTGTATACTTTGGAGAGGTGGGGTTTCACCATGTTGTCCAGGCTGGTTTTGAACTCCTGACCTCAAGTAATCCTCCTGCCTCAGCCTCCCAAAGTGCTGGGGTTACAGGCGCGAGCTGCTGCGCCCAGCCAGCCCTGTCCTTTCTGTGGGCCCCAGACTGTGTGGGAGCATTCTTTGTGGGGTGAGAGGGGAGTCTATGTAAACTTTGCTTTCTACCTCCATCCCACACACTGGCTGAGGAAGGTCTGGCTGGGGGCTGTCTCAGAGGAAGGGAGCTGCCTACAGGGGGCCAGGTAATTCCAGCACCTGGAGACTAGAACCTCCCACTGTCCTGCTGCTGAGGCCTGGAGGGACAGCTGAGTCTGGGTAGAAAAAACAGGAGAACTGAGCCTGAAGTAGCAAGTCCACCCAGTTGTCCAACAACCATAGCTCTGCAACCCCGGCTCCCACGCGGCTTCGTCCAGACCCGGCAATGAACCGCTTCACCAGGTGCTTGTTATTTAAAATGTTTCCACCACCCTGTGACTTCTCTTCAATTTAACCATCTTGATGTGTTGCCACCTGGCCCTGAACAGGGGTGCGGAGGAGTTAGCTGGGCGCTGACGGAGAACGCAGAGTCCTGGGTCCTGCTCCGGGATGGTTTTGTGGAAATGTATTGAGGGAATGAATCATTGTCATCAATGGGTGTTTCCCTCCTACCTTTTCATTTCTTTTTGTTTTATAACATCTTAGTATCTTGGAGTTCTGGGAAGGAGAATGTGAACATTTTTCAGAACCAGCATTTTCCCATCTTCTGTTTGGTCTGGGGTGGTGTCCTGGCCTCTCCTGGGATGTGGTGGCTGTGGAAGGCTGGTGGGGGTGCACGTTCCACAGCACCCTGAGACCCTTGGTAGCTCCCACCTGCCTGCTCTTGCTTTCGGCCGTAAGGGTCAGCTGGTGGGGCCGCCGCTCAGCTCAGGGCTGGCGCAGGGTGCTCAGGGCGTGTCTTTTGTCCTGATGGGCTCTGAAGGCCGGTCCCTCAATTCTGCCTTTTGGTTTTCTTCAGCGAAGGAGAAACGGCCAGCCCGGGGTGGACGGGATGACACTCGGCTCCGAGTGGAGGCTGGAACACAAAGCGAGTTTCTCCTGAGTGTGGGTTCCTCCTCTGCCATCTGGCAACCTCCCCATTTCTTCCTCCTCCTGCTGTCCCACGCACTCATCAACCACGTAAGCCTAAACCACTTTCCCAGCGGCTCCCTCCTCCTTCCTCTCTGGATCCTGGGACTTTGTGGCCCGCGAGATACCGCCAGCTTCCCTGACCTGGAGGCCAAGGTCACCCGCCCAATAGCCTTGAGTTTGGCAGGGCAGGTGCCCCGAGACCTCCCTCCCTGGCACCCCAGCCACCTCCCCCACAGCCTGCCCATTCTCCATCTCTCCCCACCGCCCTGAAGCCAGGCTCCAAAGCCAGTCATAACAAGGCACCAGAAAGGAAAGCGGAGAAAGGAAAAACATGTATCTTGGCCTCAACACAAGCCCAGAGACATTCACTTCCAAACCACTGAAAACAAGGACGTGCCAGGGCTCTGATGCAAGGGTATGATGTGGTGTGCTTACTCCTGGCCTTGCAGAAAGGGGTCTCTGTTGGGGGGTGGGACGTGAGAATGGGGAGCGACGAGGGAGGGGACAGTCCCCCCACTCTGAAGCACGGCTGAAAGTTGAGCCCCCATAGGGCTTCCCAGATGGAGCAGGCACAGGGGAGGAAGTGGCTGTCTGGAGGGCAGACTGTCAGGCAGCCTTTGCCGGTCCCGGCCCCTCTTCCCCCTCCTCAGCCCTGCAGGCAACCCCAGCCTCTCCCAGAGGGCCTGACTGTGGTTTTTCCTGTTAACTCTGCCTGTTCTTCTTCTGCGGCCTTTGAAGCTCAGCTCTTTCCTTCCATGCTGTGACCTCAAATCCCAGCCCCTCCGCTTCCTTCGGTGGTGGATTGTCCTTTCTTTCCAGGTCCCTGCATCCTTGTCCAAGAGCAGCCATCAGCGTGGAGCTGGGGCCTGGAGATCTTGCTCCCTGTTGCGTCTAGGGCTCAGGGGCATGGCTGCCGACCACACAGGGGGCAGGTGGGTGTGTGTGCTCCCTGCAGAGGGACAGGTCTGGCATGGGTCAGATGCCTGCTATTGTGATCTGTGGGACTTGGAGGGGTGTCCCTGACACTGAGCAGCTCCTTTCTTCTCACACAGTTCTGGAAAAACCCATGAGGCTGGGGCACTTGCTGCTCAGAGAATGTCTCTTACAAGGGAAGAGGTGGAAGGATTCATGCATTCCTTCACTCACTCGTTCACTTACTCATTGATCATTTCAGCACTGAGTGGGCACCTGCACTGTTCCGGTCTCTTTCTGTAGACTGAGAGGTGGGCTGCTCCAGATTGACGGAGGGGCTCGACATAGTCTCAGAGAGGTGGGCTGCTCCAGATTGACGGAGGGGCTCGACATAGTCTCAGAGAGGTGGGCTGCTCCAGATTGACGGAGGGGCTCGACATAGTCTCAGAGAGGTGGGCTGCTCCAGATTGACGGAGGGGCTCGACATAGTCTCAGAGAGGGGGGCTGCTCCAGATTGACAGAGGGGCTCGACGTAGTCTCAGGCTCTGTGCACGGGGCTCCTGGGGCAGCTCAGAGCTGCAGTGCAATCAGGTTATACCCCATAAGGAGAAGCTGCCTGGGACCTTGCCCCCTGGCCAGCAGAACAGCTGCTGCAGCTGTCACTGATTACTAAGCCTGCGTGGTCCTTGGGGTCGAGTGTCATTTGTCACTCCGAACAGGACATACTGATGCTTCTCACAGCCTGTGGAGGAAACGTACAGGCCCTTGGAGTTTCATAGGCTAGCAAGGGCCCTGCGGGCATGACCCCGGCCAGGAGTGGCTTTCTCAGTCTGTCCATGAGGCCTGGGTCCAGGGAGCCTTCCAGGACCCCGGGCACGTGGCCACCCACTTCCTCAACCTCCTTCCTGAACAAGACATGCTTTTGAAGGCTCAGTCCAGAGCCGACCTTCTCCCTGTGGTACTTGGTGATGAGAAGTCTTTCCACCTCCCGAGCCTTGCCCTTTTTGGGGGCATGAGATCCTGGGATGTTATGAGCCCTCTGAGGCTCAGTTCCTCATCAGGAGTTTGGGGATCATTGTAGTTCCTACCTCCAAAAGTCTTAAAAGGCCTGTTGTTATTATTCAACTTTCCAGACAGTTTAAAAGAAAAGTGCTGGAGAAACAGATCATCATAACAACACATTTTATTGTAGTCTTCTAACGAGCCATGTAGTGAGGTAACCCCACTACTCTCTCTCCAGGTGTAGAGAGTAGAGAAATCCACTCAATCCTAAGTTTGATAATGAAGAAACAGAGGCCCGGAGAAGTTAAGAAATGCACATAAGGGCACACACTGTTAAACGGTAGAGCTGGGATTGCCACCTAGATGTTCGATGATGGAACCCACGCTTAACCACTATCCTGTCCCACCTCCCAGCGAGGAAAACAGAAACAACCACAGAGAGCCTCTGCCTTCTTTTAAAGCACATTAGCTTCACCTTCAGAGTGGAATACTGAGCCCTGCCTGGCCTCGCCTTGCGACATTTGGGCGAGGAGCTGAGGTCCTTGCACAGAGTGGTGTGGTTGGTGCATGGTTGCGTGTGCACTGCCCAGATGCAGGGTGTGGACTTAGCTCAGAAGCACAGCATTTGTGAAGCTTTCGGAAACTATCCCTCTGGCTCCAGCCCTTTCTAGAGCTCTCCAGGCACATCCCTGCATGAAGGTTTCAGAGTCACTGGGTTTCCCGGGGACTTCTCTTTGCTAGGAATCTCTGAGGTGCTCTCTGCAAGGTGAGTTGGCAGCATCTCTGTGCCTCTGGTTTTGCTAGGCTCCACTAACAAGCTGCTAAGAACTCTTCATCCTCAAGGTAAAACCCAAACTCCTTAGCACAGTATTCAAGGGCCTGCTTCCCTGCCCACCTGCCCACCTGCATCCCTGCACCTGCCCACCTGCATCCCTGCACCTGCCCACCTGCATCCGTGCTCACCTGCCCACCTGCATCCCTGCTCACCTGCCCACCTGCATCCCTGCTCACCTGCCCACCTGCATCCCTGCCCACCTGCCCACCTGCATCCCTGCCCACCTGCCCACCTGCATCCCTGCTCACCTGCCCACCTGCCCATCTGCATCCCTGCTCACCTGCCCACCTGCATCCCTGCTCACCTGCCCACCTGCCCACCTGCATCCCTGCTCACCTGCCCACCTGCATCCCTGCCCACCTGCCCACCTGCCTCCCTGCCAACCTGCCCACCTGCATCCCTGCTCACCTGCCCACCTGTGTCCCTGCCCACCTGCCCACCTGCATCCCTGCCCACCTGCCCACCTGCATCCCTGCCAACCTGCCCACCTGCATCCCTGCTCACCTGCCCACCTGCATCCTTGCCAGCCTTCCCACCTGCATCCCTGCTCACCTGCCCACCTGCATCCCTGCTCACCCATCTACCTGCCTACCTGCCCACATGCCCACCTGTCCACCTACCCACCTGTATCCCTGCCCACCTGCCCACTTTCATCCCTGCCCACCTGCCCACCTGTATTCCTGCTTACCTGCCCACCTGCCTATCTAGTTACTTGCTCACCTGCTTACCCACTTGCCTGCCATACTTACCTGTCCAGCTCATCTTCCCTGGCCCTCCTGCTGCTGTTCTGCATGGGAACTGCCGCTCTCCCATCTTCTCCAGCCAGCCCTCCTCTCCACTGCCACATCCACGGCCCTTCACTGTCCTCATGGCTGATGCATTCATCCTGGTCCACCTGCCCCAGATGCTCCTTAGGGCAGTGGCCCTACTGAAGCATCTTCACATTCCCATAGAAAATTGTGGGATGCCAGACAGGGAGGAGTGCCTCCAAGATGAGGGAATCAGAACTGGAGATGAAAAGGGATTTGTCATCCATCACCAAGAAAATCAACACAAGAGGCAGGATTGGAACCCTGTCCCATGGCATCTGGGGTCGATTTGTTTAGGGGGCCACAGGTCTTTTTCACCCATGTCCACCTTAGTGCACTGAGGGGAACCCCAGTGAAGGCCAATGAGGGAAACCATACATCATTGAGGGCCGATGGAGGCCCCCAAAGCCCAAATCGCTGTGCTCCCCAGTAGGTAAGCATCCCCTGCGAAGAAAGCCTACCTTCTCGCTCCCTCCCCAGATCCCCGTATCGAGAGTGAGGAAATGCATAAAAACAAAACACAAAACACACTCCTTCCCCAGGTCCCCAGACACCCTTAACACAGCTATCCGCAGGACTGAGTGATCGGTGGGACCACACAATTTGCCCTTGGCTCTCGTGGTCAGGAGGGGAGGACTGCGCCAGCATGAGGAGACCAGAGAGCGAGTCAATGGAAATTTGGCAAGATCCTGCAGCTGCTGTTGGTGGCTGCAGCCAGACAGGAAAACTGAGATGGTGTGAGCAGAAAGGGCTGGAAGGCGTTGGCTTTTTCCAAGAAATTACAGAGGAATCTTCTTCCAAGAGGCTGGGGGCCTCTGCAGACATGATCTCATTACTCGCCTCCCCCAATCCCCTGGCTTCCCTAGGGACCAGGGGCCAGGAGTCTCTGCCCAGTCCTAGCTCCAAGGCTGATTTTCTGAATCGGGGCTGGCCCTGAGGTTTGCTCACTAATAATCACCAGAAAACTCCCCCAACAATGGGTGATGCCAGAGTGTCCTTAAGCTTCAGGGGTTCATAAAAACATTTGACTCCCCAGAACAAAAATGACTGGGGGAAACGCGCAGTTCTTTGAAGAGAATGGTTTCATTCTGTACCAAGGGGTGTCTCAATTTGCCTTGGAAGATAGGAAGCACCATTAGATGGGTGGATGGCACCCGGGGCGGGGGTGGATGGCACCCGGGGCGGGGGTGGACGGCACAGGGCGGGGGTGGGCGGCAGGGGCGGGGGGTGGGCGGCACTCAGTGGGGACGGCACTTGGGGAGCTAACCACCCAAGTGTTGGAGCCTCTTCTATGCCGCAAACCCTTTGCCAGACTCTGACCATTGATACAAGGTGCATCAGAGCCAGACCTTAGCAAGCAGGGGACAGAGTTATGCTTATGATAGGGGCTAAATGAGGTCCTGGAGTTGGTGCAGAAGAAGAGAGTCTACGGGTCCCGGAAGGCTGTGTGGAGCTGCCGTGCTAGCTCCCATCCAGGGTACCAGCTATGCGCAGGCACTGTGCTGAGTGACCCCTGGATGTCAGCTCACTTAATCTCTGTAACAACCCGGAGTCTGCTCATAGCATGGCCCATTGCCTACCCAAGTGCGGTGCCAGGCACGGGCCATGGACATTCCCTGGGTAAATGGCTGACAGTGATACCCACTGCAGAACAAGGAGGCTGAAGCACTGGAAGAAAAGAAGCTTATCACCAGTCCCTGAGCCTGGGAGTCAGATGCCAAACCCAGGACCCCAGTGGTTAAGAGTCCAAGCCTGGACACCACAGAGGCCAGGCTGGACGGGGCTGGGCCTCTCAGTGTGGCCTTGTAAAAGTCACAGCCTCTGACTGCATGGGTTTGGATATGGAGATAAAAAAATTTCAGAGGCTGTTGGGATAATGAAATAAAATATAAACTTGCTCAGCACGGGACTGGCCTGCAGTCACTGTGGAATAAATTGCCATTCACTGAGCTGCGCTCCGATGCTGGCCTGCTGCGCTCATGCTGCGCTTTCCCTGGACGCTTTCCAGCACCCTCCCTGGGAGCTGCCTCTTCCTAAAGTTTTGGGCTAGGCTTAGATGTCCTCAATACAACATGACGTGTACAGGAACCTAACTACGGCTTTTTAGTGAAGATGTTCATGTTTCTGAGAAAAACAGGCCTATTAGAGTAGCCTCTGTATTTAAGTTAGAGCCTTGCTTTAACCTGCTGACTGTGGTCATTGAATGACACCAGGAAAAGTGACCAAATGGTTTAGTAACTTACTCTATCTGAACACTTTGGAAAACAAAATAGACATTTGGGCTAACAAAGAAAGAAAGAGAGAGAGAGAAAGAAAGAGGAAGGAAGGAAAGAAGGAAGGAAGGAAGGAAGGAAGGAAAGAAGAGGAGGGGGGAGGGAGGGAGGGACGGAGGGTGGGCCAGGCACGGTGGCTCATGCCTGTAATCCCAGCACTTTGGGAGGCCAAGGCGGATGGATTGCCTGAGGTCAGGAGTTCGAGAGCAGCCTGACCAACATGATGAAACCCCGTCTCTACTAAAAATACAAAAATTAGCAGGGCTTGGTGGCAGGCACCTGTAATCCCAGCTACTCGGGAGACTGAGGCAGGAGAATTGCTTGAAGTGGGAGGCGGAGGTTGCAGTGAGCCAAGATCGCACCACTGCACTCCAGCCTGGGTGACAGAGCGAGACTCCGTCAAAAAAACAAACAAAAAAAACCAAAATGAAATGAACGAACGAAAGAAAGAAAGAAATAAAAAGAAAGAAAGAAAGAAAGAAAGCTAAAACACCACGACCAAAAAGAATGGAAATGAATTGCTAATTCGGGTCCCTTCCCCATCTTGGTAAAGATGGGATGTATGTGTTAACTTAGTTAAGATTCTATAGCTTGAGTTTGGTTACTACAGGAAAGCATGCAATGAACCCCAGCTTTGGTTATGAAATCTGCGATCTGTGAGATCCCAGCCCTTTATCCTTCACGGACACAGTGAAAGCAGCGTTCTTACCCAAGGAAACCAAAGCCCATCCTTGATCCCCGCAGGCTCAGCCATGCCCTAGTTAGCGTGTCTGTTAATCATTTTCCCTTGTTTTCCAGGCTGGTGGGAGGAGAGACCCACATTTGGGATGGTGGGGGAAAGACACTGGTTTCTCCATGCCTCTGTTCATTACGGTGCTCTGTGATTTGAGATAGATGAAACACATTGGCATGTCCCAGGCTGACAATCTAAGGAAACTGGAGGAATCTTAGCAGCCAGGAGCTGGAGGTTGCCCTTAGCTCAGCTGGGGTGAACAGCTAAAATGCAGGTGGTGGCTGCTGCCTTGGGAAAGTCCTCCTCTGTTCCAGTTCCCAGTGTTTGCTTTGGCCCCAGGCAAAGGGCCCTAGTGGAACAGGGGCAGGGAGGAGGCATTTGGAAACCATGGGGTTACTGATGAGATGGTGCCAAACACACCTAACCAAAATACTGGCCCCAGGGTGGATCAGGGCGGTGCATTTCTGGAATGTTCCATGACTGTCAAGGCCAGTGTGCACAGCTAAACACAACCAGGTTCCTGGTTCCTGGCAGTCCTCGATTTCCTGAAAAACCTTCCACACAGTGGGCCCGAGCTTCAGCTAGAAGGCCATATAAATCTCCTCCCTGCCCCCACTATGACGTGCAACTTCAGGGTGGATGAATTCGCCTGTGATAAGTAAGGCTTCTGGAAGAAAGAGCTGCCTAGGGGAGCAAATGCTTCCCACCTAGGGGAAGCAGTGCCTTGTGCCCCTGGCACAGACAGGACCTGGGACCTGCGTCCTCCTCTGGCCCCCAGTCCCCCATCCAGGTGCTTAGACTGGGGAGGCAGGGCAGCACTTCTCTCTCCCCCAGCCTTTGATGCGACACAGAGCCTGGGGTTCGCTGGAGTAGGGCTGCGGAGGAGGAAACCCTGTGGTCGCGGTGGGGACTGGAGACCTCTGCCCGCCCTCGGGAACGTGTATCTTTCCTCTGTTTGCTTGCAGGGAGGAGAAGGTGAGTATAGCAGAGAACTGGAGGGGACTTCGGAGTCCGTCTCCCATGGGGCCTAGTGCTGAGGAACTTTTCCAGGTGGAGGGTAGTGTAGGCCTGGGTCATGAAATAGAGTCACAAGCATACGTTTTGTTGTTGTTGTTGTTGTTTTCCTGAGACAGAGTCTTGCTCTATCCAGGCTGGAGTGTAGTGGCACAATATCAGCTCACTGCAACCTCTGCCTCCTAAGTTCAAGCAATTCTCCTGCCTCAGCCTCCCAAGTAGCTGGGACTACAGGCACACACCACCATGCCGGGCTAATTTTTGTGTTTTTAGTAGAGATGGGGTTTCACCATGTTGTCCAGGCTGGTCTCGAGCTTCTGACCTCAGGTGATCCACCCATGTCGGCCTCCCAAAATGCTGGGATTACAGGTGTGAGCCACCGTGCCTGCCCCACAGATATACTTTTAAGATAGCAGAACCGGGACTGCTGCAGCCTCAT
This sequence comes from Macaca nemestrina, assembly GCF_043159975.1. Taxonomy (NCBI): domain Eukaryota; kingdom Metazoa; phylum Chordata; class Mammalia; order Primates; family Cercopithecidae; genus Macaca; species Macaca nemestrina. The sequence continues at coordinate 138,245,810 of NC_092133.1, forward strand.
ACTCAGCTAAGCCTTTGGGTTTCCAAGTAAGACCCAAAGCAGTAAAGATTTCCTTCAATTGGCCAACTCTTCAGACTGCTCACAGGCAAAAGAAGTGGACAGGGACTCAGCTTTTACACAGTGTCCCTGTCCCCTCCCCTGCAGCTTGCTTGCTTTCTTTCTTTCTTTCTTTCTTTCTTTCTTTCTTTCTTTCTTTCTTTCTTTCTTTCTTTCTTTCTTTCTTTCTTTCTTTCTTTCTTTCTCTCTCTCTCTCTCTCTCTCTCTCTCTCTCTCTTTCTTTCTCTCTCTCTCTCTCTCTTTCTCTCTCTCTCTCTCTTTTCTTGAGATAGGGTCTCACTCTGTAGCCTAGGCTAGAGTGCAGTGGTGTGATCTTGGCTCACTGCAGCCTTGATCTCCTGGGCTCAGGTGATCCTCCCACCTGAGCCTCCCAAGTAGCTGAGACTACAGGTGTGTGCCACCGTGCCTGGCTTTTTTATTTTTGTTTTGTATTTTTTTTATAAAGACAAGGTTTTGCCATGTTGTCCAGGCTGGAATTCTTGGGCTCAAGCAATCCTCCCACCTTGGCCTCCCAAGGTGCTGGGACTTACAGGCGTGAACCGCCATGCCTGGCCACTCCTGCAACTTTTGATGTCACTTAAAGGCAGTTCTTTTCTCCCAGCTGAGCCCCAGCTTTCACCTCGAGGGCAGGGACAATGCCTGACTCTCCTTTTGCATCCTCAGTGCCTTAAAATCTAGGCAAGATGGGTGCTCAAAATGTCCAGTGAATGATGAATAAGGGGCAGGAAATCACAGTGGGGGATGAGGGAGGGAGACAGAGAGGTTGTCTGCAGGGAGCCTGCGGAGTCGGGGGGAAGAGGAGATGGGAAGGGCACAGCTTATTCGGCTAGTGAGGTTGGAGGACACTTGTCTCTCAGCCTTCTGACGCCATCTGCAAACCTCACAGGTCCCCTTCCACAGCCTTTCCTGAAGGTTTGCTTAAGAAGGTCAGGAGAGAGGGGAGAGGGAATTAGCCGGAGACAACAGGTTTCTTTTCTCAGTGGTTGGAAGTCAGTAGAGGCTGGGGTGGGGAAGGGCTGGCATGGGGAGCCACCTTCAGGTACGTGCATTCCTCATTCATGCTGAGCCCTGGGCTCTAGACAGCATCACACAGGCCTGCATGCTGGCGAGACTGGCACAGAGAGGTGAGTCATCCATTCTTCATGGCACAGCTGTCGCCTTCCTGAAACTCGCATTAGACACGCACTCACAGAATCACATGTACCACGTGCAGCCATTACAGATGGGCACACCAACCCCAGACTGCTGTTGCCAGGTATGTACGTGTTTCCTCTCGCTCACTGGTCCTGCAGAGCCCGGGGACGTCTGCAAGGGTGAAATGAGGTACAGATGAGGTTCACTGAGGCCACTTTTCTCTATTTTTGTGCTAAAGTGACCAAGAGTAAAAACTCTGGTCACCTGGCAGCCCCTGTACTGGAGATCGGATATAAAGAATATGTAGGCCGAGTGTGGTGGCTCACGCCTGTAATCCCAGTACTTTGGGAGGCTGAGGTGGGCGGATCATGAGGTCAAGAGATTGAGACCAGCCTGGTCAACACGATGAAACCCCGTCTCTACTAAAAATACAAAAATTAGTTGGACGTGGTGGTGCACATCTGTAATCCCAGCTACTTGGGAGGCTGAGGCAGGAGAATTGCTTGAACCTGGGAGGCAGAGGTTACAGTGAGCCAAGATCGTGCCACTGCACTCCAGCCTGGTGACAGAGAGAAGCTCCTTCTCAAAAAAAAAAAAAAAAAAAAAAGAAAGAAAAAAAGTAAGTCTACAAATATTACAGTCAATGGATGCCTTCGAGACCATGAACCAAGCCTAAGCACCTAGAGGCCCCAGTGAATCTGTTTGGCCGGCACATGGCTTGTATCCATTTACAGAGTAACCGCTCACTTAGGAAGCATCCAGCCGGCGCTCCCTGCTGTGCACCAGGCCTGGGCTGGGTGCTGGGGTGCAGAAAGAAGAAAGGCAGGTGGTGCCCGCCCCAGGACCTTGGCTTCTCTCCATGCCCCATCGGGGGGTCTCCTGAACCTGAGCATTTCCCCCAAAGCGAGCGCATTTTGAGTTCTTTTACAAATAATGTTTCCAAGGACTGAAACCAAAAGATCCCAGTAGAGAGAAGGGGTTTATATTACCGTTCTCCCAGCCCTGCTGCCTAACCTAGAAGCATCAGAGGCAGATTGCTTCTTGGAGGTTATCCAGTGCAGGGTTTCTTTAGGTCAGAAGAGAGTGTGGTGACAGTGTCGTGATGTGTACGAATTCAAGAGGTGTAACTCAGGCTCTACCTGCAAACCCAGGGTACAGTCTGCTGCCGAGAGGCTATCGGAGTGGTGAGTAGCCATTCATACCGCCTGTCATCAGAGAAGGAGGAGTGGGCAGGGGAGGGCCAGGTCGTGTGGCCTCCAGAGATGGCAGCAGATGATGGAGATCCGGGCAGAGGCAAGTTGAACTTTGTCCCTGGCTATGCCACTGATTCTGATTCATCATTTAGAGAGGACTCATTGGTTTTCTCTTCCTGGGCCGGCCTGCCTTTCTTTCTTTCTTTTCTTTCTCTCTCTTTCTTTCTTTCTTTTCTCTTTCTTTCTTTCTTTCTTTCTTTCTTTCTTTCTTTCTTTCTTTCTTTCTTTCTTTCTTTCTTCCTTCCTTCCTTCCTTCCTTCCTTTCTTTTTCTTTCTTTCTTTCTTTCTTTCTTTCTTTCTTTCTTTCTTTCTTTCTTTCTTTCTTTCTTTCTTTCTTTCTTTCTTTCTCCTTCTTTCTTTTCCTTCCTTCCTTCTTTCCCTCTCTCCCTCTCTCCCTTCCTTCTTTCCTTCCTTCTTCTCCTTTCTTCCCTTCCCTTCCTTCCCTTTTTTCTCTCTTTCTATCCTTTTTTCTTTTCTTTCTTCTTCTTCTTTTTTTTTTTTTTTTTAAGAAAGAAGCACCTGCCTTGCCGCCTTCCCTCCTCCGCCTGTCCAAAAGTGAATGATAAGAGTCGGGCAGTGTGCATGTCTTCTCAGAAGAAAAACTGAGGCTCAGATGTGACTTAGTGTCCCCGGTGAGTGGGTGCCTCATAAATGTTGGATATTAACTGCACCGAAAAGTCTTCTTGGGCTGTCTTCACTGTCTTCTTCTTGGCTTTGGATTCCTGAGCTGCAAAATAAGGCTGTGAGTGGAGCTCCTGACTGAGGACTGTGTGCTCCCCGATAGCTCCAGGATGGTGCAGAGTGCTGACAGCCACGCCCTGGAGCTTGCCCTTGCCAGTGCTTCGTGGGTAAGGAATTGTGAGGCTTGTACAGCCCCGACAGCTCCTTAGGGATCACATAGCTCAGTAGGTGAGCCCAGCAGTTTCTGGGTGGGGGAGGGTGCTGAGTGAGCCACCAGTGGAGAGGCGCTGGACGACATCCGCTGCCCGCAGAAGAGGAGAGGGAGGTTCTGAGTGACCCACAGCACACTCCACATGCTTGGAAGATGGGGAAGCCTTCCTAGCCCCCCACTGAGCCCTGGAGGCAGCCAGTGGAACGTTCTGGGTCTGACACCCGAGTCATTTTTCACCCTGATCCTGCCCTCTTCTTGGCAGCTCTCAGAACTGACTCCTGAGGGAAGGCAAGTGCGTAAACTGACTTTCTCCAAAGTTCTCACTCTTAGGAGGATGCAGGTGAAGTTATCTATGATTCTCCCTGTGGGTCCGGTGAGTCCTCAAACTGCTTCCCTCATGGTGATAAAGTGACTGCCAGCACCTTCCAGGCCACATGCATCCTCGTTCATATCTAGGAGGGAGATGGCTCCACATCCCCCGGACATAGAACAAAGCCCCAAAAGAAGAGGACTTGCTGGTTTTCCATTCTTTGCTTTCCTGGTTTCTTAAGTCCTGGAGGTAGTGGCTTAAAGTCAGAATGGACAAGTAATTCGTTATCCAGATCAGGCCTTTTCGAGAGTGATGGGATGGGTGGTGTACGTGATAATGGCATTGGGATGGCAGGGGCAGCTGGTCACCTTGGCCCTTGTGGGGGACCCAGGAGAGCCGAGTCAAGGTCCAGCTCTGCCACTGGACTTTCTGGGGCTCAGTTTCCTCCTCTGTCAAATGGTGTCATTTCATTGTGATACTTTTTGTCTCTAGTTTCCTAATAAATGTCAGCGGCTTGACAGAATGCATCTCATTTTGAGGGGAAATGTCCACTGCATTGATTTTAAAATATCTCCTGGAAAAGGGGGACCTTCTTAGCAGAATTTACCATTTAAGGAGCCAAGTGGTATTGCCAGTAGCAGGCCCTGGTGACATCTGTCCTCACGGCTGGCCGGGGTTTGAGAGTGAAGCATGCGAATTCTGTCTCCTCTCCCCCTGCTGCCTTGAGCAGAGAAGGAATTTCTCAGGCTCTCATTCCCATAAATCTTCCCACTTACGACTCGAGTGCAACCTTCCCCTCCCTGCCCACCCTATCAAGCAAAACAAACCTAACAAAACTGCAAATGATCTAAGACCAAAATAGACCTTTCTGAATTTTGACCTTGTGGGCATGGTGGTTCATTGAAGCCAGCTTCATCTTCCCGGCATGCGTGGCCTTTCGGTTTCACCCTCTTCTGTGCCCGTGGCTGACATGTCCCCTTTGTCCTAATGCTGCCAGCCCTTCCTCCTTGAAGTGTCTCTGGGATGCCCCTCCTCTTCGTTGGCCTCCATGGGGCCTTCCTCAGCCGATCACTCACTGTTCCTGCCTCCCGGCCGATGGCTCTGATTCTCAATGGCTTCTGCATAGTGAGTGCTGCCAGGCAGTCTTCTGGGAATATCTCCTTCACCACGTTGCTCCTTCTGCCTGAGAATCTATAACGAGCACGGAAGGTCTCAGGATGTTGTGGGGACACGCTGGGTTGTTCTGATGGGCCTTTGAGGGGCTCCTGTCCAGTGGCCCTGGAATGTCTGTGTGGGAGGACTTGGTGTGGCAATCTGGTTGGAGGGGAGGGGTTACTTTTATAGAAAGCACCCCATCTTTACTTCCTGCATCATCATAAAGCCATGAAAAGAGTGAAAGTTTCCAAAGGTGATTTTATTAGAGTGCCTCACAGTCCAGCTACAGAACATCCACATCCAACTACTGTCAACAGGGGCTTCGTCAGCTCCCACAGCTAAAACACACCAAGGAGGGGCAGGCACCTGGGTTGATTTTCTCCAAAGCTCTTGATCCTATGAGGCTGCAGGTTGAGTTATCTGTGATGCTCCCTGCGGGTCAGATTAGTTCTCAGCCTGCTTCCCTCACGGTGATAAAGTGGCTGCCAGCACCTCCTGGACCACGTGCGTCCTTGTTCACAGGCAAAAGGAGGGAGACATCTGCCCTCACAGCCGGCCGGGGTTTGAGAGTGAACCTTCCCCTGAACATAGAACAAAGCCCCAAGTTCCCTCGGAAAGGATTCATTTAGGTTTTTCGTCCATCCTTGAAACCACATCTACAATAAGAGAAGTCACTGCAGGTCCCAGGGTGCCCTCCTGGAGCCTCAGGGGTGTCAGCACCCACCCCACAGGCCATTGCTGAGTGACTGCGGGTCGGCGGGGGGCCCCGCATCACCACAACGTAAGATGGAGAAACCACATCACAGGGAGCAGCGCTAAGGGATGGCCAGACGGAGGGGTAGGTGGAGACTTTGTACGTGTGGGGTGCACACACCCCAGCTCCCGCCCGGCCCCACAGGCTGTTAGCCGGGCATGAAAGTGCTGGCCCAGGGCTGAGCGCAGGCTCATGTCTGTAATTCTAGCACTTTGGGGGGCCAAGGTGGACGGATTGCTTGAGCCTAGGAGTTCGAGACCAGCCTGTGCAACACAGTGAGACCATGATTCTACAAAAAATAAAAATTTAGCTGGGTGTGATAGTGCATGCTTATAGTCACAGCTACTTGGGAGGCTGAGGTGGCAGGATTGCTTGAGCCAAGGAGGTCGAGGCTACAGAGAACTGGGAACACACCACTGCACTCCGGCTTGGGCAACAGAGCTCTCAATTTATGTGATCATGGCTCTCTGCATTGACTCTGTCGCCAAAATAAAATAAAATAAAATAAAATAAATAAAGTTCTGGCCCAGAAAAAGGAGTGGGTTTGAGAAATAGTTGGGGTGGGGAAGGAGCTTTCCTGAGGCACCTTTTCTTTGAAAAAGGAGAAACGGTGGCTCTGGAAGGACCCCCTCTGGAGTCAGACTTGAGTCCAAACATGCTTTTGAGGACACGTCAAGTGTACACAAAACAAAGGAGGGGGTGCAGGTGTGGGGCCCCCACTGCGTCCTGGGGTGCCCCGGTCGATGGCATCTTGTGCCTGCCCTTCAGGATGGAGTGGGTTTCCTTCTGGTGCACAGCTCTGTCCCCCTGGGTGCCTGCTGCCTTTCTGAAAGTCCCCTTTTGTGTATGCATCAGCCCCAGATTGATATGGCCAGAGAGTACGTGGACACCTGCGTGCCTCAGTTTCCTCACGGAAGAAGCAGAGATGCGTTCACAGGAAACCACGTAAGAAGCTTCTAGATACAAGCCTCACCCTTGAGGACAAAATTGACTTTCCTCAGGACCGAAAAGTCCGGGGATTTTGGTTTCTTTATGGCTGGGAGTCAGGAAAGACCCTTCCTGCCCAGTGGCGAGGACATGTGGCCTCTCCTTCTCTGCTTTCCTGGGGAAGGAAATGGCAGGCAGCACCTCGCTTTACTCCATGTCCAGCCCAACAGCCCTTCCTATGTTGGAAAACTTGTAGAATCCATCTGGGGAAGAAAAGGTGCTGTGGTTCCAATTGCAACGACATCCTCTGTTCACTGCTGCCCAGGCCCTGTGGCACCAGGTAAGCTGCTGGAGTGGATGGTGGGGGTGGCTGTATTTTGGGAGGCTCCCATGCATGTTGTGTGACCATGGGGTGGGGCACACAGTGGCCCCTCAGGGGCATGTGGTTTGGTGGACCCCAAGTTCACAGCAGTGAGACCCACTGAGTCAGTGGTGGTAGTGAGGTTCCAGGAGCCTGGCTTTTCAATGCAAGAAGACACGTTGCTGAGGGTCACCTGAAGCTGGAATTGGACCAACCCAGGAAGAATAAATGAGACACTCGCAGAACCAGAAGGACCTTAGTGACCCCCATTCCCCTCCTTTGAGTTTATAGAGAGAGAGACAGGGAGGCCCAGGGAGGGGACAGGATTTACCCACAAAACAAAGCACTAGAAAGGGTTGGAATTTGACTTGAACTCTTGAACCTATTATCTTCTCATCTCTAGTCCTGGACTTGTTATTGCAAATACATCACGTAAATGGAGAAACTTAATGTTTTCAAGAATGTATGGCTCAAATAACATACACTGTTAACTATTTTAAGGCCTAAAAAACAAAAGAAAAACAGGTCAGGCAACCTCGTCACTTCTTCGTTCTTGGTTTTCACATCTCAACAGGGTTCTTACCAGTCAGGGTGGTCTGGAGTCAGAAAGGCCCCAGGGTCTCCCCAGATTTTAGGATTCTGAGGCCTAACTCACAGGTCTCTGGTTTGGAGTGCATTCGTATGCATGGGGGTCTCCTTCAAGTCACTTAATGCTTTCAGAAAATGTGAAAAAAATTAGTGGGGCATGGTGGGGTACACCTGTGGTCCCAGCTACTCTCGAGGTTGAGGTGGGAGGATAGCTTGAATCCAGGAGGTTGAGGCTGTGGTGAGCTATGATAGCACCACTGCACTGTAGCCTGGGCAACAGAGCGAGACCCTGTCAAAACACACACACACACACACACACACACACACACACACACACACACACAACCAACCAAACAAAAAAAGCAAGAAAATGTGACCACCTGTGAGAGAGGAGAAGGAGCTACATGAGGACGTCAACATGCCAGCGAGGCCTTTCAGAGGTGTTTTGGTCTTCAGGGCTTACACTGGGGAAATTACGTGCATAGAACAGACAGTAAGAGAATGAAGAAGGTCTTTCGAGGGTCAGCCCCCCGAGGTCCATGCTCGCTCCTTGATCATGATTTTGGTTTTGTTTTGAAAGCAGGAACCCAGTCTTCCCGTTCCACTGCTAGGTCTGCCTTATGTAACTGTGTGGGCTTGTTTTGAAGCCGGATTTAATTTTAGGTGAAGTTATATTTAGACTTACTAGGCCTCATGAGGAGTGAAACTCAGTCTGGCTGGTGCTTGCTCTGGGAATTAACGTGGTGTTTTCATCTGAGTTCTGGAAATCAACTGCTGCAGGAATATGTCTTGGATTCCACAGTGGTGGGGTCCCACCCACCCCGGACACTGTGCAGAGCTGGCCCTGAGCCTGCACCCCCTCCTTCATTTTCCTGCACTCGATGTGTACTCAAGAGTGTATTTGAACCAAGTCTGACTGCAGAGGGGGTCCTTCCAGAGCTACCGTTTCTCCTCTTCCAAAGAAAAGGTGACTCTTTCAGGAGAGCCCCTTCCCCACCCCAACTATTTCTCAAACCTACTCCTTTTGCTGGGCCAGAGCTTTATTTATTTATCTATCTATCTATTTATTTATTTATTTATTTTGGAGTCAATGCAGGGAGCCATGATCACACCACTGCTCTCCACCTCTGTTGCCCAAGCTGGAGTGCAGTGGTGCGATCTCAGCTCTCTGTAGCCTTGACCTTCCAGGCAGCGATCCTCCCACCTCAGCCTCCCAAGAAACTGGGACTACAGGTCTGCACGACCACACCTGGCTGATTCCTTGTGTCTCAGTTTCCACCTCACCTTTCAGGCCTGTCTAGAAAAAAATCCTGCAATGAAGCTTGTGGAGATCCTTGAAGATGAGACCAGTGGAGCCTGGTCTAACCCCAGGATGGGTGGTGAGACCCGGGCAGGGAGTGCGTGCGGGCTGCTCTTGCTGTTTTCCATGCAGCACAAAGGATGCCCGCCCGGGATCCTGCCCTGGCTAATGACATTGAACCTGCATCATGCGTCTGCACCGCCTCCCCGAGTCTGAGGACTGTGCTGCGCAGCCTCCTTCTGGTACTGAAGTTGGAGGAGCGAGAAGGGAGGACCCCTTCCTCCTTGTGAAGTCCGAGGACAGGCTCCTTCTGACTGGAGAACGGAAACATCACTATTGCTTATGAGAGGATGGGAAGGGAACCACCCCCTGCAGAAGACAAACCAGCCTTGGCATCTCCAGGAAGCTTGGCATCTGGAGAGTGGTTGGTTACGCTGGTGTCTCCTCTCTCTCCAACTTTTCCTCGACTACGCTTACAGAAAAGTGTGCACACTGTGAGTGTTCAGCCAGTTGAAGTTTTATAAGTGGAGTCCACTGGGAAGCCATGCCCTGGCGGCACCCCAGACCCTCTCCCCGCCCCTACCCCGGGTGGCTGCTGTCCGGCTCCCAGCAGCAAGGCTGGCTCTGCCTGTCCTTGGACTTCATACACTGGCAGCGGACAGTGTGTGCCCTTTTGCTTCCGGCTCTTTTGCTCAGTGGTGTTTGTTCCACCTCTTTGGAGGGATCTAAAACCCAAGCAGTGTTACCAGTGTGTGGGTCCCACAGGCAGCTTGCCAGTAGGATGTCAGGAAAAGAAAGGGGATGAGGTCAGAGACAACTTCTGCCAGAGAGACCAATGTTGTCTCCAGAGCTGGTCCCCACAATGTGGTGCGGAGCTCTGACCGCTTGTTCCCAGTGTGCAGGCTGCACAAAGCTGGGGGAAGTCCTCCTGTCCTGGTGGCCCCAGAAGCCAATGGAAGAGGCTTGATGTCTCAGGGCCCCCAGCACTCTGTCACATTCATGTACACTTTCCTGGTGCTAGGAACTGAGTGTTGATGTCTCCCCTAGATTCCCGTGTTGAAATCTTCACCCATGTGAAGATGGTGTTAGGAGGTGGGAACTTTGGAAGGTGATGAGGTCATGAGAGTGGAGCCCCAACGAATGGGATTAGTGCCCTCATGAAAGAGACATGGGAGAGAGGATCTCTCTCCTCCACCTGAGGACACAGCGGGAAGCCTGCCCATCTGCAACCAGGAAGCCAGCTTGCAGCAGAACCTGATGGTGCAGGCACCTGGGTCTCAGAACTGCCAGCCTGCAGAACTCAGAGGAGAGACACGTCTGTTTTTTATAGGTCACCCAGTCAGCGGTTCTTTTTCTTTTTTTTTTTGAGACAGAGTCTGGCTCTGTCGCCCAGGCTGATCCAGTGGCCGGATCTTGGCTCACTGCAAGCTCCGCCTCCCAGGTTTATGCCATTCTCCTGCCTCAGCCTCCCGAGCAGCTGGGACTACAGGCGCCCACCACCTCGCCCAGCTAGTTTTTTGTATTTTTTAGTGGAGACGGGGTTTCACCGTGTTAGCCAGGATGGTCTCGAACTCCTGACCTCGTGATCTGCCCGTCTCGTCCTCACAAAGTGCTGGGATTACAGGCTTGAGCCACCGTGCCCAGCCAGCGGTTCTTTTTATAGCAGCCTGAACTGACTAAGATACTTGGGAAGGTTTGTTCCTTTTTGGTTTTGGTTCTTGTTTTGTTTTAACCTAACCAAATTCTTGACCCAGTTATCTAGAAAAGAGAAGCCATGTCTTCTGAGGCGCTGGTCTTCAACAGGGGAGGCCTCCGGTGGTCTCAGAGTCTGCTGTTTGCTACGTTGGGGAAAGCTCCTGTGCTTCTTAAAACACTTCTAAGGCAATGTATAGATCATGAAAGCCATGAAATCATTGTTTTTAATTTGTTTCTCACACCATTAATTCAGGAGGGAGATTTTTACCTTTCATCCAATTTTGTGCACCAGGAAAAAATTAGGAATTGAAGTCAAGTCAGGCAGGGACCTTGGAGTTCTTTTGGTAGTGTAAGGGCTGGCCACACCAACAGATAAGATGGAGCTTTTTTTTTTTTTTTTTTTTTTGAGACGGAGTCTTGCTGTGTCACCCAGGCTGGAGTGCAAAGGATGGAGCTTTTTAAAACAAATTATTTATTTTAAAATAGAGATGAGGACTCATTAAGTTGCCTAGGCTGGTCACAAACTCCTGGCCTCAAGCAATCCTCCTGCCTCGGCCTCCCAAAGTGCTGTGATTACAGGCGTGAGATGAATCTTGTCACACTGTCGCCACACAGCCTTGGTGACTTAGCCTTTCATGTTAGCTGCAATTAGGGTTGTGTTGTTCATGAGAGCGGCTCTGGAGAAAGGCTTTGGGTAAGGCATGAAGACTACGCCGACAGGCTAAGAGCACCTGGGAAGGTGATGGGCTTCCCGTGGGCCCCTTATCAGGTGGACTCAGGAAGGTGATAGACTTCCTGTGGGCCCCTCATCAGGTGGGCCTGGGAGGGTGATGGACTTCCTGTGGGTCTCTCCTCAGGTGGGCCTGGGAGGGTGATGGACTTCCTGTGGGTCTCTCATCAGGTGGACCTGGGAGAGTGATGGACTTCCTGTGGGTATCTCATCAGGTGGACCTGGGAGGGTGATGGACTTCCTGTGGGTATCTCATCAGGTGGGCCTGGGAGAGTGATGGACTTCCTGTGGGTATCTCATCAGGTGGGCCTGGGAGAGTGATGGACTTCCTGTGGGTATCTCATCAGGTGGACCTGGGAGAGTGATGGACTTCCTGTGGGTATCTCATCAGGTGGGCCTGGGAGGGTGATGGACTTCCTGTGGGTATCTCATCAGGTGGGCCTGGGAGGGTGATGGACTTCCTGTGGGTATCTCATCAGGTGGACCTGGGAGGGTGATGGACTTCCTGTGGGTATCTCATCAGGTGGACCTGGGAGGGTGATGGACTTCCTGTGGGTATCTCATCAGGTGGGCCTGGGAGAGTGATGGACTTCCTGTGGGTATCTCATCAGGTGGACCTGGGAGAGTGATGGACTTCCTGTGGTCCCCTCATCAGATGGGCTACTTGCCTGCTCCGCGTCTGTGTGGAGGCTGCAGCAGGAATAGCACATCGGAGCTTAAAGCAGAGTGCTGATGTGTGCACCGCATTCTTCCAGGGCGGGCGTGGTGTTGAGAGCCCATTTGGCCAGGGTTGAATTAGCAGAATGCATTGAGAAATGGAACTCAAGCCCAGTGCGATCTTCTGGGAAATGCTGACACCAGGTAGGCCAGAAGCCCACATCAAGTCCACACAGTGCCCGCTGCCGACCGCAGTCAGGGAGAGCCACGTGCTCCAAACTGGGTGAAGATGGGGTCTGGAGAGGGCAGATTAGGAACAAATGAAGGGGGCTCAGGAGCTTCTGTGGCTGCTTTGAGGATTCCAGACCAGTGTCATGGGCAGGGGGTGCAAAGCCTTCCTTGTGTTAGGACACAAAGTCCTGGCAAGTGAGGGCCTGGTCCCGTCCTGGCAAGTGAGGGCCTGGTCAGGGTAATGCCAGCTTCGAGGGGCTCCCCTCCAGAGTCCCAGAGCAGAACTCTGCTTTGCTAGTCTTTCCCAAGTGGGAGGATGGCTTTGCCAGTCTCAGGGCATGCACCCAGCACTGAGCGCAGTCTGGCGTCTCAGCAGCTACTTGCTGAGTGTGCTGAATTGGTTGAGTCCTAACAGCCAAGGGAGGAAGTGGTCAGAGTGGGCTGGCCCCGAGTGCAGCTCACTGGTAGGGATTTATCAGGGGTGTCTATTGCTCGTTCTCCTCCAGAGCAGCACGTGGGAAACAGAGGCATTTCCGGTGTCCAGGTGATCTTGTGAAAGGGTCTTTTTTGTATTTTTTAAGAGATAGGGTCCGCTCAGGCTGGAGTGCAGTGGTGTGATCATAGCTCAGTGCAGCCTCCAATTTCTGGGCTCCAGTGATCCTCCCGCCTCAGCCTCCAGAGTAGCTGGGACTACAGGCTCACGCCACCATGCCTGGCTAAGTTTTGTATTTTTTGTAGGGATGCAGCCTCACTATTGTGCCCAGGCTAGTCTCGAAATCCTGGCCTCAAGTGACCTTCCTGCCTCGGCCTCCCAAAGCTCTGGGATTAAATGCATGAGTCACCATGCCTGGCCCCAAAGCGTGTTAATTCCAGACCCTCCTTGCTCACTGGAAACTCCTTTTCTGATGCCTTGGGTGAGCTGTGGTCTTCATCGTGGCCTCCTTTTTTTTTTTTTTTTCCAGCTGCCTACATTTCCACTTATTATCTGATTTTGAGGGGACTTGGAAGTTTATAACATTTCTCTATGGCTCACCCACCATCTTGGGTCTTTAAAATTCACTTCTAGCAGGGCAGTTGTTTTTCCAAATGTTATCACGGGAGCAGGAGTTGAAGAACAGAATCTTCCTCCTGTCTTCCCTTCATGCTCATTCTCTCTCTCTCTCCCCTTCATTCTTCCCCAGTCTCTCTCCCACCCCTCTCTTCTCTCTTTCCTTAGGCTGCACAATGATAACATACAAAATAGAAACAGAAAACTAAAATTAGACGTGTATGACCAAGGATTCTGCTCTGGGCAAAGGAAAAATAAACGATACCCACATTTCTATTTTTCCCAGGACTTGAAGAACAACCTTGGCTATTTGGGCAGTTGGCTATTCCTGGGAACATTTCAGAAATAACTCATGTTTGTTTATTATTGAGTATTTATAACAGTTTCAGAGTAGGTTTCCAATAGCCCCGCGGAGGCGAGTGTGGGCTCCGGGAGGGGCGGGCAGAAGGGCCTCTGGGCAGGAGGCAGGAAGGGCACCTTCACTGCTGGGTCTCGCACCCCCACCCGCTCCTTCAAATTTCTGCTTGCTGAGGCCACAACACGGGGGTGACTTCCCAAAACACAGGGCTCGGAGCTTTGTTTCTCTGCGAGTCTTCCCTGAAAGGACATAAGAGCCTAACTTGGATTACTTCTTGCATTTGATGGAGTGTGGTTCGCACACACACACACACACACACAGATAGGCAAACACTCTGTGCTCAGGCATGGATTAGAGGTGACGTTTCTGGAGGCATAAAAGGATAGCAGATTCCTGAACAGTCACCCACAGACCTGCGTGCCCAGGAATGCCGCTGGCTCCAGGGCGCTGACATCACCCCTGTCCTCTGGGCCCTGGGAGAAGCGCTCTGACCCCAGGTCTCAGGACGGTTATTTTTCGCCAGCAGACCCAGGCTGTGGCATTCTCACGGTGTGCTCCAGGGAGCCAGGCTTTCAGGGAGGGCCTCTGTGGCCTTTTGAGCTCCCAGTCTCTGCCTCTGCTGTGAAAGAACCAAGAGTTAGACGTGGTTAAAGGTGGAGGGGACTTGGGACCCATCTGCTCAGCATCTTCCATTGGTAGATGAAGCCAGAGGTCAAACAGCCTGCTCAAGGTCAAACAGTCAGCGACAAAGCCACTATCCCCTTCAGCTCGCCCCTGCACTGCTCTTTGTTTATTACAGTGATCCTCAAACAAGGTGGTCTCAGGACTCGCTTTGTACTCTGAAAAACCACTGAGGCTCCCGAAGAGCTCTTGTTTATACGGCCACATCGATCAATGTATGCTGCATTAACAATTACAGCTGAGAAACTTAAAAAATATGCATTTAGTAATCTATCAGTCTATTAATAAAGCCATTGCACACCAACATAAAATATTCTTATAGAAAATAATGATTTTTTTCAAAATAAAAGAATTCGGTGAAAAGAAGGGTGTCGTTTTACATCTTGCAAGTCTTTTTAATGTATGGCTTAATAGAGGACGTTGCGGTTGTCCTATCTCCTTCCTTATTCAATCAGAATTGAACTGCATGCCATGTAGCTTCTGGAAACTTCACTGTGAGAGAATGAGAATGAAGAAGGCAATTAGTTTCTTAGAATTATTATGAAAGGATCTGGAACCCTTCAGGTGTTCCTCTGCGACACTTTGAGAACCACTGGCCAATCTATGTTTCTGTTGCCTGACAGCACTCTTTTTGGCTCTGGCCCACACAGTCGTTCAGTAAACATGCATTGAGGAACTACCAGGTGTTAAGCTGGGAATTTAAAAACAAATGTCGCATATGTAAATGCTGGTCCAAAAACTCAGTTGCAAAAGAAATAGAGCGCCCTTTGTTTTCATGTAGTAACTTGACATCTGATTGCAGGTCCGGGTGGCAGGGTGCTGGGAAATTCCAGCCAGTCCTTCCCCAGCTTTTTCCACCCAAAGACTGTGGGGTAACCTCGGGGTCTCGGGGCCCTCATTGCCTTGTGGGGCCTTTATGCTCCATGTGCATGGGGGCAACTGAGACTCTGAGGCCTGGTCTCATGGCACTCCAGCTTCCCGGGCAGGAGGTGAGGGAGGTGGGGGTCCATCTACCCCCTTCAGAGTTCAGCTCTGTCCCTCAGAGGAGCTGAGAACATGGGCACAGTTCCCTAGGATGCATGTTCTCTCTCTCCCCGCTCATTCTCTCTCTTGTTCTCTCTCATTCTCTTTCTCTCTCCTCCCATTCTGTCTTGTTCTTTCTCTCTCTCGTTCTCTCTCTCCTGTCTCTCTTGTTCTCTCTCTCCTCTCTCTTGTTCTCTCTCTCACTCGTTCTTCTCTCTCTCCTCTCTCTTGCATTCTCACTCTCATCTCACTCTCATTCTCTCCTCTCTCTTGTTCTCTCTCTCCTCTCTCTTGTTCTCTCTTTCCCTCATTCTCTCTCCTCTCTCATTCTCTCTCTTGTTCTGTCTCTCTCATTCTCTCGTTCTCTTTCTCTCTTGTTCTTCCCTCTCTCCTTCTCTCTTGTGTTCCTGCTCTCTCATCTCACTCTTATTCTCTCTCCTCTCTCTTGTTCTCTCTGTTGTTTTTTCTTTCTCATTCTCTCCCTCGTTCTCTCTCTCTCGTTCTTCTCTCTCTCGTTCTTCTCTCTCTCTCTCCTCCCTCTTGTTCTTCTCTCTCATTCTCTCTCTCTCTCGCTCTCTCTCTCATTTTCTTTCTCTCTCATTCTCTCTCTCTCTTTCTCTCTCTCGTTATCTCTTTCTCGTTATCTCTTTCCCTCTGTTGTTCTTTCTACCTCTCCCTTGGCTGTTTCCTATCAGGCCAGATGAATCTCTTGTTGGGGAGATCCTTCTCCCCCCAAGCTTCTTCAAGCCCTCTCTTCCCACTCCGCCTTCCCCCTTCTCCCAGGGGCTCAGGGTTTTAGAACCAAAAGCTAGAAAAATGTGCTCGCTGTTTCTGCCCCAGCCTGCCTCATGCCTCCCTCAGGATTAAATGAGATAATAATACATGTGCCTGGCACACACAAGGACCCACTGAAGCTGCTGTTGGTGTCCTTGCAATTTGTACTCAGGGATATTGAGGCAGAAAGGTAAACAGGGAAGAGGAAGGGGGAAAATTCAGGGAAAGGAAACCCTGCGACACTCACATTTCAACACGGGCCATGACAGCGGCCCCTGGTCCCTGGTGTCCTGCAGCTGCTTGGGTCCCTCAGTGCTAAAGAGAGGGGTGGGGAGCATCCCCCACCAGGGGGGCGTCCCCTGCTACCCTCTCCTCCTTAGCCACTCTCGTTTCTCAGGTCCTGGCAAGGATTTCATTTCCAGGAAATCCACTTCTAGCTCGCTCGTCAGCAGGCCCTGTTGAAGGGACACAGCCTTGTGGGGTCTCAGCAGGCCCCGTTGGTGGGACGAAGCCTTGTGGGACCAGCACTCCCGCTTGGTGGGATGCAGGCCTGTGAGCTCAGCAGGCTCATTTGGTGGGACGCAGCCTCATGGGGTCTCAGCATCAGCAGAGCTTTGCAGCCTCCAGTCTCCTCCGACACTGCCCTGCTGGGGCTGCCCAGCCTCTGCTCAGAAGCCTCCAGGGATGGACCCTTCCTTTCCAGCTCCTTCCTTTCCAGCTCCTGAGTCCTCCTCTTGGTGACTCGCCTGCTGCCCCAGGCATTTTCAGCGGTTTCAGTCTCTACGTGTCCTCATCTGTCTAGGACCAGTGCCCCTGGGAGCACGTGCCTGGCTGTCTGCTGGGAGCTGCTGGGCCAGCCCTGGGTAATTTCTGTGGGACACGCAGACTGTGGCGGGCGCACCCTGTAGGTAGTCAGGAATGGCTCACAGGTGATGGGCGTGAGCTGGAGCAGCAGTGCGCAGGGGCAGCTCACCTCTTCGCAGGAGGCGGGTCAGGTGGCCACTCCAGGTGGCTGGAACCGCTGGGGCAGGGCTGTCTTGTTGACAGCTTGGGCCATCGCTCCCTTTGCCCACCTGGATGGGTCTGCTCATGCATGGCCACTGCAAACTGCACTCTGCATGTGTGTATGTATGTGTGTATGTGTGTGTATATGTGTGTGTATATGTGTGTATGTGCGTGTGTGTGTGTGTATGTGTGTATGTGCGTGTGTGTGTATGTGTGTATGTGCGTGTGTGTGTGTGTGTATATGTGTGTATGTGTGTATCTGCGTGTGTGTGTATGTGTGTGTATGTGTGTATGTGCGTGTATGTGTGTATGTGCGTGTGTGTGTATGTGTGTATGTGCGTGTGTGTATGTGCGTGTGTATGTGTGCATGAATGTGTGTGTGTATGTGTGTGTGTGTGCGTGTGTGTATATGTGTGTGTGTGTGTGCACGTGCGTGTGTGTATGCGCATGTATGTGCGTGTATACAAGTGCGTGTGTCTGTGTGGTGGCTTGCTCTCCGTACACATAGCTGCCCAGCAGAGAGAAAGAAGAGCCCGGGATGGGAGCATCTCTTCTCTTTCCTCTGATGCTGTCAAGCCTTGTGGGTAAATTTAGAAGCCGTGGTTGGTGGACAGTTAAGATTCTCTTAAAAATGGGAAACAGCCCCTGCGTGTTGCCTTTAGGCCGTGATGCTCACAGCTGGATGAGTGTCTCGCTTGGCTGGTGCTGCCTTTGCACTCCTTTGTGAACCAGGCTGGTGGTCTCCCGTGTGGGGATCAGACGTGGCATTGGGTCCCGGCTGCACCCCACAGCTGGACCCTGAGCTCTTGTGAGTCGGGGCAGAGTCACCCTTCTGTTCTCCTGGAGTGAAAACGGGAGATGGGTGGATTTGTTGCAGAAAAGCAGGATGAGGGCAAGCCCTGAGGGCCCCAGCCTGGGTTTCCTGCACAGGCAAAGCTACTTGTGGGGGCTTGAGTGAAGAAGCCCCAGGATATTACAACTCAGGAAGAAATCCACATGGTCTGTCCTGAGCAGCCTCACGGGAGGTGAATTCGAGGTGAGTCAGATGCCTTCGGGGGAGGAAATGACTTATCAGGCTGAACTTCCTTCAAAGTACATCCATCCATCACTTGCAGAAAACAAAAGCGAGCAGGAGAGAAGACAGTGGGTGAAGTCCTGGTTCCAGGCCCCCCTTTCTGCCGGGATTTGATGGATCCGTCAGCTGGTGAGGCCCCTTTAAGAGGGGTGGTATCTTCAGGCCAGGTCAGGCCCATCTGGGAGGCTCAGGCATTCCCTGCAGGGGCGAAGGCTGCTCTCCATGCACTTTTAGGGACCCCTGCTCCCACAGCGTAGCCACCCTGGCTCTTCTCCTGGTGAGAGTCTGCCTTGAGGGCTGAACAGTGCCACTGAGGAGCTAGAGAAGCTCCAGCTTCCCATGGCAGCCTTTGTGGCCTGGAGTCCTGGTTCAGTCCTGTGCCCAGGGATTCTTGCTACTGCATGCATGCTTATCTTAGATGGAAAGCTCGGGGAGGCACAGGACTTTCTGTCTGAAATGTTTTGTGCAGTGCTCAGCATGGTACACCTCCCTCACTGCCCCAGTATGATGATTTCTGCGAGAGTTTCTATCCTGATGATTCTATTTCCCCACTTTATAAAAGTGCCTAGAGTCCTAGAGAACTAGAGATGGAGGGAAATTCAGATCATCTAAACCCTTCAGCCCTTCATCAAACAGAAGAGGAAACTGAGGCTCAATCTGCATGACGTTCCCAGGGTCACGGCACAAATTCATGGAAGAAGCAGGAGGAAACTCAGTTCTCCAGTCTGGGTCCAATGTGTGTTTTAGCAATGTCTCCACAGGGTTAATGACTCAATTTTTCATGCATGGTTACTAGTAATAACAATCGTGTTGTGTTTGTTTCTGTAGCTTCGGAAATCACTCCTTCCAGTTGCGTTTCAGGTCCCAATTGCCCACACCTGCAGGTGTGAGGTTTTGCTCAGACTGATAAGGCACTCACATTTTGTGGGACTTGAATTGTCTCTGTAGCCTAGAATCTAGACTTTTTTTCCCTCCTCTGCTCTCAATGAATGCAGAATTCCATCTCGGTACAATCTGTGAACCATTCTGCAGTGAGACTGTCATCGTCTCATTCACACTAGCCCGTCGGTAACACAAAGGGCTGTCATTGATGTGGTTCAGAGACTCACATCCAAGCAATAAAAATTAATCCCTTATGGTGGTCGGCAGCAACGCAAATGAATCTAGTGTCTGGCTTTAATGGGAGCGGGGAAATTGCTAACAGATGACGGTAACTTTCAGAGAGAGAGAGAGAGAGAGAGAGAGAGAGAGAGAGACTCTGGCCTTCCAGCTGAAACCACTTCTGATGGCAGCTCTTCCTCCCACATGTGCCTCACAGACGTCAAGTATTTACGGGATACCCTGAGCCCAGTCCTGCTCAGGGTTTAACAGCAGGGGCCGCATGTGTGTGACGGCTGAGGTCACGCAGTCGTTCATTTCCAGCTGTAGAGACATTTGGTTTTAAAAACCCCAGCGCCTCCACTGGGATTGGCTTTCGGAGAAGAAAAACAGCTCTTGAGTTCTTTTCCTGTCCAAGCCGGGTGGGATCGTGCTGCATTGCTAGCCTCCATTAACCCTTTGGGGCTGAGCAAGTTCTTAAACCTTGTGACTTTCTCCCAGTGATTTTTGCCTGTTCGAGGAAGCTGTGTGAGCCGCAGTGATTTCCCGTGAGCTCACTGAAAATGCATCCGATGCATATGCACCTGAGCTAGAAAGCACAAAGACAGCTAAGAAGCCACGTGAGGGCTCAGAAACAAACTTGTTGGGGCTTCGATAAGCCTGTTTCTGGAACCACTTTCCTCGTCTGCGAGGCAGAGGGAGGGAGGGACTCGATTATTTCTAAGTCCCTCTTGAGCTGTTACACTGTGCAAGCTCATGAATGTATTTAATCGTGCATTAGACAATTGTTTTTAATCTATGCCCTGCCTCTCCCAAGATCAACCTTTCCCTGAGATCAGGGGCCCCCTCTGGGTGCACAGGGATATTTTTATTTTTTGAGTCGGAGTTTTGCTCTTTTCACCCAGGCTGGAGTGCCATGGCATGATCTCGGCTCTCTGCAACCTCTGCCTCCCGGGTTCCAGTGATTCTCCTGCCTCAGCCTCCCAAGTAGTTGAGATTACAGGCATGCGCCACCACACTCGGTTAATTTTTGTATTTTTAGGAGAGATGGGGATTCACCATGTTGGCCAAGCTGGTCTTGAACTCCTGACCTCAGGTGATCCGCCCACCTTGGCCTCCCAAAATGCTGGGATTATTTCCTTCCTTCCTTCCCTTCTTTCTTCCTTCATTCCTTTCTTTCCTTCCTTCCTTCCTGCCTGCCTGCCTGCCTGCCTTCCTTCCTTCCTTCCTTCCTGCCTTCCTTCCTGCCTTCCTTCCTTCCTTCTTGTCTTTCTTTTTTTGGCAGAGTCTCACTCTGTCACCCAGGCTGGAGTGCCATGGCGCGATCTTGGCTCACTGCAACCTCCGCCTCCTGGGTTCAAAGGATTCTCCTTCCTCAGCCTCCTGAGTAGCTGGGATTACAGGTGCCTACCACCACGCCCAGATAATTTTTGTGTTTTTTTTAGTAGAGACGGGGTTTCACCATGTTGGCCAGACTGGTCTCAAACTCCTGACCTTGTGATCCACTTGCCTCAGCCTCCCAAAGTGCTGGGACTACAGGCATGAGCCATCATGCCTGGCGACTCTTTTCAGCCCAAAGAGTCATTACTGTCACTAGGCAACATGGACAGCAACAGCACTATCTAATATTAACTTTCCCTGAATCAATAACCTCATTTGACAAATTACAATTTAACAAAAATATGTTTATGCATAGAAAAAAGACTGGAAGGATGCAGGATCTCCGTGGGTGAGAAAACATGTGATTTCTGTTTTCTTCTTACTCACTTGCTATTCTCTAAATTTCCTACCGAAAACGTTAATGAATGATTTAGGTAATGAGAACACAATATTAATCACGTTTAATTGGTACATAAGGAATGACAGAGCTTGGCAGGTTCTTGCAGGGGCTTTCTGCCACCCCCAGCTGAGACACCAATGGGGCTCAGAAGCTGCCCTCCAATGACGGCTGGTGATGACGGGGACGCAGCCAGCTCCCTTCTCCTCCCTCTCCGCTGTGATCCGAGCAATTCCATGTACTCCTATTCCTAAATCAAGAACACTCTTGATTTCTGGCATTAATACCAGCTCCTGACATAGGACCATATTGCTCCCTCCTTCAAATCTTTCAGATTTCCCTGCACTGTGGCCCTAAAGGGCCCTCCCCTCCTTCCATGGCACCGAGCTTCCAAAGAGCATGGTGGACACCAGGCCATACTCGTTCTCGTGCTGTCCTCTTAATATTTCAGGTCCATTTGTCAGCCACGCTTCCCTGAACCTTCCCGCACACCACCTGAGAGAGAATGGGAATCATGCTGTCTCTTCCATTAATGATAAAGCTAGTACTAATGGCCTCGCTTGGTGCTTTGTGTATATTAAGCTCTGAGAAATAAAGGCAAAATGCAGCTGTGTTTGAACTGCACAGATAGCATCATGCCTGCATCCTGACAATCTATAAGATGAGGACTTCAAAGCACGGTGGGCAAAGTTTGCCAAATATCAGAGGAAAAGAAAGTTTCCGGAAAGCAGGGGTCTAACCCCTAGGAGCAGGCATGCATGGGGGCTGGGTGGGAATCCATGCTGGCCTCCGTCACCTGTTTGCACGTGTCCCTGGGTGGCCGTGGATAAGTTGTTGCTGGGTAATGGGGGGCTGGAGGGGCTCCCAGCATGAACCCCGACAGGAAGTGCAGGCTAGGGTTTTCCTCGGGTACAGAAGAAAGGGAATGGGAAGGATCTCCGAGGTACAACAGGCAAGAACATGGTCCAAGATCCTGTGACCAGCACTGGTTCAAGCTCAGTCGACATAAGCTCCTAGCAGTGGTGGCATCTGGAGTTTGGAGGTTGTGAGTCTCTGCACCAAGTGGCCCCAGCCTGAGTCTCTGTCATGTTCTAGGGATACGTCTGCCAAGGTGTGTGTGTGTGTGTGTGTGTGTGTGTGTATGTGTATATGCACGCACCTTCAAAGTCCACACAGAGGCTGGGCTGGGGGCTGACGTAACCTCCCCTTAGCTGCTAGCCCTGCTCGGGTTCACTTGTCTCCCACAGCTGTCAGGAAAGAGAGCGGCAGGTGAAAGCAGGCCCGGCTCCTCGTTCCTGGGAAGGCTTAGCTACACCAGCCACCCCTCGCCTGCCGTGCGGACCTCCAGCTCAGCATGGTCCCTGCAGGAGGCCAGCCCTTGGGGCACCTGGGGTTGGAAGGCGGAGGTTCCCCACCCACCCCTGAGGGCTCCCCGCATCTACGCCAGGGATGTCACCTTGGGCTTCCTGAGGGGCTCCGTGAGATACAGGGACAGATGCGGGCCGCCCTCTGGGAGCTCAGCCGGGAGCCTGCCGGTTGTGGGGTCAGAGGGCGCATTCCACCTCCACAGGCCGCCCCGTGACCCAGCAGGGCAGCCTGGAGCAGTTAGTGTCTCAGGTCGGTTTGTCAGCTGCACCTCCCTGAACCTTCCAACGCGCCATGTGAGACTGGCAATCACGTTATCTCTCCCCTTTCAGTCAGCGCTAATGGCCTAGTGTAGTGCTTCATGCATATGAAGCCTCAAAAAATAAATGCAAAGTGCAGCTATGTTTGAACCGCACACATAGTATCATGCCCGGATCCTGGGAATAAGGATCTTATTCTTCCCTGGATCCTGGGAATAATAAGATGAAGACTTCCAAGCATCCTGGGCAAAGCTTGACAGATAGGACAGGGAAAGAAAGACGTGAACACCAGGGCGTCGCCCCCAGGAACGGACACGTATGTGGGAGAAGTGAGGAGCAGGTGTTAAAGCGGGGGCAGCCTGGAGGGCCTGGGTGAGGAGTTGAGTCTGGATCCTGGGGCTGCGCTCACCCCGCCAGTCTGAAGGTTCCTGACCCCGGTCTCTTCCCAGGCCCTGGGGCGAGAGAGCTTCTGGCTCTGCTTCCTCTGCTCGAGTGCCCCGCACTCCGTCTCTTTGTCCTTGCCTTACTTTTTGGGGTGAGTACGAGGACAGAGTCATAAGACAGTAGATGAACAGTACAGTGAGGTCTGAGACTAGGGGTGCCTTTTGGAGAAGGGAGGCAATTAGGGAGGGCCTGGAGCCCCCAGATCGGGAGAAGGAGAACAGGATAGTATAAAAAGCCAGGAACAGTCTAATCCAGCATGGCATCCAATAACACTATAGGTAAAATCCATGAGTCCTATCAAAAAGGCCTGGAGTTGGTTGCAATTAAGGGAGAGCAGTCCCCTCCCGTGTGTGGAGGGGCCCCGTGAAACTAGCCAGAGAGCCCCACCGGCTGGAATGGGAGGGTTCCAAGGAGGCGGGGCGCGGTGGGGGCTGGGGCCTGCCTACTGCTGGGGTGGAGATCTTCTTTTTCCCTCCCCCGAGGCGCTTTCTCCTTCATGCTGGGTCTCTTTGGAGCAGATTCGGGAAGTGAGTGGTGAGATGCGACAATTTACCCCCAAACTTCTGTTTCACCAGCATTTGGAATTCCTGGTGTCAGCCTATGGCTCACTGAACGTTTTGCAAAGACACCATTTCATGAGACTGCTTAAGTCAGCCACAAGGGGCCTTCCTGGGTTTGCTTGATCAGATTCTCTAGTCTGGAGACTGTGGGGTGAGGCCCAGCTTTGTGGCATCAGGGCCCTGGAGATGACTTCCTGTCTTTATTCTTTCCAGCTGTGGTCCACCCTGCCGTACATCCAGATTAATCTTTGGAAAACCCCTACCGCCGTTCCTACCGCCACCCTCCTCCCTTTAAAACCTCTGACGGCAGCCCACTACCCACAGGATTGAGACTAAGCTCTTTCCCTGGGCTTCAAGGCTGTCTCCAATTCCTCTCCCACCTTGTGATCCCTCCAGCGCCCTTACAGTTCACCCAGCCGGGGAGACGCCTTCATCAGGTCCCCACCAGCCCTGCTTGCTTCCGCCCTCAGACCTCGGCTTCCACGCTTTTTCCATGCTGAGGGGAAGCTCAGGTTCCATTCATGTCCCAAATCCTCAACGAAGCCTGCCTCGAACAACCTCGGCTGTGATAACCCTTCCCAGAACTTCCATCCCTGCTGTTACTGCAGCAACACCTGTTTGCTTCTTACCGTTTGTTGCACTGGAAAGCCATAGTTTTTTGATTCACATATTCTATCCAACTAGATAAGAATTCTGTTTTGGTTAAAGACTGTATCTCACACATAGGAGGCTCTGGTGCATGCACTTAACAGTTTCGCAACTCTAAGTGGGGCTTAGGGACAGCAAGGCCACTGGGAACCAGGGCTGAGAGGGCTCAGAGGAGGTGGCCTCACATCTCAGGCTCTGGGACGATGCCCAGTGAACCGGTGGCCGACAGGAGTCCCAAAGCACTGACGCCTCAGATGCCGCAGATCAGTGCCCCAGGCTGGGCCTAGGCCATCAGGAATTGCTACAGGTGTTAGGTTGCAGCAGACACATCCTTTCACCTTGGTTGTTTTCCATGGAATACTATGTCAAGGAACCTTTGGAAACCAGAAGCAGGGCTGGGAATTGGGCAATGGGAGGGGACCCGCCCACCAGTGCTGCGGATGTGGGTGACGGTGCCTCCAGGACCACTGGTGCCTGGGCTGCCTGTGCCTCACCCGGGTGCATCTCTGCACGGGCAGAACCTGCCCTCCTGGAGACTGGGCTCACCCACCACCAGCGAGTCACTCTCCACCCACCTCCTCCCAGACAAACCTTTGAGTGGCAGGAAGTGTCTTGTGGTTCTGCAGAGCCAGCCGGAGGCCCTGCAGGTGGACTGAGGGCCTCCCGTGAAATCCACCTGCTCTGCCTGTGAAATCCACCTGCTCTGCCTGTGAAATCCACCTGCTCTGCCTGTGAAATCCACCTGCTCTGCCTGTGAAATCCACCTGCTCTGCCTCCTGCTTCTCAGTATTGCAACCCCCTTCCCGGCCCCACTTTCTCTGATGTTGCTTTTGTTCCTACCTCTGGCTAACCCAGCTTTGTCCCGAGCTGTCATCTCCATCATTTCCCCATTCCCAAGTGCCTCCAAGGGGCACCAGGAAAGCATGTGGTACCCATCCTGGCTGCCCAATAAATGGGCTTCAAAATAGCTTTGCTTAAGCCCCATGGGGACACTCAGTCTCCCTGGCTCCTGCTCCCCCATTTCTCCGTCACACAGTCCCAGCTGTGCCCTGGGAGAGGTTGTCACTCAACAGCCTGGGGCACAAGCCTATTTTCAAGCAGCCCCTGGTCCTCCCCAATCACCTCCCCAAGAGCCCTCAGGTCCACCCTCTTGGGCTGACAGTGGCTGCATGTCCCTGGGTCTCCTTTAGGAGAGGCGGCCTTGACTATGAGCGTCCCGTGCCTAGCGGAGGAAACAGACAGGCAGTAACAGGAGAAGGGTCTTCTGGACAGAGAGGAAGTACTTGCTAAGTATTGGGTGGGTTCTATTTGGAGTGGAGTTGGGGGACAACTGAGGCTGGTGACACCTGCCTTTATTCTGACTACAGGGGGTCCCAGAAGGCTGGGAAGGGGGACCCAAATTCAAAGAGGTTCTTTCCCTCAGGGCTGTGCAGTTCTGTCGAATTCCTCACAACTCTCCTCCTTGCTTCCCTCACCAGTGCATGGGTGGCCTTACTCGGTGGTAGGGCGTGAAAGGGAAAAGCACTTGGAATGAGTGGCAGAGTGGCTGCCCTTGGATGGATCACTTCTCTGGGTCTCAGTTTTCACATCTGTCCAATGGGCATAATGAAATTCCAACCCCATCTACTGCGCAGGGTTGCTGGGAAAACACAACCTCGTACCTGAGAGAGCAATGCCAGTGGGGCATGATGTGCTTGCGTCACCTTCAAAATGCCCTCTGGTTTCTGGACGGGGATGCAGGAACCGTCCGGCACTGGAGAGAAGCCACCCGCTAGCTGAGTGCAAAGCCATCAGGGTGGTGCCTGTCACCTCGTCATTTCTCCAGTAGAGTCACATGTCAGTCTTCACCCGCTGCTCTCTGAGGGCCCCCGGGTGAGAACCCCAAGTCTATGGTAGGAGGGGGCGCCTGGCTGTCATATTTTGCAGAGCAGACCTTGCTCTAGTGAACACTGAGGGCCTCTTGAAACAAAACTGTGATGACGGTGCTCAAAGTCGACCCCCGAACAGGGGCAAAGAGGGGAATAAATGACAGCCAGGCCTGGGGAGCGCTCGCCCCTCCTGCCATGTGTGGCGTGTGAGTGAAGCCCCTGCCAGCATCAGGCCTCTGACATTCCCGAGGACGTGGCTGCAGCCCCCGGAGGTGCTCCTGGTCCTGGAGCAGCCCCACCTGGTCCCAGGGGCTCAGGCCAGGTGAGCTGAGAGAGGGGAACTCGGAGCCAGCCCAGCCAGTGCCAGCCATTGTTCCCCTGCCAGCTTGGCATCTCAAGGACGGGTCATAACAAAAGAGACAGGGCCACTCCCTGAGCTGCAAGTTCTGGCCGGGAATCCAGCGGCGTCTGGGGGCACTGCAGACAGCAGCCTGCCTTTCATGTGCTGAGCTGGGGGCCTGGAAGAAACATTTTCCGTGCCTGCTGCCAAATTTCCTCAAAGAACAATGCAAGAGAAGACGCTGTTTTGCAGTCAGGGAAGCTGGAAGCGGGCGGTGGTGCAGGTTTCAGGAAGGTCAGAGGTCAGGCCATGAGCCTCTGGGAAGCTGCGCCCCCTCCCCCAGTAGAACAGGCATCCTGCGACTGTTCCCTCCTGTGCCCAGGCCCCTCTCAGGGCAGGAGCTGCCGTCATCCTCATTCGCAGGGCACTTGGGCGGGTTGTTGGAAGCGGCTGCCCCAGCAGAGATGGTTTCTCCTGCTTCCCAGAACTGTGGTGTCTAATTCGTGAGATGGAGGTGAAGGACACCTCTCGCTCGTTGCTGCTGCTGCGAACAACTGCCCACGTCATTACAAAGAAATTGTCAGGAGCCTGCAGGACTCGCTGTAAGATGTGTGAACCCAAAAGTATCTGAGACAGGTCTCAATCCATTTAGAAAGTTCATTTTGCCAAGGTTAAGGACATGCCGGTGACACAGCCTCGGGAGGTCCTGATGACAAGTGCCCGAGGTGTGTGGGACTCAGCTTGGTTTTGTACATTTTAGGGAGACATGAGACATCAATCAGTATGTGTGAGATGTACATTGGTTTGGTCCAGAAAAGTGGGGCAACTCAAAGTGGGGGCTCCCAGGTCATAGGTAGATAAGAGACAAACAGTTGCATTGTTTTGAGTTTCTGATTAGCCTTTCACTGAATACACGATTTACATGTGAGAGAGTGGTGGAGGAACAATCACTGATGCCTCAGTCTGGCTCAGTGAATCTGTGTTTTTATATAGACAACAGGGCAGAGGAAGCTGCCACATGTACATTGGTCTCATATAAACAGAGGGATGACTTTGAGTTCCTTGTGGGTAAATTGTGAGCAAGGTGTGTAAATTTTTGTCTGTGTAGTGATCTTATTTAGGAATAAAATAGGAGGCAGGTTTGCCTGATGCAGTTCCCAGCTTGAATTTTCCCTTTGAATTAGTGATTTTAGGGTCCTAAAATGTATTTTCCTTTCACAGATGTTTTATGAAGACACCATCTCTACCTTCTAGAAGATTCTAGTCTACATGGAAAATGCAAGCAAGCATGGCAGAGTGAAAAGCAGAACGGTGGGTTAAGACCACAGACTCTGGAGTTTGCTCCCTGGTCTGAATCCTGACCTAGTTACTTATGGGTCATGTACTATGCCTCAGTTTCCCCCTCCAAAAAATGAGGATGACGATAACAACGGTGTCTCCTTATGGAGTTGTTATAAGGATGAAATGAGTCACTGTTTGCAAAGCCCTTAGAACAGTGTCTGGCATCACACACCTACAGTGTTTGCAAAATAAATAGCACATGAGTAAAATAAAAAATGTGGGCCGTGACAACTGGGATGAGACCACTTTTAGTTTTTAAGATGAGGTTTGGCAGTTTTCCAACATGAGGTTTTTTTTTTTTCTAAGCATGGTTTCGATTGCTCCTAATCTGCTTTGGGTTTGTGGGAAAGGCACATGGGAAAGAATGTGATTCTGAAATGCAGGGACCTTCACAAAGCTTTCAAAGACCACAGCTTCACCTTCCCAGAGCAACTCCTGAAAGCAGAGACCTGTGTTTCTGCAAAGCACTGTGCAAGTCGCCTCTCCAGGTCGGGGTGGATGGAGAAGTTTCCAGGCTCTCCTGAAATCAACACTGTCATGTTGATGGGGAGAAATGAAGAACAAGAGGATTTGGCTGAGGTCCCAGGGTGCGATGGCGTCTGAGCTGAAATGCTGGGCTGCCTACAAAAATCTCTTCCAGAGATTGAACTGGAGTAGGATTTCTCTCCTCTGAACAAGTAGATGATTATACAATGTTCCATTCTCAGGGGTAATGCCCTCTCTGGTCTTCCCAAGGCCCAGTGAAGAAGAGCGGGTTACTAGCTAAGGAAGGGAGACAAGGGCAGTGGTTTTCCACGGCTCCCGCACACGCTGGGTGTGAAGCTGGTGGTGGAAGTGGGTTTCCTCAGCAGCTGTGAGTCCTCAGAACACTGGGTCCCCATGGACCAGCCAGCAGAGGGACAGCCCTTCCTTAGTGGGGCTCTCCAAGGGCCATAGGAGCACCATGGGCTGGTGCCTGTGGCCTCGGGCTGCTCTGGGGAGAGGGTCACTGGTCCCTCTTACTCACCTCCTGTCAGGATTGGCCAGTCACAGCCTGACCACACAAGGGTGACTAGGAGTTTAGGTTGAGTGTATTGAGGGTGGCCAGGCAACCCGAGTCTAGGGCCCTCCAGGCAAAAACAACTCATCAAGCTTTTGAAAGCAACAGCTGAGTCGCTAATACCAGTAGCAACCACAATTTGCAGAATTGTGCCTGCCTTCTTCTGAGTGTTTTACCTAGAGTCACTGACTCAGTTCTCACTGAAACCCTACGAGCGAGCGAGGCAGTGCTATTGCCTCCATTGTATAGATGAGGCAACTGACACTCAGACAGGCGAAGTAACTTCCTCAAGGATACACAGCTTATAAACACCGGGATTCACGTCCAGTTTGTTTGGCTCTAGAATTCTTGCTCTTGACTCCAACATTACACAGCCTCTGATTTATACAATTACAAACATTTTAAATACTGTACTGGAAGCTGAATTCAAACTGCATCTGCCAGCTTGACTTCTAAGGCCCCATACACTTTACCTGAGGGGTGCTCAGCCACCAGGCAAAGAATGGGCTGCAGTGACACACTGGCACACCTGCCTCCTGCTTGCATCTGCGTTCTAAGCTGCTGCATCCCTATTGATGTGCACTGATGTGATTTGAACTCTCGAGACAATTTCTTTTTTCTTTTCTTTTTTTTTTTTTTGAGACACAGTCTCACTCTGGCTGGAGTGAAGTGGTGTGATCTCAGCTCACTGCAACCTCCACCTCCTGGGTTCAAGCGATTCTCCTGCCTCAGCCTCCCGAGTAGCTGGGATTACAGGCGCCCACCACCACGCCTGGCTTTTTTTTTTTTTTTTTTTGTATTTTTAGTACAGACGAGATTTCACCATGTTGGTCAGGCTGGTTTCAAGCTCCTAACCTCAAGTGATCCGCCCGCCTCAGACTCCCAAACTGCTGGGATTACAGGCGGGAGCTACCACGCCCAGACTCTCGGGACAATTTCTGTTCAGCCAACTTTTCCCATATCTTTCTTAAAATTATTGGTTTCCGCCCACTGTTCCAGTCAAATGTGGTCTCTCTGATGAATACCAGCTCTGTTGCCTGCAGCACATTTGCTCCTCCTGGAAGCTTTGGGTCAGTTGTGGATCTGGACAGCGTGTTTTCACTGAAGCCACTGGGTAAGGACAGTGGAGGAGCAGGAGCAGGCTGGGTAGACACTTCCTTTAGGTGCTGCTGTCTATTCAGCTGCAGACCCATCCACTGTGCATTCCCATCCAGCCGGTTTGGCCCAGAGGAGGCGGTAGGGGAGTTCCAGGACATTCCTGGTTCCTCCCCTGCCTTCTGTCTTAGCTGAGCCCTTCCTCACCTTTCCTCCCATACTCTGTTCCCTCCCCTTACTTGTGGGGCAATCTTGGGAACAGGTTCTGAAACCGGAGCTGTGGGCCAGCATTCCACCTATTGTCTGTGGGTCGGCAGAGCAGAACAAACCTGCCTGAGATTCTTATTACAGCTTGTGATTTGGGAGACCGGCCAGCTGCAGCTGTTGCTAGGGCAACCAGTGGTGCAGAAAAAGGTAACAAAAAAGAGCATGGAGCCTCTTGACTGGACTTCAGGAATGAAGGAGTGGAGAGGACGGCTAGGGCTTGCCATTCAGGGGCGACTGTTGAAATGTCAGCTGCAATCCCTCCGTCCCTCTCCAGGCCGGGACAGCCCCCAGCACAGCGCCCTGCCATGCACCACCAGCATGTGCCTGCTGTGTGTCTGTGTTTTCGGAGGTCCACTTGGCCCTGCATAGCCTTTTCTTTTTTGTGCATTTCTGCACTCACACTTGAGTGTCTTCAATTCCTTCCTCCCTTTCTCTCATTCTCGTCTGGAGCTGCTTTCCCTCTCCTTTCCCATGTACAAGAACATCAACCTCAAAAGATTAAAAGAAAATTAGCCAGGGGTGGTGACACATGCCTGTAACCTAGCTACTCAGGAGGCTGAGGTGGGAGGATCTCTTGAGCCCAGGAGGTGGAGGCTGCAGTGAGCTGTAATTGCACTACTGCACTCTAGCCTGTGTGACACAAGTCCCCATGTCTCTAAAATAAAATTTTAAAAAAGATTGAAACAATAAAACGAAATGTAAATAAGGCACGGGAGGGAACTGATGGTGCCATGCTGGCAGATCCTGTGGCCTCAGCACCTAAGCAGCCAATGGGCAAAGGTGGTGAATTCAGCCTGTCTGGATAACATGTGATGCATTGATTGGGCAGTGATTTGTGACGAGCCCTATGACGGTTTCCTTCCAGTCACCCACTGGACATCTTGTGCTGCCATACCCTGGGGAGCCAGAGGGGGGCGTTTTCCTTTGAAGGCTTTGAGAGTCACGGCCAAGCCCTTTCTTCCATGGCGTCCCTCCCTGACCCCACCCAACATCTCAGGAGTCAACCTTCATACAGAGTCGAGCTCTGGCCGTTTTACTTATCGAAGAGGGAATCCCCTACACATTCTAGGTACTCACGCAGCTCACTTGCCTGAGCACGGGCTTCGACCTTACCTCACTTCTAGTAGGAGGCCTGTTTCATTCCCACCCAATCTGCAGGGTTTCCCCTAATCCCTTAAGGACGCAGTCACTTTATGTTTCTCCAAATATCCTGATTGGAAGAATCACTCGGCAGCTTAGAGCACAGATTCCTGAGCCCCATCTCAGACCGACTGAATCAGAAACTCTGGGGAGGTTGTCTGGGAATCTGCTTTAGAAAAATTGCCCCCGCTGATGCTCATGTTAGGGGAGGTTTGGGGAACCAAGGCTAACTGCTGCTTTCGCTTCTCGGGCTCAGCACTGGGGTTCTGTCTGGGCCTCAGGGTACTCCTTCATCTGCAAGGTGGAACTGATCCTCACAGCTCTGGTATCCTGCTCACAAACTTCCCAGGCCAGGGAGGCTCTGGGGAGGCATGGCCGGCCTGGTGCTGACCCAGTGTGGTCAGGACTGGGTCATGCCCCTGTCGCCCATGGTTCACCATGCTGTGGATATCACATCCATCCGTGCCTATTGGCTCATGGCAGCTTAAGCCCTAGAAGGAACAGGTGGGAGAACTTTAGCTCTGTGTGCCCACCAGGGATCTCACACCTCCTGGCTACAGGAGCCAAATGGGAGGTCACCTGGCTTTGACGTAAGCTGCCACCTCTTCATGCATCCGTCCTGCGAGTACTTGACATGCCATTGCTCTGGGGCATCGTGGCAGCGCCGTATACCGAGAGGAATGCAGGTTTGGGACTCAAAAGCTCTGCTTGAATCCTGGCTGCCACTTGCTACCTATGGGGCCCTGGAGCACTTCGTTTCTTTATCTGTAAAACATGGATAACAACCAACTTCACCAGGCTGCTGTGAAAGTTAAGTATGGAAAATTTCTAGCAGAGTGTTTTGCAGATAGAGAACTCGATGTATGTTGGTTCCCTTTCTGTTCATTTTCTCTCTTCGTGTTCAGGTACAGGCTGATTCATTAAACCTCTCTCACTTCTTCTTTCAGATCCCATTAAAACACTTCTGAAGAAAGGTCAAGATACAAAAATCAATTGTATTTCCATATAGTAGCACCAAACATTTGGGAACTGATATTTAAAAAGCCAATTCCATTTACAATAGTGTCAAAAAACATAAGATAATTAGCAATAGATTAATAAAAGATGGGAAATATTCAATACTGAAAACACAAGATGATGCTGAGAGAAATTAAAGAAGATGTAAATACATGGAAAGATATACTATGTTTATGGATTGGACAACTCAGTATTAATGTCAATTCCCCCCCTAAGCCAAGATATGGCTTCAACACAATCCCAGTAGGCTTTCATTTAAAAAAATATATAAATTGACAAATGAATTTTAAAATCTGGAAATTTAGAGACTTAGAATAGCCAAAACAATTTAGGAAAAGAAGAAAAAGTTGGAGAGCTTACTCTACCTGACATCGTTTTACTGTAAAGCTAGTTATTTAAATAGTGTGGTATTGACCTAAGAATAGACAAATAGATCAGTGGAGTTCAGAAGTAGACCCACACTGACATGAACAATTGATTACTGATGAAGTTATCAAAGCAATTCAAAAGGGAAAGGATAGCCTTTTCAACAAATGGTGGTGGCGGTCGGTCGCAGTGGCTCATGCCTGTAATCCCAGCACGTTGGGAGGCCGAGGAGGGTGGATCACCTGAAGTCAAGAGTTCGAGACCAGCCTGGCCAATATGGTGAAACCCCGTCCCTGCTAAAAATACAAAAATTAGCCAGGCCGGGGAGTGGGGGTGCCTGCAATCCCAGCTACTTGGGAGGCTGAGGCAGTAGAATCACTTGAACCCGGCAGGCAGAGGTTACAGTGAGCTGAGACCGCGTCATTGTACTCCAGCCTGGGGGACAAGGGAGAAACTCCGTCTCAAAAAACAACAAACAAACAAACAACCCCCCCCACCAGAAAAAAATAGTGCTGGAACAACTGAATATCCATGGGAAAAACATTAATTTTGATTATTCCCTCTCCATACACAAAATTAAGTCAAGATTGGTCATAAACTCAAATATGAAAGCAAAACCCATAAAAGCTTTTTGAAGAAAATGGGAAATGAAGGATAATATCTTTGTGGTCAAGGAACAGATAAAGATTTCTTTGTTAGAATACAGAAAACGATAATCATGAAATAAACAGTTAATGAATTAGATGTTAGAAAATTAAAAACCTCTGCTCATCAAAGCAAGCCTCATTCTGGACAAGCCACAGACTCGGAAAAATATTTGCAAAACTTTTGTCTGACAAAGGATTTATGAGAATTTATAAAGAACTCCTACAACCGAATAATAAAAAGACAAACAGCCCAATTAAAAAATGGGCAAAAGACTTGATGGCACCTCCTTATTTCTTTATAGAAAGGTGTTGAGGGTCAGAGGCAGTGGCTCACACATGTAATCTCAGCACTTTGGAAGGCTGTGGTGGGCGGATCACTTGAGGTCAGGAGTTCAAGACCAGCTTGTCCAACACAGTGAAATCCTGTCTCTACTAAAAATACAAAAATTAGTCGGATGTGGTGGCACACGCTTGTAATCCCAGCTACTTGGCAGGCTGAGGCGGGAGGATCACTTGAACTCAGGAGGCAGAGGTTGCAGTGAGCCAAGGCACTGTACTGCATGCAGCCTGGGCACAGAGTGAGACTCCATTTAAAAAAACAAACAAACAAAAAAAGAAATATATTCAGCTGGTCAATAAATAAATGAAAAGATGCTCAACAGTATTATTTCTTAGAGCAAGGAAATGAAAACCATAATGCAATACTATGTCCCCCACTAGAATGGCTAAACTTAAGAAACTTTACAATGTCAAGTGCTGACAAGCACAGGGGGCAACCTGAACTCTCTCATACATGGCTGGTGGGAGTACAGGATGGTGTAACCACCTTGGAAAAGGGTTTGGTGCTTATAAAATCAAACAGATACCTACCCTATGACCCAGACATCTCACTGCTAGATATCTATCAAAAGGAAATGAAAGCATATGTCTACAAAAAACCTGTACAAGAATGTTCACAGCAGCTTTATTTATGATAGCAAAAACTGGGAAGCAACGTCCATCAGAAAGAGAATGAATGAACACATTTTGTTACATTCACATAATGGACTCCTGCACCACAATGAAAAGAACTAAAAGGACATGGATGAATCCTGCAGATGTCACACCGAGCTAAAGAAGCCGGATACAGAAGAGTGCACAGATGTGTGGATGCTTTTTTTTTTTTTTTTTTGAGACGGAGTCTCACTTTGTCTCCCAGGCTGGAGTGCAGTGGCACGACCTTGGCTCACTGCAGCCTCTGCCTCCCTGGTTCAAGCAATTCTGTTGCCTCAGCCTCCTGAGTAGCTGGGGTTATAGGTGTGCACCACCACACCTGGCTAATTTTTGTATTTTTTACTAGAGGTGGGGTTTCACCATGTTGGCCAAGCTGGTCTTGAACTCCTGACCTCAGGCAATCCGCCCGCCTTGGCCTCCCAAGTGCTGGGATTACAGGTGTGAGCGACACGCCTGACCCTTTTTTTTTTTGAGACGGAGTCTTGCTCTATCACCTAGACTGGAGTGCAGTAGTGCGATCTTGGTTCACTGCCTCCCAAGTTCAAGTGATTTTTGCTCCTCAGCTTCCGAAGTAGCTGGGAGTACAGGTGTCCACCACCACACCTGGCTAATTTTTGTATTTTTAGTAGAGATAGGGTTTAGCCATATTGGCCAGGCTGTTCTTGAACTCCTGACCTCAAGTGATCTGCCCGCCTCAGACTCCCAAATTCCTGAGATTACAGGCGTGAGTCACTGTGCCTGGCCTTGCTTCCATTTAGATGAAGCCCCAGCTCAGCAAACCCAGTCTGTATTGAGAGGAATCAGATCTGTGGCTGCCGCTGGGTGAGAACTTGGTCAGGAGGGGGCCAAACGGAGCTTTCTAGTGTGATAAACACCGGCCATATGCCTTGGTAGGGATGTGAGTCACATGCATGGATTTACATTAAAATGCACTGGACTGTACAACCTTAAAATGCACTGGACTGTACATTTAAGGTTTCATTGTATGTAACTTTTACTTCTGAAACACTATGAACAGATATTGACCCTGGTGAGTAGGTTTGCTTTTCTCAGTGGTAGGAGTTAACAATTCTGAAACCATTTTCTGTTTACCAGAGGTTTAAGCAGGTGTGGAAACGTAATAAAACGGGAGTCAGGCTTCTGACTGGGAAGGGGCAGCGCATCTGTGACCTTCCCCTGGTTCCCGATCATGGCCTTGGGGTCCGCCTTCCAAGCACCTCTGCTGGGGCTGCCCCTCAGCCCTCCCCAGTGGTGGGGCGGTGGTGGGGACAGTTCTCATGTGTGTTCGTGAAGCCCGCCCAGAACTTCAGCACCTTGGGCTGGCGTGGTGGCTCACACCTGTAATCCCAGCACTTTGGGAGGCCGGGGTGGGTGGATCACGAGGTCAGGAGATCGAGACTATCCTGGTTAACACGTGAAACCCCGTTTCTACTAAAAATACAAAAAAATTAGCCAGGCATGGTGGCGGGCACCTGTAGTCCCAGCTACTTGGGAGGCTGAGGCAGGAGAATGGCGTGAACCCGGGAGGTGGAGCTTGCAGTGAACCCAGATCGCGCCACTGCACTCCAGCCTGGGCGATAGAGCAACACTCTGTCTCAAAAAAAAAAAAAAAAAAAAAAAAAAAAAAGACCAGTTTGAACAACATGGTGAAACCCCATCTCTACTAAAAATTACAAAAATTAGCTGGGTGTGGTGGTGCGTGCCTGTAATACCAGCTACTCAGGAGGCTGAGGCAGGAGAGTTGCTCGAACCCGGGAGGTGGAGGTTGCAGTGAGCGGAGATCATGCCATTGCACTCCAGCCTGGGCGACAGAGTGAGACTCCATATCAAAAAAAAAAAAAAGAAGAACTTCAGCATCTTTAATATTGGGAACATGCTGAGCTGTAAGTAGGGGACGGAGGTGCCAGAGGAGGGACAAACGGTAACCCAGGCCTCCTAACACCTGGGCCATGGAGGTTTAGGCACGCATCATTTTTAGGAGATCTCCACGATCTCCTTCGTGTCTGAGTGTGTCAGCATGTGCCTGTGAGCGTGTACATGTGCAAGGGTGTGCACACTCGGGTGTCAGCATCTGAACATGTGCACACTTGCAAGGGAGCTCTGGGGCCCAGGGCTGCCTTCTGTTTCCCTGAGTACAAGGTGCTGAGCTTAGGGACTAGGCCCCGAGGAAACAGGAGCCCAGGTCTTGGAAAGTCCCAGGAACCCCTGCTAGAAACATGTGCATTTCAAGGGAAAACTGGACGTTTTTCTTCAGTGTCTAGCGTCCGTTTCTTTCCCTCTCTTTAGCCCCTGAACACCCCTCTTTGTCCCCGCTGAGAGGGAGTGGCAGCACACGTCTGGGGGGACCAAGGACAGAGAAGCTGTGTGTGTGCTGGGAGTGGGGGCTGTGGCCTCCTCTTCGGAGTGAGAGAGAGACAGAGACAGAGACAGAGAGAGAAACAGGCACAGAGAGACAGAGAGGGACAAAGAGAAAGGCAGAGAGAGACAGGGAGAGACACAGAGAGACAGTGAGAGACAGAGAGAGACAGAGAGTCACAGAAAGAGACACAGAGACGGAGACAGAAAGATGGAGACAGAGACAGAGAGACAGAGACAGAGAGATAGCGAGAGTGAGAATGACAGAGAGACACACAGAAAGAGACGCAGAGAGAGAGAGACAGAGACAGAGGGAGAGTGAGACACAGAGAGAGACAGAGACAGAGATAGAGGGAGAGACAGGTAGAGAGGGAGGGAGGGAGTGGGCACCCTGGGTCTGCGGCTGGGTTTGGGGGAGGGTGCTGCAGCAGGCAGGAGAGCCCGGGAAATGGTGGGCCTGGCCTTGGCCTGTGTTGTTCCTGTGCCCCTGCTGAGGGAGAGACCTCCCGGCCCCCACTGCGGGTGCTGGTCCCACGCCCGAGCTTGTTTCTGAGTGGCCGGGCTGAGGACACACTGGGCGAAGCAGGCCTCAGTCTGGGGCAGGTGGCGGAGGGGAAAGCTGCCCCCTCACCCAGCCCCCACACAGCTGGCCGGGAAGACCCCTTGTCCCTTCCTGAGGCCCACGCTCAGCCACCTGGTCCGAGCAGGTGCGGGTGAGACCTCGGCACAGCCAGGCCCTCTCCAGTCACGCCTCTTACCGCCCGCGTTCTGTGTGGCTCCCGTGAGCCCGTTAGTGCCTGTCAAGAGCCTCCCTCAGAGCCACAGCTTCTCTCCGCCAGATCCTGCTTCGGGGTCACCATAAAGACCTCGCCTTGTGGGGGGCTGGTTTCTGTGACGTCCACGAAGCCATCAGATTAACGACAGAAATAAGGTGGTTCCTCCTTTAAGGAATTAGGCACAAAATCAGCATGGGACTCATCGGCCCCCACAGGTTCACAAGGGAGTTGAGTAAAAGCAACTTCACAGGGATAGAGCCGTGCCAGAGAAAATGGAAACATCTTTCCTTTAACTCGGGAATGTGTCGTGGCCGTTCCTGCTTTCTGAGCACCGCCACCTTTCGAGGGCCTGTAATTAGGAAGGTACCTTTTCCCTTGGGGTTATTTATGCTTTCCCTTCTCCCTCGGCACACATATTCAACAACGATCTCTCTCCTTCACCTACAGACCACCCAGTCTGTGCGGGATGCCCGCCTCCCGGGGCCACGCGGTAGAACAGAGACCACTGCTGTGCTGGGTGAGACCAGGTGCCATCCAGCCCAGGAGCAGCGAGAGTCCCACCTGCATGGGGCTGCCGCCTGCCTCACACACACTCCTCTAATCCCAGGGCCATGGGACTTTATAAATGGGGAACCGGAGGCACAGAGAATGAAAATGCCATGGCTAGTACACGAGATGAGGACAAAACCATGCTCCTACCCCTGCCAGGATGGCCTCGTGGGAGTGCGGGATCAGAAAGGGCAAGTCACGAGCAAGTGACATCCACATGGGGGCCCAAGCTGGAGCCTTTCCAGAGAAGGAAGGCATGGAGAAGAGGGACCTGGTCCCTGCAGTGCCGGTGGGGCCGGAGGCTGTGCCCTGCAGGTGTGTGGGCGAGCAGCTTGGACCTGGGCAGGCCACGTCCGAGCATCCGCACTGGCTGGCTGTGCATCGTGGACATGCCTTTGAGTGTCCCGTAGCCTGTATTATTTAAGGTCACGGCGCGTTTATGATGACTGCTAGAAAGCAGCAGGTGCCTGTGAGTGCAGCTGGGACCCTGCCCTGTGGCCTTTGGATCCTGAAGAATGTGCTGGATCATTAACCAGGTGCAGGGGAGGGTGAAGCCCTGCCCAGAAAGCAGCGCTTGCGGAGGAGGTCTCCCTCGCAGCGGGACCCCAGGCGGGTCAATTTCTGTGCGCCTCGGCTTCCTCATCCATGACACTGGGGCCTCAGGCGTGGCTGAGAGGATGGAATGGGTTAATAAATGAGCAGCATTTGTCCTGTGGGCGTTCTCTGTAAGAGCTGGGAGATGGTGTCATTGAGTTGCTGAGATAAGGGTTGGGACCCCTGGGTTCCAGCTTTGCTCCTCTTACTCAGCTCCTCTCACCCCCACAGCCTCTCTGCACCTCACTCTTCCCCTTCTTGGTGCCTTTCACTCAGGCTTTACTGGTCCAGAGAAATCTGCGTGTGCTGGCCCTTTGAGGGGGCTCCTGTATCGGGGCAACCGCGCCGCCCCACCTGCTGACCTCGTGAAGTCTCATAACCTGATTCTTCCTCCTCGGCTGGCTGCACAGCAGGCGTGGGCAGCCCGGGAGCTTCTGCCCATCAGATAATTAAATTCCTCGTGTATTTATCAGGCCGAGAACACCCTGTACCACTCACTCCGGTGAAGCAGCTGCGTGTTGTCCTGAGCCTCCTGCAAGATGACCTCGTGGCAGGCCCAGGCACTGCAGGAAGTTGCTGTGTGCGTGGAGGTGCATGCTGTTCTCAGATGTCACACACACAGAGCCAGCATCTCACGCCAGCGATGGAGCCGCTGAGGAGTGATGAAGGCCAGATTTGCAACTTAATGGACCCTGACCTAGGAACCCAGCTTGGCTGCTAGAAGTTTCTGGGTCCTCAAATAACAATAACCACCTCCTGGGGCCATCATGAAAACTGTATGAGATAATGCATCAAAAACTCTTAGCAGAGACCTTGACTCACAGCGAGTTCTCAGTAAGTTGTGACACTATGCACCAACTTCATTTATGGAATGAATATGGAACTCTCATTGATTTGCCTATGTTTCCAACCTGGGACACTCGATGCTGCTGACTTACATTTCTACATATCCCACGAGCCTGCGAGTCCTTCCAGCTCTGCTTGCTGTTGTCACAGCTGCCCTAGAAAATATCAGTCACACAGTGGAAACGTCTCCAGGGAAGTGGATATTCCTGCTAGAAGTGGACTGGGTGGGAGTTGGGAGTTTATTCTCTGGCTGCTCTCATCACTTGTCCGCTGCATGATTTCTCTTTGCTTAATGTCTAATTTCTCTCAGGGGCCTGGCTCTCAGCTGGGTTAAATAACTCTGGTGAGGGAGACTGAAGGATCACTGGGGAAAGTCATTGTCTTTGTCCTCAGCAGTGTATTTAATCCTCTGAATTTTAGCTTTCCCTCTCTTTCTCCCCTCCCCCCTCCCCTCTCTTCCCCCCCTTCCCCTCCCTCTCTCCCTCCCTCCTTCCTGTCCTTCCTTCCTTCCTTCCTTCCTTCCTTCCTTCCTTCCTTCCTTCCTTCCTTCCTTCCTTGACAAGGTGTCATTCTGTCACCCAGCCTGGAGTGCAGGGGCATGATCTCAGCTCACTACAGCCTTGACCTCCTGGGCTCAAGTGATCCTCCCACCTCAGCCTCCTGAGTAGCTGGGACTACATGTG
Source organism: Macaca nemestrina (assembly GCF_043159975.1). Taxonomy (NCBI): domain Eukaryota; kingdom Metazoa; phylum Chordata; class Mammalia; order Primates; family Cercopithecidae; genus Macaca; species Macaca nemestrina. The sequence continues at coordinate 138,285,886 of NC_092133.1, forward strand.
CACACCACCATGCCTGGCTAATTTTTTATTTGTTGTAGAGATAGGGTCTCACTATGTTGGCCAGGCTGGTCTTGAATTCTTGGGCTCAAGTGATCCTCCCACTTTGGCCTCCCAAAGTGCTGGGACTACAGGCATGAGCCACTACACCCAGCCAACTTTAAGTTCTTTATGCTGTCATGCAGGCCTGCACAGCCTGACGGATCAGCTCCAGACTTTGTGGCCATAAAAAGCGGCGTGAGCAAGTGCATCACAAGCACGTGCCAAGGAGAGGCAGAAGGAAGCATTTTGGTGCTTGTCTGGAGAAGGCTGAATGGAACTGGGGAGAAAGTTTTCGAATCTGTGGGATCCCATCCCAGTGAAGAAGCAAAGAGCCATCCTTTCTAGTGCTGGGCGTGTAGGGCTTGGGGCTTTGCAATCCGAATGGGTTTGAGAAGCAGGCAGGCCTACAGTTGATGGCCGTGTGCTCAGAGGCTGCAGACATGCTTGTTCTTGTATGTGAGATGTGGCAATGACAAGAAGAGAGAGGTCAGGCGGCTGATGCGGCTCCTCCAAACCTAGGGATGGACTCTTGGGGCCCTGCCTCCTGGAGGGGCAGGAGTGACCCAGACCGCTCTGCAACAGCTCCAGCTCCTGAAGGACAGGGGCGCCAGCTGCTCTGAGTGGTGCTGGCCACTGTGACACTTGGCTGTTGCCCTCTAAGAAGGTCCTGCTGTCACGCCTTCCTCCTGACTGCTGACAGATATTCTTGGGGGAAGAAGCTGACACGGAGCCTACTGGTTGTGCTCTGAGAAACCTCTTCTATGGCTAAAACCAAATTTCAGGAAAGATAAGAGCAGCTCCTCAGAAGAGGAAGTTAGGAATCTCTGACCTGGATCAGGAGCAAACATATCCAAGCCCCTAATGGTGCATAACATGTGGTGTTTACTAAACGGCTCTGTTCCTGGCCAGCCCGGACCAAACCTACAGCCTACAGGGGGAATAAAACCCATCAATGAAACCACTTTTCAGATCCAAGAACCCTTCCGTCTGACTCCACCATCCAACGAGTTTGGCTGCCAGCAAACTACCTCCTCTGGACCCTTGTTCCCAGGTCCAGAGAACAAAGGCTGTGATCAGGAACGCAGGGTCTCGAAGGACAAGGACCTGGGCTCCCGTAGGGGCCTGGCACTGGGCCTGGGAAGGTCTTTGTTTGAGTGTCCAAGCCCAGAGTGTGCGGATCCCCACCCAGTAAACACACCACTCACACTTGTAAACAAGGCATAAAACAGACATTTGGGTAAATGCATGAACAAAAATGCAAGGAGGTTCAAACTCTGTCGCTATGAATAAATAGGACTTTGTTTACAAAGCAATGAGTTCCATGAACAGACCCTGCTCTGTCCACAGCTGTGAAGGTCAAAATTCTCTGGGGCACCATGATCTTGGGATCCAGTCCCTAAGGCTAGACTGTCCCAGGATGGAGAATATTATAACACTAGCTTCTAGATATCAACCACCGCCTCTGTTCCAGTGCGTTAGGTACATGAATCCTTCTAATTACTCTGCAAGGTGGGTTTTGTAAGTCCATTTAGCAGGTGAGAAAACTGACACTCAGAGAGGTTGAGCAATTTTTCCGTGATCACACAGCTGGTAGAACTGAGATGCCCCATCACCTCTTTTTGAATCAGATGCGGACAAAACAACCCCAAATCATTTAACTTATTTACAGTTAGAGTAGACGCTGAAAAAAGGGGAAGAGAAGGGGTCATGGGTGGGTATCTGGTATCAATGATGGCAATTACGTTCATCTGGACACACAGGAACCAAACCCACACCCGGATAAAGGGAAGAGAGTTTTGCAGATGTTCATTGCAAATCAGCAAAGCCAGCATCGCTGGATGCTTCCTGTGTGCAGGTGCTGGCTGGGCCTGGGTCCCTCTTTTTATGAACAGCCGGTTGATGTGAACCCCTTGATGGGGACCTCCGTCTAATGAGAGCGATGGAAGAGCTCATCTTCTCATTGAAAGGAGTGTTAAGTTCAATTTAATGAATGTTTACCACATACTTATTGTAGGCCAGGCTTGACGCCAGGCACTGGGTGCCTGCAAAAGCAAGTCAGAGACCCTGCCTCCAGCTAATGAGGAGGGGACCGAAGTCCAGGAAGAAGAATTAGCACTCAAAGTCCTGGACAGTGGGCTTCCCTGACACTGCCCCACCGGCCTCCTTGGGCCACATGAGACCTGTGATGCAGTTGGACGCAGGCCCCAAAGGCATCACAGTCTGGTCCCCATCCAGCCCTGAGCCCTCCACCCTCTGCCCCATCTGTATGTAACGGAAACAGATGGGCGAGCTGGCCTCTGAGTCTCGTGCCCCTGCATGCAGACCCGGGATCTGGAGGAAGTGTGCCTGCCTGGCTTCAAAGCCAGGGCCCACCCTTTCCTCCAGGGTCAGCCTGGCTGTGGTGCTGTCTGGGCTGGTGGATGCCAAGTCTGTGCCTGGACATCAAAACAGTGCAGCCTCCCTCTTCCCTCATCTCTCCGCCTTTGTGGCAGAGAGCACATGGCCCACTCTGTGCTGGAGAGGGCAAAGCTTCACCTCTGGCGTGCGTGCCCTTCCTTCACGTGTCTCCCCCTCGTGCCGGGTTCCCAGGCGGCTCTCCCTGCAGCCCACGGCTTTTCCACCAGGCCGTTGCCTGAGATTCCACACCTAGGCTCATCGTCAGATTCACCTGGTGGGCTTCTCAGAAGCATCTGCTTCTTGTTTGGTCCCTCAAGAATGTTTCCAGAGGTTTTGGGGGAGCCTAGAGATCTGGTTTTTTGAGAGTGTCCTGGAGGATCCTGGCAACAAACCAGGCTGTAAGATGCATGTCCCAAGCCAGACTCCCCAAATGCACATTTTGCTGGGCTGCCGTCCTCTTGTGAAATGTTGCCCAGAAACTTTACCAGCAAATCCTCCTTTTCTGGAGATTTGTGATCACAGTGACACAGCGAGGAACTGATGAGCCTTTGCAATAGGTTGCTGTTGTCTAAAGGTAAAAACGCTCTTTTGAGAGAAGATAATTTTTTTTCCTGGCATCACAACGTTTTTGTGTAGGACTAGAGAGGAAAGTCTTACTCCAGATGTTTTCTTACTTCTTCCCTCTTTTCCATAGACACATACCTACCTTGTGCCCGTTCTTTCCACGAGTGTCATGGAATCATAAGGGGAAAATGACTGGAGAAATGAATCCTGTTCCGTTAATTAACTCATTAGTGAGTTCTCACCTCCCAGGAAAAATAGTTCTGTGATCCAGTTTAAATATTTACATTTCCATTATGCTTTTTAATCAAGGATCTTAACATTAGCAATATCAGACCTTATGACAGATGGAGAAGGGATCTGGGGGGACTATGAGCTTTTGAGAGCAAAATTTATTAATTCATTCAACCAGCCAACAACCAATCAACCAACCAACCACCCACTCATTCACTCACCCACCCACCAGCCAACCAACCAATCACCAGCTGCCTATAAACCACTAACCATCCAAGCAATCAACCACCAACCAGCCAACCAACCACTCACTTACCTAAACAAACCAACCAACCACTCACCCACCTACCAACAAACCAACCAACCACTCACCCACCTACCAACAAACCAACCAACCACTCACCCACCTACCAACAAACCAACCAACCACTCACCCACCTACCATCCAACCAACTAATCAACCACCAACCAACCAATTAGCCAATCACTGACCAACAAATCAAGCACCAACCACCCACCAACCAACCAACCAAAAACCACTCACCCACCAACCAGCCAGCCAACACACCACCCGCTAACCAATCAACCACTTACCCACCAATGAATCAACACTTTATATTAAATAAGATGCCTTTAAACAGAAACACATAAAACAAAGTTATATATGGATTGGTTGACAAAAATGCTATGATCAGGGCTGGTAGGAACATACCCCATATTTCTCCTGGGAGCAATGGTTCTGCATAGTTGTCTCTTGGTATCTTTGGGGGATTTGTTCCAGGACCTTCTGCGGATATGAGAATCCAAAGATATGCAAGGCCCTGATATAAAAGGGCATAGTGTTTGCATATAATCTATGCACACCCTCCTGTATACTTTAGATCATTTCTAGATTACTTATAACACCTAAATCAATGTAAATGCCATGTAAATAGTTGTTATACTGTACTGTTTAGGGAATAATGACAAGAATTAAAATAGACATGTTTAGTACACATGTAACCATCGTAGGCCTAACTACATTATCAATCCAGGGTTGGTTGAATCTGAGGTTTTGGAATCCATGGATTTGGTGATTGACTGTATTTGCTAATTCACTGTTCTTGGTGACTTTAGAGAACAGAAATACTGAGAATGACAAGCATTGACTGTACTTTGTCTAATACTGAGAACGAAGGAGAATAAATGAGAATTCAGGAAGCATAAAACAAATAAGTTTACAAAGTCTGAGATAAGATGGCATTTATTGATGATTTGCTTAGATACAGATCTCCTGGCCCTTAAATGTTAACTACAGTTCACAGCCATGTTGTTTGAGCCCCTAGTTATTCTCCCTTCTAGCCTCTCTCCACAATTTGGGAAGAATTTGACACTTTTGTGGTCAAAAGCAAGAGAAACTGAGACTCTCTCTGAGGTTCACTGATAATTTTATTCTGTTTTTAAAAATAAGGCCAAGACATAATAAAGTGCACAAATCTATACAGTTTGACGGACTTTTGTGTATGTATACAACCATGAAAGCATCCCTTGAACCAAGGTTTAGAACATTCCTCCTTAGATGGTTGTAGGTCTGAGAGACACACCTCTTTATACCTGGTGTATTCATCAGAAATGATCTCACCTGACTTTAGGAGAGTTATCACCTCCTATACCCATAGCAGGGATATGGTTTTTCTCTTCAGGCTCATTAACAAGTCCATATATTGATAAAAAAGATGTGAAAACATTCATATCATAAAACAAAACAAACCATGCAGATGGATAGGAAAAGAAGGGATATTCCCTTAAACTACGGTGAAAGACAACACTGTTATTTACTAGTTAATGAGCTGATTCTTTGAAAATGATTAACTTCAAGAATACAGATGTTGAACAAGGTAGCATTCCTTCTTATCACTGGGCAAATATTTATGGGTGGTTATTTGAATGCTAATAAAATGTATTGAAATCAATACCTTCGTCATACTTTTTGGCTCGTAAACGTTTTGTTCATATCCTGGAGACTCATGTGTGTAGCACGTATTTCTCACTGGATGTAGCAAAGCTTATGGGGTGGCTTTCATTCGTAATTGTCTTCTGTGGATTTATGGCCAGCTTTTGTTTCAACAAAATCAACTACCAAAGAAGCTTGTGATCATGAGTTTGTGAGAAATCTTCAAAGTCGTTTTTGTTATAGGTGGTATTTAGTAGGTATTTGTTTGCTTGTTTGTTTGAGACGGGTCTGGCTGTGTCACCCAGGCTGGAGTACAGTGGCGCATTCTAGGCTCACTGCAACCTCCGCCTTCCTGGTTCAAGCAATTCTCCCGCCTCAGCCTCCTGAGTAGCTGGGATTACAGGCACACGCCACCATACCCAGCTAATTTTTATATTTTTAGTAGAGATGGGGTTTCACCATGTTGGCCAGGCTGCTCTCGAACTCCTGACCTCAGGTGATCTGCCCATCTCGGCCTCCCAAAGTGCTGGGATTATGGGTTTGAGCCACTGCACCTGGCCTTTTTTTTTTCTTTTTTTTTTTGAGAAAAAAAGATAGATATGTAATGATCTTGCATGATAGGTGTTTTGTTCTGTAGGGATCTCTGGCAGCCCCTGTTTTATCCGTTGGACCAACTGTCTGTAAAGGCAGGTCACTTACTTCTCTCTCCTGGGGAAGGACTTTTTGCCTTACCCAAAGCTCACTAGTCACAGAGTTGTCCTGGTGACAAAGACACGGATTGAAGCTGCACTCAGCACTCATCGCCGATCAAGGGAAGTGAGCTCATCTCACCTTGACTCACAGCGATGACAGGTCCAAGCCCGCCTGTGGGCCCGTTCCTCAGAGGAGGTTTGCAATGGGGGTGGGGGTTGCCATGGTGATGCCCAGTCAACAGAATGGAGAAAAGAGAAATTTGGTTTGAAATGAAATTTGAGTCTTGAGAGAGGGCTGATATGGAGAAGGAGAATCAAACAAGCCACGTGGGAGCATCTGAAGGCCTGGAGATGAGGGCCTGTTGCGTAACTGTGAAAATTTGGCCTTTAAAATAACTAGGCATGGGCCAGAAACCAGAGCCAGTGGCTGCAACCACCCAAGTGAGTGAAAGGGAGCTGGATGAGAAGGTGGGCGCGCCTGGTTTAGGGTCCTTGACAGTTCTGTCCAGATTGCGTTTGAGGGTGGGGTGTCCTCATGGGACTCTGGTGAGTTGGGGGTGGGGAAGGCGGCTGACTCCTTGGGGGCTGGTCACCTTCAACAGCTGTTCTCCAGTGGCACCTTAAGAAGCAATGTTAGCAATGGGAGCTCCCCCGCCAAGATGAGGGTGGTCGGTACCCAGTGACTTTCAAAGCCAGCAACCAAGGGATCTCACAGAAGTCCATCAGCCTGAAGGCAGGCATCCAGGAGATGACTAAAACCAGGCAATATAGGCAAGAGGTACCCTCAGAACCCCCTCGAGTTGCCCCACTGTTCCTTTCTGTGCTGCCTGTGTGTGCAGCCTCTGAGTTCCTTGTGTTCTCGGGAGGTGGAGTATGCATCCCTGTGGGCTCATCGGTCCTCGTCCTCATCATCCTCCCTGGCACCATGCAGACTCTGAGCTTCTGCCCGCCCCACCCAGGTGTCTCATCCCTCCTGCCTCGGGGAGCCTGGCTGAAGAGCAGGCGCCACCCTGAGTCACCCCTGCCCAGTCAGAGCAGCTCTGGTCCGAGGCTTCACCCCAGCAGACAGGCTCCTTAAGCCTCTTTAATCTGCACGGAGGAAATTCAGAAATCCAGTCATCCTGAAACCGTCTTCTTCCGGGGCAAGACAGAACCCGTGTGTGTGGGTGGATGAGTGTGGATGGTGGGCCCCAACATCACCAAAGGCAAAGAGAAGAAGGAAACTCACTATTCTAGCAGTCGCTGGGCCAAGACTCTGTTAAGCCATTTTATGGGCCGTCCCCTAAAACACGACAGTTCTGCCAGGCAGGTGTGGCAGAAGCAGGGCTGTGCATTTTCCAGAACACTGCAGCTTCAGCATGTCCTGCCTCGCCTCCCCTGGTTTCCAGCCAGGGCCCCTGGGAGTGATGCTGGAGGACACCACCTCCAGGCTGTCCCCCAAACCTCCTACCCAATACTCTCACTCTCTGTCTTCACCTGTTGACCACTTTAGGGCAGGAGATCCAGAGGGGGACTACGGAGCTCAGTGGAGCTGCGGCTTGGGAGAAGCCCACCCAAGAGAACCATATAACTAGAAACCATCACATGCGGCTTCGTGTGAGGGAGAAGCAGGTGTTTCATTGCACAGGGTTACTGAGATCTGGGGTTGTCTGTTATTGCAGCGAGGACCCACCCTAACACACGAGGTGTTATATGCATTTTACAGATTGCCAAGATGGTACAGAAAGAAGAAGTGGCAAAGCAACACTTAAACTCAAACCTGCCCAGCTTCAAAGTCCATGCCCTTCCCCGGGCTTCAGACTGCCATCTTTGATGTTATCTTTCATTGAGATGTTGTTTGCATTAAATGGGGGATCTTCTGGCACACGGTAGACATTGCCCAGCACCTACTCTTCCTAGGGTCAGCCTTACTCTGTCGGGTCAGGCTTTGAACATCTGGGACGTGAAGGTGGCTGACGAGGCCCCTTTGACAGCCAAGTTGGGGCACAGTCTCCTCCGGACATCCTTACTCCTTCACAGTCTCATTGCAGGTGGGGAGGAAGCTGGAGGGCTGATTTAGAGGACGGAGATACAAACAGAGTGAGCAGAGGATGCTTGGTTGCAGTTGCTCCAGAGTTTCCAGGGAGAAAACACAAGCATTGCTGGGCAGCCTTTAGGGGCTGGCATGTTCAGCTGGGCACGTGTCCACAACGAGGCATCACGCGCAGTCTGAGCTGAGCTCTAGTCTCTGGGTTTCAGGACTTTCAGCACAGTCCTGGCCCTTCACGTTTAGTCTGGGTGATCAGGGACGTAAACCAGCCATGGCAAGGTGGTGAAGCACCACCATGGAAGGGCACCAGCCGGGCCCTGGGGTCACAGAAGTGTCCCAGGAAGTGCAGCTGTTAAGCCTGGTGAGAGGAGAGCGAGCCAGGAGGACGGCGAGAGACAGGCATGACGGGGCGGTGAGTGTGTGCGCTGCTGAGCATGCCTGAGACAGCAGGCAGTCACCAAAAGCTTATAAGCAGAGGTGACACCCTGACTTGTGGTTTGGAGAGATCACGGTGGCTGCCGTGCAGGGACGGAATGGAGGCTGCTCCAGTGACCCCGGCTGTGGGCAGTGGGTGTGAGGGGACAGAGGAAGGTGGATGGAGTTGCTGCCCCCACGCCCCTGCTGAGAAAGTGCCCACGGGGCCTGGCGGGGTGTGAGTCGCAGTTGGGCTGATGTGCCTGGCTCTGCATCTGTTTTGTGAGCTGGAAGGGACAGCCTGCGCCCTGCTCCTTGGATGGACACCGATGCAGTAGTGAGGGCCTGTCTCTGAAGCTCTCTGAGCAACCAAAGGAAAGGTGGCCCCTGGGCTCAATACAGAGATATTGGGGCTGATGCGGCTGGAGGGGTGGGTGTGCAGGCCCTGCGGGGAAGGAGACTTCCAAACAGACGGCTGCCCCACGGGGAACCTGGCTGGGGCCAGTCATTCTCAGAGTCAAACCATCTTCATTCAACTCCGAGGCTGCCCCAGGCCAGTAGTGTCCTTCCTGAGAGCCCTTCCTGCGAGATTTATGAGCCAGAGCCCGGGCTGGGATCACAGAAAGCTAGAGAATGCCTTGGCTGCCCAGGGGAGTCTGGAATTCCTTCAAAACTAAGCTTCCAGACGTCCCTCTGGACTCCTCTGTCTGAAGACCGGCACTTTAAAGGCCCAAGAGAGAACTCCCATGACACCGTTTTCCCACCTCCCATCTCACCTCCCTGGTGGCTCCCCATTTCCGGGACCTCGGCTTGGCAGGACCCCTCCGGGACCTCACTCCTCTGAGATGCACTGCAGACCTTGCGGGTGACAGCAGCGTTTTGCTGACTCAGAGGCAACTGCCACGATGACCCTCCAGCCTGTGTCCAGATCTGGGGCAGCGACTTGGACAGGGGGGCAGCAGAAGCCGGGTCTGTGAGGGGCCCTGATGGAGGGTTGCATAAGCCGGGTCTGTGAGGGGCCCTGATGGGGGGCAGCAGAAGCTGGGTTTGTGAGGGGCCCTGGCTGGCTTACTGGAATTCGCTCAACTTCGAAGGCTTCAATTCCAACTCTGTCTGGTTTTGTTGGACTAGGAACACACAACCAGCCAAATCTTGCTTACTAGAGGGTGCCGGAGATCAAGCAGAGAAATGAAATAAAGAGAGAAACCCCAAGCGGTGGTGTTAACATGCATTGGGGCCTCTTGCCCCAACGGCAGTCTTACTTTTTTTTTTAATTTCTCGTCCACATTTTGTTGGAAAATTTTGCACATTCATAATAGCAAACAGAATATGGCAATAAGCTTCTATACACACTATTATCAACAGTTTTCAGTTCATAATTAACCTTATTTTATCAATATTCCCCATATTCCCCCATGCTGTTTCTTGGCAAATCTAGATGACCCATTATTCCAGCCTTAAAAATGTCAGTATGTAACTGACCAAAGCTTTTTATTAGAATTGCTAGGTATGGAGGAAATTTCAGTTTCTATGACTACACCTAGTAAAGTTTGAAAAGAAAACGACGGAGGAAATAGACATTGACAATTCATATTGAATAATTGCACAGAGACAGTTCCTTTATTTGAGGCTAAACTGAGACAGAACCTCAGATACCCTCACTCACTCCTCTCTGGCTGAGAGGGGAGGAACTTTTGTCTGGGTCGGGGAGCAATGAGGTGGGAGTTTTGTGCTTCGGTTCCTGGGGTGGAGATAGAAGGTAATAGGTAGCAGTCACTAACTGGCCCCATAAATGGTTTTGTGAGGCAGCAGCAGCTGTTTTGTGGGGGATTTGTGAGACTCTGAGGGAGGAGGAGGGAGGCCTCACGCACAACAAGGTGGCCCCCAGAGTTTGGGTTTTGGGAACCCTGGGAGACAGCGGCCATGGTCTCTGGTTCCCCTCACGGGAGCTCCAGGAGCAGTGGCCGTGGTCAGATGACAACAAAGGTGGTCAGGATCCCGAGGACAAAGAGATGCAGCTGTGGCTGCTGGGCGTAGCTGGTAGTCTGACGACAAAACACTACAAGACATCCCTCAGGTACCGTGCGTCCTTTAGAGACACTTCCCTCCACAGGGATGTGGCCCTCAGGTGTCTGTCCAACCCGAGAGCTAGCTGTGAAACGGACTCAGTGTGGAAGTACAGTCAAGGGGAGGGCTGGGGCCATGGTCGGGAGTGGAGGGTTTGCCTGCAGTGCCTGTGGACCTTGGGGGAGGGGCACCAGGAGAGGGGAACCTGGGGGGGATACCAGGAGAGGTGGATCTAGGGGGGACACCAGGAGAGGGGGACCTGGGGGGGACACCAGGAGGGGGAGACCTGGGGGGGGATACCAGGAGAGGGGGACCGAGGGGGGACACCAGGAGAGGGGGACCTGGGGGGATATCAGGAGAGGGGACCTGGGGGGAATACCAGGAGAGGGGGACCTGGGGGGGACACCAGAAGAGGGGGACCTGGGGGGGACACCAGCAGAGGGGTCCTGGGGGTGACACCAGGAGAGGGGGACCTGGGGGGATACCAGGAGGGGGGACCTAGGGGGGATACCAGGAATGGGGGACCTGGGGGGGATACCAGCAGAGGGGTCCTGGGGGGGATACCAGCAGAGGGGGACTTGCGGGGGATACCAGCAGAGGGGGTCCTGGGGGGGATACCAGCAGCAGAGGGGCACCTGGGGGGGACACCAGGAGGGGGGACCGGGGGGGGACACCAGCAGAGGGGGACCTAGGGGGGATACCAGCAGAGGGGCACCTGGGGGCGACACCAGGAGAGGGGGACCTGGGGGGACACCAGGAGAGGGGGACCTGGGGGGACCTGGGGGGACACCAAGAGAGGGGGACTGAGGGGGACACCAGGAGAGGGGGACCGGGGGGACACCAGGAGAGGGGGACCTGGGGGGGACACCAGGAGAGGGGGACCTGGGGGGGACACCAGGAGAGGGGGACCTGGGGGGGACACCAGGAGAGGGGGATCGGGGGGACACCAGGAGGGGGGACCTGGGGGGGACACCAGGAGAGGGGGACCTGGGGAGACACCAGGAGAGGGGGACCTGGGGGGACACCAGGAGGGGGAGACCTGGGGGGACACCAGGAGAGGGGGACCTGGGGGGATACCAGCAGAGGGGGACCTGGGGGGGACACCAGGAGGGGCGGACCTCGGGGGGACACCAGGAGGGGGAGACCTGGGGGGACACCAGGAGAGGGGGACCTGTGGGGGACACCAGGAGAGGGGGACCTGGGGGGGATACCAGCAGTGGGGGACCTGGGGGGACACCAGGAGAGGGGGACCTGGGGGGACACCAGGAGGGGGGACCTGGGGGGATACCAGGAGAGGGGGACCGAGGGGGGACACCAGGAGAGGAGGATCTGGGGGGACACCAGGAGAGGGGGACCTGGGAGTACACCAAGAGATGGGGACCTGGGGGGGACACCAGGAGATGGGGACCTAGGAGGGATACCAGCAGAGGGGGCCTGGGGGGGACACCAGGAGAGAAGAATCTAGGGGGACACCAGGAGAGGAGGACCTGGGAGTACACCAAGAGACGGGGACCTGGGGGGATACCAGGAGAGGGGGACCTGGGTGGGACACCAGGAGGTGGAGACCTGGCGGGGGGAATGCCAGGTGAAGAGGACCTGGTGGGTAACACCAGGAGAGGAGGACAGGGGTGGGGGGACGCCAGGAGAGGGGTGGGGCTTGGAGTCACTCTGCCATCTTGGGCTCCTCAACTTTGGGACACCAGCTCAGCATGTCTGAGACTCGGTTTCCTCATCTGTAAATAGAGTGATCTCCCCACAGAGTGTTTGTGAGGATTAAATGATTAATTCCAGAAAAAGGCTTAAAGAAATGCCTGCCTGGTGCTGGGCCCACAATAAAGCCGGCGTCGTTACTCCTGCTGCGGTCACTGGCAGTGTGATGACCACAGCACGGGCAGGAGGGACACGGCCCACGGGGGGTCCAGCCTCCTCAGCACCTGCTCCAGGGCCCTTCCTGTCACCTCCTGGCTTCTTTGTGAACGTCCTGCTCCAGCACTGTGTGGCCGCCTGTCCCCATTACTCCTGCACCCCACATTCCTTTCTCCTCACCTGGGACCCTCTTCCTCCCCTCTCTGCGGTGGAGGCTCCCAGCCTTCTCCAAGGGCTTCCTAGGAAGTCACTTGCCCTCCGAAGCATCTCACGCACCCTCCGGACACCCTCACCCCTCCACAGGGCCTGTGGCTCCCCAACCAGTGGGTGATGCTGTCCTATCGCTGGACATCAAGGCTTTGAGGGCCCGTGTTACCCCCAGGCAGGGCCGTTAGTCCTGTAGGCTTGGACTCTGTCTTATTCATCCAGCCCCTGCATGCCGGGCACGGGTCAGGGCCTGGGTTGGGTGCTCAGGAGATGTACTCAGATCTGAACATCAGATTGGAGAATTCTGTAAACACATAGGATACAGGGTGAGCGACTGTACGGGACATGAGCGAAGTCCTCTGGGAACCTGAGACGCAAACTCTCGAGTTCATTTTCACACCTTCCATGGTGCACACTGCATATACCAGCAGGTGCCCCCAGACGCACAGCTGAATGACAGAGAGAAGTGACCCCGTGCAGGCTTCATCTGACTCCCTCCACATGACGGAGTCCACGGCCCTGGGTAAGCCCCTCCTGGAGGGTCTCCCTGCGTTCTCTGCCAGGTCTGGACCCAGGACAGTCCTCTAGGGGGATGGGTGTGTTGACTTCCAGATGTAGAGTGTGGCCTGTATCTGCCCCTCTCTGGGTCCCACCCTTCTGGGACTGTCTCAGCTTTGAGGAAAGGAAGATGGATGTGGTCTGGTCCGGTCTGTGCCTCACCATAAGATGTCATGCTCTTGGCCACTGAAGATTTTCCCTAGTCTCTGGAGCTCCAGCCAAGCTCTCTGGGCGTCAATATCATGTTTCCGTTTTCCCGCTATTCTCAACAAGCAGCTATGGATTGATTGCTTGATCACAAGGCTGTTTTGAACAAAATAGAATGTATTGCTTTCAAGGAGTCCAAAGCCCTCAGAAGAGCATTTCCAAATTGTTTCCAATGATCTCTAACCTCTAATCTCTGAACAATGTCAACCCATCACTCCTCCATCTTGCAGTCACTCCCCATCCCCCCACCCCCATGCTGACCCTTTGCTGTCTCACACACACTGTCTGGAGATAAAGCTGGGGGGCCAGGGGTGCGGGGAGGGAGAGAGAGACACATACACACACAGAGAGAGTCAGAAACAGAGATCAGAGAGACAGAGACAGAGAGAGTTAGCGAGATCAGAGACAGAGATTCTGAGAGATCAGAGTGTCAGAGAGAGAGAGAGAGACGAGAGAGGGACTCAAATCTGTTTCAGATAAGAACCTGAAGCAATTGAATCAAAGTTCTGCAAAAGAAAAACAAATGCATGAAATTTAATTTTAGATGGAAAAAAAAATGACGAACCCCTTTGAGCCCTGCCTGTTAGTTTTGGTTGTGTGTCATTGTTTAAATATTCTTTGCATTTCCCCTCGCCAAAGACTGCAGTTAAATTAGAGCCGGCTTAAAGCACGCGTTATTTATGGCCGTGCCTACCCCTAAGCCTCACGGTTGTTTTGAGCCAGCAGGGAAGGTGTACTTAATATAGAGCAGGAGGGTATGTGTGCAATGTTCTTTGAATGATGATTACAAGGTGCACAGAGAAGATTTGACTTTATTTAGACATTCGGTTCCTTCGCAGTCTCCCCTCTGGGAGGGCTCTTGGCTTCCTCTCCAGACAGCATGTGTGTGGTAAGGAAAAGCCTACACGTGGAGGTCTGCGGGAGGAGGCGCAGGATCGGGGTAATAGATTTTCATTATGAGGGAGGTTGCATCACCCACACTTGGAATTCCCAGGAGGTGCAGTTTGATTAAATATTTGTATGGTCCAGGTTACCCTCAGCTACCCCAATAGTGAGTGCTCCCCGAGGCAGTGTGTATTTTGGGGAACAGTAAAAAAAATCCACGCCACTTAATCAGTGATAAAACATTCAGAGACGGCAATGATTGGTGCATACCTGCGTGGAGGGTCTACACTCTAAAATATTTGCTAGCATATTATTCTCAATTTATGAAGCAACACACCAAGGCATTCTCGGTAGAGGGGGAGACCCATAAAAAAGCTTGTGTACTTAATAAAATGTGTACCGGCCAGTGGCTCACACCTGTAATCCTAGCACTTTGGGAGGCTGAGGCAGGAGGATCTCTTGAGCCCAGAAGTTCGAGGCCAGCCTGGGCAACATGGTGAAACCCCATCTCTACAAAAAGTACACAAATTAGATAGGTGTGGTGGTGCATGCCTGTGTTCCCAGCTACTCAGGAGGCTGAGGCAGGAGGATCACTTGAGTTGGGGAGGTCAAGGCTGCAGTGAGCTGAGATTGCACCATTGCACTCCAGCCGGGGCGACAGATCGAGACACTCTGCCTCAAAAACAAACAAACAAACAAACAAAAAACCACATACTTTCATAAAGCTGAGTTGTGTTTGCAAGGACACATCTCCCCTATAAGGAAGACGTGGGAGAGAATTGTGGATTTAATAATCTGTGATTTATCTGGGCCCAAACACACAGAAACAAGCAATAATCTTGAGTTAGAACAACAGCCACAGCCTCCGAGGTCCCTCCCACTTCCAAGACAGGGATTTCAGACAGGATGCATTATCATGTATAAATTGCAAAATAGACAGAGAGCTAGTTAATTCTACGATGCTGAGAACACCAGAGCTATCCTCAGGCAGTGCCCTCCTTGTTTTAAACCCAGTTCAGTAAATATTTTGGAGGATTTTTGATGTGTCAGATACACTCGCTCTTTGTCCAGGGCAACTGGGAGCTGGATGGAGGGCGGGAACCGCGGCTCCTGAGCCTGCTCAGTTGCTCAGTTGCTCAGGAACGGCCCAGTGCTGCACGGGTTCCAGAGAGCACGTTCCCTCTGAGGGGATGTCAGGGGCTCTCCAGAGGAAGGCAGCCTTAGAGGTGCCTCTGCCAGATAGGTGGGCACTCTTCCTGTGCCCTGGCATGGCCTGAGGGTATGAAGGCAGCTGAGTCTCCTTCCTGGGGACAGTGGCTTCACCTCTCCCTTCTGGGCAGCAGCTTGCCTCCAGGAAGGTGGCTGAGGGCACTGACTCCTTCCCCAGTGGAGGAGGATTGGGGCCCCAGTCAGGGATGGGGGCAAATGGTTAAGGAGGCAGCATGGGGGTGGCATCCAGCCCTGTGCAACGCCCTTGCCCCCACCGGCTGCCCTCCTAGCTCCTGGGCTAACGCCTGCTGCCTCCCCCAGGCTCCTCTGGGGGTCAGGGCAAAGAGGACATGGTGAGGGGACATGGTACTGCTGGTTCAGGGTGCCGCCTTCACCCCGGGAAGCTGGTGTCAGCTTTCTTGGGTGGGGGGCTGCATTTACACATTGGTGAGTTCTCTGGAGGAACACCCCCAGCCGCATACAGGGTCCTCAGCACCATAGCATTCCCTGATGGGCAAATGGCCCCTCCGGCCTGTCTGTGCCTCCTACATCTCCCCGCTGTGGTCCCCCCGGCCACTTCCTTCCCGAGGTGAAGCCCCTCTACAGCACCCACTCAGCTCCGGGGACCCTTGAACTCCCCCTGACATGCCACATGGCACGCTGTTGAGTGGCACTGGCCGGTTCTCTTGGTTCTGCCCAGAGACCCCCAGGAATGCTACTCTCAGCCGTCTTCCCTGGAGCACTGAGCTTGCTGGCCACGTGTCACACAACCTCCTGGCAGCCTCAAGGACAGTCACCCCTCATCCAGGCAGCCCAGTGGAGGGGGTCTCGGGACCCCCTCCCTTGGCTTGTGGTTGGAATGCAGGGCCAAAGAGCAAGTCCTTTCCTACCCTTCCTTTGGGGAAAGGGGAAGACATGCCCTGTCCACTCCCAGACCCTCCCAAGGGAAAAGGGGATGCAAAACACCATTTGGTGAGGGGCCTGGTGGAGCCAGGAGACGCAGGTGCTCAAAGAGAGACAGGCCCCTCCACACCGGGGCCTCCTTCTGGAACCTTAGAATTCATCCCTGAATTATAATGAGACAGCCTCTACTTTGAAAAGAAACCGACTTTGCTGCATTGTTTGGCGGCAGCTCCCCAACACTGAGATCTGACGTGCCCCCAGATTCCCTGGGCTCAGCAAACAGGACATGCTGAGGACATAGAAGCCTGGGTGAGCAGACCCCAAGGGAAGTCCCGGTGTTAGAGAGGAACCTCCCACCGGAAAGACGCCGGGTTCCTCAGAGGGTCGTTTTCATGTGAGACGGGGATGTTTTATTGGGTGCAGTGGCAGGACCGAGGGCTGGGAGCGGGGAACCCCTGGGTTTGCTCTGGAAGCTCCCGTATGGGGGCAGCCAGGCCGAAGGCTGCGGGGTGAGTGCTGCATGCCGCAGGGGAGGAGGAGTGGGCTCCCTGGAGGAAGATCTCGTGACCCTCAGGCCTCCTCCAGCACCAGGCGCAGAGCTTCCCACCACCAAGGATGTTCCAGCAGAGACCACACGGCCGCGGGGCCTGGACTCGAAGCCATTGGAGTTTTGAACCTCTAAGTCCTTATTTCTTGCCAGCCCGACTATTAATAAGTCAAAAGCTCCTTGGAGCATTGGTTTTTATTTTCTTCTCCCCTAGAGCAGTGTTGAAGGAATGAGTATCCGCCGCCCACGGCCAAGAGACCCCTGACTCCTGGTGATGAGGACCTTGCTTATCATCCAGCCCCAGATGGTCTGGCATTCACCAGCCCAGTCATCACTTTCTAATCCGGAGATGTCTTATCCTTTTATGGTTTTGCTCCCACCCTTGTGAGGTCAGCTGAGGGATGACCCTTTATCTCAGGAATGTGGCAGGAGCCAGAGAGGAGCAGCCTGAGGTGCTCGGAATTGTACCTGCTCAGGGAGCCGGGCATAGAGTCCACGTAGCTTCACTCCTGAGCCCCTGGGGAGGGTTCCTGGCAGCGTCTGCGCAGGCAGAGCCACGGGAGGAGGCAGTGTCCACCCCCAGGACTTGGTGGTACCCAGTCTTCTCCTTGCACACAAATGCCACCGTGCCTGTCATTCAAGTATTGCTTTACCTCAAAGGCTTGGATTTGGAGGGGGAGGCAGGGGGCACCTTCATCTCCTAAACAAGATCTTTCTATCGTATAGTCATGGCTTATCAAAATCATACCTTACTTTTGAAATTTAAAAACATGCACAAAATATATTTGAACAGTTCTCCCTTGGAGTAAGGTGGTCCCCATTACAAATGCAAAATCCTCCTGGAGGGGTCGGACCAGGTCATTAACCCAGTCACTCCTTCCGAACCCTTAAGCATGGCTAGTTTGTTAGATTACATACCACAGAATGATCTGGAAAGAAGGATTGCATAACTCGTCAAGGAGAGTGTTGGTTTCGTGCATGGCGCGGGGGTGGTGGGTTGGCTGGGAGGGAGATGTTTAGGTCTGGGGTCCCTGAGAAATCCCAGTGTCACAACATGACTCAGCCACAGGGCATTTAGGAGGCTGTGGGCTTGAGGGCCAGAGTCTTCCAGTTGTGCTTCTCAGAGACCTGGGGGCTAGTGCGGGGTCTTCTCCCATCCCCTCTTCACCTGCAGCTTGGCTGCTTGGCTGTGCTTTATAGACTGGCCTAACCCATTCCATCAGAAGGGCTCTTGGCTAAAAAAAAGAAAAGTGCTGCCAGGTGCAATGACTCACACCTGTAATCCCAGCACTTTGGGAGGCCAAGGTGGGAGGATTGCTTGAGCCCAGGAGTCTGAGACCAGCATGGGCATCATAGTGAGACCCTGTTGCTACAAAAAAATCTAAAAATTAGCCTGGTGTGGTGGTGCAGGCCTGTAGTCCCAGCTACTCAGGAGGTGGAGAGGCAGGAGCATGACTTAAGCTCGGGAGTTCGAGGCTGTGGTGAGCCGTGGTTGTGCCACTGCACTCCAGCCTGTGCAGTGTGCAATGGCACAATTGTGGCTCACCACAGCCTATGCCTATGACAGAGACTCCAAATCTAAAAACACAAAGAAAAAGAGTGTGAAGCTGCTGATGCAATCCCCTTGTCTCAGGCCATAGACAAGGTGTCTGGGGTTCAAGATGGCAGAAGTGTGCACGGGCATAGGATGTTGGTGCAGGCCTGGACCTAGGGCAGGGGCTGTGTGCAGCCAGGCCTGGTCAGCATCGCTGTGGCTACTACTCTTGTGCCACAAGTGAGGACAGTGCAGCGCAGAGCATTTCCTGAGACAGGCCAGGGGGTCTGGAGTGTAAAAGGACACCTCGGGACTGGGGCATGGCAGGGGAGTTCTAGGTGCTGAGTGCTTGCAGTTGAGCAGTCTTCACCGCTGCTGAGAGAGGATGAGCCTCGGGCGCTTGACAGTTCTCCTGATAGTTTAGAGGCTGTGAACCCTTCCTGACTCCCCAGGACTTCTAAACTTGGAACTTGCAGTGCGCTCTTGGCGGGCTTCAGAAAGTTCACCAACATCCTGAACTTGTAGCAAAACATTGTGTGCATGGGTGTTTCTCTGGAACTGGGGTCCAGGGTGAGGGAAGTTTGTGGTAATTGCGTTTTCGAAGGAGCAAAGGACTCCTGCTGGGGTGTGTCACGTGGGGACCTAGGGCCCATTCTGCCTGGCCCTTTTCTCTCTACTTCGGCAGGAAACACACACATACACACACACACACACACACACACACACACACACGTGAGTCTCCAAACTTGGAATAGTGACTGCATTGACAGAGTGCTTATTTGTGTGTGCAGGTGTGGATTTAGAGATGGATGCAGGGAGAAGAACTATGCATTCTGAGAGGCAGAGATTGAGAGAGAGAGAGAGAGAGAGAGAGAGAGAGAGAGTGTGTGTGTGTGTGTGTGTGTGTGTGTGTGTTTGTGTCAGCAGGAATCTGAAAGTACAGCTTGGTGACTGTAAGGGCTGGAGGTGCCGGTGTTTTCTTGCCTGTTCCTTCTCTCTGAACAGAGCTGCTCTGCTTTGAAGACCTGTGTTAGCTGTTCCTTCAAAAGTTCTGTGTGTTCTCCTCTGATCTGAGCTGACTTTTGGGGCATGGTGCGCCAGCAACTCAGGCCAACGGCAACAGCGGAAACCGAGACAGCTCTGGAAAAATATTTGTTTAATTAGTAGAAACAATCTGTGATCAGAATCCATGTTTAACGACCTGGCTTACAGCCAAGCTCAACACATTTTCCTTCAGGGCTGTTTTTGGTTTTGAACTGAGCAAATTCAGCTCTGACCTTCATCCTGGCCAGGAGAGGAGATGCCCCACCCTGCTCAGACCCTGGGCTTTTTATTGAAAGGCAGTGCCAGGCACACTCTGATGGGTCTTGGGGGAGACCAAGGGTGCCCTGGTCAATGTCAGCCCTGACTCTGTGCCACGTGCTCTCAGCTCTGCCACGGAGGTGCGTGGCTCTGTGGATGTGGACCGTGAGCTGGGGAGGAGGGTGGTCTTAGAGGGAAATGACCCATGGGGAGCTGAGCCCTGTGTGTCACGGGATCACCCTGGATGTGGCTTAAAATCCACGTGGCTCTGGAAATCCCAGAGTGCACCGAGGATCTGTGGGGGAGCAGGGATAAGTCCAGGCGAACCTCGAGCTGTTCTCAGCCTTGAGGTTTGGGTCACTCTGAGGGCACTTGGGTCTCCACCGAATGGCACAGATCATTCCCAGGCCATTACAACCATCCCGGCCTCTCTAGAATTCCTTTTAGGACTCCTGGACTGGGCTGTGTCTATTCAGGACTCTGGGTAAGAGCCCTTGGGGTCACGTGGGAGGTAGAATCTCCATTTTCTAATAGCCCTCTTGAACGGCAGATTCCCTGCAGTGCAAGCTGGGGCTGCCCAGGGGTTTTTGGGGGGTCCTGGGTGCCTTCCCAGTTGCCCCTCCAGGTGCACCACCCCCCCACCAGGACACTGACCAGCGGGAGCCATCATAGGGGACCTCGTGCTGTCTGGCTCTGGCTGACTCAGCCAGTGGGAGCCTGTGGGGCTGGGAGGGAGGAGGGTGTGATGAGGCGTCTCCTTCCCACTGGGCTCCTCCCCACCTCCTTCCTCCTTTTCCAAGTCCCCTGACCATCCCTCCTCTGTCTCTCCAGGTCTCTGAAATTACCACTGTGCCAGCTACGTGGCCCAGGTGGGTGGTTCACCGCACTGCCTACCCCTTCATACCTCACCCCGTTACACCCTCCTGGAATCATCCTCAGTGGAGGCTGCACCGTTTCCTGCTGCCCACGTTTGACAAAGCAGGAAACTGTCTTTTCCAGACTTCCCCATGAAGTGAGGTTTTGACAACCTCATTCTCCAAGAGCAAACTCAGCCCCTGGAGTTTGTTCCTTCCCTGGGCCGTGGACACCCCTGCAGCAGTGGCTCCTTTCGGCGGCCGCTCTTCAGAGACGTGCTAGAGAGCAATCGTTGATGACAATGTTTTTTTTAAAAGTCCCAGAAAACAAAAAATAAATCCTGGGACTCAAAGCTTCCTGGGCCTGTGCCATTAAGGCCCATGCTTAGCAGGCTCTGCGACGTGTGGAGATCAGGCCCACCGACCACACAGCAGTGGCTGAGGATGGCTCACTCCTCGGCCACTCTCTGAAATGGCAGAGGCCACTCTCATGGCTGAGTGGTCTCTGCCACCCTCAGAGGCGTGGGTAAGAACAGGAGTTCCTGCTTGTCTCCTAGGTCCCCTATTGTATGTTGGCAATCAGTGGAAATCCAGTCTCAGGCCCTCTCAGGGGCCCCAGGCTGGTCATTACATTTAAATCCTCCTGGTGTCCTGCAGACACCCATGACCCAGGCCAAAGAGGGACCTTGCTGGTGGCCAGGAAACACGCTGAAGGAGAGAGAGAGAGAGAGACAGAGTTGGGGGTCCTCGGGTCATCTTAAAAGGCTCTGAGACTTTTTGCCTGGGCAGGGCCTGGCGGGTGGTGGAGATGCAGGATGAAGGACTTAGGGAGCGATCTTTTTCTTTCAGTGTGAAAGTGAGTTGTGTTTTTATGAGGGGGCTAGAGAAATACTGAGAATCTAAGAGCAGGCGGTTGGAGTGGGACCTCAGCAAACTTCCGTATCTGCACGGGCCTGCAACCACCGTCCCGGACACAGGTCTCAGCTGGGTAGAGATGGACAGTTGCCAGGGCAAAGCCTGTCCTTAGGGGGTCCTAGGAATGCGGATTGGGGTGCAGAGGAGTTCAGGAAAGAGGGCGAGGCCTGGAGAACCTGCTGGCTTGGAGGATGCAAAGGGGCAGCTTTTACGGATGCTTTATGCAGGTGCCTTTCGTGAAAACACTTGCCCATCCTGAGCAGAAACCCACACCCTGGAGTTTGTCCCTTCCCTGTGGGCACCCCCGCCCCGCAGCAGCGGCTCCTTTCAGTGGCAGAGGCTGACTCTTTTTGAGCTTCTCCAGCGCCTGCAAATGCAACTTCCTTGCACCCACTTCAGGCACTTCACGGCTGGCACCGCTTCCTTCAAGGTTAGGGGCCCAGGCCCACAGCCCCTGCCTCCAAGTCTCCATGTTTGAAGAATCCCAACCTCTTCCCTTTGCTTCCTCAGCCTCAGGGGTGACACCTCGGAGCTCTTGTTTACCTCTTTAGCCACCAAGTTAGTAATTTTACACCCATACAGGTGTGTACAGGAATCTTCCGGATCAAAGTGGTGGGCGTGGGCGTTGTCTTCTGTCTGAAGCCTGGCCCTTGCCGGTGCAGACTCCTCCTCTCCTGTCCGGGAGAGAAGAGGTAGTTTCGATGTCATGTGGAGACAGGAGACTGTGGTCAACGAGGAGAGGCTGTGGTGGGGGGTGGCGTTCTGGGTCACTTGGCTGGCTTAGGAATGTGAGCTGGGCCAGGTGTACCTTAGAGAGCCTGGGTGGTGCTGGGGACCTTCAGGCTCTGGAGTCCTGGGTGACCCTGACAGGTGCATGTACCCACATCTCCTTGGCCCCTGTCTCTGTTGCTAATGTCCCTGCACAGACCCACCCGGTGGGCATTTACAGATTCCCAGCAATGACGCACAGGGGCTCAGGTCTAAATCACTGAGCGCCTTGCACAGTGGCCTTCCGGTCCCTTCTGCTGTAAGGCAGGACCACCTGTCAGCCCCTGTCTTCTGGGGGCCCCACTAGGCCTAAGAGATGGGGCCGGGGGCCGCGGGGCTGGCCTGGAAGAGAAGTGTGGTGAGTCACCCCAGGCATGACAGATTCACTCAGCCCTGGTCCTTCTGCCCCTAGGCTGAGCCCTCTCTCAGGGACCCCTCCTGCCCTCCTGCAGGTAAACTCTCACCTGGCCTGCCCCAACCGGTTCTCCAGGCAAGCCCCAACCAGTTCCACCTGGCTGCAGCTGCGTGGGCTCAGGTGGGCCCCTCGGGATATCTGGAAGCTTCCAGAAAGGCAAGGGCCTCTGGAGAACAATACAAGTGCGGAGGCTCCCTGCGATGGGCTCCCTGTGTGTCTCCCTAATGCCTGTGTTGAAGCCCTGATCCCCAGGACCTCAGAATGTGACTGTATTTGGAGACAGGGTCTTTGCCGAGGTAATTAAGTTAAAATGAAGTCATGTGAGTGGGCCCTGAGCCAGTCTGATGGGTGTCCTTACAGGAAGACATTAGGATTCCCAGAGAGTGACTCCAGGGGCAGGTGGCTTGGAGGACTGGCTGTGCAAGGAGGCAGCAGGAGGGCGGCCGTCTGCAAGCTGAGGGCAGAGGCCTCGGAGGAAGCAGCCCTGCCTGCCCTGGTAACTGTGAGCACATCCGTCTCTGTCGGTCAAGCCGGCAGCCTGGGGCATTTTGCTAAGGCCGCCCCAGCCACCTAGTACAATCGCCAATATGTCCCGAGGTTCTGGTGTGCTCTCTGGACTAGTTACCGGGGGTGGCTGCAACAAATCGCCACAAACACAGTGCTTTAAACCACATAAATGTCGCTCCCACAGCCTGCAGGTTGGAAGTCCAAACCAAGGTGCCAGTAGGGCTGGTTCCTTCCGGACCCTTCAGGGGAGAATCTTTCTGCCTCTTTGGCTTCCTGAGGCCCCTTCCTGGCATTGCTTCTTTCTCCACTGACTCCTACCATCAGCGCTGAGTCCTGCCTGCCTCTTATAAGGCGCTTCTGGGATGACTCCAGGTTCACCCAATAACCCAGGGCCATCTCTCCAAATCCAGGTTCATAACCCAATCACCCCCACAAAGGGAGGTCACGTGTTCCCAGGCTCCAGGGATCAGGAGGAGGACATCTTTGGGGGTGATATTATGCAGCTGACCACACCCTCTCTCCACCTGGGCTCCCACACCCACCCTATTCTGCAGATCTTCAGAGGCCACCTGGAATGTCAGAAGCTTCCACGAACCAGGAGGTACCTGCATCTCCTGTCCCCTCCCTGAATCACCTTGCTGGACTCCACAGTGTGGTGCAGACAAGAAGCTGCAGGGGACAGCGTGGAAGGAAGCGGGGATGGAGGAGATGGAATGGGGTGGGCTCTGGGCCTGGTCAAGCAGGATAGGGCTGAGAGTCACCTGAGCACAGGCAGTTCAAATGGCAGAGAAGCTCCACACCGGAGCAGGGAAGAGCCTGGGCTTTCGGGCCAGAAAGCACAGATTTTGGCCATGGCTCTTCTGCCACTCGCTAGCTGTGGGAGCTTGGAGGCGTTACCCAAGCTCTGAGCCTTACTTTCCTCATCTGAAAAATGGGAATAATGGTAGGGTTAAATTAAACTAAATTTGGTCTGAGGACGCCTCCGCACTTTGAGTCCAACTGCAACCTTAGTAGCAAATGAACTGCAGGCCTGGCTCAGGAGTGTACTTTTGTAAGAAACAGCTGAGTCTTAGCCAATCACAGCAGCTGAGCCTCTATAAATCGCAGGCGGCTGCTGATCAGTCCATGTTCAAACAAGGCAAACCAAGCTGTGAGCAACAAGCCGTCTCTGCAGCTCACTTCCATTTTCTGCCTATAAATAGTCCCTGCCCACACTATGGAGTGGAGCTTGGCCCTTGGAACCTCCTCTGGTCTGAGGGCTGCCCACTTCATGAATCCTTTGCTTAAGTAAACTCAAGTCATTTCAAATGAAACTCAATTGATTGCTCAATTAAGTTAAACTTAACTCATCTAAAGTTTTCTTTTAACAGTTCCTACCTTGTTGAGTTGTCGTGGGGATGAAGTGGAAATTTCTTTTTCATGTGGAAAGGGCTTCGCGTCGCCTGACACGTGCTGAGTGTTCCGTGCACACTGGTTATGATGGTCACAGTTAGTGTCTCCATCTTTGTTCTCTTCAGCGCTACAGTGTTTGGGGGCCAGCGAGGCGGTGCTGCAGCCGTGTGTGTGTGTGTGTGTGTGTGTGTGTGTGTATAGAGGGGGCTGTGAGATTGCTGGGCCCGGGAGAGGGTCTCTGCTGCCAAAGATTCTTTTCTGCAAGGGAAAGCCACAAGTCACTGGCTCCAATGTGGACTTTTAAAAGGCCTGCCTTCCCTTCTCTCTTATTTCTGGGGAAGCACGGATAGGAAATGGCACTAAACTGACTTCATCCCTATACCCTGATGCCCCCATCACCCTCAGAGTTTACGCCCTTGGGATAGGAAATGGCACTAAACTGACTTCAGCCCTATACCCTGATGCCCCCATCACCCTCAGAGTTTACGCCCTTGATGAGTCACTTAAAGAGTGAACTGGGAGCTGTGTATGAGGTGACGTCACCCTGAGATAGAGCTCCGTGATCACTGGGAGGTGGCTGTGTGTGTTATCTCCCTGTGGCATGCCAGGAGGCATGTATGTGTGCACGAGTGTGTGTGTGCATGTGCATACATGTGTGCGTGCATGTACGTGTGTGTCTTTGTGTGTGTGCAAGTGCGTGTATGTGTGTGGATAAGGGAGAGGGAGGGGAGCTGGGCTGTCTCCCCTTCCCCACAAGTGGATCCTGCAGCTCAGAGCCAGAGGTGTGAGCTGAGTTTGGCGTTTTTATGTTGCTTGAGTTGGAATTTGAACTCACTCCTTATCCTCCATGCTGGAGAAAGGATGTCTGCCCCCAGGACTGACTCACAACATCAGGCCTGGCTATTGAACTTCCTGCTCTACAGATCCCAGGTTCTGGGAAGATGAGGAAGGGATGAGCAAAGGGTGGGGGCTCTCTGGGGGAGCGGGCTTAGTGGTTGGGAGGAGTAAAGGCGTTGGGCATGGACTCCCTGTTTGTGTGACTGCTGGCAAAGTCCTTGATCTTGGCCAGTCTGCGTTTCCTGATCCAGGCAGTGGGGGCACGGTCCTTTCCCTCGGAGGGGTGGTGAAGATTCAATGCGCTCCTTTAAGTAGAGCTCCCTCAGGAGCATCAGCCATAACACCTGTCCTGGAAGGTGCTGGGTGCCCTCTCCCTTTGCTCTGTGCCCCCTCTCTCCGCCCCCTCTTCAGCCTGGGTCCAGACGAGGCCTGGGGAAAGCCTCCCAGAAAGTGCCCTGACCAGGGCGGTGCCAGTTGGGTTCCTGTTTGCCTAAACCCAAGCAGCAAGCCCTTCAAAGGAACCTAACAAACCGGACAGAGAGCTTTGTTTTTTCCCTCATAGCAAAGGAGAAAGAAAAGTTTGCTGAGTAAGTCAGACACCATCAAACTCACAAAAAGGCTCTTTGTTCCGGCCTGAGAGGGGGTGAAAAAAATAACAGAAGTGGTCGAAGGGCGTGTGTTTGCTTCCGTGTTCTTGGAGTGTTTGGGCAGGGCTCACCCAGCTCACTCTTCCTGCTCTCCCCCATCTCTGATTCCTCTGACCCTGGTGATCCCACCTTCTATATCAAAAAATTGCACAACAGCCCAGCCAGAAGGAACTGCTAAGGGCTTTTAGTCCAGCCTGAGTTTCACTTTTAAAATGATGCTATGTAGTACTTAAGTTAGATGCCCCTGCAGGGCTTTCCCGTGCATTTTCTTGTTGGGAGTGATGTGAGCGAGGCTCTTGCCAAAGGTCAGTGAGCTGCTCTCTGAGCTGGGCTTGGGACCAAGCCCCTTGCACCCAGACTGTTGTCATTTACTGTCATCCCTGGTGCTAGCTGTGGACAAGTCTGCTTGATTCTAACCCTTGTGTCTGTAGTACAGAGAGATCTATGCTAAGATTTGTTTGTCCTCATTAAATTATAAATTCTTCCAGGCAGGTCACTATGTGGCTGGTGCCCCCTGCAGTTGTGCAGTGTGCAACCTGTGAGACTGAACATGGCAGCCCTGCTTCTGGGGTTAATACAGTATTATTGATTCATTCTTCCAGCAGATGGAACAATGCCTGTGGGGGCGGGGGGGGGGGGGTGCAATTTTGCCTTTGCTTCTAAGGCTGGTGCTTGTAATGCCCAAAATCCAGTGTAACTGAGCCCAGTTGTGCTGAGAGAAACCAGCATGAGGGCCGCAAAGAAAAGGTCTCCTCCTCCCAGACACACTGGCTGCTGGAGGAGGCCTGTGTGTTCTTAGGTGGCTGGGCTAGGTGCCTGCAGGCTCATGGGCAGGGGAACCAGTCCTTAGGTGGGCATTTCTGGAGGCTTTCATGGGGTGGAACTAACCAGCCAGGCCCAGTTCTCTCCTTTGGCAGCCAGAGAGGGGAGAATGTCAGACGTTTGTGCCTTGACTCAGCAGGTGACGTTGTGAACATTTATGGGCTTTTCTTCCTCTGGGCTCATTTCTTTATCTGTTAAAAGCAGGCAGGGCAGTGCCCGGCCCACACCTGCCCAGAAGGACAGATAGAACATAAAAGGGTGGGGTGATTGTGAAATATCACTGGGCATTGTTCATGTCAGAGCTCCTGGTGCAGTGCGATGCTCAGGACTTTGCGTGGGCAGGGCCGGTGCTGAAGTGCAGGAGAAGACTCAGCTGTGGCTGACCAGGCGCCGCCCCACACTGCTGCTCTGTCACTCACACCGTTAACAATGGAAAGCGTTGCCTTGTTGTCTGTTTTGTGTATCCATGTTTTGATTCCCATTTTCAGTCCACATCTCTAGAGGGCAGAAAGTCCGTCTTAGGCTTCTTTCTGCCTTCAACCCCATCCTCGGGAGGGTGGTAGATAGAAGACAGATGTTCTTTATACAGGTGAGGCCTGCAGGAAGAACCAGGGCCAGTCCTCGTGGTCATCACACACCTGGAGAGGGAGGCTGCTGTGACATCGGGTATGGTGACAACGCTGTGATGCTTGGTTTTCCTAATGGTTGGACAGGCTTTGGCATGTGCTCCAGGATGCCCAGAGCGGCAGGTTGGCCTCGACTCCTCTAGCCTTGCCAAGTCCCTCGGGTAGGTCAGCCCACCGGTACCTTCAGCCGGCCGGTGCCCTCCTGCCCAGGGGGGGCCATGCCTCTGTTGGCTGCACTGTCTTTCAGGAGGGGGTCCTTGGCTCTGGCATGCTGGGCTCCCAGAACAGAACTGCAGTGGTTTTCCTCAGCCTGTGTTCCCGACTTCTGTCCAGCTCGTGGTCTGCCTTGTGGCTCCCTTCCCTGGGGACTGTCCCCTCTGTTCCCCACCAGGAGGGTCATGCCTGCCACACACTGCTCCTAACAACCAGCCCTGTGACGGCTCTGGCTGGTGACCTGCAGCTGCTGGTCAGGCTGGGCTGACCCCGGACGGCTGCGAATCAGCAGAGCACGGGCCCCACCGCATTGGGCCTGCTCTCGGATACGCTGTTGGTGGAATGACTCATAACTAGCGCTTCCTCTCAACAAAAACAAACACCCAGAGAGAGGCTCAAGGGCCGCCCTTGGCTAAACAATCCTTGAGATTGAGTTGGAAGGAAAAACCCATTACACAAAGGGCTTTGCGGGGGAAGAGGGGAGAAGGCGAGAAGCCAGAATAAACACAAGAAGACCCAAGCCGCCCAGGGACTGGGAGAGGGACTCCGGCTCGGTGGGTGGGGCCGCGTCCACCTTTTTAGGACTGAGACTCTGAGCACATTTACTCACTGCTTTCCCTCCTACAGCTGTTAAAGCTGGTGCTTTGAACCCAGCCCTGGGCAGGGTCCTTGCTGGCTCTGGGAACCTCCATTCGTGCTGGGCTGACCCTTTGCACAGCGGGCTAGGGCAGCGCTGAGTGTGGGGCTCCAGCCCAGGGACAACGTGATCATGAAATGAGGAAAGTGTGGGCTTTGGAGTCCGTGAGACCTGACTGCGCAGGCTGCTTTGCTGCCCCCAGCTTTACGGGCTCAGGCAAGTGACTTAAACTTGCAGAGTCTCAGTTTCTTTATCTGCAAAATGGGTGGTGATGCCTACCTGGGAGATTGCTGTGAGGGTTAAAGATGACCTATGTACAGTGCTGAAACACAGGAGGCACTTACTACCTAGCGGCTAATCTTACTTAATTAAATCTCTTCCCCTCTCAAACCTTCTGGGTCTAGTAAAGAAAGTTGAGTAAGATTCAGGCCTTCTCCACTGAACACACACAGCTCCTTGGGGAACATCTGGTGGCATTTCATCCCCAGGCCCCAGGCCAGGCCCCAGGCCAGATGCTCATCAGCACCCAGTGAGGCCACACCCCTGATTCCAGGTCACTGGCCCATTTCTGGTCATAGTGGCCTCTTCTGTCTTCTCATTCTAAAGTTAGCCAGGACCTCCCATGAACCAATGGAAAAATGTCCAGTGGTCCAGATGCCAGCATGCTGACCAGGGAGCAGGCATAGGTGGCCTTGGGCTCGGTGTGGGGGCCATCAGCTGGCCAGGGGGACCTCACTGTCCTCCTGGTTGCAGAGGAAGGCACTGGGCTTGTGGGAAGAGTCTTAGAGAAATACTTTGCAATGGGGCATGGCCACAGGACTGAAGGCCAAGCGAAGACTACCGATGAGAATTTCTGTGGGGGGCACGTTTCATTTCAATGGAAGGAAGATCTTTTATCAGTAATAATGAAAAGTTCACTATTGTAGAATAGATTCAAGGGCACCTTCACCTTCTTTGTCCCTCCTTGACTTGGCCACTGGTGGTAGTGTGTGTGCACACGTATGTGTGTGTGTGTGTGTTGTTCAGCTTAATAAATAGCACATCAAAATCATGCAGTTCAATCAAATTCATGTGAGAAAAAGAATTGTTTGTTCTCAAGTTCTGTGAAAGTAGATATACCTGAACCAACCAACCACTGACCTCCAACTACTCCAAGTTCTGCCAAAAGTTGTGACACTCAGAAGACAAACCAGTTAAGCAGTGTTTGTCAAAAAATATTCCCTGGACAAGACTTATTCCTGTCTGGGTGTGTCCACTTTACAAAAGCATGTCTACACCACATTGCTACATCGATCCTCAGAACGTCTGAGTGAAGTAGGCAGGAGGGTATTGCCTTCCTTTTGCAGAGCAGGAAACAATTTGCTCAAGGTTACATGGCCAGCAAGCAGCAGGCTTGGGAGAACCAGCTCTTCTGGCTCCTTCACAAAACCTGATCTAGAAAAGGAGGGGCCTGCCTCTTGAGTCCCATGGGCCTAAACTGAGATCAGATGACAGAGGATCAGATCATGGAGACCTTCTGGAGTTCATAATTGTACCATGAAAGCATCGTCCTGCATGACAGTGAGGGCAGAAGTTGGTACAATTTTTAGATGTGTAATTTGGCAATATGAATCAGAAACCATAAAGGTGACTATGTGCGTTGACCAATTATTTTCATTTCGAGGAGAGTGTCTTCAAGAAATAATTAGAAATGGGCACCAGGTTAAAAAGTTACACATAGGGTTACTGTATGACCCAGCAATTCCACTCTTAGTGTATGCCCAAGAACATGAAAACATGTGACAACACAGAAAAATTGTATGTGTTTATAGCAGTACTATTTACACTAACTGAAAAGTGAAAAGAGTCAAATATTCACCAACTATTGAAAACATAAATAAAATGCGATCTATCCATACAGTAGAATATTATTCTGCTGTAAAAAGGTATGAAGTAGTGATACTTGCTGCAACATGGATGACCCTTGAAAGTACTATGCTAAGTGAAAGAAGCCAGGCACAAATGACCGCATCCTATGACTTTGTTTATATAAATCGAGAATGGGCAAATTGATGGAGCTAAAAATAGAGTAGGGTTGCTTAGGTTTGGAGTAGGAAAGTTGGGAAGATGCAGATTCACTGCTAATGGGTATGATGTTTATTTTGGCAGAACAAAAATATTCTAAAATTAGCTTGTGGTGAGGGTTGTACAACACTGAATTATTTTTAAAATGTTGAACTGTATACTTTAAATGCGTGAATTATATGGTATGTGACTTATATCTCAACAATTTTTTATTTCTAAAAGAAAAGGAGCTCCAGGATGTTTTTCTCATCAGTTTTCATAATAATAAAAAATTGGAAACAATCCAAACCCATAAGGAAAAGAAATAATCAAATAATTATAGTACACCCACAGTTAATGTATAAAGAAGTCAAAAAATATAATACATAAAAATATTTTACACAGTGAGAAAATGCTCATATTATTAAAAATTATAAAATACAAATGTATGTTTAGTGTGATTCCCATTTTATTTTAATTTTTTAAAATTAAATATTTTATCTTTTAAGAAAGAATTTTAAGAAAGAATGCACGGATCCTGTGTATCTTTCACCAATTTCCCCAGATGGGAGCAGTTTGCAAAACTGCAGTACAAGATAGCAACCAGGACATTGACCTTAATATGGTCAAGCAACCGAACATTTTCACCACTGCAAGGATCACTTGTGTTGCCCTTTTGTAGCCATGCCCACTTTCTTCCTGCGCCATTCTCACCTTAACCCCAGGAAACAACTAATCTGTTCTCCATCTCTATGATTTTGTTATTTCAAGATTATGGTAGATTGTTATAAATGGAATAATATAGTGTGAAACCTTTTGGGACTGGCTTTTTTCACCGTACATAATTCACTAAGACCCATCCAGGTTGTTGCACTTATCCTTAGTTCGTATTTGTTTAAAAACCTGTACACAACATGTATAGTAGCTTTATTTGCAATAGCCCAAACCTGGAAGCAATCCAGAATTCTCCAGGGAAACCATCTGGGCCTGGATATTTCCTTTTTTAGGAGGTTAAAAATTAAATTTCTTTAATAGTTAAAGGGCTATTCAAATTATCTACTTTATATTTGGTGAGTTGTTATAGTTTACGTTTTTCAAGGAATTGGTCTGTTTCATCTAAGTTGTCAAAATTTATGTGGATAGAGTTTTTTGTGGCATTCCATGAATATCCTTTTGATGTCTGTAGGGTGTATGGTAATATCCTTGTTTTATTTCTGATATTTGTAATTTCCTCTTTTTTCCTTTGTCAGTCTTGCTAGAAGTTTACCAATTTTGTTGATCTTATCAAAAAACTAGTTCTTGATTGATATTCTCTATTGTTTTTCTGTTTTCAATTTCATTGAGTTTGGTTTTTATTTCCTTATTTCTGCTTTCTTTGGATTTACTATTTTTTTTAGGTTCTTGAGGTGGAAGTTTGATTTGAATTTTTCCTTTTTCTAATATATTCATTTAGTGCTATGAATTTTCCCCTCAGCACTGCTTTAGCTGAGTGCCACAAATTTTGATATGTTGAATTTTCATTTTCATTCAGTTCAATGTATTAAAAAATTATCTGGAGACTTCCTCTTTGACCTCTGGGTTCTTTAGAAGTATGCTATTTAGTTTTCAAGTGTTATGAGATTTTCCTATCATCTCTCTGTTATTGATTTCTAGTTCGATGAATATGCTGAGGTTTGTTTTGTGGCCCTGAATATAGTCTACCTTAGTGTACATATCTTGAAGTATGGGAAAATGTTCATGATATATTATATAAAAATATAAATTATAAAATGTATGTATATGGTGTGATTCCAATTTTATGTTAACTGCCCTTTATTTTCCTCCTTATCCTCTTCTGAATTATCTAAAGTTAAGAATTCTACCTTTTATGATCAGAAAGTTTTTTTTTTTTTTAATATAAAGAGCAATGGGTAGTGTGTCATAAGATGTGGGTTTAAAAACTGGGCTCTCATTTTCTAACAATGTGACCCAGGCACTGCATCTCATTTTATCTCATTGAGCCTCATTTCTAAAATCTATAAAATGGAAATAATAAAATGCCCACTTTATAGAGTTATTGTATTAAACAATCCAAAGCCAACATTTATTAAATGCCCAAGCAGTGTGTACGTGGTATGGTGGTGTTTCTATTATAGTGAGGAAGCTAGACTCTTTTATCTCTTGGGTCCCTTGCTACTATTTGCTTTTAAGCCTCTGTGATTCTTTCACTGAGGAGCAGACGAAAGTTTGAAACATACTGTGTCTGTGGACAGAACTCTCCATAAATTGCTGTTCCCCAGATATTTCTGGAAGCCTGGGAGTGTATTTGGGATGTAACAAACTTGGACTTTTTAGCAATGTTCCAATTTCAAATCTTCTGTCCTCTTGCTCCCCTAATATAAGAGTAATTTTTGCACCATGCAATTTCATTTCTGGCTAGAAAAATGTGGATACTGGGTTAAAATAAATATTCACCTGAAAGGGGAAGAAAAATTCTTGCTTATCTGCCATACACTTTACTAGAAACCTTTCCCCTCTTCTTAGGCCTGTGATTGTTCTCCAAAGCAGGTGATTGTAATCCAACTCCCAAGAACCAGGTTATCACTAAGTTTTACAGCCCTTATTTCTCAATGGCAGGAAAGGAGTGGGGCCTGTAAGATGAGTCAGGGAGGGACAGGGTTTCCTTGATATTACTTAATTTTAAAGTCCTTTTCCCTGCCCACGCATGACTCCCAGTCCACCACTGGACTGGCCTCCAGAGGAACCGCTGTAGGAGCTCTCACCCTGCCAGGGCCACCTCCGGTCTTCTCTCTGGGTCTTCTACCCTTCCTTGGCTAGCAGACAGTCTTCTGGTTTTAGAAATGCCCTTTCTTCCTACTCGTGTGGTATTCCCTTCCAAATCCACCCTCTCCATGTGGATGGAGTCTTCTTGACCAAGAGAGACAGGATCCAAGCTTTTCTAAGGGTAATCCAGAGGATACTAGGGTCTATTCAGCCAATGAGCTCTTAGCCCCGCTTCCAGACTCAGTGTACTACCATCCCTCTCAAAGCTCCCTGTTTATCCAATGTGTAGCATCTACTGATAATTCAACATCCTGTGCCAACCAGTCATGCCCCCCTCTGTGATCTTAGGGTGGTGGATGCCTATTTATACATTGCACTTATTTTATTTTACACCCTTTACCACCTGGGTCTGTGAGTTTCTTGGGTTCAAGGACTTTTCTCGTTTGTTTTTGTTTATTTTGATCATGGTAAATATATAGCATAAAATTTACAATTTTAGGTATACAATTTGGTGGCATTAAGTATACCATAGTCTCAATGCCTTAGTCTCAATACTAAGTTACATGAAATCAAACTAGAACTGTCACCACCATCCATTTCCAGAATTTCATCATCCCAAGGAGTAACTCTTCACCCATCAGACAACAACCCCAGCTGGGCACAGTGGCTCACGCCTGAGGTCCTAGCATTTTAGGAGGCTGAGGTGGGCAGATCACTTGAGTCCAGGAGCTCCAGACCAGCCTGAGCAACATGGTGAAACCCTGGCTCTACAAAAAATACAAAAATTAGCCAGGAGTGGTGGTACACGCCTGTAGTCCTAGCTACTGGTGACGGGGGAGGCCTGGGAGCGGAGGTGGGAGAATCCCTTGAGTGTGGGGAGGCGGAGTCTACAGTGAGCCGAGATTGCACCACTGCACTCCAGCCCGGGTGACAGTGAGATACTTTCTGAAAACCACAAAACAAAACAAAATACCCCAACAAACCCATTTATTTTTGCATCTTCTGTCTTCTGTGTGCGGATCTTTGCCTAGCACACATCCAGGCAGACATATTGTGACATATTGTCCACAGACGTGGGACATATTGTGAAGGTGCCCTTGAGTTGTGCAAGGCAGTAGTCAAGCTCCCATCCCACTTCTTAAGACATGGCAGGAACTTAAATGTTCTTAAAATTGAACCAACCGGAAAGCAGGATATTATGGGCATACTTTTAAATCCTTGGCTCTTGGGGTAAACGATCTTCAAGAAAGACCTTGACTTTCAACCTGGGGAGAAGGTCTCTCTTTCATGGCCTTCCAAATTCTGCGATCTGTGGTATTAATTCTGTTCAAATTGATTTCATTTATCTAATATTTTCAGGGCGCCTAATGAGACAGTGGGCTGTGCTACGTGACTGAACCAGCGGCTAAAGCAACGGGGCCTTCCCCTTGGGGTGTCCGTACCCTAGGGTCGGGCGATAGGAATTTCCTTCCATGCATCTATGCAGCTCTTGTCTTTGAAATCATGACTTTAATGGTGGTGATAAGATGATAGAAACTGTTGCTACTTGAATCCTCTCAAGGGCAAGTTAGAGAAAGCTAATTTTTTAGAGAAATGGGGAGACACAGAGCTCCTCCATATGAAATACATCATCCCTGTTTTAAGCCAAAAGAGCAGGTCTGTGAATATGAAGTGAATGGCGCCCTCCTCCCTTCAGGCGCAGTCCAGCCTTCCTCTCCTGCAAGGAGTCTGTGATTCCTCTGCGATTCCTGGGCTTGCCCTGGGCTCTCCCTTCTCAGACCAGGCACCTCTGTGGTCAGCGTTGTGCATCTGGTTGCTTACGCGCCCCTGCTTGTTTACAGTGATTGTTTTGTGTCTGCAGACCCTGGAGAATGAGCTATTTGAGGATCAAGACTTAACTTTGCTCTGCATAGCTCATCGAGGACCTTCCAGCAAAACTTATTCCCTGAGTGATAAAGCATACAGGGCATAGGTTTCTGTAGAAAGTCAGACATACACAGATGGAATTTAAACACAGTGAGAGGGATCCCCAAATAACTGACTCGCGCCTGTCTCCTTGGCTTCTGCATTATGTCTGAGATACAGAATGTACCTGAATCGTTCTCCTGGAGGGCAGGACCTGTGAAAACAGGAGCAGGAGGAGCTGGGATCAGCTCTGCTTGCTGCAGGTTCTACAGCCTGAAGGGAAAAGGCTCTTGAAGCTTTCTCACTGCAGGAAGGAAAAACCACTTGCATGAAGGCTGTGTCCCAAGATCAAAGCCATTCTTAAACAATGGATGAGCAACAGGGAAAAATATGTTAGCACAGAGTGGAGGTTGGGTTGTATTTGGAAAGAAGTGGGCGCTACTGAGGAAAGATGGGGAGAGAGGGTCAGGAGTAGAAGAAACAGGCCGATCACGGTGGCTCAAGCCTGTAATCTCAACACTTTGGGAGGCCAAGGCAGGCGGATCACCTGAGGTCAGGAGTTTGAGACTACCCTGGCCAACATGGTGAAACCCTGTTTCTACTAAAATACAAAAATTAGCTGGGCGTGGTGGCTCATGCCTATAATCCCAGCTACGTGGGAGGCTGAGGCAGGAGAATCGCTCAAACCCGAGAAGTGGAGGTTGCAGCAAGCTGAGATTGCACCATAGCACTCCAGCCTGGGCAACAAGAGTGAAACTCCGTCTCAAACAAACAAAAAAAGGAGTAGAAGAAACAGAAGACACGAAGGCAGTAGTTATGGAGAGAAAGCCAAAACAGAGAGCAGCGAAAAAGAGAGAGGGTGGAGATCCAGAGGTAGAGAGACAGTGAAAGGAAGAGAGAGAGGGAGGGTGAGTGAGAAGGAGGAGGAGGACAAAGAAAAAGAAAATGGGAGAGGAGAGGAGTGGCAGAGCAGCATAGGCTTTACAGAGTGAAGAATGGACCAGGCTTGGTGGCTCAAGCCTGTAATCCCAGCACTTTGGGAGGCTGACGGGGGAGGATCGCTTAAGCCCAGGAGTTTGAGACCAGCCTGGGCAACATAGTTAGACCCCACCTGTGCAAAAAACAAAAACAAAAAAACAAACTGTAAAACTAGTTGGGCGTGGTGGCGGCGGCACACACCTGTGGTTCCAGCTACTTATGGGGCTGAGGCAGGAGGATCGCTGGAGCCTGAGAGATTGAGGCTGCAGTGAGCCAAGACTGTGCCACTGCACTCCAGCCTCCGGGCTGACCGAGCAAGATCCTATGTCAAAAAAATTAAATTACATTAAGTTAAAAATTTAAAAAAGTGAAGACTGGAAAAACAACAATGAGATTTACAAGAGCATTAAAAACAATGAGAGTTGGAGATACAAAACGGACAGCCTGAAAAGTCTGGCAGAGAAAAATTCCCATGTAGGGAAATTGGGTTGGGCCACAGACAGGAAGGCAGGAGGTCGGATCGAAACACAGAAGAAAGGATTTAGCGTCACAACATCTTTTATTGGCCATTGTAAGGAAGCCTGACTTCAGTCTGTGTTTATAGCTCTTGAACACAGACCTGAGGCAACCTCTAGGCTGCAGCATCTGGGCCCCTGAGACGACCTTTGTCCTCCACTGGGGAAATGTGGTCAAGAATATTAATTCTCTTGTAAATCTTCTCATTGTTGTCTTTCTAGTCTTCACTTTTTAAAATTTTTAATTTAATGTAATTTAATTTTTTTGACAAAGGGCCGGGTGCGGTGGCTCACACCTGTAATCCCAGCCTTTTGGGAGGCTGAGGTGGGCGGATCACAAGGTCAGGAGTTCAAGACGATTCTGGCCAACACGGTGAAACCCTGTCTGTACTAAAAATACAAAAAATAGCTGGGTGTGGTGACAGGCACCTGTAATCCCAGCTACTTGGGAGGCTGAGGCAGGAGAATCGCTTGAACCCGGGAGGTGGAGGTTGCAGTGAACCGAGACCATGCCACTGTACTCCAGCCTGGGCGACAGAGCAAGACTGTGTCTTGAGGGAAAAAAAAGAATATTCAAAGGGCTGGAAATAGGGTAGACATTCACCATTCCTCCACCTGGCTATGCAGCCATCGTGATGAAACTCGGCTTCTCTTTCAGACCTTCTTTTGTGGGACCCCTCCCGAGGCTCTGGGAGGAGCCCCACAGTGTATTCACATAGTCATGTTTTTGTAAAATTTTCAAAACTAATGTTTCAACTGCTCTCGGCGGGACTGTGGTCCTGAGGCAGTCTGTAGTCTCTCCTTGTACATTTATATGATCTCCAGAAGCTCTAGTGTAGACACAGCCTCAGGAATGCTCCTGCTACTCACGGACACAGCGGCACGAGGGCCCTCTGGACCCGTGACCTTATTGCCATGGGATGCATCCCACAGTGCTGGGCCCTAGAAGGATGGTGGAAGTGGAAGAGAACTGAGATTCGAAATGTAGGCAGCCAGAGGCTGGATGGTGGAATTCTCACAACCATCAGATCTAAGACAGCAAGTGGAGGATGTGGTTCCTATCAAGGCCTGATAATCACAGCTAAAATTCTCACCTGTCAGAAAGAGCCACAATAATGGCGCTGATACAATTACGAATGCACCGTGCACTTTTTTGTCCTCTCTTGGATCCCACAGCCAGTATTAGAGTGATTTTAGTTCCAAGATGTGTGCCACACCTGTTTACATGTAATATTAAACAACCCTACCTGAAGGCAGGAGGCTCTCTGTGCCTGGTAAACAGCACAGGGCCTGGTCCACAGCAGATGCTCAACAAATAATTGTAAGACTGGTGAATGGATGAATGAATGAAATATGCATTGAAATAAATCTCTGATTTTTCATTCTCTAAATGCCATCAATATATCTTTGTGTTCACTACAGCAAAAGAGGCCATAGCAATAAAGATAGAATCACTACTTATGAGGGGGGCTGTTCTCTTTTCACACCTACTACCTTCCCTTCCAGAGGGCTGATTCAGGTTTAGAAATGAGAATGTGAGGCCAGCCGTGGTGGCTCACATCTGCAATTCCAGCACTTTGGGAGGCCGAGGTGGGTGGATCACCTGCGGTCAGGAGTTCGAGACCAGCCTGGCCAACATGGAGAAACAGCATCTCTACTAAAAATACAAAAATTAGCCGGGCATGGTGGCTGGCGCCGGTAATCCCAGCTACTCTGGAGGCTGAGGCAGGAGAATCGCTTGAACCTGGGAGGCAGAGGCTGCAGTGAACTGAGATCACGTCACTGCACTCCAGCTTTGGTGACAGAACAAGACTCTGTCTCAAAAAAAAAAAAAAAAAAAAAAAAAAAGAAAGAAAGAAAGAAAGAAAGAAAGAGAATGTGGAAGGGAATAGTTTCCAGCATCACACTCTATCTGCCTTGCTGAAGCATCCATGTTCTAGGTTAAATAAATCTCTTTTTAGCCTTCTTTGGAGTTTCCTGAGGTCCCTGCAGGGTTTTTTTTTTTTTTAACAGAAGGCTTGGTTATTGCAAAACCTCTTTGCATGCTTTTGTTCCCTTTCAACAGAGACTCTATTTGGCAATAAAACTAAAGTTTCCTCACAGGTGTTGGGTTACAGATAGGGTCTTACTCCATCCCCGAGTCTCCTTTGGGAGCACAGTTTTTTGAGTTGTGACGGCTCAGAACCGGGGCTTGCCTAAGGCCACCAAGACTCTGGATTCAGGAACGGAAAATTTCCTTTTAAAATTAGGTAGGGGAGTTTGGACCAGGATTTTTATTTGGATAGCCTAATTCTTGGAAACGCAGCTGGTATCCCTTGGGATAGTCCGTCAAAACGTACATGCATAGCTTCAGGCATTTACTTATTCCTCGTAAGCCTTGATGGGGAGAGGTCTCCACACAAAGGGCTGTGATCAGGACTTCAGGAAACACAAAAGGCTTTTTTATTCTGCACAGGCCAGGTTCCCACGCAGGTTAACTGTTCTGCAGTTTGGTTTCCTCTGCAGACCTCTCCAAATCTGTGCTACGGTGAAATTCTTCCTCACATCGAATCAATATCTTCTCTGTTGATGTTTAAGACTACTTTTTTGTTTAAGGCCATTTAGTTTTTACCAGAAAAGAGGGACAACTCTTTACCTTCTGCCTAACCTCCCTTTCTGAATTGAAAGACTGTAATCTAATCACTGTGAAGTATTTTCTTTCCCGAGCGAAAGAATCACAATTCTCTGAGCTTCTGTGCTTTGGTGCCGTGATAACTGCGGGCGGGAAGAGTGTTGGGGAGCGTTTAGAGTCTCCGGCAGGCTGACCACACATTCTGGTTGTTAGAAGTTCTTTCCCAACGACATCTGTCCTCTAGGCCGGGAGAGTTCAGGGAAAAGTTCTGGGGCTTCAAGCCTGTTGTGCAGAGGGAAAAACTGAGGACCAGGTAGGAGCTGAGCCCAGTCTGGCTGATGGGTCCTGCAGGTGGTGCAAAGTGAGGCGTGGCTGGGCATCTGGATTCTCTGAGTCCACAGGCAACTCCCATCACTCATTAGTCACCCTCCATTCAGTGTGTAACCTGACAAAATCAGCGGTGCTTTCTGGACAAAGAAGCTAATAGAAGAAAACCAAAGTTGTGTCATCAGGCGGGGTGGAAACGAACGCCAGCCCATCAGCAAAGAGCCTGCTTTGATCTTCAGCGTGGAGGACGGAGGGTCTGATGAAGCAGAGACAGTCTGCGTCTGGGTGTGGCGGGCCCTGCTCTGGGATCTCAGGGGGACATGGTGAGCGGAGCAGGCACATAGTTTGAGGGGCTTAGTGCAAAATGAAAATGCGGGGCCCCTTGTTCAAAATTCTTTGAGAGTTCAAGACAGCAACAGCAGAACCTTAAGCCACGTGAGGGGCTTTCCTGAGACAGGGCCTGTGCACCTGTGTGGGAGCGAGGTGGGGGCATGCGGTGACCCTCCCATCTGTGCACCGTCTCTCTCCACACTCTGCACCCTCCCTGGGGAACCTCATCCATTCTTTTATTTGGAAATCCTATTACCTGAAAATCAACGAAAACCTAGACTTTATCATCTGATCCCCCCCACCATCCTCCAACCATCAAAATGTAATTGCAACCCATTTTCCTTTTTCTGACATCGTTTGCTCCCGGTTGCTACAAGCTTGCTTCAAGCCCAGGTCTCTCACTTGCCCCGTTCCCAGGCTTCCTAATGAGTTTCCCTGTCTCACCCTGACCCTAATCTTCAACCCCTAACAGCTGCCAGCATGCTCCCCATCCGCCTCCTGCACACGTGTGACCCATGCCTGCCCACTGCCCCTGGAGTCGAGCCCAGGCTCCGCAGGATGGCAGTGGGTGGGCCTCATCACCCGGCACACCTGCCTCCCCACTGTCCTCGCCAGCATCTCCTCCCAGAGCACACCAGACTGCCCCATGCATCCAATCCACAGGCGCGCTCAAACGGCCACTAAGCCAGGTTCCGCCTTAGATCTTCACTGAGAAGATGCTCACAAGAGGAGCTGATGCTTCGGTGGGGAGCAAGGTGGAAAAGAAACCCTCATGGGACTGGATCGAGGTGAGTGCCTGGATTCCAGATGTACAGGTGCAGGGTCTCCAGTCCAGCCTGAGGCCAGAGGTCAGGGCTTGGAAAGTCAGGAGGGGTTTCCTAGAGGATTTGATGTCAGGACCAAGGGCATCAGGATGGGTAGGAAGTGGTCGCTGAAGAGGAG
Organism: Macaca nemestrina; assembly: GCF_043159975.1. Taxonomy (NCBI): domain Eukaryota; kingdom Metazoa; phylum Chordata; class Mammalia; order Primates; family Cercopithecidae; genus Macaca; species Macaca nemestrina. The sequence continues at coordinate 138,326,517 of NC_092133.1, forward strand.
AAGAAGGCCTGCTTTGGGCCCTGTGCCTTTTCCCATACTGCTTCAGCCTGGGACACCCGACACCGCCTTGGCCTGGCTGCCCTGCAGAGCGGGCGGGCAAGTCGCTTCTCTGTGGAGTCCTTCCCGGTACCCACTCTGCCCCTCCACGTGCTGAGCCGTGGTGGACACCTCCTCTTCTTGGCTCCAGGGCACTCTCCCAGCCCTTGTGAGTGTCTCATCCCCGCGTGTTCACTGACCTCCCCCGTTATGTGTGAGTCTTTCTCTCTTGGCGTCCCCTGAAGCCTCACACACATGAGCACACGCCCGGCACTCAGCAGCACCATGGAATGTGAGTCTGCGTTGAGCCACTAGCTTTATTCTTACAAGTGCTGTATTATTCAGAGCAGAGAGAAGTCGCCCTGGCCACAGGCACTGGTCCCATCTTCAAGGAGAACTCTGAGAAGCTGATACGTGTCCCAGGGTGAGCTACCACTGGGGGAAAAGGGAGGAACCTAACCCACTGTCCGGTAAGAACTGCTGGACAGAGCCTGGAGAGGAGAGGATGCCGCGTGGGGCATGAGGGGACCTGCTGCTGCCAGAGGCACCAATACCTGGGCACATGGAGAGGGGCTGCTGCTCTAGACCCTCACAAACGTAGAGAGAATAAAGGGGTTAGTGGGGGCAGTTACATGGAGGCATCTTTCAGACCTAAGGAAAAGCTTTCTGGGGATAGCAATTTTCCCACCTGTGGGTGATTGCCTTGACCTCCCTACAATGGTCACATTCAAGGCCTTGCACACCTGCCACTGCTCAGGATGTCATCCCTTGTAGGCCTCTCATCCTGCATGGGAAATTAGGCCAGATAACCTCTATGATGCTGTGCAAATCTAGGCGTCTACAAGCCTAAACGTTGATCTCAGCCTGACTCTCACCCAGCCTCGGGCCCTGTGGTAGCACGGCTGTGCTATCTTCATGCCCGGGTTGCATCCCAGGCAGCTACGCACCCTGTGCATGGCTATACCACCTCAAAGGATCCTTCACTTCCTCAGCAGAGCTGGGGTTGGGAAAGCAACGGCTTTCCTGGGATGCTCTGCTGCTCCTCAGCAGGGCCAGGCTTTGAATCCCACCCACACATCTATGGTCTGGAAAGATACACCAGAATTTGTCAAAAGACCGTTTCCCATATTCCAGGGATTATTTCCCTCCTTCTCCTTCCTTTACCCTTGGATCCTCTCCAGAATCAAGTGGATCTGACTCCCTGCGTCCCCCAGGGAGTCACTATGAAGTCGGAATTGGACTCGGACAAAGGACAGCTCTGGACCAAGTCCCCAGTAGCTCTTGTGGACCTTGGAGCAGGGAGAGAGGCCATGAATAAACCTGATCCCCTTACAGTGGATGCTTGGGGGCTGCCATAACAAAGGACCACAGACCAGATGCTTCAATCACAGAAAGGTCTTGTCCGCAGTCCTGGAGGCTGGAAGTCCAAGGTTGAGGTGCTGGCAGGGTTGGTTCCTTCCAGAGGACTGTGGGGAGGGGCTGTTTCAGGCCTCTCTCCTGGGCCTGTGGACGCTGTCTTCTCCCTGTGTCTTCACACTGTCTTCCCACTGGGCATGTGTGTCCACGTGTCCCACTCTAACAAGGTTATATTGGCTGAAGGCCCACTCTCATGACCTCGTTTTAGCTTGATTATCCCTGTAAAGACTCTATCTCCAAATCAGGTCATGTTCTGAGGTCCTGGTGGGGAGGACTTCAACATATGAGGTTTTGGAGGTGGGGGGACACAATTCAACCATAATAGGGTCATGTGGCTTTTTCTGACTGCCCATCATCTGCACCCCAAGATGTGAGCTTGGGTGAGAAGCTGAGAAGCTCGACACCTGCCAGCTGCTCTGCAATAATGAATGGCGAAGGTTTGTGCAGCACTTTGGCTGCAGACAGATGCACCTGTGTGGGGCAGGGAGCGGACTGGGATCTCAAAGATGTGCCCACTGCAGGATTCCCTCTTGTTTGCTGGGACTGCACAGGCCCCAGCACCTGCACGGGGTCCAGTGGTGGGCCAGAGGGGCAGTGAGATGTCATGTTTCACGTGGCAAGTGGGCAGTCCACCAGCACTCCCCCTACAGATGCCCACACCCAGACACGATGGGTCCTGTGGCTCCTGGACGTTCCTGGCATCGATCAATGCCTTTTCTTTTCTCTAGGTCCTCTCTGCCCAGACAAATCTTGCCTGACAGCTGTTTCCCACTTCCAAGCCTTTGCTACCGAGGTCTGTCCAGCACTCACCGCCTCTGTGAGCTCAGCGCCTCTCGGTCTCAGGCTCCTTGCTCTGAGAACTCTCTGGCACAGTGGGAAGGATGCAAGCTTTGAGGCTGGTCGGACCCAGGGTCAAACCGTGATACACTAGATATACTGCCTTGGAGAAGTTATTCAAAGTCTCAAAGTCTTAATCTTTTCTTCTCTGAAACAGGCTAAAACAAGCTACTGCACTAACTTGTTCAGAGGATTAAAGGAGCAATGAAATGCAAGACAGGTGCCTCCCAACAGTGTGCCCCAGTGAGGGCTGAGCTTCTATCGTGGGGGGCCTTCAGACCAGAGTCTCCAGGTATGCAGTGAGCTATAGGCGAGACTGGTTTGTTTAGTGATGACGGGAGATGAACTTCACCATGGGCCAGCACGGCCACATGTGGTCAGTCTTCAGGAAGTCACTCCCTGGATGTTCAGTTCCCCAAGGTGTGCAAGGCCACCCAGTTGGCTCTCCGAGGCCTAGGCCCACCTGATGTTCACCCTTCAGATGTTCATCTCCTTATGTGCTAAGAGCCTGGCTCCCTTCCCTTCCCAGGTAGTTCTGCACACACTGCAAAGACATGAAAGACCTAAAGAAGGTGTTTAGGGGACTGTGTGTGGTTCCTTCTGTTATTGTTCCAATAGGTACTTTCTCCTCTGATTATGGAAACCCTGCCATTGTTATGGAAACCCAGCCATTGTTTCTAGGCCTGTTTCAAGCTTCTCACTTCCCTGCACTTTGAGGAAGGTGCTTGTCCCACCCAGTACTCAGCACCCAGCCTTGTCCCTGTTAGAAAGGGCTCAGAGGAGGCCTTTCCCAGGCACTTCCCTTTCTTGCCCAGTCCAGACTCTGATCTGAGAACCTGTTGCTATGGAAACGACTACCAGAAAAGCAAGATGGTGAGGAGGTTGACACATGGTTTGGGGCCAGACCTTTCTCAGAGGTGGTTTTGGTTTTTGTCTTACTTTATGTACCTTTGTTTTTTGGTGGAGAAACACAACTCATCTTCCCCATTGCTACCATTCTCCATGGAGCAGTGTCACCCCATACACGAGTTTTGATACTACATTTCTCTAGCGGAAACCATGGGTCATTTTTAGCTGGCTGGTTCTGGGAGCCTTTGAACAGGCCCTTGGAATCTTTGAGGATAAACAGGAGCCGGCAGGGCTGGGCTGCATTTGATTTAAAATTGGAAACATGGGAGTCAGAGGCGAGCTTTGTATAGTCTGGGAGTGCAGGAGCCCCAAGCCCTGATTTATGAAGGAGCTCAGTGATGCACATGGAAGCCAAGTAATATTTATAAACTCCTTTCCCCTAGGATGGCTGGAATGTTGTTTTGAGCTGCAGTCAGATTGCACCTTTTTGGGGGTTGAGGGCAGGTTGTTTAAATCCGGTTATTCAATGACTGAAAGGAAAGGGAGATGCCAGTTGGGCAACTGCCTCTAAGTCCCTGCGGCAGAAGAACCCAGGGCGGAAGAAAGCTCCACCCGCAGGGCTGGGTTCCTCTGGGGAGCCCTGTATGCCCTTTTGGGTGGCTCCTCCCTCCTGCACCAGCCCCCAGGCCTCCCCTTGCCCATGTCCAACAGGCAAGCACCCAGCCCTGGCAGCTGGAGTGACCACATTTTACCAACACAAAAGTTCACCTTGACATCTGGGTTTGGGGCAGGCTCTTTGGAAGTGCTGACCAGGGTGGGAAAGAAGAAGGGAAAATAATATAAAGGGAGATGGGAGGAAGCTAAAGACAGGCCCAGGTGTGCCCCAGGTAGACCTGGAATCTGAGGCTGTTGTGTGATAGGACACAGTCGCTGCCATGGGTAAATAGGGTAGAGTAGCTGATGCCATGCCGTGGAGGTCAGCAATGCTAGCGTGGTGAGAGACGCATCCACACTGTGGGTTTGGGGTCCACTGGTGAGGGCAGGGAATTCCCTGGGCGTCACACCCCTTGAGGCAGAAGGGACAGTGCCAGAGAGCATTGTCAGGGCTGTGTCCCCCTCTGGCCTGGCCTTCCTTACCCCAACACAGAAGGTTGGAAGGAGGCGGAGCCATGCGGCAGCAGGCAACACTCACTGTGGTGAGGGCAGTGACCCAGTTTCAAGGAGAAGGGATGACAGAAGATGTTACTGAACAATCATATTCAAGGCCGGGCACAGTGGCTCATGCCTGTAATCCCAGCACTTTGGGAGGCCAAGGCAGGAGAATCACTTCAGGCCAGGAGTTGGGGCAAGACTGGGCAACATAAAGACCATCCCCCTGCAATTTTTTGTTTTTTAATTAGTGGGTCATGGTGGCACCCGTCAGTCCCAGCTACTCTAGGGGTTGAGGTAGGCTGATCAGTTGAGCTCGGGAGGTCAAGATAGGACCATCACTTGAGCTTGGGAGGTTGAGGCTGCAGTGAGCTGTGATTGCACCACTGCACTCCAGCCTGGGCGACAGAGCAAGATCCTATCTCAAAAAAAAAAAAAAAAAAGTGTTTGAACACCAAGGGGGAGGGGTTTGCCACAGGATCCACTTTGACCTTGCTGCCTTGGGCTTCTGTGTAAAGAAGACAACTCCATTTACTACTCTGCTTCTGAGGACTCCCCCTCACAGAGGATCTGGGGCTGCCAGCTCTAAGCTGAGAGTAGGTAGGACCTTTCTACCACCCAAGCCAGCGCCTGCCTGAGCACAAAGAGCTCTTGATGAAAGGCTCCCAGCACCTGCAAAATCCAGGCCCAGGTGGCTCCAGAATGACTGGCATGTGGGGTTGCAAAAAGACCTGCCCTGGTGGAATCGCTGGGAGGCTGGGAGGAAAACAAATAAAGACACTGGCGTGCCCTCCTAGCCCAGGCGTTGGCAGTGCCTAGGTCCCAACCCTTGTAAGAGCTTCCTCAAGCCTGCACCTGGAAGAGGGGGCTTCGATGTCAAATCTCAGCCATGTGTATGACAGTGACTACAAAGATGCCCTGTGCAGGGAGACCTCAGCTTCTCTCCTTCCTGCAGAATTGAGGAGACATTCTACAAAAGGTGCTCAGGCCCCATGTCCTGTTCCTTTTGGCCGTGGTCAGTAGCCATGTGGGGGCTTCTTCCTGCCCCTCCTGCTCACAGCCCCCACCCCCTGGGGAGCTGCTGCCCAATGACCACTAGACACCCTGTCCAAGGGTTTATGAGGCTTGTTCCCAAATCTTCCCCAGGATGTGTCCAATCAACCCCAACTCCTGAGAGTGGCAGGGCGGGGGGAGATTTGCTCAGCAAGCTGAGCCTTAGCTTGCCCTCTGCTTCTGTTCCCCTGACAGGAGTACCTGCAGTTACACCTGCCCTGGGCCAGTGCTCACCTGAGACCCCACCATCCAGCATCCCCTCAGGAATCCAGCTCCAGGGCACCTGCTTCTGCCCCTTTCTGCTCTTGTTTTGTTCTCCAGCTATGGAGAGGGGTGGCTGCCCGGGAAAGCCTTGCAGTATTAGAGCAGGAAGGGATCTTTAAGGTGATAGTAATAGTAGCTGTCATTTATGAAGCGCCTACTACCTGCCGGGTGTGTTAAGAATGTTGCTCTGCCTCCTCACAAGTGCTGGAGGGAGGCACTCGTGTAATCACCACGGTGGGGGCACAGGTTGGTGGTGGGCCTGTAGCTGAGTGGTCGGGGCACAGGCCTGACTGAAATCCCAGGTCTGCCTCTTACCCACTGGCGGGACCCAGGGCTGCTTTCTGAATCCCTCTGTGTCTGCACTTCCTTGTTTGTAAGATGAGGAAGGTAATAATAGTGGCTGCCCCACAGGGAGGTGCCAAGTGTCTATGCAGGCCAAGTGCTTTATGGTGCCCTGAGCCCAAGCAGGTGGCACGAGGGTCCTGTCGTCCTGGAGGTCCCAGTGGCACAGTGATGATGGCAAGGCCGGGGCTGGGGCCCAGCTCTTTGTTTTACAAAGGAGGAAACACCGGGTGGTGGTGGGTGGGGGTGGGTGTCAGGGAGAGAGGATGCATCCACCATGGCCTTTTCTGATGAGCTCCGTCTAGGGCCCACCCTGGAAAACACACCTCCCTTTAGAACTGAAGGGATCTCTGGCAGGGCCCCTTCAACCTTCTCTGGGTGTTGCCGGCTGCTTGCAGGGCTAGGGCAGGACTAACACCTCTGCATGGCTCTTACCCTGTGTGTGCCCAGCGTGCCCCCCACCATCTTCTAGTGCCTGGCACTTCACAACCAGGGAGCACTTGCCACGGGGAATAAAAACAATCAGCAGGTCCCTTCTCAACATAATGGACTCAGGTCTTTCAAGTCCTGATGGACTTTTAACCACTCTTTGCTGCCAGCGTATCCATTTGATTGAGAATATTCAAGATTTCCCTCATCCAGACTTCTCTCTCTCTGAGGCACCGCACCCCACCAAAGGAATTCATTGCATTTTCAAAAAGCACAAAAATGGAGATTCCTGCCTCGTTTCAACGCTGAATGTAACAAGGATCATTTCCATGGGAACCAGAAAAAAGGAAATGAAATAAGAACGAATATCTCATTTATTTCCCTGCAGCTCCCCTCCCCTGCTCATCCAAACCTCCCTCCTTCCAGATGAATAGGAACAGGTTACAGCTGACCCGGTTTCACTCCCAGCTTCAGAGGATGAATCACGGTGGGTTGGCCGACAAGGAAAGGGGCAAGCTGGGGCAGCGTGGAAGGCAGTGCTGTTTTCAGGAGGCCTAACCTCTGTGGCCACAGTCCCCATCAGCACCCCTTACCGCAGGCCAAGAGGCCTCCCACCCTCCAGAATCCGACTGCGGAGGGAGCCTCCAGTCCAGGAGCCTCCGGGAATCCTGGCGTGGGCTGAGGGCTGCAGCCGCCCTGGCCTGGGCATTGGGTGCCTGTTAGGGATCTTGCCTGCGTGCTCTAAGGGGTCACCCTGTGTCCATCCTGACTGGCCGCAGAGTCAGCGCAACCTGCCCTGGTGCTTGGTCCTAAGGTCAGCTCTGCTTCTCCCGAGTGGGGAGGGTTCCACGGTTTGCTTGGAGCGGGAGAGTTCCATGTCATTCAGATGAGCAGGTGGGAAGGTGGGCAGGAGCGCAGAGAAGAGATGCGGGAAGTGGAATGCAGAGAGGTGGGCAGAATCAACCTGGCCCAGGAAGACGCCACCCTGCCCTGGGGAGGCAGCGGGGAAGGAGGAGGAGGCTAGAGGCCCCGGGTTCTTGCCCTGCGGGCCGAGCGGGCGCCCAGGAGCATGGTGGGCGCCGGCCTCACTTGGACACCAGCACACGGACGAACTCCTCGTAGTTCACCTGTCCGTCTCCATCCGTGTCCGCGGCCCGGATCATCTCGTCCACCTCCTCGTCACTCAGCTTCTCCCCCAGCCGGGTCATGACGTGTCGCAGCTCCGCGGCGCTGACGAAGCCGTTGCCGTCCTTGTCGAACACGCGGAAGGCCTCGCGGATCTCCTCCTCGTTGTCCGTGTCCTTCATCTTCCTGGCCATCATGCCCAGGAACTCGGGGAAGTCCACGGTGCCGTTGCCGTCTCGGTCGATCTCGCTCATCATGCCCCGCAGCTCGGCCTCCGTGGGGTTCTGGCCCAGGGACCGCATGACCGTGCCCAGCTCGCGGGTGGTGATGCAGCCGTCCCCGTCCTTGTCAAACAGGGAGAAGGCCTCCTTGAATTCTGTGATCTGTTCTTCTGTCAGCTGGTTGGCCATGCCAGGGGTGGGGGCGTGGGTGGCAGAAGAGGCCACGGCGGGGTCTCCCTCCCAGTGCCGGAGCCCGGCTGCTGTCCCAGCTCTGGGGTGGCAGGTGGAGATCTGGGCGGCCGGCGGGCTGTCTCGCCCTGGCTTGAGTCGCTGGAGCTTAAGAAGCAGCAGAGTCCTCCCCCATCATTGGCAGACGCCCGTGCCCTGCGGTTGCCCGAGCCTGTCCTGTTTAGACAGGAGTCCGGGGCCTGCGAATTGAGCTGACGCCAGCACCTCTGTGCCTGCCTACACCCGGACCCAGCAGAGCCACAGGGGCCCCGGAATCGCACCTGCAGTTAGGGCGTGGTGGGCAAGCTTTGGAGCAATCCAGGCTGGACTCCATCCTCCTGAATTCCCCTTTCTCTCCTCCCTCCGGATCTCCCACCTGCTCCCTGTCTCCCCCTCAATTAACTCCAGTGCCCTTTCTTCTCTTGAGTGGAGGGCTTTTTGCTGGATGAAAGGCAGATGGAAGAAACTTCCTTGCCTTGGGTTTCTAAAGCCGTCTATAGCACCTGAGGGTTTTTGGAGGAGGAAGGTTTTTCCTTCAGGTAGAAGCAGGGAGTTTTCTTATCTTCAGAATGGACATGAATAGGGAGGGGTTTCCTCCAACCCATTCACTCATTCACCCTTTCACAGATATTTACTGAGTGCCTACTATGTGCAGTGTCACTCTGGAAGCTGGGAACACAGTGGGACCGGCAAGCCACCCCCAGTTCTCGTGAGGTTAACTAGCAAGACAGCTAGTTCGCAGGTAAACTAATCGAGGAATGCAAACAAGGTAACTAGGGATTGTTGATAAATGCTGACGGACATACAAGGTGGTGATGGACAGGACCCCGAGGTCACCTTTCGGCCTGGTCAAGGACAGACCCTCTGCTGAGAAGCAGCCGTCTAGGCTGCAGTGGGCATGGCGGGGCCAAGGGCTGGCAGATGATCAGTGGGGCTGCAGGCCTGTGAGGGAGGGGACAAGGAGGAGAGACAAAGGAGCCCTTGAAGGGCTCAGTCAGGAAGTCCCACTTCATAGTCTGGTCCACAGTGCCCCAGGAGCTCCAGGGAGCACGGAGCTGGGGCTGAGGGGAGGGCCTCTCTAGGAGGAGACCTGCTCAGGGGGATGGTGGGTGTTCACAGCACAGACTCGGCTCCTACTCCCAGGGGGCCTGGGGACATGACCCCCAAAGAGGCAGGAGCAGGCGCTTCACCTGTGGGAATCCAGGAAATCCACACTGGGGGAGAAACATGGGACCCACTCTATTTTTTGCTGGGTGTGTAGGGGTGGGGCAGGGACCTGAATGGGAAAGAAAGTGTCCTTTTGAGGACCTGGACTTGCCAGGGAGAGACTATGGCAGGAGAAGGGCTTGGATATTCATTTTTTTTCTCTCTGGATTTCCTTCCCTTCTCTACTCAGGGAGAGGCAAGTCTGTCCTTCTGGTCTGGAGGGGTCTGTGTTAGGGGGAATATTGAAGCCACCTACAAGACACCTTCCTTCCTGCCTGAAGGCGCCCACAAAGCCTGGGTCCTGAGGGTTTGGGCAGGAGGAAGCAGGAAGGTTGAAGAATCCCTCCATCCCCATGGAATCCTTTCCTTTAGAAGAGAAGTTTGTGGACCCAGAGGAGCAGGGGTCAGGGACATGGCGGCCACAGGCAGTTTTGGCAAAGAGCCCTGGGCCCAGCGGTGGGTGGAGGGAATGAGGTGATGGGCATCTTGGAAGCCACGTGTGTGGGCAACACTTTGGTAACCAGAACCCACCCTCCCCTTCTTTCCCTGCCCTGGAATGTTCGGCCTTGCCTGAGACCTCACACCCCAACAGCTCTAGGGGAGTGGGGAGATGGGCTGGCCAGGACTCCCTGGGGTAGGAGAGGGGCTGATAATAAAGTTTACATTTAGAGAGAATAATGAAGCAGCGTCTCCATTTGCAGGCTGGGAGCATACCCTGGGCCCAGGTTACAGCTTTGTCCACAGCGGGCTGTGCAAGAAAGAGCGTGTGCTTTGTTCCTGGGAATCCCACCCCTCCTCGAATATTCCGGAGAGCTCTTTTGTGGTGGGGAGACCCGGCAAAGGCTAGGCTGCACGCACAGCTTGCTCAAGGTCACCCTGTGAAAAACTCAGCTGGGGATCAAGGTCCGTTTTTCATTTTGGGTTTTCTTGGAGCTAATTCTGGGACATGGGGACCTTCTGTCACCTTCTGAGAGGGGCTTTTGATTGTACACTGGTGCCCGATGCCTGAGTATTAGAATTCACATCCCAAAAGCACTTTAAAAGTATTTAACTATCTCCACTCTAGATCACCCAAATATCCAACAACAGCAGGTGAGTAACAAATACCTGAACTTTCCTCCACACCGTGAAATAACACACAGTCTTTAAAAGACTTTCCTCCGCACCGTGAAATAATACACAGCCTTTAAAATGAGGATGAGGATATAGTGATGAAAAGGTCTCATGGACAATTTTTTAAAAGCAGATAGAAAACTGTATGTGTGATACAATTTCATGTATTAAACATTTGTATGCCGGGCGCGGTGGCTCAAGCCTGTAATCCCAGCACTTTGGGAGGCCGAGACGGGCGGATCACGAGGTCAGGAGATCGAGACCATCCTGGCTAACGCTGTGAAACCCCGTCTCTACTTAAAAAAAAATACAAAAAACTAGCCCGGCGAGGTGGCGGGCGCCTGTAGTCCCAGCTATACGGGACGCTGAGGCAGGAGAATGGCGAAAACCTGGGAGGCGGAGCTTGCAGTGAGCTGAGATCTGGCCACTGCACCCCAGCCTGGGCGACAGAGCAAGACTCCGTCTCAAAAAAAAAAAACATTTGTATATGTTTATTTATATACATTCACAGAAGAAAAGCCCAGATAATCATGTTCCAAACTCTTAATAGTGGATACTTTGGATAATAGGATTATAAGTGCTTTTACTTTTCTTATATAGTATCTTTGCCCATTTAAAAATGTTTTACATTTGCCCTATATCATTTCTATTATTAGGGGAAATGACTGAAGATTCAAAAACCATCCCTGATAAAAAATATTCCATACCTTACTGAACTCCCAATATTCTTTCTCTTTCTCTGAGGTTAGGTAATGTGGAGGGCCTGGTAATATGGTCAGCTTTATGTCTCTCAGAGATATGAGACTGTGGTGACAGCTATTATTATGTATAGAAAAGTAGAATAATTAATAACCAATAAGCGCTCCCGCATTTGACTGCCAGAGTGACAATCTAGTGGAAAGAGGCTTCTAGGAGGCATTTTTCTTCTACTTTACCTGCCCAGGGACTGGAGGGGCATCTTCATGAAGGAATACAGCAGCAGTCACAGGAGGCAGGAGCACCGAAGGACACTGGCATGTGGCCGACACAGTCTCCTGGAGAGCCCGAGACGGTGCCCTGAGACAGTGCCCTGATGGACAAGGACAGGAGTATGTTCATACCTCCTGCCCACTTGACCAAGGACCAGGATGAGAGGCCAACAGGTACCTGCTGGTTTCTGGGTCATGGCTCTGTGGCTCAAACATTAGCTTTTACCTAAATGTCTTTCTCAAAAAGGCACATTGAAAGAGGATTTAGTGCCAGGTGCAGTGGCTCATGCCCGTAATCCCACCATTTTGGGAGGCCGAGGCGGGCGGATCACTTGAGGTCAGGAGTTCGAGACCAGCCTGGCCAATGTAGTGAAACCTCTACTAAAAGTACAACAATTAGCCGAGCATGGTGGCTGGTGCCTGTAATCCCAGCTACTTAGGAGGCTGAGGCAGGAGAATTGCTTCAATCAGGGAGGTGGAGGTTGCAGTGAACCAAGATCGTGCAACTGCACTCCAGCCTGGGAAACAGAGCAAGACCCCGTCTCAGAAAAAAAAACCAAAAACAGGCCGGGCACGGTGGCTCAAGCCTGTAATCCCAGCACTTTGGGAGGCCGAGACGGGTGGATCACGAGGTCAGGAGATTGAGACCATCCTGGCTAACATGGTGAAACCCCGTCTCTACTAAAAAAACCCAAAAAACTAGCCGGGAGAGGTGGCGGCCGCCTGTAGTCCCAGCTACTCAGGAGGCTGAGGCAGGAGAATGGCGTGAACCCGGGAGGCGGAGCTTGCAGTGAGCCGAGATCTGGCCACTGCACTCCAGCCTGGGCGACAAAGCGAGACTCCGTCTCAAAAACAAAACAAAACAAAAACAAAAACAAATAAACAAACAAACAAAAAAACAGGAAAAAAAGAAGACTCAGGATTTTAGACAGCGTTGCTTAGTGCACAGTGACTCACAGGACCGCCTCATGATGGGCCAGACTGTCGCAACTCGCTGGTTGGGAAACTGTGACGGAGGGAATGTTTTCTATTTTCTGTTTAACTCTCTCCCTGCAGCCTCTCACCCCAATATAGCAACTCCTTTCCCTACAGAATAGATATTGTTTTGGTCTCAGGATCCATTAAAACATTTAAAAATTACTGGGGACTCCAAAGGGCTCGTGTTGATGTGGGGTATATATATATATATATCAATATTTACTGTGTTCACAACTAAAACCAATAAATATTTAAATATTTAAGTATATTTTTATATATTTATAACTTAATAGAAATAAACCCATTACTTGTTCACATAAAAACATATTTTTCAGTAATTTTATTACTGGGAACGTACCCAAAGGAATATAAATTGCTTTGTTATAAAGACACATGCACACGTATGTTCACTGCAGCACTATTTGCCCTATTCATGATAACAGAGTCATGGAATTAACCTAAACACCCATCAGTGATAGACTGGATAAAGAAAGTGTGGTACAAATATACCATGGAATACTACGCAGCCATAAGAAAGAACGAGATCAGGTCCTTTGCAGGGACATGGATGGAGCTGGGGGCCATTATTCTTTCAAACTAATGGAGGAACAGAAAACCAGATACTGCATGTTCTCACTTACAAGTGGGAGTTAAATGATGAAAACACATGGACACACAGAGGGGAACAACACACACTGGGTCTTACTGGAGGGTGGAGGGTGGGAGGAGTGAGAGAATTAGGAAAAATGGCTAATGGTACTAGCCAGTAATACTTGGGTGATGAAATAATCTGTACAACAAACCCCCATGACACAAGTTTACCTATGCAGCAAACCTGCACTTGTGCCCCTCAACTGAAAATACAAGTTAAAGAAAAACAACATTTTTAAATGAAAAATAACTATTTTCCAAGACAAGGAATAGGGAGAAGAGTGGCACTTTACAAAATAGTTTTGCAAATATCTTTCATGCTTGGCTTTCCAGAAGCAAATCCGCATCTACGCTCAATCTGTGGCAAAATGTTTCGGAGCATATGATTATCCAGCCTCACACAGCTATGCATCTGGGGAAGGAGGGAGCATTTGAATAGTCTTTTCAAAAAATTGTGGATATTCTTCTTTGATATGACATCAGAATTTGACAAGTGGTGGTTTCTGAAAGGTGAGTTGCAGTGCGGAATCTGAGACCGTATCAGAGACCTTTTCATACCGTTAAATGAAAATCCACTGGTCTCTTTTGCCCTTTGAACAGATCTGTTACCCATGCATGGTTTTGTAACGCCATGCATTGGTCACTTGGAAAATACTGGTTCACTGGTTGAACAATTACATACGTAACGGTTAAAAATCACATTCATTAGGCCAGGTGTGGTGGCTCACACCTGTGATCTCAGCACTTTAGGGGGCCGAGGTGGGAGGATTGCTTGAATCCAGGAGTTCAAGACCAGCCTGGGCTACATAGTGAGACCTCGTCTCTACAAAAAATTGAAAAATTAGCTGGGTGTGGTGGTGTGTGCCTGTAGTCCCAGCTACTTGGGAGGCTGAGGTAGGAGGAGGATTGCTTGATTGCGGGAGAGAGATCGAGCCTGCAGTGAGCTGTGATCATGGCATTGAACTCTAGCCTGGGTGACAGAGTGAGACCCTGTCTCAAAAAAAAAAAAAAAAATCACATTCGTTAATGTCACCACCAATCTCATTAGAAAAGCTTCTAGGTACTGGAGAGGCTCAAGTTCACAGTGACAAATACAAAATTTCAAAAATTCCAATTTTCATTCAGAAGCTCAAAAATTTTTAATGGCCAACAAATACCACCAGTTGTTTTCCTTGAAGTGACAGGCTCACTTCATCCATTCTCGAAAAAATGTCTGCCAAATACTAGGTCTGAGTGATCGTGGATTGTCCATCAGCTGTTCTTTCCAACAAAAATGATGTTCCATGAAAAAAGCTTACCTTGCTGCTCGTTTAATCAATCACACAATGCTTTCCTCATGACAATCATCACATTTCAATATCAGCAGACTGTTAAAAATGTACAAGTAAGCTTTGACATTTAATAAAAACAATTCTGCTGCTCCAAGGATATTTTTAAGTGCAACCAGCTCTTTTGTTTGTTTGTTTAGTGAGACAACATGGCAGTGGAGAGTGTCATGATGCCTAGCACACAGTTCCTAATTCATGCTAAGGCACTGGTTTTACCCCTGTTGCTTTTGACCTCAGCGCAAATATCAACACAGTGAAAAGGGCAAAAAACGTTGGTATTACTTTGAAAATAGTTTTGACCTCCCAGGCCCTCAGGAAGGGTCTTGGAACACCCTGTTCCCGATCCATGGACAGGCTTTGAGAGCCGGGTGCCTGGAGTGCTGGAACTCAGGACTGTGAACTGGGCGTAGAATTCCCTAGGCTGCAGCTGTCAGGTAAGGACTCTGGAATTGTGGTGGGACCGTGCTGGACCTGCAGAGAATAGTATTAACAAAGAACCCAACAGATACAGATCGAAGGGACCTGCCCCCCACCCCCGCCTGCCACACACACACCAACTGCAGCTGCTTTCTTTGAAAACTAGAAACCCTAAAGCCAGAAGGCCCAAGGTGATTTGCTTTTCCCCCTGAAGTGGTATTGTAACAGCCTTTGTAAAGAAGAATTTGTTAAGTAGCCTTTTAAATGTGCCTCTCCTGCTGGGTGCTATAAGGATATGAAGATTCGCCAATCTGTAGCCATTCCAGTGACCCTGCTGGGATGGGTGTGGCTGAGTGGTTCTGAACTCTCCTTTCCTTGATAAAGCCATCCACCAGCCCTAACATTTGCTCATCAACTTCCTTCCTCCCCAGTGTAATTATTAGCACTTTTATGTAACTGAACCCAGCTTCGGCTGCTCACCACTTGAAAGCTGGACTCAAGAGACAAGGGTTGGCGGGAGGAAAAGCAGATTTATCTGGAGAGCCAGCAAATAAAGGAGATGGTGGTGAGCTAGTGTTCTAAACCTTTATACCATCTCAAAAATTTCAGGCTGGTCAGGGTTTTTTTTTTTTTCATGGGAGGGGGATATGGTGAAGAAGGGAGGATTAGCATCAAGAGGTGATCTAGGACTGCAGATATCTGGGTGCCCGTGAGGGTCCGAGGAGTTTGGAAACTTCTTTGTCCTTGATGAGGTCACAAGGCATCTGTAAATCTTTAACGAAACATGGTTAATTGTTTATATGCTTTACCTTTAATCTCAGAGTGCGTTTCAAAAGCTACATGATTTCTGTGTTTATGTATTATCTCAGTGCTCTAAAATTATCCTAGCATCCATGCAGGAATGGGTAAAGGCCCCTTAAACAAAAATGCACTTAGTTATGTTAGTTCTTTTACGGTTTCATGGTTCCATTTATAATGTCAGACATGGATTTGCTTACTATCCATTGAGGAATTACTATCCTTTGTGTTATGTCTCCATATCACAGATGATGAATATGAATTAAAGTTGGACAACTAGCAAGTTTAGAACTTAGACTGGGACCTAGATCTTCCAATTCCTACAGCTAGCCTCCCTTTCCATTTTCTCTGTGGTCATCATTAATGCAGTTTTTGACCCTTTTGTCCAGAAGCTGCCAAACAGACAACAGAAGCCAGGACTGGCCCTGCCTTAGATGGCTTTCAGTGCAGGAAAGTATCAAGACAGGCTTCTTCGTAGCGTACAAATCTCTCCACCTTTTCTGCTAAGCACCTCATGCATGCAGCTGCCAATCTAACACCTCCATTTGCATGTTTAATCACCATCTCAGGCTAATGTGACCAAGCAGACTTCTTGGCCTTCATCCCTGCCTCCTCTAGTCTTCTCATCTCTCCGTCTCTTTTTGAGACAGAGTTTGGCTCCGTCGCCCAGGCTGGAGTGCAGGGGCGCCATTTTGGCTCACAGCAACCTCTGCCTCCTGGGCTCAAGCCATCCTCCCAACGCAGCCTCCTGAGTAGCTGGGTCTTCCCATCTCTTTAAAAAAACGATTCATTCAATTGTTCAGAACAAAACCCTAGAGTCATATTTAATTCCTCCCTTCCTCTTGCACTTCTAAGCCAATCATTCAGCTCTACTTTGAAAATGTTTCTTTACTCATCCACTGCACCAAGCCACCATCACCTCGAGGCAGGAATATTCAATGGCCTCATAAGTGGTCTCCCTATTTATGTTATATTCAATGCATGTCTTTTCTTACTCAAAATTCTAGAAAGACCTCTCTTCACCATCCATGATTGTTTCCCGCCTTCCTCGCTGTGATCCCATCGTTGACCACTCAAGACTATGTTCCAGCCTACTTTCTGCTCCTTGAACAACACCCTTAGTGTGATTCCCACTTTTGTGACTTCGCATGAGTCCCCTGTCTGCCTGGACACTCTGCCCCCAACCTTGAAGTGCTGACCCTTCCCTGCCACTCAGTTGAAAGTCAAATTCCATTTCCTTGTGAGGGCTTCCCTGAATACCCACTTTTAATTAACTCTCTGCCTCCTCCCGTCACTTCTGTTTTACCCCCTCTTTCAGTTCCTTCCCATCTTAGTTTCACAAGAGCCAGGGCTGTTTCTGACTTCTTTCCCTGTCAGACCTCCTCAGATAGGACAGGTCCTCTGCCTCACCGACTTCAATCAGTATTTGCTAAGTAAACAGAGCACAAGAGGATCATGTTGTCACCAAAGAGCAGCTCCGCCTCCAATGGCACAAGGATTGTTGGAACCTCATCCTTCCTTCAAGTTCTAGTTCAAAAAATTCCATGCTATCCCTCAAACGGCCTTGCCCAAGTGCCTGTTTTATTTGCCTGTGTTGTCTGTTATTTCTTCCCCACTGTCCTCATTTGCCATGTGGCTTGGTGGTGGCTGGAGACCTCCATGCTGGCCCCTGGGAGCAGCTGCTAAGACTTGGTGCCTCAGGACACCTTGGCACCTGTGGACATCGACCACCAGGCTTCTCCTCTGTTCATGTCTCTGCAAGAATGAGAACCTGCCCCCATACCATTTGTGTTGTGTAGGCCTCAGGAGGCATGGACTCACACACCCAGCTTCCTGCAAGCCCTCTGGTGCATCGCAGTGTTCACCCCCAGCTGTCTATTACAGCCACCACCCAGGGCCTCTGGTGCAGGCTCCTTAGAGAGAGGCCAGGAAACTGCTGAAGTGATACGTGCCAGCAAGTCTCAGGGGAAGAGAAGACCTTCTCTCCTTAGTAAAGAACCCGTGGAGGTCAGGAAGACACTCCAGACTCAAAGCCGAATTTGAAAGTTAAGCTGACAGCCCAACTAGGGCAGATTGGAGGAGCCAGGTGAAAGAGGATGTGGGGCATTCAGGAAAGAGGTGGAAGGAGAAGCCTGGAAGGGCGGCCCCGCTCCTGGAGCATGACGAGCAGCGCTTCATCAGGACCTCGACCTTCACCCACTGGCAGGAGCGTGTTCCTCACATGACTTGTAGGATCACCAGGGAAACACACAAATGGAAGAATTAAAAAATACCTGCTAGGAGCCCCCGCGCTCCCCACAACTCATCACAGAGCAAACTCCTTGGCTACTGCTTTTCTTGGGCTGTCTTTTCATTTGGCCTGTTTGCCTGCCTGGACTTTGGGGTCTTTGTTCCCAGCATCCAAACTTCCTACCAGCGACTTTCCATCATGAGCTCCCTTCCAGTCTTCTGGAAATTGTCAGATGTGCCTGGATTTGTAGAGCCTTCACGAGATATGTTGTCAATCTGGAATTTTTGCAGTTCACACTCCAGTGTGCAACAGCAACCAAATGGAGATGGAGGACATGAAGACAAGCTACCGGAGATGCTGATGAAACGTGTATGAAAACGGCAATGCTATCTGTGTCCTGCCCGTGGAATTGACCAGATACTGCGGCTTCCTTTTGCTTCCCAAGGCCCGGATTGACCTGAAAATTGATATGCTTTGCTCTATACTCCATCTCCCATTGACCATGGGGTGAAAGCACCCTTTCTCAGTCAGCCTCACTGCTTCCCCACAGATGGAGGGATTTCCTGCAGGACCATGGGCCCTGGGCCTTCCTTTCCTACCGTCTTTTTAAAGCCTCCTCCAGATGTGCTGCCTGGCTCAGCTCTTTGGGTGACTTTCGTTCTGTCTCAGGTGACTCCTTCAGATTCACACAGGGCTGTGTCCCGGGCTGGGCTGGAGTTGACATTCAGGGAGGAGACCACTGTTCTGGAACAGAGCAGCGATTGGTTTAATTGAAATCTGATAGATCATCATGTGAAAAGCTGGCATGTAAGCATGCTCCCCGAAGCCTGCAGGGCCCTGCGCGGCCTCTTGCCTGGTCATCACATACAAGCGGTCCTCTTGCATGGTTGGGGGCCTCACCTGCACCACGGGCCCCCAAGCCAAACAATGGGATTGTACGGAGACCGTCCTGGGCAGGTCCCCACGTCAGGTCTTGCAGTTTGCAGCAGGTAGCCCTGGGCTATCCTGCCATGCAAGAGCTGCCTTCTCAGCACAATGGAGTTCTACGGCTGCCTCGGCTGCAGAGGCCAGATCCGGAGCCTCGCTGAGCACCTCCATGGATGCCTTTCGCAAAGGGCCAAGCAAAAGGCATTAACGTGGCCTGACAGCAAGTGGGATTAAACCAGGATTAAATGATCAGCCCTAAACCAATGCAGACCAGTAATAGGTCTCATGATAAAAGCAGCCAAATACTAAAAAAAAAAATCTATTCTTGGACTTGTTACTTTCCTGGGAAGAGGGTTATTTCTTGTGAAATATGCAGGGATTGGAACTTTCCCCAACAGCCCACAGTGAGCTCACTCACTGCCCTGCCTGTGCTGGGGGGTGGTGGGTGGTGAGAGGTGCAAGTGAAGGGCCTGGACAGAGGCAGAGGGAGGAGAGGGGATGGGGGGAGGGGGAGAGAGAATGGGGGATTTACTCTGGGAGAGCTTCAGTTGTATGATCCACTGACCTTTCAAACCTGATGCTTGATGTTTTGAAAAAAATGACAGAAAATATGGGCCGGGCGCTGTGGCCCTCACAGCGCTGTGGCGCTCACGCCTGTAATCCCAGCACTTTGGGAGGCTAAGGCAGGTGGATCACGAGGTCAGGAGTTCAAGACCAGCTGGCCAACATAGTGAAAGCCCGTTTCTACTAAAAATACAAAAATTAGCCAGGTGTGGTGGCCCATCCCTCTAATCCCAGCTACTTGGGAGGCTGAGGCAGGAGAATGGCTTGAATCTAGGAGGCAGAGATTGCAGTGAGCCGAGATGGTGCCTCTGCACTCCAGGCGCTGGGTGACAGAGCGGGACTCTGTCTCAAAAAAAAAAAAAAAAAAAAAAAATTAAGTAGGAGGATGTCATTGAGGGGCTTAGCCACATGCTACAGATCTTTTTATACCAAGATGCATTTGATGATTAGCTAAGTAGGACAATTTGTTACTTTAAGCTTCTACAACCAAAGGGGCAAGATAATTATCTCCCAGAGAACAAGTTGATCTTCCTTGAAGGATAAGGAGTTTCCCAAGCAGCAGGAAGAGAGCTTCTGTTCCCAATTCCAGCCTTTGAAGTTTATGCTTCAGAAGCAAACCTTAGCATTTAATACAGGAAGGCGTGCACGTGCGTGTGCATGAGTTTGTACCCACACATGTGACTCAAGCATCCCTGTGACAATGGGTTGCCTGCGGGTAAGTGTGGGATGTGTGGAGAAGGTAGGAGGGTTTAGGGCGTGGGCTCAGTACCCTGATGAGAGATTTAAAGCAGGCAAAGGGATTCGGCAAAATGCAGCTCCCATTTCACCATTTCTTCAGACCCTGCCTTAGTTATTTACTGCTGTGGTTTTAAACTCTGCTCTTCGAAACCGCTGAGTTCTGCAGAGGTCCTTCGAGAGGTGCGTGGGGGCGAGGGAAGGTGAGGGGCAGGAGCCCAGGCCACCTGGCCGCCTTCCTTTCCCCACCTCTGCTTTCAACTGTTTCATATGCATCATGCAAATCACAGCTTTCATGGCTCAGGTCCTCATGTGTACAACGGGCATCATGGCAGCGTCCAGGTCAGAGGGTGACCAGAGTGACATGAATTAAGACATGAGAGGACTCCAAAGAGTGGTCAGGCCTCTGACACCCTAAGAGCTCCATAAATAGTCACTATTATTTTGTGCTGGGGGATACACTTTTCATTTGGAAGATGACTTCCATGGGGCCCCACCCCTCGTGACCCCGTCTCACCCGCTGCAAATACCATCCCATGGAGGGGCAGGACTTGAGCCTATGAATTTGAGGGGGACACAGTTCAGTCCAAACCTCTTGGTGTTTCTGTGTATCCATTTCTGCATGTGTAAAATGAAGAGAACAGACAGCTTCTGACCTCATCTCTAAAGGGGCACGAAGGAGGCAGAAAGGCCCTTGCCTGAGACTGAGCAAGTCTGCCAGCGCAAGGCCGGATTTGCTGCTTCTGCGCAGGGAGGCCCTGGGAAGGGTGGCAGGTGCCCTGGTGAGGAAGGGGTGGGAGTGAGGGGTGGGTGTCCCAAGAGAACTCAGTAAAGAAGGCCATTAGAGAGGAAATGAGGGAAATGAGGTATGAGAAGCTCTGAGCTTTTTCTCCCTAGTTTGGCTGAGGACACACCACAGGTGAGTATCTGCTGCGAGGGGAGCTTGGTAGAGAACTGGAGGCAAGAAGGGAGGAAATGAGAAGGAACGGGGAGGAGAAAGGGCTTCTCTGGGGCCGCTTGCTTTTCCCAGATTCTCCTGCCATTCCTGGCTCCAGGGAGTCCTGAAGGAATGACGGTTAGGGCGGAGAATCCTGCAAAGGAAAGAAGAGAACGGACGGACAGACGAGAGCTCACACACGGCTTCCTGGAGGGGAGCGGGGAGCAGGGGCTCTGAGGTTGCAGGTCACAGGCTCCAGGGAAGGAAGCTCTCCATGGGAACCTTCTTATGAATTCCACCGAGGTGCGTCCGGCACAGACCTGAAGGCAGCCACATTTGTGGAAATGAGGTTTGACGGGCATTTCGGACCCACAGAGAAGGTGGACTCTGTTTTGGAGAATGGACCAGTAAGGGGGGAAAAAAAGGACTTTAAATGCTGGCAGAACTTTGTATTCCACTCATTCATGCATTCGTTCATTCAGCCATCCATCCTTTCCTTATCATTCATCAAATTGGCGCTCACTAAGAGTCCACTTTGTGTCAGCGCCTGGCCTGGCCCGAGGACCTCAGGGTGGTTTCAGCAAAGTTCTGCCGCCATGGAGCTCACAGGTCATGTTTCCTGCCAGGCCCCAGACGTTCTTGCATGGAGCCCAAGGAGGTTCTGTGGGAGATCTCACCCTGAGGGAAGAAACAGGCGGAGGCCCGGGGTTTGTCCAGTCACACCCCTGATGGTGAGAGAGGGGCGGGGTGCGGGGGGTGCCTGATGCCCACTCCCAGCTGGACGCCTCCCTGCCACCCCACGTGTCCTTTCCCAGACCCCAAAGCTTCCTGCTTGGTCTCAGTTCTTAGGCGAAGAGGGATTAGAAGCTGTAACAGGTGTTTCTGCTAATGGGACGTGGCAGAGCAGCATTTGCAGGTTCTCTGTCATCCCGTGAGATGTCCCAGCAGGAAGCATGGTGTGTCTCCACTGAGAGCTCCACGGAGCAGCTCTGGCTCCCTGAGAAGTCGAGGCGTGATCAGTAGTGGCCTTCCCTTTGCAAAGAGAAGGCTCGGCGGGAGAAGACCCTGGTGCCATCTTCATAGGAGGTGGAAAGGAGGCCATATACAGGAGAAGGAACCAGGTTTGGGGCTCAAGGTGCCAGCCACTGGGAAAAAGAGCTGCCCCGAGTTGCAAAACTCTGGATCCTATATGGATAAACTATGCCCTGAGGAAGGAATCTCAGGGGTATCTTAGGAGAAAATGTTCTAGCTTGGGAAACAAACACAACAGGAAGGTGAATCCAAATATCTCAAGTGGGTTTAGAGGACTGGAGTTCTAAGCGCTGCTTTGACTGTAAGTGATCACACCACTGGATGTGCTGAAGAAAGGAAAACGGGCCAGTATCCCTGAGGACTATGGGCAAGGAAAACGCGAGTGTGCAATGTGTCAAAGCGAGACATATGTGTATAGTAATAGAATCAAGTAATAGATAGTAATAGAATCCAGCTGATGTATTTGGCAGGGGCCACGGCAGGATGAGACAACTCCCATCAGAATAGAAAGATATTAACACAGTAACAAAAGGGGGGCTCGAGGAAGCGCGGCTCTCTTTTTAAGATGCCAGAAAATAGTCAGACATGCTAAGAACAAAACAAACACAAACAAAAACCGGCAAAGAAAGCTCTTCGAGAAGAGTAAGGCTAGTGATCTTTGGGAATCAAATCATTATTTCCACACGTGTCACAGAGAACACAGACATTAAAACACAAAGGAGAAACTTACAAGAAAGTAGGAGGTAGAAGTCAAAACTCAAGTAAAGAGATTTTTAACCTAGAGAAGCCGAGTTACCAAGGAAGAGAGAAGGCCAAGCCAGCTTGTCGCAGAATGTTCCGGAAGATAAGATAATGATAGACTTACATAAATAGAGACTGACCAAGATGATAGTGAGTTCTTGGTGAAATTGCTTCCAAGGATTTTATACAAGTGTATTTCATAGAAATGTACAGTAACCAGATGACCGCATTAAAATTTTAAAACTGCCAGGCGTGGTGGCTCATGCATATAATTCCAACACTTTGGGAGGCTGAGGCGGGCAGATCACTTGAGGCCAGGAGTTCGAGGCCAGCCTGACCAACATGATAAAACCCTGTATCTATTAAAAATACAAAAATTATCAGGGTGTGGTGGCATGTGCCTGTAATCCCAGCTACTTGGGAGGCTGAGGCAGGAGCATCGCTTGAACCTGAGAGGTTGCAGTGAACCGAGATCGTGCCACTGCACTCCAGTCTGACTCCATCTCAAATAAAATAAAATAAAATAAAATAAAATAAAAATTTAAAACTGACTCATGCAGTTAAGTGTGTTTCCAAAGGACATAATTGGTGGGAGGCAGAGCCAGGCCTGAATTGCCACCTCTTTCTGGCATGGCCAGTGCTCTTTCTCCCACTCCCTGCCGCCTCCGCAGGCCCCTGCCCGTGCTAGGCCTGGTGAAGCTGTGAATGTGCTTCTCCACTTGGGGGTGTGGGACAACGCTGGGGCCTTGGGCTGGGCTTCTGTGCTAGAAAGCCTTGCCGTCGAGCCAGGGGCTGCTGGAGCTGAGTTTTGTCTTCAATGACTTATGGAGGAAAGATGAAGCTATCAGATAATGAGCAGACGCTATGGTGCCCTGGATAAGAGCCTGGGTTCTGGCATCAGGCAAACCTAGATTTGCATTTCTACCTCTTTGATGAACTGGTTTTGTGACCTCACTAAGCCTCAATTGCTTCATCTGCTTACTCTTATTTTAATAACAATAAAAGGAGAGGAAGAATGAGGTCATGCATCAAAGCCCTTAGCACAGCGCCTGGCACATAGAAAGGGCAGGTGCACATTGCCTGTCCTCCTCAGATAACCGGGGCAGCGGTGGCTTCGATGTGGTTCTGCCCAGTTTGGGCACCAAGGTGTGGCCAGGCTGCAATGGATGTTTAAGTAAAGGATAAAGCTGGTGGCACCTGACTTTACTAAGCCCTGGTGCAGGGGATTCTCAGAAACCCCACTGCAGAGGGTGGCACGAACCCCAGGGCTGGGGTACACACAGCACAGAGTTGTTCTGTGTCTGGGGAACTTGAGGACATCACATCAACGTCCCACCCTCATGAACTCGTTATGAACTAGTGACTTCTCATGAACCGGCGAAAGCCAATTTGAAGCTCCAGAACAGGGAAGAAGCAATCAGGGATCAGGAGCCAGATGCGCCTGAGGAAGCACCTGGACCCAGGGCAGCCGGTGTGGGACGAACACCACATGAGTCTCGGGCATGTATTTTGATTCCAGCCTCCCTTATGAGGGGCAGCTCCTTCTTTTCATTCCCTGGCTTCCCTGGCTCTGAAATGGGGGTTAACCCTGAGGCTGCCCTGGGCCTGGCTGCAGGCACAGGAGGAAAGGCTTGTGAATGGCTGGTGGGTGTGTCCACGCCAGCCGAGGCCATGTTTACCTGGAAGCATATTTCTTCTTCTCAAGCCACTCACTGCACACTCAGAAAATTCCAGGACCAAAGAAAGGGTCAAAGGTTTCCACAGGCCACTGGCACTGAGCTCTGGGCAAATGCAGACACTGAGCCGAGAGGAGGAGCAGGACTGGATCTCCTGCCTGGAAGCCCTGGTTTGCCCCGCTGCCCTTTCCCTGCTTCTGAGCCCAGAGCCAGCATCTGCCAACCAGTCCACGTGCATTGGACCCTGCAAGGCTGGGCCTCGGGTGAAGGGCGGCTCCACCAGGGGCCCCGTGAGGTTACTCAGTCAGCGTGCCTGACTCCTCAAAGTGTTGTCTGTGACCAGCCCTGACCAGTTCAAGGGTGGCAGGGAGAGCACCCCTGCATTGTGGCTGGACCTCAGCCCAGTAGGTGGGGGAGGCAACAGGTACACAGGCATCCCCCCGGGAGGTCGGGGCAAAGTGCTGTGGGTGCAGGAGGGCAGTCGTGGCCTGCGGGAGGGCAGAGCTGCTTTAGGGGGCTGCTTGCATCTGGATGGCTTGAGAAGGGTGCAGTAAGGGGGTCCTGGGAGGACAGGGTACAGTGTGGGGAGGCCTGGTGAGGGAGGCTGGGTGGGAGGGCAGAAGGGTGGTTTGGGGAGGGGATCTTCCTGCCCTCAGTCCCCCTGGCCATTGCAGGCTTCACCTCCACCAGTGGCCTCCTGTGGGACCCAAATTCATTTCCACTATAGACACGGGGTCAGACTTGCTGGTAGCCCAGGTTCCTGTCTCTGGGCTCCCCTCCACGGAGCCTGTATGGGCAGGGCACTCCTGTCCCTTTCTCCCTCTTCCTTCTCTGGGGCAGCCCTGCTCTCCTCCCAGGACACAGCCCCACCCAGGGCACCCTGCAGCTGAGCTTGGTGCCAGGACCTGCTCTGGCCTGGAGGGGATGCACATCAATCCCTGCAGACGGGCTGGCTCCTACAGGACAGGTTTCCCTTGGAAAGAGCTCCTAAGAGCGGGGAGCAGCCAACCGTCCCCTGGAACTACGCCGAGGACCTTCCTGTCGAGGGTACTGAGCCTGTGAGGTCAGTAGGAGTGGAGCGTAGGCACTGGGCTGCCGTCAGGCCAGAGGGAGGAGGCGGCTCTCCCAGGCTCACTGCTCTGTTGAGTCAAAGCCAGTGCCCTTCCTGTCTCTGCAAGGCCCGTGTGTCCAACGGCAAGCGCAGAGGAGAGCAAGTGCCAGGGGGAGAGGACACCGTCTGGCCAGCCCTGTCCTCCACAGACGGCCCTATGGTCCTGCATGGCGCCCGCCTCCTTTCCTCTCTGACCACAAACTCACATCTCTCTTGCTTTCCTGGCCCCTGTTGGACCCCAGGGCCGTTGTCTCCTTGCTTGGCACCGTCCAGGTATGAAGAGCAATGGCACGGAGGTGTTGCTTCCCAAAAGCCTCTGAGCGGCCACCCGCTTACTGGACAGGCCACTGGCCAGGCACCCGCAGCTGCTGGTGGGAGGTGGGGTCTCAAGAGGGTAGAACTCACAATGGGAGGGAAGACTGGTCCCTTGCCTTTGTAGGGTGCCTTGCAGGCTACAGGCACTTTCCCATTCGCTTCTTGCAGCAGCCCCATAGCAGGAAGAGGTAGGGATTCCTAACCTCCTCTACAGTGGATGCAACCAGAGCTCCTAAGCCGAGGGCCTCCTTGTCTCCAGCTCTCCCTGGGATGGGCCCTACTCGGGAGCCTGAGGTGGGAGGATTGTTTGAGCCCGGGAGGCACAGGTTGCAGTGAGCCAAGATTGTGCCACTGCACTCCAGCTGGGGTGACAGAGCAAGACACTGTATCAAAAAAAAAAAAAAAAAAAAAAAAAAGGAAAAATAAAAATAAATAGGAAATACTTAACAAAACAAAGATCCTTTAAAAATGTTTATCCAGTTTCTTTTATACACACACACACACACACAATGGCCATATCATTCAACCTTTTTCATCTTTTCACCCCCTTTTCTGCATATTGGTGTCTCTGCAACCCACATTAATATCCTAGATTTTTGTTTATACATGTATAATCCTGTTACTCGTTGTAACACATGACACATTGCCAGATTGCTTAGAATAAAGCTGTCACATTTGACCTTTTCACCAGCAATGTGGAATGATAACAATTTCTTCACATCTTCTCTAGAAGTAGGTATTTTAATTAATTCAATTTTTGCCAGCCAGATTGGGCATGAAATGATGCCTCATTATTATTTTAATTTGTACTTCCTCCTCTACTGCCGAATTTTAGCATCTTTTACTGTTTCTTGGCCATTTGAATTTGCTGTCCTGTGAACTGGCTCTTTATATCCTTGGCTTATTTTTCTATTGAATTGTTATCATTGTAGTTTTAACAATTTTAGAGCTCTTTATATATAAAATCATTTGTATATTTATCATTTCCCCCAAGATCTATCATTCTGCTTTATCTAGATATAGTCTTTTTTTGCTGCTCATGCAAAAGTTTTTACCTTTTTTATAGGTAGTCAAATATATCTACCTTTTCTTTGAGAACTTCTGGGTTTCCAGGATTATTCAAATACACTTCTCTCTCGCCTCTCACTTTGCACATCCATCTGCTTGCATTTAGTTGTTTAGGTCTAAACTTCCCCAATGGGTTCTTGTATATATGTGTATTATAGCAATGAACAGGATCATGATAATCCCTGATCTTGTCCAGCGTTCAGGCTCATGGCACTCTTCACGCTTCAGAATGTGGTCCTGAATCCTGAAATACACTGGCAGTCCTGAGCACCACCCTCAGAACCATTGCTTTATTACTGATTTTAGACGAAAGCTGCTGATATCTTTTCCTGACAACTGAGTTATGCCCTAAGTTCTGCCAATACTAGCTGTGAAATGAAGAGGAGCTCAGGACGCGCTGAGAAGACCCATGGGAAAGGGAGAGGGACCACTTACCCCACGACAGCAGGTGGGAAGGATCACCTGGGAAATGCCGCGAACCAGGACCGTGTCACGCACGGCAGATGCCACGCAAACCTCTGTGCAGTGAATGGAGGGCCCCGTGTATCATTTTAAATCACTGGGATTATACTCCATCTAATTTGTTTAAAATGATGGGGAATAAAACATGTAATCCACCTTATATTTCCATCCAATACGGTCCGAGTTGAAATGTTTCAGGTCTCGGATAAGTACCTCTCTCAAGACACTTATCCAGGAGGTGTTGGATAATCAGGGCAAGGGGATGGGGACAGATGAACAGGCTCCGGGTCTGGGACACAGAGCCAGGTGTGTCCTGCCAGGTTCTCAGGAGTGTCACTGATGGGTAAGAGTCTGGGGGAGGGCTGCCCTTGCCAACTAGCCCAGCAAGTCTAGACAGATGGCGGGCATTGGATAAATAGCAACCCACGCCAGCCCCAGAGCCTCTCCTCACCTGAGAACGCATAAGCATCCTCTCCAGGAGAGGGAGTTGGGGGGCCTCTGCCCTTTGCCCAGGGAACCCCCTGGCGTGGCTTCAGGTTGTTGTAGCCCAAGAATCACACCGTTGGTTGGACAGGAATCTGGATTGGAACAAGCTCTCCACCTTCCGAGTCCTCACCCTGTGATGATTTCCTGTGGAATTATGAGCCTCTGTCAAGCGTGTTCCACATACGTGGACCATGTTGGGGGCCCCAGGAGTGCAGTGGACAGCAAGGTCGATACTGTCCATGGCATCAGTGAAATCAGGTGTTTCTCCACTCAGCTGAAGCCCTGAGAACTTAGAATTGCCACCCAGGTCTGCAGTGAGGATACTTCTGCTTTGGCCAGGAAGCAGCCTGGCCTGGCACCCAGCAGAGAGCTGGCGCAGGCCAGGGGTGCAGGAGCTCTGAGGCGGCTTCTGCCTACTGAGTGCCTGCTCTCGCGAGGTGCTGGGAGGAGGCTCTCCTGCAGGGCTTTCACCCTCTCAAGGCTCCTATAAGGCAGGTGCTAGTACCATCTTCTTCACTGGAGAGGCATGCAGTGTTTGGGGGTGAAGCACCTCACCCAGGCCACACAGGTAGCAAACTGCAGAAGCCAGGAGCTAACCCCCAGTGATCTGACCACACGCTGTTGGGAAGATGTGCGGTGTGTAGGGGAGGTGCGTGGTGTGTAGGGGAGGTGCGTGGTGTGTAGGGGAGGTGCGTGGTGTGTAGGGGAGGTGCGTGGTGTGTAGGGGAGGTGCGTGGTGTGTAGGGGAGGTGCGTGGTGTGTAGGGGAGGTGCGTGGTGTGTAGGCGAGGTGTGTGGTGTCTAGGAGTACCCAGGAAAGGGGGCTCAGAGCCAACTGCCTGTGAAGCCAGCACAATCACTCACCATTTCTATTTCTCATTGCTGAGGATAATCGCAAGGGAGATGAGCTTTGTGAAGCTGGGTCCCCGGTATTCTCTTCCACAGATCACACCCTCCACACAGGCCCTTCTCATTTCCCTGGGGCTGCCCTGTCCCCAGAGAAGGTCAGGGCCGTGCCAACGTGCCAACACCGTGGAGACAGTACAGGTGCCAGGTGAGATCAGTTTCTGCAAACACAGGAGTGTGAGGAGTTTCTGCGCCGGCTGAGGTTCCAAGGCCTGTTTGACTGGTTTCTCCACTCTGAGGAGCCAAAGTGTAGTGGAAGTGCCAGAGTGTGTTTTTCTCCTGGGGTCAGTCTGGTGGGAAAGTTAGAGTTGGCCTCGTCTGAACAGAAGGACAGCCACTCTACACCCTGCGTATCTCCTCCCAACACACACACACGCATGCACACTTGCACACACATGCAAACTTGTGCTCACATGTACACACAAACCCACACCTACACACACATGCACACACAAATACACATATACATACACACACACAAACACATGTGCACACAGGGAATGCACAAGGCAGTCCCATGACTGATGGTAACTCTCTCCTTTCTGCCTCTGGGGACTTGTCCAGCCACCTTGGACAGGTTTTCATCCTTCCCATTGCAAGTTGCACATTGTCTTCAGTCCTCCTCAACGAAGGAGACTTCCTTTCTCCTCCAAGGTGGCAGGGAGAGTTGGCGTCTCCATGAGGGGCTCAGCTGAGAGGCGTGGGAGAGGGGAGGAGAGCCCACCTCCAGCACTCAATCACAAAGGCACAGACCCCTCACTTCCCTCTTCTGTGCCGATCACGACCTTCTCTTTCTCACCTGGTCCCCGGCTCCTTCTCTGCAAACCTCAGCCTGTTCCTCTGCTGCAGTTCTTCCCAGCCTTCTGCACCTCCCTTAGGCCCCTCACACACAGCTCCAGGGGCAGCCACTACATTAGGGCTGGCTGGGGCATCTTCCTTCCTCTCACTGCTCTGCTGGGTTTGCTTCTCACATGGCCCCTGGGTCGGGGGAGCTCGGCTGTGGGACATGGAGCCAGTGGCTGGGCACCCCAGCTCCAGGCGCCTCATGGGGTGGAGGACGGATGATGCCCGTGGCCCCTGCATCACACAGGGATACACACAGAAGGCATCGCCTGGGAATGCACCTTAGCTAGAAAGAAGGCATTTCTCCCTCCTCAAAGCCAGGCTCTGCACCCAGCTGCTGTGCTAAACCAGCAAGGCAGAGGGGCTTGACCAAGCTTGCCTAGGTTTGACAACAAACGCCATCTCGTCCCTCTTTGGGAGCCCCCATTTGGGCTGTGCCAGGCCATCTGTGGTATGGGTCACTCATCCATGGCTGTCCTTGGTGTCCCTGGTGCTGACCCCAGAGGAGGGGGGTGGAAACTTCACCCACGGAGTCTGAGCCAAGGCAGCTGATGGCTCGCATACTGTGGCGGGAGGCTGAGGAGAGGATGAAAAAAAACGATCTCAGTGCTTGTACATGCCCTGAAAAGAGAATGTGTTAGGGAGGAAGCGACCCCGGATGGGGAAACACCCAGTGGGAAGCCAGGGGACTTTCCCTATGGGACACTGCCTCTCCCCATCCAGAAAATGCACATCGCGAGAAGAGTGACCATCGCCTCGTCTCGTGATGAGACAGCCTGAGGCTTTTTCTAAACAGCTGCTTCTGCTCTGCATGGAACTGCCTCTGTTTGGAGCTGACACTGGAAAGTCAGCTAATGCTCTGAGCCTTGGCATGTTGGACTTAACTAAACCTCGAGGCAGATGCATTTAATTTTTCAGTTCAATCAAAAGAGGTATAATCATAAAATTGTGAGATTCCCCTTCAAGTGATGTTTTTCCCCAGTGTTGGTTGACATCAAACATGAACCAGCTTGTTATTGACCATGAGGTTTATCATAGAATAATAACACCTGCCGCTGGCTCTGTACCTAATAACCTGATCCTACGCACTCCAATCAGATACGGTGGGTGCATCATCCTAGTTTATAGATGCAGATATTGAGACACACATTTCCACATCACTGACAAAACTGGAACCGGGAGCTCAAGGCTCCTAATATTGTTTGCAAAGTAGTATTTAATACCCATGGAAAATGACATGAAATAATTATTAAACATTTGGATTTTAATCACAGGTCCCAACAACAAGATGAGAAGGAAAGGAAATTTCAAATATAGATTTAAATCTTCAGGTATTCTTTAAGGAAATAAAACAAGGAGCTGGGCTGAATCCAGCTATTAAGAGTCCCGCCCTCCCTGGGCCCCTCACCAGGCAGGATGCTTCTCTGTTCTCCTGGCTGGACCCATGTTCTCCATCCCAAACCGGTTATCAATTTCATTGAGAAATTTTTGTTGCTCAATATTTATTGAGGCCTCTGTATTATTCCACCACTGAGGTGAGCTAGAAAATCTTCAAGATAGCTTTATAAGATGAGTTAGACAACTGGAATACTCCTCTCTGCCTCTCTTTCTCTATGCTGGGTGCCGCTGAACTCCGGTGGGGTGACCCCCTTGCTTGCCTCTCCCTGCTGACCGTGACCTTCCCTTTTTCACCTGGTCCCCGGGGCTCCCTCTCCGCAAACCTCAGCCTCTCTCTCTGCTGCGGTTCTTCCCAGCACTTCACACCTCCCTCTGGCCCCTTGTGCACAGCTCAGGGAGCAGCTGCCACACCAGGGATGGCTGGGGGCATCTTCCCTCCTCTCACTGCTCTGCCTGGTTTGCCCCTTGCGTGGCCCTGGGGGACCGAGCTGTGGGTCATGGAGTGAGTGGTCAGGCACCCCAGCCTCCGGCTTCCCTTGGGGAATGTGTGCAGCACCAAGGGGCTGGGAGGTGTTTGTCTGGCTGTACTTTAGGGAATGAGAGGGTACTTGGTCTATTTCATGGGTTGAACAGGAGGGAGGTGGAATGTATAAACTTTCTCAGGGGAATAAAGGAGTTTGTTCCTTAGGTACGGGCAGGGGTTGGGGAGAAGAATGAGAATCTGTGGAGATTAGAGGAGACTTGCTTGAGAAAGGCATCTTGGGGACTCCAAGGCAAATGTCCCCTCACAACTCTAGGTCACATCAGTGGAAGGACTTGGGGATGGTCCCCCAAAAGCTTAGCTGTTGCTCTAAAAGTTTCTCAAGGCAAGTGGCCCTGGGGTTTTCCTTCCAGAGAACAGATCAGACCGAGAGCCCCAGTAGGTTCCCAGATGGGTTTTTGTGCTTAGGGCTGATGCTCAGTAAAACCACAAGGAAGGCCAAGTTTGACGGCAGCCACCTGTTCTGCATCCTCCTGCCCCTCTGCCTGCGCCTTTGGGGTATGCTGGGCACTGAGACCTCCCGTGTGTCGCTGCAGCAAAACTCCAGCTGTAGCTGTTTGGCGCCCTGTGGATGGAACTCCTGCCACTCAGCTCCCAGGGTGTCTGCACAGGGAACCTTGGACTTGGGGATGGAACCGAATTGTAGGAATCCCTGAGCTAGAAGGGAGTATTCTGGGGAGACAAAAAGTCTTTCCCTGGCCTCTGAAACTGCACATCACATGTTCACTTGATACACAACATCTCAGCAACGGCTATGGCTCTAGGCAGCCCTGGTCCCTTGCTTCCTCGAAGTTAAAGGCAGTGAGCCCCATCCTCTGTCTCTAGACCCTGGACTGGGAATCTCATGATGCCCGCAGTTGTGCCCTGGCAGAATCAACGCTACCACCCACTTCCCTTCCACAAGCCCCAGCCTCAGGGCAAGAGCTAGGCAGTAGCACTGGAGAGAGGGGTATGGAAATAGCAAACACTGGGGCCTGCTGTGCCCCTGAGGGAGCCTCTTCAAGCCACCTCCCTTTCCAGTCTCTGTCTTTGTGAACTTGGAGAAGCTGTCTTGAACCGCTTGGCTTGGTCAGGAACTCTGAGAATCAGCTGCAGGGGAAACTATCCCCTGGGCAGAATGTTCCTGGAGGGAGGTGGTTGCTATCAAGGCCAGGAGGGGTTGGCAGGCTAGCCATCCCATACCCCCATACCCCGACCCCACCGCAGTTCCCACCTGGAGCCCGACAGTCCTCCCACTCCCATTCCTGCATTTCCTGTCTACAGTGGATCTGTCCCTCCCTGGGAGGAGGCTCTCACCCCAGGGCATTTGGAGGGTGGGGAGCCTTCCTCCTCCCTTTGTTCCGATTGCAGAAAAGGAGGGGGTTCCCATGCCAAGTCAGAGCTGCCTGGGACAGACGCTGCCTGGATCCCTGTGGCTGCCTGCGCTCTGGACCAGGAGCTCTGAGAGCAGCAGGTTGAGGGCCGGTGGGCAGCAACTCGGAGGCTCCGCGAGGTGCAGGGGACGCAGGCATGGCCGGTGAGCTGACTCCTGAGCAGGAGGCCGAGTACAAAAGCGCCTTCTCCGCGGTTGACACGAATGGAAGCGGCACCATCAATGCCCAGGAGCTGGGCGCGGCGCTGAAGGCCATGGGCAAGAATTTCTCGGAGGCCGAGCTAAAGAATCTCATCTCCCAGTTTGATAGCGACGGCGACGGCGAAATCAGCTTCCAGGAGTTCATGGCGGTGGTGAAGAAGGCCAGGGCCGGCCTGGAGGACCTGCAGGTCGCCTTCCGCGCCTTCGACCAGGACGGCGATGGCCACATCACCGTGGACGAGCTCAAGCAGGCCATGGCGGGGCTGGGGCAGCCGCTGCCGCAGGAGGAGCTGGATGCCATGATCCGCGAGGCCGACGTGGACCAGGACGGGCGGGTGAACTACGAGGAGTTCGCGAGGATGCTCACCCAGGAGTGAGGCTCCCCGCCTGTGTCCCCCCAGCTGCGCTCTGAGCCTTCAGGGCCGCCGCCCGCTGCTGCTTTTGTGCTGGGACTCTCCAGGGAAACCTGGTCGGTGGATGGGAAACTACCTCCCCCTGGGAGGAAGGCTTTGCGCTCCAGGGCGTGGATGTGGCGCCCTCGGCCGCCTGTGAGCCCCTCTCTGCCTCCAGACCTTGGGCAGAAGGTGGTCTCCTTGGGCCTGGTCCCCCTTTGCCCTGCAGTGGAATGGGGTTCCCCAGCTCGGGCCTGCCCTGAGGGTCCCTCAGTCCCGCATTGATCTAAATAAAGGACTGCCGAGTCCCATGTGTGCCTGGTGTTTGTGGGCCGGCGGCCTCCAGGGGCCCCCACCTGCTTCCAGGGTTCCTCCCACCCACCCCTCTCACCTGCGGTGTGAAAACTGCCTGGAGCAGGCCCCAGGGGCACCTCCTGCCTCCCCTGAGGCAAAGTAGAGGGCAGGTGGGCAGAGGATGTGTGAGGATGGTGCTGGGCGGTGTCTCTGGCTCCCAGCTCTGCCTGAGCTGCTGGTGAGGACCTGGGCACGTGTCCTGCACAAACAGGAGCCCGCGCCTCACACGACAGAGGGAGCCCAGCTGCCAGCCTCTGCACGCAGCCTGCCTCTCTTGGGCTGCAAATAAAATACGTGTATGTCTGTGTGTGCATCTGTGTGTGCATGTTTGTGTGTCTGTATGTGTGTCTCTGTATGTGTGCATCTGTGTCTTTGTATGTTTGTGTGTCTGTGTGTGCTTGTGTGCATCTGCATGTGTATCTGTGTGTGTCTGTGTGTGTGTCTGAGTGTGTCTCTGTGGCT
Source organism: Macaca nemestrina (assembly GCF_043159975.1). Lineage (NCBI taxonomy): Eukaryota > Metazoa > Chordata > Mammalia > Primates > Cercopithecidae > Macaca > Macaca nemestrina. The sequence goes on from NC_092133.1 coordinate 138,360,677, forward strand.
ATGTCTGCATGTGTCTGTGTGTGGCTTTGTGTGTCTGTGTGTGTGTGTGTGTGTCTCTGTGTCTATGTGTCTGCGTGTATCTGTGTGTGTCTGTGTGTCGGTCTCTGCGTGTCTGTGTGTTTCTATCTGTGGGTCTGCGTGTCTGTGTCTGTGTGTCCACGTGTGTCTTTGTGTCACTGTGTGTCTGTGTGTGTCTGTGAGTCTGTGTCTGTGTGTGCATCTGTGTGTCTGTGTGTCCGTGAGTCTGTGTGTGTCTGTATGTGCATCTGTGTGTGTGTCTGTGTGTCTTTGTGTCTGTGTCCATGAGTCTATGTGTCTGTGTGTGCATCTGTGTGTGTGTCTGTGTCTATGTGTGTGTGTGTGTGTGTGTGTGCATCTGTGTGGGTTAGGGTTGGGAGAGGTGGGGAAAGGGCAGAGCAAGGGGGAGAAGGAGGGGGCTGAGCAGGCAGGGCCCTCCACCCTGACAGCTCACAGCCCTGTGTGGACTTGGGTTGTGTTGGTGCCTTGAGGTCTAGAAGTAAGACCCAGGCTTACTCATCACAGCGCTGCATTCCCAGGGCTCCCTTTGTCCTGGGTCTCAGATGGTTGGGCCCACGTGCCTCGCTTGGCAGATGTGGAAACTGAAGCCCCAGGTGGGTACAGGAGCAGCCAAGGCCAACTTACGGTGGCATCGGGTGAAATTGGGTTTCGGGGAGGTGGCAGCCCTGGCCTTGGAGTCAGGATTCGTCACTTTCCCGCCTGCCACGCTCCTGGGCACACCTGCGGGGGGCGCACACCTATGGAGGACGTGGTGGGCCTGTCCATGTGATCCTGGCTTCAGCGCAAAGCCTGGGGAGCCAGGGGTGGCCCGGGGCACTGAGGCGGGGCCTGGGCGTTTTCAGGAGTCACCATGATCTCTTGCGGTCACTCATTGCGACCTGTTCCTTCTAGTCCAGTGCTCAGAGCCTGGCCAGTGCCCTCCAGGCCCTTCCAGCCTCAGGGCTGAGGCCAGACCTTCCCTCCTCTGCCTGGGCTGTGGGCAGGGCCCACCTGGGGCTGGGGAGGGGAGAAGTGGACAGCCCAGTCTCCTCCCTCAGGGCTCTGAACAGGAAGGGCTGCAGAGGGGGTCAAAGAGAGAAGATGAGGAGGTGAGAAGAGAACAGAGCAGAGGCAGCCTCAGACCGGCCCAGTCACCTGACTGAGCAGGAGGCCCTCGGTAAAGTCCAGCCCATCCTGGCTCCGCACGGGGGTCCCCCAGGAAAGCCCCATCCTCCTAGGGACGCGGGTCACAGAGGTCTCATTTCTGAAGTGGTGATTCCTCAGTGCGGAGCTGGTCAGGAAGAGGTTTTCCAGGGTCTGTGTAGAAAAATGAAATAAAATAGCAAAAGAAAAATATAGGCTTTGCATTCACTTTTTAAATTCTGAGGATGTGCTCTTTCTGCATTTTCACCACTGAAGTTCTTTCTCTTAGGAAGCTACTGGAATCACAGGAGATTTTCTTTTCTTTCTTTTTTTCTTTTCTTTTTTTTTCTTTTTTTGTGTGTTTCTTTTCCTTCGTGTTCTTACTCTGCAAAATGGAGAGTTTCACCATTACACAAATTTCTTTGGAAATGCTCCTGGTCCGGGAGGGTCCCAAAGTCTGAGAACAACAGCTTGAATCTATAGAAGGCAAAATCGATTTTCTTCTCTTTAAAAAAAATACCTGAATTTGGAGACATATGCAGCTCATACATGGGGAAAATAAACTTCTAATTCAGGACTGACACTTGCTCTGGAGCAGGTGGGAGGGGTTTGGGGAAGGCACGAGCGGGGCCTCAGCTGGTTCTGAAGGTTTCATGTCTTTAGCTGATGATGTTGATGGTTAAGTGGGTGTTCTCTGTTAGTCTCTATATTTTTATGTGTCTGAAATGTTTCATACTAAAAATAATATGGGTGCATCATGGAAGGTTAGAAACCACAGACGAACACACGGGAAATGCGGCCCTCCGGCACGAGGCCACGCCTCCAGAGACCCATAGCCGCACGAGGCCACGCCTCCAGAGACCCATAGCCGCACGAGGCCACGCCTCCAGAGACCCATAGCCCGAGGCTTTGCTGGATTTTCCCCTGTGGGAAGGCACCGCCCCACTGGCCCCCACTCGACAGTCTGTTGACTGATTCGGGAGGAAAGGGCTTGAGTTCTCCATGGAACCAACAAGGCACCTGTCTCCATTTCTATAGTTGGGGGTTGGGACAGAATCTGGAAGGGCTGAAGAAAAACCAAAACCAAAAAGAAAAAAACAAGGCATTTTTTTTCTTTCTTTCTTTTTGTTTTTTCGAGATGAGATCTGACTCTGTCACCCAGGCTGGCGTGCCATGGTGTGATCTCGGCTCATTGCAACCTCCACCTCCCAGGTTCAAGCGATTCTCCTGCCTCAGCCTCTTGAGTAGCTGGGATTACAGGCGTGCACCACCACACCTGGCAATTGTTTTTGCATTTTTAGTAGAGACAGGGTTTTGCATGTTGGATAGGCTGGTCTCGAACTCCTGACTTCAGGTAATCCACTCGCCTCGGCCTCCCAAAGTGCTGGAATTACAGGCATGAGCCACCACACCTAGCCAAAGAAGACATTTTCTACAGTAGCGTTACCAACTCCAGGGTCAGTATATACATCCAGATTTGTCATGATGGTTAGATCTGGGCTCTCATGGCAACAGAGGACCAAGGTCCAACCTTTGAGAAGAAAATGCATTGGAATGGAAGTTCCTGGGATCCAGGAAGGAAGGCGCAGCCCTGGGAAACACGGTCCTGTTGCCATCTCTGCAGGCTATGAAGGCATCTGCTGGCTCTTCCATCTCCCTCTCTATTCACTCACTTAGAAAAGGAATGAGCTCCACGTGTAAGGGAGCAGGTGAGAGAAAGCAGCTCAGGTTGATTTGCTGCTGGGGTAGTAGCCAGGAGACCAGGCCTGGAGAGCTGCGGTGTGGACCACATTTCAGTTCCTTTTTCTGGAAGGAATAGGGGAGCTCCTCTGTGGGCTAAGAGCTCAGACAATGGGGTGGGCTCCATCCTGACTGACTGGGATGTAAGGGTCTTGGAATGCTGGGCTTGCAATGTTAGAACCGGGACAGTGGAGGGAACCAGGGCTGAGCTGATCAACCCAGATGGGGATGAGGGAATGGTACCTGGGGGCTAAAAACCTGGCCAGAAACCCATACACTTTGAGGGAAATGGGAGTCAGGGCCCCAAAAGCCTTGGTCTGATTGACTTCTTCTTTTTTTTTTTTTTTTGAGATGGAGTCTGGCTCTGTCACCCAAGGCTGGAGTGCAGCTGTGTGATCTTGGCTCACTTCAACCTTGGCCTCCCGGGTTCAAGCGATTCTCCTGCCTCAGCCTCCCAAGTAGCTGGGACTACAGGCGTGCACCATGCTGGCTTATTTTTGCATTTTACCGGGTTTCTCCATGTTGGCCAGGCTGGTCTTGAACTCCTGACCTCAGGTGATCCACCTCCTAAAGTACTGGGATTACAGACAGGGCGAGCCACCTGATTGACTTTTATTGCGGGATATTTTAACGGGGCAAGAAGGAGGGTTGTAGAGGAAAGGGCGACCTTCCCTGCAGAAAAGTCCCAGGAATTGCACAGGATGCCAGACTGAACTTCTTCAGTCTGGTATTAAAGGAGGGCCCGGAGAACTGAAGAAGGATCAGCCTGGTATTGAAGGAAGGACCAGGGGACTAAAGAAGGATCAGCCTGGTATTGAAGGGCCCAGGGGACTAAAGAAGGGTCAGCCTGGTATCCTGTGTAATCCCTGGGGCCTTTTCTGCAGGGAAGGTCTTCCTCTAACCCTGGGCCATTTGCACATTCCTCACTGACAATATTTACCGGTCTCTAGGTAAGCAGCAGTTTCTCAAGTTTTCTCCCTCAGACCTAGCCTGGAGCCCCTCAGGGCCTGCAGGGCAGTTCCTAATTCCTATACCTCCAGGGTGTAGCCTGCTGCACACAGAACACGTTGAATAAACAGGGCCACACTTCCTCAGTGAATGTTTGCTGGAGGAGGCACCCCCTTGGTCTCCCTGGACTCCCCTGGAGTCTGAGCAAAGGCAAGAAGCCTGAAGATGAGAGGAGGGGGCAGGTGGGAGATCGCGGAGCCAGGAGAAAGTTCGAGAGGGAGCATTTCTAAGGTGAGTAGGGACTGTTTACCTGCTGTTCCTGGGAATCCCGCCTGATAGCAGGAATTAGTTGTGCCTCTTGGAAGCACCCATGGGTGCACATCTCCCACCACATTCCTGCTTAGCTTCCAGGGACGTGCCGACATTCCACACCCCCGCCCTGGGCTCTGGCTGCCCAGGCCCCTCTCTCCCACTTCGGGTATCTGCTCTCCCTGCCTTCCTGGCTTCCTGGAATCCGTTTCTCTAGCTCTCCATGGAGCTAATCCTGCAAATCAGCCAACCCCCACTTCTCCCTCTTCTTGGGCGGGATCCCTGGCTCAGCCATGGGTCTGATTCTTCCTGGCTCTGCGTGGAGGCAGCACCAATGTCAGTGCACAGTTTGGGCAGGCACAGGGAGACAAGGTCAGGCCTGGGGAGTGTCTCTCTGCCAGTCCCTCCCCAGGCCATGTCAGGAGGGTATGGAGTGGACGGGAGTCAGGCATGTGCACTGAGGAAGAGACACTCACACCCACTCCACACACACACACCGAGAGCCTCTGGCTTGCACTGAAGCTTCCTTGTCAGGGGGTCCTTGACTTCTTGGTCGAGCCCACCAGAACAGCTGCTGACGAATGATGAGCTCTGGTCTTGCTTAGAGGGATGCCATAGTGGGAGTGCTTCAGGCAGCAGGGAGTCCAGGTGGTGGGAGCAAAGGGGAAAGGTGAACCCTGGAGTCTCCTGCAGCGGCCAGGCCAAGCCCAGACCCTCCTCCTGGGTCACCATCAGCCTTTCTACCTAGCACTGGTATTAAAGGAGGGCCTGGGGGCAGCTGCTGCACAGACTGGGGCACATTCCTGCAGGGAGTGAAGGGTTGGGGCCTCACTGGTCTGGTCAGGCCCCAGGCCCCTGTGAGTGTGGAGTCAGGACTCCCGGGCTCCAGGCCTGAAGCTTGGGGCATGCTCTGCTGGGTGGTTTTAGGTCAGCTGCCGCCCCTGTCTGGGCTCAACTGTGCCTTGTGTAAGGTGGGGAGGCAGAGGAGCAAGAGAAACGTAGTTCTTGGGAAGGAAAAGGTCATGCTGGTTATCAGGAAGGGACTTCAGAATTGTCAGTCCAATGCTCACCTACACAAGCATAGACAAAAGGATAAAATGGAAATAATTTTCTAAGCAAAGACCATGTGTAAATATTTTGGAACATACCCTGCCTTTTTTTTTTCCTTTTCTATCCACTCACATACTTCTATTTGTATGTACTTTTCCTTCCCAGATATGGCATCATGCAGATGACTCTGTGACTGCTCTCTATTTAATGCTATATTGTGGACACCTTTCCTTGTGAAAATAATGGAGACCCACGCCACCTTTTAGTGGCTGATCATATTCCATTCAATGGTTGTGTCACCCCTGGAGCCTTCAGAATGAGATGGAGAAGGAATTAAATCCCAGATCCGCCACTTGCTGTCCATGTGGCCTTGAGCGAATACCTTGACTTCTCTGAGTCTTGGTTTTCTTACCTGGAAAATGAGATGAGTAATAATACCTGGGCTACTGGGTGCTGTGAGGTTAGCACCGGGCACACTGCCTGCAGAAGGTACTAGAAAGCACTCAGAGCCCCCTGCAGAGCCCAGGCTTCTGGAGCGTGCCACTGTGAGCGTGTCTCAAGGTGGCCTTTGCCCGTGGAGTCCACATGTGGCCCAGTGCAGCCCCTGCCATGTAGCAGGTGCTTAGTGCTCACAGCAGATGTGACTCATGAGTCCCCAGCCGCACACACTGCCCCAGGTACGAGGGTCTAAGTGAAGAGTGGTGAAGGAGAGACAGGATCCTGGGCCTGAGTTCTGCAATTCTGTCCCTCTCAGAACATCCATCATGTCGTGGGAATACAGTCTGGAATCCCAGAGCCAAGGCCTGCTCCAGGCTTGTGGCCCACTTGGCATCAGGGAGTCTGGGTGTCCACGCCAGGGCTGTGGCCTTGGCAGTCTGAGCCTGGCAGGGGGGCAGGGGTGAGCCCCCTGCAAAGAGGGTGTGGCAGGAAGCTCTGTGCTGATTTGGAGGTCTGGGGAATGGGCAATCAGAAGCATTAAGGAAGGATAGAAATGAAGCCATCCAGACAGCCTAGGGAAGCAGAAGACTGGGGCAGACAGAATATCAGACACAGGGTGCTGTAAGCTGTAAGTTCATTGTTGTTGAGCCCATTCTTAAGAAGGGCTTTGATGGGGCCACAAAGCAATAAGAAAGCAGCAGAAACTTCTCTGAATCTACTGACCCAAGAGACGAAGAAGGTAACCGGAGGGACTGGAGAGGAAGTGGCTCACTTCAGGTCTTAGAGTGAGGTGCTGAGAAGGACCTGGAGTGGAATTCAAGGGCTCAGAAGAGGGTCAGGGGGCTGCCTTCAAGGGGTGTTTCCTGGGCAGACCCTGCCCAGGGACTGGGTTTGAGGTGGGGGTCTGGTGGTGGGGTTGGTCGGGACCCACATGGTGGAATGTCTTTCGGAAGCTGGTGACTGTGAGTTACAAGAGATGCACAGACATGGCCTCATTGCTGACTCTGAATGGCCTTGAAGACCCTCGAAGGCAGAGAGCAGGCTGTGCTCCATGTCTGGGTCCACAAGGGTGCCCCGTCTCAGCTCAAAACACCGAGGAGAGTAGACAGACCCCAGGAAGCGTCCGAGCAGCTGGCGCAGCTTCAGGTCACTTAGGAAAACCCAGTTCTTTGAAAGCCGCTTCTCTGAAAACTGACTTGCCAGAAGCTTAGTTCTGCAAATGGTAAATGTGCTGGTATTTCCCAATTTATTAAAAAGTTTTTTTAAAAAGGATACTTAATAAAGGTCACAGAAATTCATATTGGATGAGCTATTCTAACAGTTGTTGACTATTTCTTTGAGGTTTTATTTACCGAGTTTAAATTTTTAGTTTTGTTCAGTTTACTTTTAGTAAATTATTGTAGCGGCAGTCAGTTTACCCAACCATTGTACCATAACCTGACAGTGTTTAAAGTTCTCTGTTTTTGTTTTGGTGTTTCATTTTTAGTATTTTGGGTCAATGGTTTTGGAGAAAGAGAGCTTCTGGTTCATTTCAAGATTCAGTCATTGGACACGTCTTCAATGTCCAGGATTTTATAGATTGGCAGGTTTCTTTCCCCTAATAGAATTTCAACTTAAATCTATTGCTTTAGGACTTCTTTCAATTCACTGATTTATTCACTGGCTCAATCAAATGGATATTTTGCAAGTGGTTTAAGTATTTGGTAAGCGTCTGAAATATGAATCACACATGAAACTGACATTCAGCAAGGGAGAACTGAACTCATGAAGCTACTGGAGCTGACTTGGGTGGGACAGCATTGGGGAAACCAAAACTAATTTCAAGTAAAGCAAAACTTCCCCCAAATCTTCCAAGAGGTTCACCGGTAGATTGATTCATCCGTAGATTGACTTACTCTACTTCTGATTCAAACAGATGTTTCAAATTTCATATACGAAATAATACATTTTCTTCATTGGATTGCCCCCTGGATCTTTTAAATCCTAATTTATATCCATGCTGGTAGGCCTGGTGACCCAATCCTTCTGTTAAGATCCGTATCAAATGCCTCCTGCTTTTGGAAGCTTTCCACAGTGGGGCCTGGTGCAGAGGACCCACCTCTTTTCCAAGCAAATGGCTGAAGGTGATCTCTCCCTATTCGTACAATTCTTTTCAGAGTGCACCTCTTACATCATTCCTAGTGGACAAGGCCTATGTTCCATCCCCAGACCCCTGAAGAGTGAAATAAAGCCCATCAATGCTTAAAACTAGATGACAGGCTCCTCTAGTGTGTTGGATTCTGCATGAAACCCTCCACATGCACTGCGATGGCACAACTTGGCAGCTTCCTTTGCCTGGGAGGCCTCATCTCCAGCATGGGGGAGATGGCTTCCGTAGTGCTGATGGGGTTAAAGGAAATCTTCACAGCGTCCTACTCCGCAACAAGGGGGAGAATCAGAAACGCAACTGCAGAGAGAGGACTCCTCTTGTTCTCTCTTTCTGTTGTCCAAGAACCGTGAAAATAGTCCTCGTATGATCACAAAACCCCAACTCATCCCCTCTTGGTCCAGAAATAGGGAGAGTCGAAAGCATGTCACCCTGCCAGATAGTCAAAGATGTGGACTTCAGACCTCTAAGACCAGCTTTTAAGATTTCAAGCCATTGTTTCTCTCTCCACAGTAAGTCCGCCTTTTATAAAAACAACAACAACAACAATAACAAAACTCATAAAGAACAGATTCCCAACAGGTACGGTGATCATGTGTTCCAGAAACGATCTAGGTAGAATATTCTATCTCAGTTTCTCTGAAAATGAGTCCAGCTTTTGATTTTTGCGTGTGAACCATGGCCGCAGTGCCTAGGCTGCGCAGGATCGCCCTCCGTTTCCCGCTGGAGAAGCAGGTGAGGCCTTCCCAGCCTGGGCCCAGTGAAGTCAGGCCCCGCCCAGTCCGCAGATGCCTGCACCTTGTTCCTCCCCTGGCTTCCCTCTCACGTGGCTGCAGTTGGGGCAAAGGCCCAACGCTTCCTTCTGCAAGTTGCTTCTTGCTTTTGCACTGTTTACCGTCTCCAGGTGTGAGCTCATCTCTTTCCCCACCGCAGCGGCCCCACCCGATCTCCGCTCAGCCTTTCCCGCCTCTCTGCCGGGTTGCATAAGCCAGCAATTCCCAAGCCTGGCTGTACCTGGAAGATACCCCGGGAGCTTTTGGAAAACGTGCCCTGTGAGTCATCGCTCTGCGCTGAGCCCCGGTGGGTCAGCGGTGGGGGCGCCCAGGCGTGAGGGTCCTTTTTAAGCTCCCAGGTGCTGTGCGGCCAAGATTAAGAGGCACCACTCCAAACTGTCCTGGAAACTTTGACTGTACCCGGCACTCCCCACGCCCAACCTCCCTTCTGCCCCTGGGCAGGTTGGTGCCCAGTGTGGTGGGGGAGAACCTTGGAGGTGAGCGCCAGCCTTATAGAGCCCCACTGGTTGGACAGGCGAGGTCTGAGTCACCTTGCTTGGGAACAGATGCTGCCCTGTTGGTGGCCTGCCAGTCTCTGTCCCCACCCCACCACTCAGAGACATGGTGTGCCTGCGCTGTCCTGATCCGGGAGCTCCCACCTTGCTGCCCAGATGACCTTTGGCCTAGAAAGAAGTCAAATCTCAGTGCTTTGGACCGGGCATGGTTACTCACAACTGTAATCCCAGCAGTTTGGGAGGCAGAGGCAGGTGGATCACTTGAGGCCAGGAGTTCGAGACCAACCTGGCCAACATGGTGAAACCTTGTCTCTACTAAAAATACAAAAATTAAGGCATGGTGGCAGGCACCTATAATCCAAACTACTCAGGAGGCTGAGGCAGTTGAATTGCTTAAACCTGGGAGGTGGAGCTTAAAGTGAGCCATCGCACCAATACACTCCAGCCTGGGCGACAGAGCGAGACTCAGTCTCAAACAAAAACAAAACAAACAAAAACAAACTTCAGTGCTTTTGAGGAACAGTATTTTCCCGCACCGGGAGCCTTGTGGTCGTGGCTTCACGGAGGAGGTGTCAGTGACTGTCATTCATTCACTCGTTCACTGTTCTACAAGTGTTTCCTTGGGTGCTCCTCCTTACGGTGGGTCTGCGGGGACTTGGAAGGAGACACTGCACCGGCCTCTGGCCCCCAGGAGATGTAACATAAATGGCCGTGCAAAGATAGCAGGTCAGGTCCCTCGTCAGTGGATTCCCATTCCAGGAGGTGCTCAGAGAAGGGGGCAGAATTCCGGGAGGTAGCACTGAGGCGGGGGAAGACTTCAACAGGGAGAGGGTGTTCTTGGTGAGGAAACTGCGTGAGTGACGGTTTGGAAGTGGGAGCGCCAGTGTCTTTTGGGGAGCCCACACTGCCTGGGAGGTAAGGGAAAGGTCCGAATGCCATCACAGACGACTTTGATGGTTTGCCGAAGGAGTTTGGATCCTTTTCAAGTCCCAGTGAAGCCTGGTGGTGTGGCCTTGGGCAAGTCAGCGGCTCTCTCTGCCTCAGTCTCCTCAACTGTAACTGGGGGTAAGAGTGAGATCTGCCTCAACGTGGTTGTGAGGAGGGTGGAGGGGATGTGGAGAAAGTGCTAAGAACAGCGTCTGTGGAGCAGCAGAAGTGTTTCGCGTAATGTCACCAAGATTAGTGCTATTTCTTCTCCAGAAGATCAGATGAGACTCATGGAAGGTTTTTAGCTTGTGGAGGCGTGTGGCCAAATTTGTGCTTTAGGAAGATTGTGCTGGCAGTGATGTTTGTATGAAGGAGGGCAGGGAGATGGGCCCTGTAAGAGGCAGATTCGGTCACCTAAGCCTGAACTGATTAGGACAGCGGAGGCAGTCGGCGGAGAAAGGAAGAGACGTGGGGAGGGGAAGCGGAGAGGAAGGTGTTGGAGGGACAGGGCCTGACTTAGTAACCCCGGGGCCTTGAGCAGTTCTGGATGAGGTGGGAGAGGAGTGAGCAGGGGACGGGAGGGACCCCAGCCTCGCCAGGCTGAGCTGCGTCCACGCCCTGCTGGGTCAGGGTTACTGCTGGTACCATCGGGATGGTGGGCCAGTCAGGCCCATCTGGCCTCTTGCCTGTCAGATGGTGGAAGCACATCAGAGTTCTCAGAATCCTGGAGCCACTGAGAGCCCAAGGAGCACTTGTCCAAGACTCAGGCTGTGATCAGAACAGGGTAGAAGGTGCTGCTTCTAACCCCGGGGCCTGCCCGTCTCCAGAATTTGGAGAGAAGAAAAGCCCTGGACTCCCCTCAAGCCACGAAGGTGCTGATCAGGAGGGGAGGGTCAGGGAGCGGGGAGTCAGTAGGGAGAGCTGCCTCTCCTTCGCCTGCAGGCCCAGGCCCTTCCTAACCTCCAGCTCCACCTGCTTAACGCAGAATCTGAATCCACACAGAGTCTGAAGTATCTTGGAAACCCTCTCCTTCCGTCTTGGATGTGAGGATTGTCAGACATTGTGAAGAGAAGAGGAAGAGGAAAGACACTGCCCCCAGTATGCAGACAGAGAGGACCCCATTCCAGACAGGCTAGCGCTGTACATCTGGCCCTCGTTCCTTCAAGACCTATCCTGTGGCCTGATTGATTGTGCTAAGGGCCCAGTCTGGTCTGGACAGGAAGACAACAAAAGGAAGTGAGGTCAGAGGAGACTGTTGGATGGAGGGTTGGAATGTGAAGAGCATTCACCAGAAGATTTCAACACAGGTACTTTTTGCCTGGAGCATTCAGGACCTGATGCATTCCAGATAAACAACAGGTTTTTGCTTTTGTTTTTGTTTTTTTGAGATAGGGTCTCTCTTGCCCATGCCGGAGTGCCGTGGCACATTCCTAGTTCACTGCAGCCTCAAACTCCTGGGCTCAAGCAATCCTCCCACCTAGGGCTCTTGAGTACCTGGGACTACAGGTGCACACCACCAAGCCCAGCTAGTTGTTTTTTTGTTTTGTTTTGTTTTGTTTTGTTTTGAGATGGAGTCTCATTCTGTCACTCAGGCTGGAGTGCAGTGGCGCAGTCTTGGCTCACTGCAACCTCCTCCTCCTGGTTTCAAGTGATTCTTGCACCTCAGCCTCCTGTGCAGCTGGGATTACAGGTCGTCTAATTTTTGTATTTTTAGGAGGGATGGGATTTCGCCATATTGGCCAGGCTGGTCTTGAACTCCTGACCTCAGGTGATCCACCCGCCTCAGTCTCCCAAAGTGCTGGGATTATAGGTGTGAGCCACTACACCCAGCCTTGTTTCATTTTTTTTGTAGAGATAGAGTCTTGCTATGTTTCCTATGCTGGTTTTAAACTTCTAGGCTCAAGGGATCCTCCTGCCTTGGCCTCCCAAAGTGCTGGGATTATGGACATAAGCCACCCTGCCAGACCCAAATTTGATGTCCAAATGCAAACAATCCCAGTGACTGAAAAAACAAACAAACAATGTATTTGGAAAAATTGGTACAATACACAATTTAGTATAAAATGATTGGGAAGAAATAAGCAAAAGTTGAGGATATGTTGCTGTCATTTATGATGTTGGCATGAATGCCATGGTGGGTCTCATTTTGAGTCCCTTTAAAAGCCACTTGGTTATTTTTATGCTTCTGATACTTAGATTCCCAGAGAAATAATCATCTACTGTATTTTAGAAAGTAGAGTGGAAATTTCTCTTAACCTACAATAGGTCAGACTTCAGTGTTTTGAGTTAAATGTATACATTCATTCAGTAAATGTGTTTGAATAACTGTTGCAAAGGCTCTGATGATGTGATATGAACAGGACAGAAATATTCTCTGTCCGTGCAGAACTTACTGTTCACCGGTGAGGGGGCTGTGGGTTGAAGGGGGGCCTCCAAAAGGATATGTCCAAGCTCTAACACGCAGTCATGTGAATGGGCCCTTATTTAGAAATAGGGTCTTTGCAGATGTAATTAAGGATCTTGATGGGAGATCACCTGGATTTAGGGTGGGCTGGAAATCCACTGATCATTGTCCTAAGAGAAGGGGACACAAGCACAGAGACCCAGAGACCGTGGCCATGTGAAGATGGAGGCACAGACTGCATGGAGGGGGTCCTGGCTGCCCTGGACGCTTGGGGAGGTGTGGAGGGATTCTCCCTCAGGGCCCTGCCTGTTGCAGGTGGCTAGTCAGGCACCAGCCAGGCAGCAGAGGGCTCCCCTGCCACCCATCAGGACCGTCAGGCGATCATCGGGTGACAGTTCGGCAGTTATCACACCGCCTCTCTAAAAATGATCACTGATCACAGGCACCAGGGAGGGGTGACTCCCCAAACAGATAAAAAGACTCGAAATGGGTTATCAGCTTCCAACAAAATCTCAGAAATGGGGCGAGTAGGCTCTGGGATGGGCATTAAGAGGCAAAACAGAGGAGTACGGCCTTTGGGGGCACTCCGCTGGCAAAGGGAAGAAAGTCTCAGGGAGGACGCCCAGCACTTCCTGAACTCAGGGCCCGGTGTTCGCCTCCTGGGGCTGAGGAGGGCACCCCACGTGCAGGCGGCCCACCCTCAGGGGAGAAGCACGGAAGAGGGACAAGACCCTGGAAGTACGCCCATGTTTCCAACCCCAAATCCAAAGTTCAAAGGCTGCCCTCGTCCTTCGAGGGGTCTGCTTGGGCCTCTTCCAGTTGTTCTTCCCTTTCCTTCCTGCTCTAAAGCCTTTTAATAAACTTCCACTCCTCTCTGAAATTTGCCTCGGTCTCTTTTTCTGCCTTACGCCCCTCTGTTGAATTCCTTCTTCTGAGGAGGCAAGAATTGAGGTTTCTGCAGACCTGCGGGTAATTCAGATATTTGCTGCCCCTAACGTGCCCACACCTCCATCTCAGACTTCTGACTCCAGAACTGAGAAACGATACGTTTCTGCTGTTTTAGGCCACCCAGTCTTTGGTACCTCGCTACATAGTTCTAGGAAACCAACACAAGGGGGTAAAAAAGGGCCAAACCCGTCATTACAAGCACAAGTTGAGAGGAGAAGCACCCTGGTGCCTGTGTTGTCCTCACCGCAGAGCGACCCGCAGTGAGTCCGTCCGGCTGCCCAGGTCTCCTCCCGTGTCCTGGATCAACACAAATTAGGAAAATGAAATGAGCAATCCCACAGCAACTGTGTTTGATAGAAAGACTTTTTTTTTTTTTTTTTGAGACGGAGTCTCGCTCTACCGCCCAGGCTGGAGTGCAGTGGCCGGATCTCAGCTCACTGCAAGCTCCGCCTCCCGGGTTTACGCCATTCTCCGGCCTCAGCCTCCCGAGTAGTTGGGACTACAGGCGCCTGCCACCGCGCCCGGCTAGTTTTTTGTATTTTTTAGTAGAGACGGGGTTTCACCGTGTTAGCCAGGATGGTGTTGATCTCCTGACCTCGTGATCCGCCCGTCTCGGCCTCCCAAAGTGCTGGGATTACAGGCTTGAGCCACCGCGCCCGGCCAGAAAGACTTTTGAGGAATATGGGATCCTTGGCCAGAAGAGTTGGGAGCCGTGGCACCAGATGTTCTGAAAGCCTCTCCAGCCGTGAGGATGGAGCCCCCAGGCTTCAGGGGGCGGAACATGAGGCCCTGAAGTAAGAACCAGGGAGTGGGGCCGGCCACGGGTTCATCTGGAGCCCAGCCCTGCTGACGGCTTCTGAGTAAGAACGGGAGGTGGGGCCTCCTGTTCTGTGTGGCCTCTGAGAAGGTCCGAGAAGGATCTCAGCACAGGACAAGCTTCATCCCTTGGTGTCCTTGGGGCTGTCACTCGCGACCTGCCACCCCAGGGTTGGGTTGGGTGGGTGGCAGGCATGGCTTGGGGTGGCGCTTGGCATGGACATGAACATTGTGACTGGGACTCGGTGGTTCTTGGGGGCTGTTGGAGATGGGAGGGGATGACCTCGGGGCCCTGCAGGGAGGGGGAGGCAGGACAGGGCAGCCCACCCACTGCCAGGAGGGGAAGCCTCGGGACCACCCTGTGAGGCGGGAGGGCCTTCGCTAGACTGACTCTGCCCTTCCCACTGAGGGGCTCAGATCAGCTTCATGAGTGGCGGTGGACGGCTGAGCCACTGAGTTCTAGAAGGCACCAGGCATTGGTGTGGCAGAGCCTCATGTGGACCCACGGTGGGGAAAGAAGCAGAGGCTCTGTCAGGGGAGTTGTCGTGACCTTGAACTTGGTACCGTCTTTGAAGAAGCTGAAGGGAAAGAAGGAATGACAGGTACCAGAGGGGGTCCAAGTATTTTGTGTGGGTTTGAATTGGAAATGCGGGCCTGGGCTCCATGTTGGGCAGAGCCTCTTGGACATGGTTTTATCATTTGCCAAACGGAGACAGGGACACTTTTTCCTCTGCTTTATCACACGGTCATGAGTCAGGGCCACTGTGGGCCTGGCGGAGTGTGGTGCAGACACCGTGGCAGGAGACAGCTGCGGTTGGGGGAGTGCCGTGCACATGCTATGGCAGGGGATGGTGGTTGATGGAGTGTGGTGTAGGTGCAGTGGCAGGGGACAGCCGTGACTGCACCTGTGTCTTCGCGGGACAGGTCCCTGTGAGTGGGGCACTTACCTCCCGCCCATCAGACCCCCGGGCTTCTGGTCCTGGGGCCCCGAGAAGAGGGGCTCTTTTTATTTCTGTAGCTTCAGGTGGAGGCTGCCCAGCCCACCCAGGCCGCTCGGCTTCCTTCTCTGGGTTTTCCATGAGGCAGCGGGGATTTCCCATCAGGAACCACCGCGGTATCTGTCAGGGCCTGTGGGGAGGGCTGTTGGAAACAGAGCCCCTTATCTCACCCAGAACACAACCCTGGTGCCTTGCTGTGGCGGGCTCTGGAAAATAAAAAGTCTTTTAAAGCAGGTACTTTTAGACCACCAGAGGATTGTGTTTGCAGGTGTGTTGTAATTATCGCGGGGAAGTAGCTAAGGCATCTGGGGAGAAGACGGGAGAAAGAAACAGAAGAATAGTGAAAATAGTAGCCTCGAAATGGACCACACAGGTCTCCAAGGGTTTGCCAGAATTTTTGCTGTGCGCTCTGATGGTGTCTGAGGGATTTCAGGGTTTGCAATGGCAAACAGAAAAGGAGACAGCAGACCTCTCTCAGAGCCAGAGAGGCCCAGGCAGCGCTTACTGACATTATTTTGTTTTCAGTATATACTTACTGTTATCATTTCCTCCTCTATAGAGCAAAAGAAGCTGCTTTTCCATTTAGAATAATCGCATAGAGTGTTCATTTAAATTACGTTCACTAAAGACAGAAACTGTAGATTTGAAACTATTGAGTAGATAGTGAATGAAAAAGTGCAAAACGGTGGCAGTGGCACAAAATGAGTGGGCCTGTGGAAACGTGATGTAATCCCAGCCTCTCATGTTCCTGAGGAAGAGGCCAAGGCCACGGCTGGGGGCTCAGCCAGGGGCCTCCAGGAGAGAAGGACGCCGTGCAGCCACGGCGTGAGGGGATTAGAGGAGAGAGACGAGAATCGCAAGGGTACAGAAAGGGACCTTAACTGACCCAGACGCTCTCATGGATGGCTCTTGCCCAGCTCCAGGGGAGCCGAGGCCACAGACAGATGCAGGTGGAGGGAGAGAAGCCCTCGGTGGCCCAGCCTTCGTCCCACAGGCCAGGCAGCCGCCCTGCCCTGGCTCCTCAACACCTCCCATTGAGGAGGCTCCCTTGGGAGAGGACACAGCACCGCTTACCTCCCACCCCTTGATCAAGCCCAAGGGTTGAGACAGCCCCCAACCCTTGCCAGAGGCAAAAACCTGGCCCCAGCCACAAAAGGGACTTTCTGAAGATACAGCTTCCAAATCTTCTGATTCATTTTGCTAGAGATTTTCAAAAACTCTTTGAGGCCTCAACACTTCTGCTTTCGCTCATCAAGAAAAGCACGGGGGGGCATTTTTTGTCCGTGACTACCCAAAGGGAGGCAAGGAAGCAGGGAGACTAGAAGAGGTGGGTGCCGTCTGTCCCGAGGTAAGGAAAGAAGAGAGAACACTCAGTGGCCTTGCGGTCTAGGACAGCTGGAGAACTGAGATAAACTTAAGTCCAGGAGGAATTCAGGGTAGATGCCCAGGAAGGTCATCTGGTAAACCTGCGTGGGCTCTGCAGGAGCTTGGGCTAAGTCACTTCTGGAAGCCCCTTTATGCCCTAGAGGTCTCTCTAGAGAGAAGTCTCATGCACGAGTGCAGGAGGGCGAGGGCTTTTCCCAAGGCTGGTCCTTTCTCTCTGCATCTTACTGCCCGGGTATGCTTCCTGCATACAGAGGCCAGGAGCTCAGCGGCTGGGAGGCGACTGGCTCTGGTGGAGCCCTTTCTGCAGAGACTGCAGCGGGAGCAAGGACTGGCCCCCAGGGTGGGGTGGTTGGGGTCCTGGCCAGACCCAGGGCAGTGGGTAGCTGAGTTTAGAGGTCCCCTGGGGACCACCAGGTGACACCTGCAGATGATCATGGAGACTCACAGGTTGGAACTTGAACCTGGGACTTCGGTGAGGTGCACCAGCTCCCTAGAGGGGTCCAAAGGACAGATGGATGAGGGAGCAATGACTGTCCTTAGAGACTAAGGATCCTTAGATGGCAGGACTCACTCACTGGACAGTTTCCCAGGCCTGTGCTTAGCTGAGTAAATCAACACGTCTAAGGACGGAGCGTCTCCTTGTCAAGGGGGCATGTGGGTGAGGGGCTACCTGAGATACGTGTGTGGGAGACGGAGAGCCCGCAGCCAGCCGTGCAGGCGACAGGGCATCTTGGCTTAAATATTTCAGTCCCAGCGGCTGATACCTTCTCTCACGGTGTTAGCTGAGCAGCTGAGAAACTTTTCTTAAATCCGTGTGAATTCCTTTCATTTTGGTTGTACTATTTGGCATTTCCATGGACTTCAAACATTTCAGCAGTGAAACACTTAAAAAAAAATCAGGTCTTATGAGAAGGACCCAGAGAGAAGTGGTTACGGGTGAGTGTAAATTTATTCCTAAATTCAGATCTGGAACACGGACTTAAGACGAGCAGCCTCCCGGCCTTTCCTGGGAGAATTGCTCAGCGCAGTTAAGTCAGTTAACCCCCAGGACTTCGCCCCATGAGAGTCAGAGCTGGATCACAGCCACTCTGAGCAGAGCATTGGGGTTGCAGCTTCTGACTGGGGGCCAATATGTGAAGCCCCCATTTGCTGTCTCTGTCCACGGCACCTTGACATGTAATCCTCATGCCCCATCCCAGTCGCTTGGCAAGAGACTGGGGTACTCAGCTGCGGAGGGTCACTGTCTGTCTCTTTGAGATGTCTGCTAATGCCCTCCAAGCTTCCCAGAGTAGATTTCGAAACTACCCAGCCAGTGAGTTTAGGTCAGACCGTTCCAGCCCGACCCTGAAGCTCAGGGAAAACATCTCTCTGGCCATTTTCTTGTGATGCAGAAACAGACAACAAGAGCTTACTTGTATTAATGAAAATAACGTTAGTAAGTGGAAGCAATAGAGCATCATGGGGATTGCATGGAATTAAAACTGGGAAAAATGGGTGATGATCACAGGCTCCTTCCAGCCAGCGTGTTGCCACCGTTTGCACCAAACACTGATCTCCCTGGCACAGGCTTGGTGGGACCCACTCACCTCTGTCCCCTCACACGTGCCCTGGCTCCCAGCCGCCTTAGGCACAGGCAGACGAGAGTGTCCTCTGGACTGTTCCCTTGGGCTTTGTCACTGCAGCCACTGACGCAACTCTGGGCCTTCCAAGTAAGACAGCACCAAGCGGGGCCCTGGAAGGGCCAGAGATGCTGCTGCTCTGTCATGTCCAGGAATCTTGCTTCTCCCTTCTAGAGCAAGCACACGGCTGAACCATGGAGGAGTTTCTCCCTGGAGGCTGGCGATCTGGGGCCTTGCAGATCAACGGTGGGAAAGAGCCCAAGAGGGCCTCCGTGACGGGGACCCTGACTGTCTGCGCGCGGCCCCATGGCTGCTCACACACGCTGGGACCTGAAGCAGAATGGATCAGCAGCAGGATGGGCCAGGGGTGCCAGGCCTGGGCTATCCCCGCAGTCCCGTGGCTGCCTGCGTTCCTGGCTGAGAGCCCTGTCTCTGGCCCCTCTGTCCTGATCCGTCCCAGGACTCTGGGCTTGAGTGGCATGGTAGGGCCCGGCAGTGACTCCACCTTAAGCGTCTTTCTTCTCCTCCTCTCCTCCCCTGTGGGCATGGGCTGGGCCGCCTGCCCCACTCCACTGGCCTCAGCACCTGGAAGGCTCAGCATCCGGACTGCCTGTGGGACCAGGTGGAGCTGTGTGTGGCCCCTGGCCCTGCCGCCCACTGGGCAACCTTAAGCACATCCCTGAAGCCTCAAACCTTCAATCATCATGAGGATTAAATAAAATAGTGGGTTGTGTTTAAAGTACCTGGAAAAGTCCGCTCCTGAGACCTGGACATCAGACCTCTGCTCCCAGTGGCCCTCACTGTGGAGGCCGTAGGGGCCTTTCCAGCCCTTCCACATCCCCTGAGGCCAGGGCCTGCTGGGGCACGAGGTCATGCCAGTCAGAGCATCCACCCCACTTTTAGAATGTGTTTCTGGCGGGGGTTAAGGGGAGCTGGAATTCCCTTCCTGTGTTTGCTTCTGACTGTGGGACTGGCTGTGTGGGGTGTAGGGCACGTGGACAGACATGGGGTTGAGGGCAGGGCACACGCGAGGCCTCTCTGTGCAGGACAGAGCTGGGCTGGGAGGAAGGGACAGGCTGTGGTCTGCTGGCCTCCACTTACGGTTCTTTTCCTGCACCTTTCGGAGAGCAGAAGGGCTGTGTGAGACAGTGGGTGTGAATCGGCGGTGGCTCTCACTGTGTTTCTATTGAACCATGACCCTCACGCATCTGGCAAAGCCTACACTGTTGTTATGCATGGGGATTAGGATGATCAGAAGCATTCTAGTGTAAGAGAGATGAGGGGGAAGGAAGAAGAGACAGAGGAAGGAGGAGGGAGGGAGTGGGAGGGAGAAAGGAGGAAAAGTGACTGAGTTCCACACTGCCCGTTGTGTGGCCAGGGCAGCAGTGTGGCCCACACTGAGCTGGAGGCGGGAACTGTGCTTGTCCCTACGTCCGCGGCCGCCCAGGAGCTGTTGCTAGACATACTGATTCCCTCCCGGATCTGTTTCCCCTGCTGTGAAATGAACCGAGGTTGAGTAAGATGGGGACATTCAAGGTCAGCTTATTTGCTGGTGTCCCCTGGGACATGGGATCCAAGAACAGAGGGCAGTCGGCCTCAGGCCTCAGACTGCAAGCCACGACTGATGAGTGTTTATGTGGCCTGCTTGGCCTGCTCCTTTGTTTTGGGCCTCAGGGAATGAGGTCTTGGTGCCTCTTCTTGAGATTTGCTTCTTCTTTATTCTCTCTGGTTTGGGCCAAATTCGAGAGGTCTAATGAGCTCCTTCTGGCCTGGTTTTCCCAGTGGCGCACACCAGAGTGACAACCCAGCCAACTTTCAGGACTTAGAGCCCTTACCCATTGCTGCACAACAGACTACATGAAAATTGAGGCTTCAAAGCACAATAAACAGGCATTCCTCCCCATTTCTCTGGGGGTGCTCAGCTGGATGGCTGTCTCAGCATCTCCTATGAGGTTGCAGCCAGAGAGCAGCAGGTGGGGCTGCATCATCTGAAGGCTCGACCGGGGCTCCCTCCTGTAGCAGGCAGTGGGTACTGACTGTCTGTGGGAGGCCTCAGTTTCTCTTGTCTTGGACCTCTCTGCAGGGCAGCTCAAGGATCCTTGTGAACACTGGCTTTCTCCAGAGCAGGAGGTCCTGGACAGGGTAAGCAGAGGCAGAAATGTCTCTTATGGTATAACCTCTGAAGTCACATTCTGTCACTTTTTTCTTACTCTGTTGGCCTTGCTCTAAGGTACCAGCCCTGACACCTTGTGGGAAGTGTGTGAATCCTGGGAAGTGAGGTCCTCTGAGGCCTCCTGGAAGGCTGGCTCCTGGAATGCTGGGTCTGAGAGGCTCTGAGTCCCTGAGCAGCTTGTTCACTGAGCCATGGACTCTGGCTCATGCAGAGCTGAAATCAGTCAGTCTTTACAGCTCACTCAGCAAACAAGTTTGAACACATTCTGTGTCACACAAAGTGGTAGTTTAGGGGGACACACAGACCAATAGACTTGGAGACTTGTAGAGAGGGTGACAACCAACCTGGGAAGTGTTCAATGTTGGGGGGCAGGAACCAAGACCAGAGCATGGGGTGGGGCCCAGCCAGCAAAGAATGGGCTTCCCAGGGACTCAGGGAAGGTTGCCTGGGAAAGGGAAGGCTGCCTGGGAAAGGGAAGGCTCAGTTGCATGTGGAAGGGTACAGGGGATCCTGGCAGAGGGTGTTGGGGTGGGGAGGCACAGCCCTCCAGGCAGGGGGACCACAGTGAGCAAAGGCATAGCTTGGCCTGGCTGGTCAGAAAACTCAAGATGCTGGGCACTGCTGGAGTTAGGGTGTCATTTCTCCAGTATGCCCGCATTCCAGAACCTTCCAAAACAACAAAAAATTTCTCCTGCTTTGTAAAATTCCTGTTAAGTCAATGGTTAACTTGTTTGTTACTGCAACCAAGAAGTTCATTACAAAGTTCTGGAGAAACTCAGCCCTGGAGGACCCGGGTGTAATGTTGGGCCAGCCAGAATGAAAGAAATAGTTTCCATCATGGAAAAGATTGTCTCATGCTCCTTCGCTGCAGGCGAACATAGCTTCGTGGCTTTCGGGTCCCCTCCCCACTTGCTCTCAGCTAGGGTGTGCACGCATGTGTATTTATATGCCCATGTGTCATTTTCCTTTGTTTTGGAAGAGTGTACTACCCGCCGGGATCGGCGGAGGCTGCAAAGGACCCGAGGGACTCACGGGCCTGCCGGAGCTGGAAAGTTTAAAGACTGCTTTGAGCTTTCGGCTCCATCTGCCACCACATTTATGTGCATTTGATGGGATGGAAAATAACACGCCATCTATTCATTTGTACGCATGGTGTGTGAGCTGCTGAGGCCACTCTCTGTGGTCTGTCTGTTTCAGAGCTGCCTGTCTTGGATTATACAGTCCTAGGGGGCAGAGACATTCTGCTAATCCTACCCCTCCTGCCCGGTGTGCAGACAGGCACGTGTGAGGTTTTGCAATGTGATAGAAAACAGGAGAGGCACGCAGCCTACGTCAGCCCCATTGATGTCTTGTTCCCCTTTATCAGAGTTGACCTGGGGGGCCCTGGCCCTCCTGACCTCCCTCTCCCCTCCTTGACAGTCCCTCCCGGCTTCTTTCCTTCCCTTCCCTTCCCCCACCTTGGGTAGGGAGCAGAGGGCTGAGCTCACACCTGGAAATCGCCCAAGACAAAGAGAACCTGCCTAAGAGTCTGCCTAAGGGGTGGGGACAGCGAGGCCCCGTGATGGTAGTTGGCAAAGGTAAGTGATGTCAGACAGTAGACGTTTCTCCAGCCCTGCAGCAGTTTCCAGGCGTGGAGGGAGGCCTGGCGCCAACTTCTCAAGTCACGTTCAATGAACAGTTGTGGTTTGAACTGTGGAGAGTGGGGCCTGCAGGGGAGAGAGAAATGCACCAGCCAAAGGCTGCAGCCCGACCCTCCTGATCTCATCGCTCAGCCGTGCTGGGGAGGAGTCTGGGGCTGCAGCTCTGGGCAACTTCATAGTGGCTGGAGAGAGGAGAGGGCTGTGTTTCTGACTGCAGCAGGCGACCTGCTTCCTCTCTGCCATGAGGCCGGGAAGAGGAGATACAAAGACAACCTGGGAATCTGTCCCCAGGTTGGTCAACTCCAGGTTACCTGGAGCAGATCCCAGGGATACCCCCAGACTTGCCTGGGGGAGGATGGAGAGGCTGTAAGTTCCCTCATCGCCTAGATCAGGGTGCTGCTGCTGAGTCTGTGATTTAAGAAAATACCAGTCCTTGCCTTTTACCTGGTTCTTTTGCAACTCCGCTCCCCGCCCACCCCAGTGAAAGGTTCACCTGCACAGGTTAGGGTGGCTTGGGGTTGGGCCCTGAGGCTCCTGGGCCTTTGGATGTAGAATTTTCCTAAGTAGTTGTTATCTGAGAGTGAGAGGTTGCAGCGCAGACCTCCAGATGAAACAGCCTGGGCCGCTTTGCTAAGCATTTACATTCAGCATTTGTAGAATTTGTATGGTATCATTCCAGTTTTGATCTCCATAGATAGGACTTGAAGGAAGTGTACTAATGCCATCTATTTTTCTGGGTCTGGATATTTTTTTTTTTTTTATCGACTTTACGTTTTAAAGAAGTTTTATGTTCATAGTTAAATTGAGTGCTAAGTACAGAGTTCTCAAGCCTCCGCCACCATCAACATCCCCACCAGATGGTGCATTTGTTGTAATTGATGAACCCACATGGACGCATCACTGTCACCCAGAGTCCACAGTTTACCTGAAGGCTTGTTCTTGGTATTGTACATCGTGTGGGTTTGGACACGTGTGTAATGATGTTGATCCACCATGAGAGCATCATACTGATCATACTGAATTGTTTCACTGCCCTAAAAATCCTCTGTGCTCTGCCTACTCATCCCTTTCTTTCCCCAACCCCGGGCGACCACTGATCTTTGCGCTGTCCCCATAGTTTTGCCTTTATCAGAATGTCCCATAGTTGGAGTCTTATAGGAAGTGGGCTTTTCAGGTGGGCTTTCTTCGCTTAGCAATGTGCATTCAGTGTTCTGTGTCTTTGCACAGCTTGATAGCTCATTTCTTTTCAGTGCTGAATTGTATTCCATTGTCTGCTTGTTCCACAGTTCTTTCATCCATTCACTACTGTCTTAGTCTGTTCGTGCTGCTATAACAAAATATTGGAGACTGGGTAATTTATAGAGAAAAAAAATTCATGCATCATAGTTTCTGGGTCAGGAAAGTCCAAAATGAAGTCATTGGCAGATTTGGTGTCTGGGAGAGCTGCTCTCTTTCCTTCCAAGATGGTGCCTTGTTGCTGTATCCTTTGGAGGAGGTGGACACTTTGTCCTCACATGGCAGAAGAAATGAAAGGGAAAGAATCTTCTCTCTCTCTCCAGCCCTTTTCTAAGGGCTCTAATCCCATCCATGAGGGCTCTGCCCTCATCACTTAATCACCTCCTAAAGGCCCCACTTCTTACTACTATCACATTGACCATTAAGTTTCAATACATAAATTTTCATGGACCCATTCAGACCATACATAGCACCTATTGAAGAACATTTTGGTTCCTTCCAAGTTTTGGCAATTATGAATACAGCTGCTATAAATGTCTGTGTGCAGGGTTTTGTGTGGATATAAGTTTTCAACTAATTTGGGCAAATACTGAGGAGCAAGATTGCTGGATTGTAGGGTAAGAGCATGTTTAGTTTTTTAAAGAAGCTGCCAAACTGGCTTCCATTTTGCATTCCTACCAGCAGTGAATGAGCATTCCTGTTGCTCCACATCCTTGCCAGCATTTGATGTTGTCAGTGTTTTGGAACTTGACATTCTAATTGGTGTGTAGTGCTATCTCATTGTTGTTTTAATTTGCAATTCCCTAATGACATATCATGTAGAACATCTTTTCATTTGCCTATTTGCCATCCGTATTTCTTCTTCTTCTTCTTTCTTTCTTTTTTTTTTTTGTTTTGTTTTGAGACAGAGTTTCACTTTGTCACCCAGGCAAAGTGCAATAGTGCAGTAGTGCAAGAGTGCAGTAGTGTAATCTCAGCTCACTGCAACTTCCACCTCCTGGGCTGGAGCAATTCTTGTGCCTCAGCCTTCCAAGTAGCTGGGATTAGAGGCCTGTGCCACCACACCTGGCTAATTTTTGTATTTTTAGTAAGGACGGGGTTTCACCATGTTGGCCAGGCTGGTTTCAAACTCCTGGCCTCAAGTGATCCACTGCCTTGGCCTCCTAAAGTATTGGGATTACAGGCGTGAGCCACTGTGCCAAGCCTGTATATCTTCTTTAGTGAGATGTCTGTTCAGGTCTTTTGTTCATATTTTAATTAGGTCATTTTCTTATTGTTGAGTTTTAAGAGTTCTTTGTATATTGTGGATAACAGCCCTTTGTCAGGCTGTCTTTTGCAAATATTTTCTCATAATCCGTGGCTTGTGTTCTCATTCTATTGAGGTAACTTCTTTTTTATACTTTCCTGATTTTCCTAATTTTCCATGATAAAAATGTGTAACTTTTAGCATCAGAAAAAATATTTTGAAAGCTCTAATATTTTACTAAATTGATATTTTATCATTATCTAATTTTTGCTTTAGAAAGATCATTTGGCTGCTATATGGAGGATGGATTAAAGAATGGTGAGAGTTTGGGGACCAGTTAAAGGCTGTCGCTATTCTTCAGGCAGAGCTTTCTGCAGCTAATACTGTTTGGAACAATGAAGGCGTTGGGAAGTGGTAGCATTCAGAATGCATCACGGAGGTGACACAGCCTATTGATGGAGTGGTCAGGAAGCATGAGTAAAGTAGTGGAATCAAGAGTGGGTGGAGAGTGGCACCGTTTACTAAGATGTGGAAGACCAGGGGTGGAGAGGATTCAGGATGGAAAAGCTAGAGTCCTCTCAGGTCCTGTTAAGCATGAAGCACATTAGACTTGCAAGACGACGTGTCAAGTGGGATCTGGGTAGCAAGTCAGGAGCTCAGAGGAGCGGTCAGAACCGGGGAGATGTAAATTTGGAAGTTGTCAGGTGTTGGTAGTGTTAAAACCATGGGATGGATCAAACTCCCCAGTAGATAAAGCAAGATGTCTGGGAACTGAGCCATGGCTTTTCAACATTTAGAGGTCTGGAAGAGCAAGGTCCAAAGGGAGAAGAGGCGAGGGCGGTAGGAGATGAGAGTGTGCTGGCGCCCGAGAGTGGAGGAGAAGGTGTTCTAGGTGCTGCCGAGGTTGCATCTGATGACTTATCCTTGGTAATAAATTACCCCTGGCAATTCATCAAGCTGCAGTCTGCTGAAAATGGGAGCTGGGGTTGGGGGTGACTTAGAGGAAGGTGGGGGTGGGGGTGGCCTAGAGGAAGCTGGGGAGTCAGCGTGCAAAGGCAGCAGGGTCATCTGGGCAGGAGTGCAGTCATGTGAGCTGATGATGGAGGGGGAAGGGGGTGCAGGTTTAGGAGGCCGACCCTGGATAGCGGTACTTGGGGGAGAATCGGGGGTGGGGAGCATGCATGCTGAAGAGCTGATTTGCCCTGGGAGGGGGTCACTGAGCCAAGCATTTAGAGCATGGCCTGGGAGTTTGGGGTAGGGTAGAGTGGGGCAGGGGGGACACATCTCAGGCTGGAGGGAGGGCAGGTTGGACGGGAGTGGAAAAGCCAGTGCCTGGTGGCACAAGGTGGAAGAGGGAAGGAAGAACAAATACAGGGGCACTCAGATACATTTAATCTCAACTTTGCCACAAGCCAGCTGCCTGATCTTGAGCAATTCACTTGATGTCTGTAGATTTCAGGTTCCTCAGCTGGCAAAGGGGATCAGACTAAGTGATCCATGTGGGTTTCCAGGTCTAACTTGATAGATCTGTCCCTGTTTGTCCTGCCCAGTGAAAGAGGAAAACAAAAGCCCATCCACCAGCAGCAGCTGTTGAGGAATCTGGATTCTATGGGAGATTATCAGATTTCTCTGAATCTAGCTAATTTTGCCTTACTTTCTGGTCTACTTAACAGCAAACATTTCCAGGTATTGCAAAGCTATCTCCTTTCTTAGAAGACAGTAATGCAGCTAGCGCACTGACCCTTGGTGAAATTCTCAGGGCCGGGCTTGGTGGATTGCTTCCTTGGGGGACTGAGGAGCTTCCTCGGTGTCTTCTCATTGCCTCAGCTCACACGGAGTGTGGCAGCCACGTTTGTGTGGCAGAGAAAAAGGAGTTGGCAAAGGAAACAAATCATGGTAGAGAGAGATACAGGGCGAAGGAGAGGAGAGGGAGGAAGGGGGCTGTATTAATTAAGCCAGAATCCAGATTAGCCTAATACAACTGCCAAGTTGTAATGGAGAGGGCAGCAAGTGTGAAATTCAGGCAGAAGGTCTGAGTTTCTGTGAGATGGTAGATAGCAAATGCAGTATTTTGAAAAGCAAAGGCTGAGGGTTTTGCGGGGAGTCTGAGGAACTGGAAGCATTTTAGATACCTGGAATTCCACAAGTTCTTTCTTTCCTTTTCATTTTTTAAAGTGGTGGTTTCTCGGTGTGTTGCCCGGGCTTTGTGTAGTGCTATTCACAGGCAGGGTCATGGCTCCAACTCCGGGGCTCAAGCGATCCTCCCACCTCAGTCTCCTGAGTAGCTGGGGCTACAGGTGTGTGCCACCACACTGTTTTTACTTCCGTTTTTTAGTAAAGAATTTCCAATATACACACAAATGTGTGTAAAGAGTATAATGAATTCTGTGTGTGTCCGATCCAGCTTCAGTGATTCCCAACTTACGGCCAATCTTATTTCATTTCTGTCCCAACCATTCTCCTCCCTCGTAATTTCAAAGAAAATCCCAACTGTCATTCAATTTTACCTGTAAACATTTCAGTAAATGCCTCTATGACTCTAATCACAGTGCCGTTGTTAAACACAAAAATCTAACAGTAACTACTTGACTTTAAACATACACTCAGTGCTGGATATTTTCTTATTTAAAAAGTTTGATTCAGCTCTAAATGAGGGCCATGCATTGCAATGGTCTCTTAGAGAGAGAGAGGGGAATCTATGACTTTTTTTCCAGTTTCTATTTCATTGAAGAAATTCTGCTTGTTTTAGTTTCCTGGAGATCAGATTCAGGTGTGACCTTGGCAGGACTTAGCTGAGATGCAGGTCGCTTGGGAGGTAGTGGTCTGTGTGTTCTGTGCCCTTACTGATGACCCTTCAATGCGTCAGGGTTATGAGACGGTGATACTCTGCCATTCCTTCGTTTATTAGCGGGGATATTGCTATGCAGAGGATCTCCCCTATGTTAGCTATTTGGTTGCTTGCTCTGAGGGATAACGCATAGATGAAACGGTAGGATAAATGCCTGATTTTCCTTTATTAACCAGTTTTCAAAGCCCTACATTGGTTCCCTGAGATACTCCAAAGGAAATTAAAATTTTTATTTTGTAAAGAAACATGATGTAGCTATAGGCTTAAATGTGTCTGATGTTTCAATCCATGGTAGTCATTATCCTAATGAGCTCTAATTGTCTCAAGCACTTTTAAATTAACGCCCCACTTGTCGCGAGACAGCTGTGCGTCTCCGTGCAGGACGGTGTCATTCCAGGCTTCGGAAAGGCACCTGGTTTCACTCAGGTCTGCATTCATCCGTCTCACGAGCAGCCCAGCTTCTAAGAAAACAGGCACGTTTCTTGAGTGAACAGGTCTTAGAAGAGGGAAGTATTCTGAAGCTAAGGCTATGTGGTATCAAATTGAAACTACTTTACAAAAGCATACTTGATATTTTTATATTATCCCAAAGAAACATATTCAGCACAGCCGAACGTGTCACAAGTGTGACTTAGCAGACCAGTGAGAAATGTGAAAGATTAATGTTTTTGACTCTTTATGTAACAAATGTGATGTCAGTGCATGGAGAACCCATAGGAACAAAGTGAATCCGTGCTCCCCAGCAGGTTCCCTGGAGTCCTGGTCAGGACAGACAACAAGATCTCAACTTTGCATTCACAGGGAGGTCTGGGGAATACCCCCGAAGCTCCGAAGTCATGTGGTAGATGTACACACATTTTCCTGGGGAGAGGGTCCAGAGCTTTTATTAGAATCTCAAATACGCATGCTCTAAGTGTAAGTACAAGTGGACTCGAGTAACCGTCCATCTGGGAGAAGTTTTCAGTCTTGCTGTTGGTCCTGGGGTTTGCCGAGTGCAGAAAAAATGAAAACTTCTCTGGGTCTAGGGAGATTTATTTTTGAGGACATTCCTCCCACCCGAGTTAGACTGCATGGACAAAGGGGTATTACTCTTTCATCAGTGTTGTCTCATGCCAATTTTAAAAAGCCCATTTGGGCCAGGCACAATAACTCACGTCTGTAATCCCAGCACTTTGGGAGGCCAAGGTGGGCTTATCACCTAAGGTCAGTAGTTCAAGACCAGACTGGTCAACATGGTGAAACCCTGTCTCTATTGAAAATACAAAATTAGCCAGGTGTGGTGGCACGCACCAGTAATTTCAGCTACTTGGGAGGCTGAGGCAGGAGCATCACTTGAACCCAGGAGGTGGGGCTGCAGTGAGCTGAGTTTGCGCCATTGCACTCCAGCTTGGGAAACAAGAGCAAAACTCTGTCTCCAAAAAAAAAAATAAAATTAAAGTCCGTTTGAAGGCTGAGATATCATCTACTTTGAACCCCCACGACTCCTAAGTGTATACTTCTACTTCTTAGCCAGTTTCAGCTCTAGGGATAGGCAGGAATTTAAAGTGGGGAGTATGATGAAGACAAGCTGTAACATTGCCACTTTAGGTCTTTCTGCCTCCGTCATCAACATTTACAGATGGGGGCCTTAACTAGGCATTTTCTGATGCTTGTACAATTAATTACTAGCATTATAGCCATATATATTTGAAACAAATATCGTGCTGTCTGCATACTGAGAGAAGCATTAAATACAAAGTAGACCCAGCTACCACAAGTCGCTGAACACATCTGATGGGTCAGTTGTGTCCTGACAGATCCCAGGGTGATTTACCCGTGATCCACGGACGGCTAACAAGATGACCCGTTTCCCTTACCACTGTGCGTGCACACATCCTGAGAAGGACCATGAAGTTTAAGAAGATTTGCAGGGCAGAGACTATTCTTTGCTGAAAATATATAAGCACACCCACTGGAGAAAGGTAAAAAGGAAATTAGACTCTCTTCAGCTCTGACTC
Source organism: Macaca nemestrina (assembly GCF_043159975.1). Lineage (NCBI taxonomy): Eukaryota > Metazoa > Chordata > Mammalia > Primates > Cercopithecidae > Macaca > Macaca nemestrina. The sequence goes on from NC_092133.1 coordinate 138,389,995, forward strand.
GGAACAGGTTAAGGCAAAAACTAGGAATATGGTGGCTGTATGTTGACTATCAGTTACCCAAAGCGGGCTGGCTAGATGAGTGAATACTCAGTGCTGATACGAGGAATTCACAGCACCGGAATTGCTAGGAGGGATGCTTGCACACAGCCAGTCAGCCCTCTACCCGACGCCCCACAATCTGGACTCAGTAACATGGTGTGTCTGGGGCTGCAGGGGGGATGTTAGGGGTGAGGCCCAGTTACTTTTTTTTTTTCTTTAAGCACCTCTGGGGATTGTGATGCCCGAAGAGGTTTGAGAACTAATGGGCTAAATCACTGACTGCTCTCAAACACAGGCGCTATTTCTGAAGAATATTCATTTAAATATATTGACTTAGATACTGGATCTTATTTTGACCCTTGAGGGAACCAAAGGAAGATACAGTTTTAAATAAAACATCATTCCATTAACAACAATTGAACTACTACTTGCTTCTTAAATGCCAGGAGCTGATCAAGGTTAACTCTGGAGTAACTATTCTACACAACACCTCTAGAAATGATTAGAAATCTTGCTTTCTGGTGTTGCAGATCACAATCATTGGTGTAATATACACTTTTTAATGTGAATTTCCAAAGACAAGAACCTGAGGTACTTAAATTAAAATCTGAAATTAATCAGGATGCTTTGCCACTACCCTTACTATCCTATCCAGAAAGTAACGGGTGTTCAGTTATCTTCAATACAATTGCTGTGTCTGATTACACCATGTTCTTAAAAGATTTCCTAACACAAGACTTACCTACCTTTCACTGATTCATCAATGAATTTCAAAGGTTTAACTACAATTTCTACTAACTTTTGTGAGGCTTACCATTACCTCCTTTGCCACACCAGCATATTTTGCCAAATGCCCCCAATATAGCCACCAGGCAAGAAACCTTCAGGGTGATTATGTGTGTGCTTTTTTTTTTTTAATAGTATCATTCATTTGTACAGAGAAATCATTTGGATGGATCTATTTACAGTCTTTTCTGATTATCATTTCCACTGGCCAAATATATTTCACAGAATAGTCAACACTGACTTGAATTGATCACCATTATAATCGGGTTTTTACTCCTCCTCCCCCCTTTCAAAGATGATATCCCATTTTAACAGAAACATTTTGTAATAAAAGATTCACCAGTCTTTTTCCATCTTATGAATAAATCCACCAAAATTTATCTAATATGGTCAAATTTTTAACACATTTCACTGTTTCTTTTCAAACTCATTATTTGCAGGTATTGCAAACCAAGGCAAGTAAGTCCACGTCCCCTCGAGCCTTCTACAACTTACTACATGCCCTCAAGTTGAGCTTCTCCTATCTCCTTTCACACCTGTGAAACGTCTGGCACAACCAGACATTTTACCTGAAGACAAAACTACTCTCTTTTTCTCTCTTTTTCTTTTAGCTCACTACCAATCACCTTCCCTCTTGCTTTTCAGACAACACTAAAACTTTCAACAAAATCTTTGAAGTGGTTTTCTTTCAGTAGTCTAGAATACATCAAGTCATTTTATGGATCTTTACCCTGAAATGCTACACTTTAAAAATGGCAATTTTCTTAATTGGCTCAAACACAGTATGGCTTGGTTTCACTTGGTAAAGTTAATGTGATTAAAAAAATATATACATATACACACACACACACATACACACACATTTTTAATCAGGAAGAAAAATACTTTAGAGACATGCCAATCTGAAAAGGCATCAAAGTAAAAAAATAAAAGCAAATGCTAAAAACTACTTTACAATAAAAAAAATTAAATAATCGGCAGGTTAAATGAATGTAAAATGAGGAATGTACAGTGAAAAACAAACTAATATAAAGCATTCCAGTTGATAAAATTAAAAACCTCCTCAGGCTTATGGTTTGTTTTCCAAGGAAATTATGTTTCAACGTAAAGTTTGAAATACTCCAGACATACATTCCATGTAGGTTCTGGGTGCCAATGTTAAAATTTCAAATTTTGCATGCAAGGCTTATCAAAGAAACACTGGCAGCATTCCAGTATTTGCAAAATTCTAAGTTCTGGTGAATATTGTAAATATTACAATTGGTATCAGAAAGCCATGATGAATCCAGAATTAAGAGAAAACCCATTTCATAAATATTTTGTTTGATTAAAAATACCAGGCTTACATGTTCTAAATAATTCAAGAAAATATCTTTTTTTTAAAAAAGGCAATTTAACAGTAATCTGTATATCTTTAGCTGCCATTAAAAAAAGAAAAAGGAACAACCAAAAACAATGAAAATGTTACAACTGGTATAAGGTAATCCTATAATGCTCCCCTTACAAGAAAACAAAACTGTACACATTTATAAACAAACAGTCTCTCCACCAGTTAACACACAGAGCCTTCTCTACACCAAAGTCTCTTTCCGTTTGCCACCAGACCGGGCTTTGTCCCTCGCTCTTCGGATGCCGGGCTGTGTCTGGTGTGTCTTTAAGCTCCTGCTGTCCTCTGCCATCTCCATGCCAGAGCCACATTTGTAAGTGTTTTCGTCAACTTCTACCTGAGTAACACTGGAAACTGTAGATGCCCTCCTCTGGGCTGGGAGCTTCCTCGCAGAGGGGTGGTTCCCCTCACACTCTTCGTGCAGCTCTGGCAGGCCCTGCAGCTCAGGCGGACTGCCTGCCGACCGGAAGGGGGCAATGGCCGCCCGAATACAGTTGAACCACTGCTGCTTGTGGAATACGTCATTGGCTTGCAGAGTGTGAGACTGGCCTGGAGATGGGTCGTGGAAGCGAATTCTAAAGATATTTTTAGCTGAAAACAAAAAAAAAGAAATCAGGCTAAAAAAAGGTTTATTCCAGACAAAGTGGTCATACAATCTTAACATGACTGTCAATTTATGGCAATTTATTTATGTCAATGTGAACACATAAGCCTATGCATTATTTCTTAGATACACCTGTAAGTGTTTGAGCTGGGAAGGCCTGGACAACTCAATGGGTGTGACAAGTATAGGACAATGGAGCCATTTCATCTCTAGAATTCTTAAAGGCAAAAACTAAATTCACTTCAGTTCTGAGTTTCTATTTCTTTACATTATTTTAAGGCCTGCATTTTACCTTTCTCTGAGTTGCTGAAAGCCCCTCGAAAAGAGCCTCCCATTCTCACATCTCCATCCTGCAGGTCTTCTAGGACCAGCTCCTGGACTGGGATTGGCTGCCGGTAAACCTGGTAAGAGTGCCGTTCGTTCCGTGTGACGGGCCGAGTCAGAACCAAGATGTCTTGAAACAGGAAAATGTAAAGTTTCTGGAGAAATGGGAAACAAACTCTTTCTAAATATGAAACTTGTGTTTTTAAGTGACTGAAATATATTGCTAAAGTAACTTGATATTATTAATTTCATCAGATTTATTTTTTGAAGATCTCTCTTACTAAGTGACAAATCTAGTAATCATAAAGATGGTGATTTCAAGGCTATGCATGTTCTATTTGGAAAGTTTTTCCATCTCAGAATCAAAAAAACATTTCTTACTGGTATGTAATATCAGATTAAGCAGCAGCTAAGTGAATGCTCTGCATCACAAAGACCTATTAGTAGTAGCATTGACTTGAAACACTAGTGTTGTATACCACAGTTTTCTAACACAAAGTAGGGATTACAAATGCAAGCTGGTAAAATATTAATGGTTCTATTTTGTCCCACACAAATTTATAACTATAAATTTTTCCCTCATGAGGGAAAAATCAGAGATGTCAGATTTCAAATTGTTTAAACAAAACTCCAACTTACAAATTGGGTTTTTGAAAATGCATGATGAAACAAAAATACCATTCCATGACTGTACTTAGTTCTAGCAGGTACTTTTATAATTAGCATTTTAAAAATAAATTTGCATTCATTCAATCTGCTTCAGAAATTTGTTATGTAATGCTAAAAACCACTTCCATAAGCATAAGATAAACTCTTAAAAGTTTTTTGAAGGATTTTTTTAATTAAACATTTTGGAACTAATATCGTATTTAGAAAGAAACCCCTGGCCAAACAAGTTGATTTATGCTTCAAAACTAAAAAATAAAGTATTACTGATTCTCCACGGAGACATTTAAGGAATCTTATTTATTCTGTAGTCAAAGAAACCAAATGTTGGCTTTATCAAGCTGGTAATATAAAATTAAAATCGGCAACCTTCTTTTACCATGTCATGACTTTACCCTTACCAGCTTGCTTCATAATGAACGTGTGAAAGTTAAAGGGGCAGAGGGAAGGCCGCTCTGCCGCAGCGGTGAAGTCACCTACATGTCCACTCTTGCTCCGCAGCTCCCCGTGGCACAGCAGCACTTTGCTCGCTTCGATTCTGGGGTCCCTCTGCTTTTCATCCAGGTACTCCAGCTTGTCAATGTAATATTGGCACTCGGATTCACCTTTCTTCAAGTTGATATCAGAGAGGACTCCCTGTATTATCGATATCTGAAAATGATAAATAAAATTGACAGAGCAGCTTCAGTTTATTAACTCATCCTGCTTCCCGCAGGGCAAAAATGTCATATGGAATGGAAGAACTTTAAAGCTTGAAGGGACTCCGGAAATCAGTTAATTCTGTCAGTCTGTTCATTTTATAGATCAAGAAACAGTCCTAGCCAAATTGAGTGATTTGTTCAAAGGTGAAAAGGTGAGATCAGATGAGAATCCTGTCCCTTAAGATATAAAATGTGCGAAGTCCAGCACTCACATCTCCTTATTGCTTAGTGCACAGTGTACTAATGCACTGGGTACTTAAAACAACAAAACAATTCACTGTGCTGATGTGAAGCAGCATCTTCAGAAGACAACGTTCTACAGCAGCCTAATGCATAAACTTAAAAAGGAAAACAATCACTTAAGGGACTACTTACAGCATCCTCCAGAAGCTGAACATCAGGGTGCTCTTTTGGAGTGTGTTTAAGAATTTCTTTCAACAGTAAAGGGTATTTGACTAGGCGACTTCGAGGGATATCTAGGAAACTCCAAAGATCTAGTTTTCGACTGAAGGGAGACTCAAGACATCGCTGGAGGAAGTCTTGGACTCTTGGATCCTGTTTCTTTTGATCAAGAAGAGCTTTGGCTGCCAGCTGGTTACTACAGTAGCCTCTGTAGGCATTCAAGCGCGGCAACTGAAGAGTAACAAAAGAAAAGGTATGATGTGTTCCTGTTACAACTGAGCGCATTAACAAGCCTGCAAACATGAAACACAAAATGTACAGCTATTCTTGAGAGTTTTAACAAGCTGTGGACATTTTCTGGCAGATAATAATGGAAGTTGAATATTTTAGCAATCATCAAAATGCTCTTCAAATTTTTGTAATTTGGCTAAATCCAAGTGAAGACTCATGACTTCTACTCCCCTCCAACCTCAGACGCCGGCAGTCTGTGCTCTCAGGACACTTGAGTGTCCTCCATTTGCCACCAGCCCTGAGACTGTTTATGTGCTTGGCTATCCCTTCACTAGGCTATAAAGGCAGAGACTGCCTTTCATCATTGACTCCCAGCGACTCCTCCTCGAACAGTGCCCAGCATCTGGCACGCACTGAAACATACATGAAAGAATGCAACGGATAATCACACATAATGTGGCAATTCTATCCAAGCAGGAACATATTTGCAACACAAATCAACCTATAGCATTAATGAAGTTTTTTGTTTTTTTTTTTTTTAGACAGACTGTAATTTCTTATGTCACTGTAAACTTGTTTAGTTTTAATGCCTTATGTGTTTGTAGAACAGAGTTATGGGATCAAATCAATCTCATATTTATCAGAAACTGCAACATGGCACATCTGTAAGAAACTGTATCTGGGGTCAATAACTCACTACATACCCAGTTCACGAGAATGTGACCAATCTGCTCCACTGTTCCATCGGGCTTGGTTGCTTCTCCTATTCTTGTCAACAAATCTGAAGTGATAAAAAAGCATAAACACCATTAACAGGTTTATTTAAAAAATACGTCAGCATTACATTAGAAGTTTAGACCGAAAATTACGTGCGTTATTGCTCTTTAGATTTAATGACAATTAAGTTGCACATCTAACCTTCATGCAGAGGTATGTAAGAGTCCAGATCACCAAATATATGCGTGAGTTCCTCTTCTGACATGATGGACAACTTTAACATGGGGTCATGATAGGCCTGTCAGAGGGGAGAAATGTGTCACAGAGAGATCATGTGAGGAAAACATGAGGGATCTATACTTGGAAACAAAGAGACTTAATTATATAAAAGCTAGCGTGGATTCTGTTTGCTACACATAAAACAAATTAGTATGTATTAATCCCCAAATAAACTCTCTTACTAATACTTGTATGTGAGGCTATGTCTAGACCCCATCTAAAAAAATGTATTCACCAGTAGATATTTTCTATTTTTCTACTTCTAAAGGTTAAGAAAACTATCCATTAGATTTTGTGAAATTTAATTTTTAAAAACTAGGGCATCTGATAAAAAGTTATTTACTGACCTTTCTTGCAAGTTTGAGATCCTCAATTAAATCCTGTTCACCTCGGGACATTTCATATATTGCCTAAAAACATCCAGCAAACATCAGAGGTCATTCCTTCGAGAAAGGAAAATTATATACAACTGATAATCACATTATTTGATGTTTTGAACGGCACTTAAAAACCAAACTCAGTCTGAAAATTGTAATTCAGAATGGAATCTCAAATAAAAGGTTGCCATATGTTTGGTAATTTTACCCTATTAGAGTTGTTTAATTTGACCATCATCCATCATTAGGTTTTGTTCACCATGTATTAGGAATTGTTGCTCAAACACAAAAATCCAAGTTAATTTTGCCATCGGTATCAATTTGCTGTTCCTTTGGGAAAACACGTATTTAAAAAACAGGTCTTTTTAAAGTGCAGGCCAATAAACACAGTCTTGGTGCTGAGAGCCAGCATACCTCCTGCCGTTTGATTTCTCTGGTGGTGAGCGACTCCTTCATGGTGATGTCTAGCATCTCTGACCAGAGTGCACTGCTCCTTCTCTTGGCGGGGGTTGGGACTGTTGACCTGCTAGAAAACTTCTGGGCAGAGGCTGGGGATCTGTGGTCACCACGAAGGGTAAATGACTTAAAAAAGAAAAGGTGAACAAAAGAGAAAATAAGATTAGGAAGAACAGAATTATTCCCATTTTCTTTTTTTTTAAAGTGAAGAAAGACAAAGTTCTGAGAATTTCTCAATGCAGAAAACAGTAATTTATCCAAGTTTCCACCTACCAATCTTAAATATTTATCAGCTAAAATTACGTTTTTGGGAATAAAAACTAGCCAAGACTATGCATTGATATAAGATGCAAATTAATATAACGAGGTTACACATTGTTCTGCAACAATATTCCTTAGTAGTATATTCCAAAAAGAAAACTATGTTTAAGTATAATAATGCAAACCTGTTTGTACAGCTCAAGGAAAACTACAAATTCCAGGCTTCTATAAAGTCCCCTGACTACATGACTCTTCCTTCTCTCTTTTTACCTGTATTGTTTGACCGAAACGTCTGACAGCTCCATTTCTTACAGGAGAGATTAAACTTGCCAGGGAGGTGACACGAGCCAGAGGTCGAACTCTTTTATTGCTTGGCTCCTATAAAAACAAACCAGATGACACTAAATGTATGTTTAGGGGCAATGATTTCATAGAAACTTGGACAAAGTAAAGCCCTCTCACAAAACAATTTTTATACATTATAAAATACAGAAACATGAAAATAAGAGTTGTTCTTCATTGTCAAAACAATAAGAACGCTATTGAGTAGCAGTAACTTTTCAAAAAATAATAAGTGCATAAGAAAGGCCAAATATTTCCATTGGGGAAAAATTAAAATTCAAACAAGGAAATTACATCCTAAAATCCAATAGAACTTTTTAATGTGGAGAATAACTTTTTTTTTTTTTAAAAGTCTTATTGTTATGAAAATTTTCGAACATACATGAAAGTGGAGAATGGCATAATGGATCCCATGTGTCTATCAAGCGCCCTCCACAGTGTCTGGTGTAACAATTTGTTTCATTTTTGTCCCTACTTAAATATTTTAAAGCAAATCTCAGACATTATACCATTTCATTCTTAACCACTTTCGTTAGAAAATATGACCTTTCAATAAACATGTCTGACACTGGAATGGGCTGAAAAAGAGTGAAGCCAAGGCAGGGAGGAGTTAAAAGAGCACCCAGGCTCTGAAATCTGACTGGGCACAAATCCCGGCTCTACCACTTGCTAGGGCATACTCGGCATCAGTTTTCTCATCTGTAAAATGGGGCTAATACTAGCACTTCTCTTATGAAGTTGTTGTGAAGATTAAATGAATAATAGGGCTTGAAACAGTGCGGCACATATTAAGTTTGAGCCATTACTAACATATTTTAGGAATATTTCCATTTACTACATAAACACTGAGATTTGTAAATAATTAGATCCACTTACTACATAAACACTGGGATTCATAAATAATTAGATCCTCTCTCAGTAATTTATTAACTTAAAGGAAAGGTATACACAAATTGAGAAGAAATAGTTATGATTCTACATGTTATTGCTTTTAAATAATAATATAGCAAACACATCACTTATTCAAAGATTTTGAAACTTAATAAAAATTGCATTATTCTGATTTTATCGCTAGAAAAATGGAGGCATACCAGTAGGTAACTCACACGGTTACTGAAATGAAGAATGCCAGATCATAAAACTAGCAGGTCTATTCTTTATAATGTCTATGGAGCACAACTATTTGTATTTTGTGCCTCTGACAATTGTGGCATACTTGACAAAATAATTTTGATGAGAATCCAGGAGGATATATAATTTTAAATTATATTAAAATTATCACTGAAAAGTAAGACATCATTTAAAAATAACAGAAGAAGCAACTTTTTCTAAAAATTCTTTGACATGACTAAAGTAATATAAAAAGGAAGGGGTATAGAAAATGAGTAAAAATAATGCCTTTAAATAACTGAAGACTATATTGACCATTTTTGGTTTGGGTAAAAAAAATTTTTTTTTTAAATTAATAATTTAAGAATAAACTGACAGGAAAAGTTAACATTATTTGGAAAGAAATGTAAAAAATTTGAATATCCAAAGAAAGAATTAGACTCATTAAAGCTCCTAAATGTATCAGAAAGGAATGTGAACTACCAAGGAAACTTGGTAATCAAAGAGAATTTAGAAATTTGAAGGCTTTAAGAGGCAGAGTTGTAGATCAACCCCTCATACCAAATAATCAACTCCAAAGTAAAACTTTGAATATAAATGAACTGCAAAAGAAACCTTCGCGATATGTAGTAAGATGGCACACGCCGTGCTTCTGAGGACATGTGTGGATGCCTCCCCCACGTACATCTGTGCTGACTGACTGACACACGCGTGTGCAGGGGCCAGCACAGGCATTCCTTTCCATTTAGTAAAGACAGCACAAAGAGTCTCCTGTTGGACTGAAGATAGAATTACCTCACAGAGTCAGAAATGCCGACATTTCCCTGGAACAAAGCAGTTGTCAGAAAGTTCTGTTCTGCTTTTTGGGAACAGAGGTTAACTCTTCTTCCTTGTTTCATGCATAACAAATTTGACTTCCCAGAAAATACAATATTTAATTTCAACTTAAAAGTCTTTGCAAAGGTGCTTTTCCCAATGAATATGAATGGAAAATTTAGTTAGCAGGAAATACATTTTTGATATCTATTTTATCACATAAAATCAAATTAACGATAAAAATTTCTTATCTTTATAGGATCAGTTACTGTACAACTACTAACTTCCTGGTAACTCAAAATTATGTGATATTTTAAAACTACAGAATTTAGATTTAGATAAGTGAATGTAAATATATCTAAAGCATACTTCTGAAACGAACATGGGTTTTGTTGATGTGGTCTCTTTAGGGTGGCAGCATACACCAAATACCAAGTGGTACTTGGTGGTTACATATGTTCCACAGTCCTTTAAAAATCCAACTATAATCTCAGTTCTCCACAAAGGAAATGCTACTCTTCAGAGTTTATCAAATCTAAGATGTCTTGGGAAGTATGATGCTTACTCAGGAAATACAGGATGGGAGAGGGAGAGAAAGGAGGAGGGCACTTTGCAAATACTTTTGGGGACTGAATGGTGGTAACTTTCCTGCCTCACTCAAAGGACATATGTGAAGAATGTTTGGCAAATACAAAACAAACTTTTAGTATACATACTTTAAAAGTATGAGCAATTTTAATGACTAAAATAACAAAAAGTGTGACTATGAAATGTAAAGGTGTAATGCTGCTACTAATTTCAGGATACATATACAATTTGAAAACAGACTCATACATGCAACTTCCGTAGAAAAGTGACATGGATTAGGCATTCACAGGCCACCTACAAGATTGGGACAAAAATCTGTGTCTCTCAGAATACAGGTTAGGAATTGGCCCATGTGAGCCGAAACCAAAAGTAGTTTTCTTTAGAGGTCCACATGAACTATCTTAATAATCTTGGTATGACTATTAAAATCTAAATATTTGCAGTCACAAAACAGATTCCTAATACAGTATTTAGATAGGTCAGATGCAGCATCTGGAGGCGATGAAGGGTGAGTGGAATAGGCGCATACTGTCTCACCACCACCAAATGGAAGGTACCCATAGTTCCGCTGCTAGTATTGTTTATTTTTACCTTGGAGTCCTGGAAACATGTTACGGCAAATTCAAGAAGCTTAAAGAACAGATATGGATACTGGAACCACACTTTCCTCAAAAATAAATAAATAAATAAATACATAAAATTTAAAAAAAATCCAAAAATTCATAGGAATAAACAAAGAGTGCCAACAAGCTTTACATGCTCAATGATTTTTCTGTTGCAGGGAACCTTTCACCAGGGCTAAAGTTCACTTGGAGGGAAAAAAAAGTCCAACACCCTCTAACATAAGTTTATGTTGTTAATTTAGGTTAATTTTTAATTAGACTATCTAGGTTAGCTAGGCAGTCACATGCATTATTATAAGCAATCTGCCCACAGATCAGGGTATTAACTAATGTTAGTAATCCACTCGTAGTTAGATTTTATGCCTTAAAAATTTCTGGACATCTATAAACAAAATTGTTGAGAATAATTTAAAGTATTTTTCAGGTTATCCCGCAATAACATGGAAAAATCCTGTTGAGAATTCAGTGTTTTGTAGAAAGGCTTTTTCGTCTAATGATGCCAGTTACAGAACATATTTTAGGAGGGTCTCTTCTATAACCAATCATATCAAGACACTGAATAAAAAAACCAGTATGCGCCTGGGTCTATTCCTCTGAGTTATAATAGATAAATAATCTTCTCTCCTACTTAGCAAAAACTTTAAAATCAAAAGAAAATAAAAGTTATTTTTAAAAAGATAAAAATAAGTTATGATCACATGGGATGTATTCCTTTTCTAGAAATACTCAAATTATTTAGAGCTGTGTCACTAGATCTAAAACCCTGACAACATTCCTAGTTTTCTTAACTTAGAAATAAAGGTAAGGCAGAAACACAGCTCATGCTTGATACTAAACAAAGGCCAGTTTCTATGGGCCCAACAGATGATAAGCTGCAGGATTCACACTAGTGACTGTGGATTACTGCTCTACTCAAAGCAAATGCTTATACATTTTGAGAAAACCGAGACACACAGGCAAAGACCAAAACCAAGAAACAAAAACGAAAGCCAAACCACACCAAATAAAAGTGTACCTCCTGAAGACAGCAGCTATTTTAACTACCAAAAGGTGTGTTTATGTGTACACATGACAAGCAACTTTGCTGGGGTATACAATAAGCTTTACATATTTAAAATGCACAGTTAGGTAAGTTTTGACATGTGTACAGAGACGGAAACCACTACCACAATCAAGAGATACACAGTTAACTGAATGCAGGAACACTATTCCTAGCATATAAGTGACAATGTAGTATATATTAAAATATATAGTATAAACAGAATATCACACAACACTACATCAAGATTACATAAAATGGCATAAAGTAATTTGATTTATATTGGTAAACGTTCATAAAGACTAAAAAAAAAACCAATGACTTCAGACAAAGCAAGGAGGGTAAAAATAATGAGTCATTGGTTTAAATATTCTAACATGTCTTGAAGAAAAAAGTGGCATACAGTGAACTCATCAGATGGAAGAAAAACGCACACCAGGTCAGACTGCACTTCAGGTGCAATTTGTTCACTAGCATTGATTTACAAGAACAGGATTCTTTTCCTCTTGCTCCATTAAGGTAGTTTCTAAGACTCGATGATATAAATTCAAGTTAAAAAAAAAAACAACTATATTAAGCATTGGAAACGTGACAAATGTAACCAGAGTAACACACATTTAAAATCTTTTTCTTTTTGTATAAAAGCTGTGTACAGTCAAGCTGTGCTATGTATAAACTATTTAAACTTAGACCACAGTCCCTAAACACATTTCAAGCTTGCACATAAATCAAGAACACACATTTTAAAAACAAGATCAAAAGTTTAAAATTATACTGTTAAGACCTTGTTAAAAATCTTAAAAGCTCCGTGGAGTTAGAAAACATTCCTTTTGCCTAATGTTTCTCTTAAAAGTCTTACCTCTTGTTCTCTGAAGGACTGGTTATTGACATCTAGGACTCGGATGGTCCTTTTAATAGGTAGGAGACCTCCACTCTCATCATGTGCCACCATGCTTCCCAAGTACTCCCTCAAACCTTTCCAATCAATCCACACCGAGTCAGCGCCCTAGCGACGCTAGGCAGAGGCACACGGGCGTTTCTTCCCAGAGCTCGGCCACCCTCCGCAGCCACGTGCCCATGCCTCTCGCCGCGGAGTAGCAGACGCTTCTGAGAGCCGCAGGCAGCAGGCACGGACCCCAGGGCTCGGGGGCGGGGCCACAGCCAAGCGGGCCCGGGGGGGGGGGGGGGGGGGCGGGGCCCACCACCACGTGACTAGTTAACTGCGAGCAGGGCACACCTAGGCCTCTCAGCTTTCGCCCGGGAGGCGAGTGAAGCTGGCTTCAAGTAGGACAGAAACTTCTCTTCCTGGTTTAAAATGCATTCCAGAAGGAAAACAAATTGTTACATTATCTACTCTAGTGCTTAGTCACAGGGAGACTTTTCCTATAAAACCCTATTGCCTGGGATTTAGTATAGACAACTTGACAACTCAAATAAGGAAATAGAAATTCTTGTTCAATAGGGCTAAATCAATGTATATAAATGAAGACAACCCTAATTTTCCAGGAAACCTGCTTTTATCTTACAGAAGTGCAAGCACATTCACAATTATAAAATTATCTAAGTCTTTAAATAGTTGCCACCACTTTTTCTTAAGACTAGCAGGGTAAATACAGCAGGTGCACTTCTGTTACGTCTCTTCCAGAAGAAAATCTCCCATGAGGTTACAGGTAAACAGGGCTACTTCAGATTTCAAAATTCAGTATTTCTTAGACTTAGAGGTAGATATTTTTTCTGTATTTTTAAAAAACTTGATCTGTGCACTATTTTATAACAAAAGTGATTTGTTCTATATGTATATAGTATACATAGCATATAATTATGTATATATTATATATGTGTATAATATAACAGGGTCCTTCTCTAAACTGAATTAACTGATCTTGATATAGTCCTAACAGGGTCAAAAGACTGCTTAAAACGTCTTGCATTTTACAGGTGAAGAAATGAGGCTTACAGAGGTGAAGTGACAATAATGACAGTGACCAGCGACAGTCTCCAAATTTCTAGCCTAAATCTTTTCCTCTATGGAGCAACACTACTTTTGTTGGCTTGGCAGGCCTGCTGTGAAGCAGATTTCCTTTTAAACACAAAATTTGTTATTCTATTTGGAATGGTAAAATTTTATACTATAAACTATAATATGATGCTAGTATGTTGGAAAAATATTTCTATTCTTAGGATTTATTAGAATCAGAGAAATCTATTATATAAAAGTCAGTATTCTAAATACTTGGGGAATAAAAAAATAGGCTTCATATCTGCCAAAGAGACCATTGTATAAAGGCGGGCCACTTGAAGAGATAACAGAAGATAGCTTTTGCAAATTCAAAACTAAGGTGTGTAGCTAATAAGTGCTACAGGAATTCCGGAGGAGAAACCACTTCAGGTAGTTTTCTAAGCTAAGACATGGCTGGGAACAATGCCAGGAAGAGGTTTAAGATGTTATATGTCTGTGGGGCCTTGAATGTAATCCTTTTCATAGATTTGAACAAGAGAAAATTTCGAGGAGGATGAGGGAGTGAGCCCACTGTGAGGTCACGGGCTGTGGGTAAAGATGGAACAGATGGCTGTACTCAACAGGTGAGAGAGATAATGAGAGCCATGTTGTAATAAGATATACATGACTGGTGTTTAAGATGGTTGAAAGATGACTGAACACATAATGCAAAAATCACAATTGGGCAATAAGAACTTTGCCTAAAGTAGGAGTAGTGGGGAAAAAGGAAAATGATATATGCAAGAAGTCACAGATGCCCAAAATTTTTTAAATAGGAGGGGTAACTGTTAGTGCAAATCAAGAAATAAGAAGGAACAAGCTCTGAAAGAAAATTCTAAGTTACATTTTAGATATATTGAGTCTGAGGCAGTGGAAGAACATGCAAATGAAAATATTCTGCTGGTAGGTGGAAATGTTGGACAAAAACCTGAAAAAGAGGCTGGAGGCTAGATTTAGACTGGAGAGTCAGATACAGAGATCAAAATCGAAGCTATGGGAGTGAATGAGATGCCTAGGAGAGAAAACTTGGACAAAAAGAACATGGTCCAAGGATCTAACTTTGGAGGAAAGCCAAGGGAAAAAAAATTTTGCAAAAGGAGTAGTTAGAAGGAAAGAAACAAAGCAAAAGCCAAGGGAAGAAAAAAATGTTAATTACAGCAAAGAGGTTAAGGAGGGTAAGAAAAAAGCCACAGATTTAGTGATTACAAGTTTAATGAGAATCTCAAGTGTGCTATTTCAGTGGAGTAAAGATAGAGGCAAATTACAGGGGTTGAAGAGTGAATACAGAAGAATAGTGGGCGCAGACTATTTATAAAGACGAATAATCTATAAAAAGTCATTGCCTAAGGTTTGCAGGAGAGTTGCTACTTCTTGCAGGAAGGACCACCACTGCCCTTCTGTAGCTACGTGTGTTTTATACATGAGATGATGGTAATAATTCATCTTTCTGTCTTATTTTTTAAAGTAATGGAGATTGGCTCTGTTTCATCATCTACTCTCTCTTGTCCAGTCTGCCCTGGGCAGTATGTGTGATGTGGTTGGCCTTAAGAGTGGATGACTGTAGAAGATATTTCCACATAGCATGAAAGCAGAAGCACCTGAGCAATTGTGGACTCCTAATTTTACGAACAGTGATCTGCATACATTCTCAGAGCTAATATGAACAGCCTAGGCTAGACCCCAGCAGTCCAGTTCAGTTAGCTTCATCAGTTAAAATACGGCGTAAGTAAGGCCACACTTTACGGCCACATAGTTTCTAAGGGAATAAAGGATTACATGCAGTGGGAGTTAGGAAAGAAGCAGCTGGGAGTTCTCCTGGGATTCTTACCCAATGTCTTTCTTGAAACTGTTTTCCCACTTAGTTCCGACAGAAATGAGCCAAGATAATGAGGAGAAGGGGTATCTTTCATTTTCTCCTTCAGCTGGGGACCCAAGAGGCAAAGGTAGAAGTCTTATATGTAGAAACAGAAATAGAAAACAGAAAGGGTATACTGATGACAGCCATGCTCACAAAAGCCCCAGCTCACCAACACTAAAATCTTAGTTTCATTTTGAATGTGCAGGTTTGGGATCTAAATGTAGACAGCATCTAAAAAAGGAATGATGAACATCTGGAAGTTCAACTAGACTCAAGAATCTTGAGCCTTGTCACAATGCTACATAAAATCGGAGGGCTAAACAGGTCCTCTGAGATCATTCACCCATCCTCTTTAGTTTTCTCACAAGGAAACTTAACGGGTGGTGGTGAAAAATAGAAGAAAAATTTAAGGTCTACTTTGTGCTAGAGTTCTATACACGTTATCTTATTTAATCAACTCTATGAAGTACTTACTATCTCAGTTTTAGAGATGGAGGAAACTAGGACTGACCAAGTTTAAGAAACTTGTCCAAAGGTACCTCGTTAATCAGTGGCTTAACAGACCTGACTCTGGTCTGCTCAGCTGTTGTGACACTGTCTGGATTAAGATAACCCATGTAAAACCTTCAGCACATGTTCTGAGACACACTGAGTGCTCAGTATATGTTAGCTGACTTAACAGTAGACTAAGTTTAAAACCAAAGTCTCCTGAGTCCCAGGCTAGTGGCGTTCACTAAATTGCCAATACTTTTATAGAGGAGGAAACCATAAAACCGTTTGAGAGATTAGCTGCCTTATAGCCTTTTTATAACAAGACATGAGGTAGGTAAAAAGATAATAAAATAGTTCCAGTTGTTTAAGTTTAGAAGAGTTTTGTTTTTTTTTTTGAGATGGAGTTTTGCTCTTGTTGCCCCGGCTGGAGTGCAATGGCATGATCTCAGCTTACCACAACCTCTGCCTCCCGGTTTCAAGCGATTCTCCTGCCTCAACCTTCGAGTAGCTGGGATTACAGGCATGCGCCACCATGCCTGGCTAATTTCTGTATTTTTAGTAGAGATGGGGTTTCACCATGTTGGTCAGGCTGGTCTTGAACTCCTGACCTCAGGTGATCCATCTGCCTTGGCCTCCCAAAGTGCTGGGATTACAGGCGTGAGCCACCATGTCTGGCCCAGAAGAGTTTTTTTTCTTTCCTTTTTTTTTTTTTTAAAGACAGAGTCTTGCTCTGTTGTCCAGGCTGGAGTGCTGTGACACAATCCCAGCTCACTGTAACCTCTGCCTCCTGGGTTCAAGTGATTCTCATGCCTCAGCCTCCCGAGTGTGTCACCATGCCTGGCTAATTTTTGTAATGTTACTAGAGACAGGGTTTCAACATGTTGGCCAGGCTGGTCTCGAACTCCTGGTCACAAGTGATCCAACCTGCCTCAGCCTCCCAAAGTGCTGAAATTACAGGCATGAGCCACCCTGCCTGGCCAACAGCAACTATTTGTATAACTTTCTACAAACAGTATAACTTTCTACAAACGGCATAACTGAGGCACAGATTGGTTAGCATCTTTTGTGCAGAACATCTAGAATTTATAAACTTAACTGAGTTATGTAAAGAGAAA
The DNA here is from genome assembly GCF_043159975.1 of Macaca nemestrina. Lineage (NCBI taxonomy): Eukaryota > Metazoa > Chordata > Mammalia > Primates > Cercopithecidae > Macaca > Macaca nemestrina. The sequence goes on from NC_092133.1 coordinate 138,407,207, forward strand.
GATAATGTTTCTCTTATGTATAGAAAAGGAGTATTAGATTACTTACCTGTTCTCCCCCTTTCAAGTGAAAAACTGTTTGGAATTTAGAAATAAATTAGAGCTTAGGAATAATCATTAATTTTTTTGGTCTAGGCATTATTATTTACTTTTACCTGGAACAATAACAAGCAATTGGAAATTAGACTAGGGAAGCCATATTACAGGCAAAGAGAAAACAAAATCTAAGCTCTCTGCTGCCCTCTGCATGAGATACGGTGAAATGCAATTGTCAACCTGTTTTTAACTTTGTATTTTTAAGGACATTATATAAATGACTACATAAACAAGTTCTTAATTTGTGGAAAAATATGACCAGTAAAATCTGTATTGTCAGTCTTTGTACAACCTTCATGCCTTATATTACTAAATTAAACATATATTTTAAAATGATACAAGTATATGAAAAAGATTCCACAATTCACAAGAAATGTTTTAAGAACTTTTTCTAAATATGAGAAAACTACATTCCATTTTAAAACTCTAGAGTTCAAGATTACAAGCATATACTCTGTATCTCACTAAAAATAGGTTAGTTAAAAAAAATTTTAAATCTTACTGAAAAGGAAGTATTAATTGAAAAGTGGAACTTTTAAGAAACCAGAGTTCCAAAATATGTAGTAATAACTTAAAAACAAAAAGAGTTACATTTGAACTGGATGAGTATGAAAGAAATTAGTAATGAAGTTATATGTGGATTTGAGTCTCCAAGCTTAGTCCTAAGAATTTGATTTTGGGGGAAAAAAAATCAGTTCAGACCAATTAAGTATTATTAGACACACTTTAAACAAAATAGTCTCATACGCTAGTAAGTTTGGTATTGTCAAAACAATGGTTCTTTTGTGCGATGACAACACAAATAGCCAATCCAATGGGATATCAGCACTGTTAGTGGTGACTTTTTATCTCAGGTAACGAATAACTTCCGGTAAAACGTAAGACCACTTATTCTTCTGTAACAGGAATGGGATTCCTCCCATTTTTCCCTGAACTTCAGTTAAGGCCCCAAACTAAAGACAAAACGATATTGTGTCTTGTGCCCAGCCTCCTGTTTTCTCAGCCCAATTTGACATTGCCATAGCAACTGGCTCCCCACAGGAGTGACCCCACAGTCCCCTGCCTCAGCTGCACTGTGTATCTCTTGCCTTCCACCCTGGGCTTCTTGGATGCTGCTGTGTGGCATGTGCACACGTGTAGCCATGAGTGTGTAAGATGGACACCCGAAAGGCCACTTGTTGACTAATGGAGCACAGGAGCTGCAGGATAAAAGCTCCCCTCTTCAGTCCCTTGAGAGGAGAAGTCTGTGGTGTGTTTTACACAGCTCTTCAGAGGGTTCCAGTGAGATCTACCCCACTGCCCACGGTAGTGACAACTTAATTAGACAGTGCATGGGCCTCCTCTCTTTCACTTCCCCAGCTTGTTTCCTGGGATCATACCTCAAGAAAGACCACCTGTCAATGAGTCCTTGTTTTAGGCTCTGATTTCTGGAGGGAGAACCTAGGCTAAAATATGGACACTGAGATTGGTCCTAGAGATCAGAAACACAGGATGGGACTCTGAAACAGACTCACTCACTAGTAAAATGCTGACAAGGCCTACAGGTATGAATAGGGATGAGACACCGAGTAGTGAGGCAATGCCTTACATAGTAGTGGTGGCAAATGAACAAGAGAGGGGCAGTGGTAATTGTAATGACTGTAGTGTTGGCTGGCTTTGGTTAATTGCTTTAAAAGATTTGAAAAAGCAGCTGAGAGAACTTTCATAATCTTCTCAGCACCATGGTGGGAATAGCTAAGCGGGAGTCCCTGAAATTTCACCCCTTACACCTGGGCCAGGATGGTAAGTCAGAAGCAGTACTGCACACCAGGAGAAAATGCAGAGATTAGCCATCAAAGTTACAGACTGCACAAGTGATGGTCTCACTAGATTCTCATTCCATTTATCTGAGTGCCTCTTACAATAATGAGATGGACTGTGGTAAATGACAGTGAACCACTGTAAACTTAAGTGGTAGTTCTAACCTCAGCTGCTTTGTGCAACATGTCGAGTCTACTGGAGCAGACCAACGAATCATCTAGCATTTGTTACATGGTTATCGTTACTGATCAGGCCTATGTGCTCTTTTCAATCCCCATTAGTAAGAAGGGTCAAAAGTAATTAGCTTTTAGGTGTGCAGGACAGTAGCCTGTGTTTGCTCATGTCCTGAAGCTGTTCACTTTCTGTTTTCTGTCACGAAGTCAGCAAGGACCTGGATATTCCACAGAACATCATACAGGTCCATTATATTAATAACATTATACGAAAAAGACCTGGTGAATAGGAAGTGGAAAGTATTTTGGATATCCCAGTAAATCAAACGCATGCCACAAAAATTCAGGGGTTGCCATGTTGGAAAAGTTTTAATAGATCCAACGACCTGGGGCTTTCTGGGATCTCCCCTGTACAGGAAAGGACAGGTGTTGCACCTTGCATCTCCTAGGCACAGTACTAGCAGGACTCTTCATCTTCTGCAGGGAGTATCTGCTATATTTGGGAATGTCGCTGTGATAGTTTTGAGGAGGTCCCAGAGCAACAGAAGTCTCTGTAGCAGGGCCTCCAGGCTCTGGTGCAAACTGCCCTGCTGTTCAGGCCATATGACCTGGCACATCACATCAAGGTTGGGGTATTTACGGTAGACAAAGATGCTGTGTGACGCTCTGGCAAGGCCAGGAAGAGAACTGCAATGCAGAGCCTTAGGGTTCCAGAGCAAAGCTATGCCTTCCACGGCAGAAAATGACTCCGATTTGAAAAGAAGCCCCAGGTGTGGGGCGGACCTAGTTAGAGTGAGGCCCTGGCTACGGACATCATTTAACTGTGCTAGCAGAGGTGCCCAAAACAAACAGGGTCAAATCAACTGAGTCAGAAGGTTGGGAAGTACAGCAGCAATCTGTTATACAAAGGAAATGGTCCATTTGTGATTGGCTTAAGGAAGACCAAAGGGCACCAGTAAATAACATGAATAGATGGCCCAGACTGCCATGTAACCTAGTACATTACACTGGTACTTCTCCTTCAACTCCTCATTTAGGGGTGGAGTAGGTCTCTAAAACCACTGAGAGAAAAATCGGGCCCTCATTCACACATGAATTAGCTTCATATGTTGCTATGAGCAGACAATGGACCACTACTACACTGCATCCCATTCAGGGGTAATCCTAAAGAGAGTGGCAAAGGAGAACACTTCCAGTGTCAGCGGTGCACTTGGTTGTTCACTGTGTGAAGGGAGAAATGGCGTGACATACAGACAGACAAAGGCTCCTGGGCAGTGGCAAATGGGGTGGCTGATTGATTGGTCAGGAGCTTGGAAGGAACCAAGAATGAAAAGGTAGAAATCAGTTTTGGAGAAGAGGCATATGGATGGGCCTATGAGAACAGCCACAAAGTGGAAGGACCCTTGTCTCTCACGTTAATGCTTATTGAAGACTCTAAGGTGCCAGTGATTTACGTTGTGGATTCCAGTGCTGGTGCAATAGACCCGTGAGCACAGGAGCCACGAAGGCAGGCATGAAGGTTCAGTGTACTCCATCAGCAGGGGCGCTACCAAGGCTGCTTTAGTCACTGCCACTGGTGAATGCCTAACCTGCCAGCAGCTGAGAAATGACGTTGGTCTATAGTTTTCTTTTCTTGTTGTGTTGGCTTTGGTTATCAGGATAATACTGATCTGTTAGAATGGCTTAGAAAGTATTCCATTTTCTTTGATTTTCTGAAAGAGTATGAGAAGGATTAATGTTAATTCTTTTCTAAATGTTTGGTAGAATTTACCAGTAAAGCCATCTCATTCAGAGTTTTTCTTTGTGGAGAGGTTTTTGATTACAGAGTCAATCTTTTTACTAGTTATAGGTTTAGTCAGATTTTCTCTCCATCATTCAGTCTTGGTAGATTGTGTGTTTCTAGGAATTTGTCCATTTCATCTAGATTATCCACTTTTTGGCATACAATTATTCACAGTACTTTTATTAATATTGTGCTTTTTATTTCCATACAATATGGTAGTAATATCCCCACTCTCATTTTACTAATTTGAGTCTTCTTTTTTTCTTAGTCAGTCTACCTAAAGGTTTATTTTGTTAATCTTTCCAGAGAACCATATTGTGGTTTTACTCTATTGTTTTTTTGATTCTATATTTATTCCACCGTTTTTAATTAATTTCCTTCCATCTGCCAGCTTTGGGTTAAGACTGCTTTTCTTTTTATTACCTCCTTAAGGAATAAAGTTAGGGTACTGATTTGAGATATTTCTTACTTTTTAATGTAAAGTGTTTACACCTGTAAGTGTCTCTCTCAGCAATGCTTCTGTTGCATTCCGTAAGTTTTAGCATGTTGTGTTTTCATTTCCATTTGAAGGTATTTTCTAATTTCCCTTGTGATTTGTTTTGACTCATTGGTTGTTTATAATAATGAGTTGTTTAATTTCCACATACTTATAAATTTTTAAATTTCCTTTTGTTACTGCTTTTTAGTTTCACTCTGTGTGTTTAAAAAAAATGGTCTGTATGATTTCAATCTTTATAAATGTATTAAGACTTGTTTTGCAGCCTGACATATGGTCTATCCTGGAATGTTCTATATGCACTTGAGAAGAATGTATAATCTACTGTTGTTGGGTGAAGTGCTCTGTATGTCTGTTAGGTCCATTTGGTCTGAGTGTTAAGTCTTCTACTTCCTTATTGATTTCCTGTCAGGTTGTCTATCCCAATAGTTGGTAAAAATTAAAATACTAGGGAAAATATAGAGTTGAAATGGGTACTCGGGTATGAATATTATCATAAACTGATAGAAAAGTATCCATTTGCCAAACATTTTGGAAGGCAAATAGACAATATTAACAAAACTAAAACTTGCAACCCACTTCTAAACATCTATAATAGAGACACAAACATGGTCCCTCCTTGTGCACAAGAAGGTAAACTGCAGCACTGTTTTTAATATGAAAAAAATAAGAAATACACAAAAAATAGCCAGTCTTAAAAGACTGGTTAAATAGATTATGGTACCTTAACACACTATGGAATACAATATAGCAACCAAGAAGAATTAGGGAGCCTGCTTTATATGTACCAATAAAACATAAATTTAAAAAAGCAAGCTGTAGCATATATACACGATAATCACATATCTGTAGTCATTACACATACTGTGTGAAAATAGATAAATAAAAACAAAATGACCTGGACAAACATCAAACAATAACTGGATACTTCAGAGGTTGAAGGCAGTAAAAGAGGTCTTTAAAAAAACAGTTTCAATTTTTTGCCAGAACAATGTATTCATATACTAAAAAGGAGACATAAGTATTTAAATGCATTGCAGTCTAGGAATGATTAAGCTTAAAGATAAATAGCTCTGTGTTGTTCAATGGCTTCTCAGAGCACTAATTGGGAATAATTGTTTTGTATTTAACTTTTATATTTTTGGCCAAGAGCACCATTTTCTTATATCAACACCTGAACCAGCAGTTGGCTTTCTTTTTTGGACCTCTGTCACAGCAAAACAATGTTTTGTTATCTTATAAGGCAACCAGTAGAAATCATAGCTAAGTCAAAGTGCAGGTGGAGGGCAACAGTAAGCTAGATAAGTCACTAGGTTTCACATGCCAGCTAGCTTCACACTATTCAAATCTGTGCCTTGCAACATTATCAAATTACCTGTCATGGTTCTAAAGAGGTTGTTTCTCCAAAGTGGTGTTTGGAATGTTAAGTCAGAAACTGCCAAGACATTATTATAATTATAAGCAATCACAATGCTTTTAAAATTATTTATCATTTATATGTTATTTTATTAGGACTAAAACACTTATTATTATGTTTAATCTAAAAATGGCAGAGTATACCAATACTCAAAATATAACCCCCAGGCTGGGCGCAGTGGCTCACGCCTGTAATCTCAGCATTTTGGGAGGCCGAGGCAGGTGGATCACGTGAGGTCAGGAGTTCGATACCAGTCTGACCAACATGGTGAAATCCTGCCTCTACTAAAAACACAAAATTAGCCCGGCTACTTGGGAGGCTGAGGCAGGAGAATCATTCGAACCTGGGAGGCAGAGGTTGCAGTGGGCCGAGATGGAGCCATTGCACTCCAGCCTGGGCAACAAGAGCAAAACTCTGTGTCAAAAAAAAAAAAAAAAAAAAAAATATATATATATATATATATATATGTGTGTGTGTATGTGTGTGTGTATATGTCTATATATATGTGTATGTGTGTATATATATACACATAGCCTTTTAACTTCTAGGGAAACTGAGATCCTAAATTTGAAGCTTCAGAAAAAGAACATACTTTAAAACCTTTTTTTAGAAGTGTTCTGGTTTGTGTTATGATCATTAACTATCAGAGTTAAAGAACTTAAAAGTCACAAAAATATGCTCAGTATTACTCGTGCCAGTGTTATTTCACATTAACAAAGTCAACAATCACTTTTGACTCTTTCCTATCAAAATAAAAAGGAAAGGTTGTAGTTGCTAACATACATAGCTGAGAAACACATTTGGAAAACTAATACTACGTTCTTTTAAAAATGAATAATTGTATATATAATACAGAGGCAAGTCAGCCCAATAAGACAAGGCTGAAATTTTACCTAGAGAAAAATCTGATAAACAATCACAGCTTCAAGACAAAATAGCTAATGATCCATAACATGAAACTTCAATTGGCATCAGAGTTAAATTCTTCATATAAGATATCCAAAGTCCAAATACATAATACAATGATCATGTTACATGCTTATGTAAGTCCAAGGTCTTATGTCATTCATTTGACCTATATTATTAATACTTCATTCATTCATTCAATATTTACTGAGTATCTATTTTTTATATATATATATATATATCTCAGGCATGGAAGCAAATAAAGTAGAATGGCTCCTAGCAACAGGCATCAAATAATCGTACTAACAGATTATGTTTAGCTTATTACATAAAAACTGTTGTATTTAGATGTAAGTCCAAGCAAAAATCAGGGGGAGGGAGTAATAACTTTAAGAATGTCTCATTCTAGTTTTTTTTTTTTTTTTTGAGACGGAGTCTCGCTGTGTCGCCCAGACTGGAGTGCAGTGGTGCGATCTCGGCTCACTGCAAGCTCCGCCTCCCGGGTTCACGCCATTCTCCTGCCTCAGCCTCCGGAGTAGCTGGGACTACAGGCGCCCGCCACCACGCCCGGCTAATTTCTTTTTGTATTTTTAGTAGAGACGGGGTTTCACCGTGTTAGCCAGGATGGTCTCGATCTCCTGACCTCGTGATCCGCCCACCTCGGCCTCCCAAAGTGCTGGGATTACAGGCTTGAGCCACCGCGCCCGGCTCATTCTAGTTTTTAACTCTGGCTATACAGGAGAATCACCTGGTATCTTTAAAAAATAAAAAGAAAAATCAAATGTTCCTAGGTCCCAATGTCACCTATCCTCATTTCCTCCCCTATTCCTGCATTCATATATGGAATTGGTCTGGAATAGGGTCCCATAGCACATTTCTCCTGCTACACAAGCCGCCCTCAGGTGACTCTGACCTGCAGCCAGGGTTGAGTATCTCTGTTTTAGCCAATCATTATTTTCAAAGTATAAATACAGTTTAATGCTACTGGGATCATCAGAACTTCAAGCCTTTTGTTTGATTCACTATTTGTTACTGAGCAGGGTTTTCTATAGCTCTGAAAAGGTAAAAGTTAACTCTGTAGAAAACTCATGGCAATGCAAATAAATTTTGTAGGTAGAGATGCAGATGAGGATATTAATATTTTATATATAATTTGGTAATCTCAGTCCACCATTCTTTCCTTCAGTGATTAGTGTATGTCAGTATGTGCTAGTCCTTTGATCAGCTTTTCTATAATATTGGGTAACTCATTAATAAGTTAATTCTTTGACAGGTCTTTACTTTTAAAGAAAAAAAACAAAACAAAACAGAGCAACTAGCATAACCAAAAAGAAAAAAAAAAAAAAAGGAAAACCCACAAATAAAATCCACGACACAGAGAAAGATTACTCTTAAACCTCAAAATATGAGCAGAGTGACAAATCAGACAGTTATGAGGCCCACAAAGTATTAGCATTTGTGCATGATGAGGCAGAGGGATGGCACGGGGCTTTTCTGATGGCCCCGAGAACAGGAGAATCCCTTCAACCTCCCCTGAAGCCTCAATGGCATATTAGTCCCAGAACAGCAGCCTAATCTGGGAAAGGCTCTGAAGGATCCTGTTCTCAGGCTGAGAGCAAGAACAATGCTATGCAAATAGGTGCTGGAGCAGTCTGGCCCATGTAAACTCTCGAAACTGATACTTCTCTGAGAAAAACTCCTAGGAGTAGACTCCAGACTGAGAAGAACAGGGCAACAGAAGCAAAGACAAGAAAAGTTCTAGATAAAAGAGAAAGGGAGCAGAAAAGATCCCAGAAAGGATGAAACCATACTTTGAAAAATTCACCTTGTGAACATAACACAAGAGGGAGCTCTAGAGTTATGAAGCTGAAAAGGCTATTCTGGCCTATTCTTCTCACCATACAGGAAACTTACTGCACTGAAAAATGAGCAACAGAAATATTAAGAATTCCACTTAACACTATTATAAAGAAAGAGAGACTGGAGTAGAATTATGTCTCTACAGCGTGAAGTAAATTAAGAAAATTACAGAAGCTATGAAAAAACGTAAGACTCAGAAATTAGGTGACTGGAGAAGGAATTGAAATGAGAGGTAACAGAACTAAGAATTAAAAATAAAAAAATTATTTCAGACTGAAAAGTACAATGCTTAATGCATTAGGGAAAAAAGGAGGATGGCTTTAAAAATAAAAAGATAAAAAGTTTTGAGAAAAAGTAATAAATAGAAAAGATTTTAAAAGATGAAGATCCGCTGGGTGCGGTGGCTCACGCTTGTAATCCCAGCACTTTGGGAGGCCAAGGCAGGTGGATCACCTGAGGTCGGGAGTTCAAGACCAGCCTGACCAACATGGAGAAACCCCGTCTCTACTAAAAATACAAAATTAGCCGGGGTGGTGGCACATGCCTGTAATCCCAGCTACTTGGGAGGCTGAGGCAGGAGAATCGCTTGAACCCGGGAGGCGGAGGTTGCGGTGAGCCGAGATCGCGCCATTGCACTCCAGCCTGGGCAAAAAGAGCGAAACTCTGTCTCAAAAAAAAAAAAAAGATGAAGATCCAACATAATATAAAGGGTACAGAGGGGAAACAGAATATATACCAAAAAGTATAATTCGAGAAAAAAAAAGTTCCTAAAACAAAAGATGACCTGAAACTACATATTTATTATGACTTTGAACAGACATATTTTATGCCAGAACACGATGGAGTAAAATGTTAAATATACTCAATGAAAGAAAAGGTGAGCCAGGAGTTTCATATGCATCCAAATGAATCTTCAAGTATAAAGGTTGCAAACAAACTGAAAAGAACATGCAACGTGCAAGTACTTGGGGAACACCACGAACACTGCCTGAGAATCTACTCAACTCCAGGGCAGGGGTCAGCAAACTTCTGCGAAGGGCCAGAAAGTCAATACTTTTGGCTTTATAGGTCCTATGGTTCCTGTCACAACTGCTCAGCCCAGATGCTGCAGTGTTTACGAAGGCAGCTATAAACAAAACATTGACAGACCAGTCACATATGGCTTGTGGTCATGGTTGCTGACCCCTGTACTAGAGAATGAGCTTCAGAAACAAAAACAAACAAACAAACAAAAAACAAAAAACAAACAACAACAAAAAAACTAGAAAGGACTCAACATGAGGACTGGTGCTGAGAATTAAATATATATTTACCCACAGAACTAACACTACCTGATGGTTAGCAGGGTCTACAGTATAGCTTGTAATGGCTAAAAGCTCTGACAAACTATTTTTAAAAATGGGAGGAAAGTGGTGAATGTACATGAAAAGTAAAATAAGCTCACTTCCTGCCTTAAATGCATAGTTATAACTACAAGTCAAGCAATAGTACTTCAAATCAGAAGAGAAAGAAGGCAGGGAGAAGTACTAGTTAACTAAAATACTGCTCATAGGGATTAACCCATTTATAGTAGCCCAAAAGGCATTACATAAGGTATCAGTATAAAGATAACCATTAGAACAAAAACACAAACCTACCTAAATATCAAAAGATATACCAAAGCAAAGAGCAAACATACAAACAAAACATAATGAAAGACAGTATGCTACATACAGTTCATCCAATAAAGTGGAATACTATATATATATGCATATATATACATAGTTGCTTATGTATTTTAAAAGTGGAAGAATAAACCATAAAATTAAAAAAAAAGATTTCATCTGAAAGAGGGAGTAGGGTAGAAGAGTCAGGAATAGGAACAAGAATCCTCTAGAATGACTTCAAAATTCTACATAATTTTGTCACACAATTATAAGATAAATTTAAAAAGCAGTAATTCTTAAACGACAAAAATTTTTTAAAAACCAAATGAGCTGTTGGTGTAATTACACACAGAAGTTAGTGTAATAATTTAAAAGCACAGTAATTTGACTGTTCATCCCTACTATGTTACAACCTAAAGGTTTAAAAAAAGCTGAAAAATGCAAGAAAACAGAAAACGTTTTCAGTAATCATTAATAGTTATGCAAGCTGTTGTCTTTGAACTGTGGTATAAATCAAATGTATAATTAAATCAGTGTCTCTGGACTTTTGGTGAAGTTGAAGGAACTCTACATAGTAAGACTGATAAGATTAAGTTAAATCCCTTTATCTTTGAATTTGAAATTTCAATATAAATTCCTATTTTGTTTTTTTAAATTAGATTTATCTCCTAGCCCTATTCATTAAAAAGGCCTACCAACAATGACTAATCCAGTAGAAGGGAGTACTACTAATGCCCAGATTTTAGCCTCTACCATTTCCCAAAGCAGCCAGACTCCTTTTAGAAATGCCTGATTCCAGGCATAGAGCATAAAAATAGGATCTGCAATAATTTGTCATCCTAAAAGGCAAGGAGGCTATTAAGCCTCCTTGATGTGAGGCTTATCTCACTAGATGTGAGATAAAGGTCATGTCAAAAGACACAGGAACCATCCTGAAATAGCAACCAACAGCCAAAGACTGATATGTGAGGCATCAGTAAGAATAACTGAAATGAGGCCAGGTGCGGTGGCTCATGCCTGTAATCCCAGCACTTTGGGAGGCTGAGGTAGGAGCACTGCTTGAGGCTAGGAATTTGAGGCCATCCTGGCCAACATAGTGAGACCCTGTCTTTTCTACAAAACAAAATAAAAAAAACCCTGAATCCATGTAAAACAAGTATTTATATGCATTAGTTCATAATACTAAGAAAAAAAAATCATTACTTTCAGAGAAAGATAATGAATAGAACTTATTATTTTTGAAAACTGATAAAGGAAAAGAATCAAGCACTTGTTCTGCTCTGACTATAAATCAGAACTTCAGAGTAATCAAATGACTAATAAGGGGAATTTTCTCTTTACAGAAGTATTCCAGTTAATAAACAGAGGTCTGATAAAGACATGTCATCACCTTGCAACCTCCAAGAAAAAAATGCATGTAGGCAACGAGAATCCATTTTGAGAGCATCACAGAAAGGCATTATATACTTTTTGAGGCAAGTACACGGCCCAAAAAAACCACACTGGATCAGGTCTCTAGATCTAATTACCAACTTATCAGAAATACAGGGAAAAGAGGAACACAGTCAATGATATCATGGGGATGCAATCATAAATATTCAGGCTATAAAAAGATATATAGGAAAATCCTGCGTGACATGTTTCTTCAACAACAAAAAATTCCAAGAAAATAGTTACAGGGGAAACCAATGAACTAAAAGAAACTTAAGAGATATAGTTAATCACAATGTATGTGTCTTATTTGGACTACAAACAGACAAAATGAATCCAAAACCAAAAAAAAAAAAAACAAAAAAACAACAAAAAAAACCAAAAACCAAAAAACTAAACAAAAAACCCCACAAAAACACACAAACAGGTTCAAGAAAATGCATGAATTCTGAACTGAATCTGATATTAAGGAATTATTGTTATTTGTACTGTTTTGTAGAAAGTGTATTTTATTGTTTTTAAAAAGTTCTTATCTGAGGCCCAGCATGGTGACTCACACCTGTGAGTTTGAGACCAGCCTGGCCAACATGGCAAAACCCCATCTCTACTAAAAATACAAAAATTATCCGGGCATGGTGGCACACACCTGTAGTCTCAGCTACTCAGGAGGCTGAGGCAAGAGAATCGCTTGAACTCAGGAGGCTGAGGTTGCAGGGGGCTGAGACTGCACCACTGTACTCCAGCCTGGGAGACAGAGCGAGTCTCCATCTCAAAAAAAAAAAAAAAAAAAAAAAGTTCTTATCTCAGACAATAAAGATAATAAATAGAATGGAATATTTACAGATGAAAGGACATGACATCTATGATTTGCTTCAAAATAATCCATATATTGATAATTGCTAAAGCTTAGCATGTATTTTACTGTGGCAAACTATAAATACTATTTATGTATTTGATTTGATTTGAAACATACCTAAAAATAATCAAGGTTGTCATTTCATACTTTTCTTTTTTTGAATACAAGATATTTTAAATGCAACTAAAACTGTTTTGCAAAATGCCTAAAACGTAAAACACATAATTCTTCTATGAAGACACTGTGTACTAAAAATAAGAAAAAAACTGACTTGCTGGATTTGCTAAAATGTTGATGAGCAGATTATAAAAATTTAACTTTTAGAAAATATCTCGTCTTTAAAAAGAAACAGCAGCTGCTGCTGTTAAACATAATATGAAACATTTTTAAAAATCGCATTTAAAAATGTACAACTCTTTTATAACCTTAGAAAAAGACTCTCCAAAACCAAGATGCTACAATAAAATTTGCCAACCGGCAAAAATGATGTTAGTAATTCCAAAGATACTAGGTTTTTGGACTTAAGTGCAATTTCATATAAGAAAACTTCAAGTATTTTAGAGTGTGTGCTGAGTGTTAGTTTATCCTATGTCACATACTTGAGGCCCATGGACCACATATGACTTACAGATAAGCTATTTTGCTTGCATGTATTTTTTAAGAAAAATGGACGCAACATTTAAAATTCAGGAGATTTCACTTAAAAATCCAGGTTTTGACAGTCCTACATGTGACAATGGGCTAGAACCTGGGGCTTTTTCACCACTGGCCCTCTCGTCCCTCCTTCCTTCGCACAGATTACAGCCTGTCTCCTTAGGCATTTGTGTTTGCGATCAGTAGTTATAGCCTAATATTTTGAGAGTAGTTTCTCCCTCATTCTTAACAAAGAAGTAGAATAGCAAAAAAGACGGTGTCTGTGAGCTAATATTATTCACTTTTGCACTTACGAAATTAAAAAAAAAAAAACCCCAAACCAAAAAAACCCAAACCAGCATTCATTATTCTTGTAGCACAGAAATAAAATGCTATCTGCATATTTTTAAATGCTTTTCTTTAACAGGGCAGCAGGGCTTACCTTCAGATCAAGGCTGCTAAGGCTTACAACATCATCATCTTTCTCTCTGCGTTTTCTTTTCTAAAAGAAAAAAAGATATTTCATTCTCATATAAAAGGAATGCATATTACATCACAAAACAAAGACTCTAGAAAACTAGAAAAATCAATTTTAAAAAGTTAAGCCTTTGGCGATAGTCACAAGAAAATTACTTTGAGGCCGGGTGCGGTGGCTCACGTCTGCAATTTCAGCACTTTAGGAGGCTGAGGCGGGGGGATAGTCTGAGGTCAGGAGTTCAAGACCAGCCTGGCCAAAGTGGTAAAACCCCGACTGTACTAAAAATACAAAAAAAAAAAAAAAAAATTAGCTGCACGTGGTGACAGATGCCTGTAGTCCGAGCTACTTGAGAGGCTGAGGCAGGAGAATCGTTTGAACCTGGGAGGCAGAGGTTGCAGTAGATGAGATTGCGCCACTGCCCTAAGAAGAAAATTATTTTGAGGAGGGACGTTCATGAATTGTCTTTGGAATAGATACTGTCTAAACAGTCTCCCCTGTCTAAACAGTCTCCCCTGACAGAGTCATCACTGCTGTGAAGTGGCTACCCTATTAAAACACTACTTAAGTTTTTCAGAACAGAATCTTATGTAAATCAAGGGCTGTTGGTACTTGTTAGAGAAAAAGTAAAAATTTTTAAAATATAAAATCAGCCATTTTTTTTTTTTTTTTTTTTTTTTTTTTTAAAGGAACACATTATTTATCTTGGGGGCAAGGTCTTCACTAGAAAAAGAAAATCCTTTTCTCATGGCCCAAAGTAATTAAGATTTGTTGCCTGAGGCAGGATTGATTAACTGGAAGGTGAACAGCCATGTCCCTGCAGTACTTTCCACTTATCATTTATCACTTTCATTCAGCCCTGCTGGTGCCAGCAGTGGCAAAACTGTGTATATATCTACCATTTCTGGTACTTAATCCATACTGAATAAGCACCCATGAGTAACACTTTATTCTCCCATATCTCAAAATAACTTTTCAGGTTATCTACACTGCTTAGCTCTTGGGAACTCTTAAGTGACTAGTTAGGGTTCCCTTCAATTTCCTGGCCCCACAGTAAGGAGAAACTGCTGGGAATTGAATCAAAATTGAGCAAGATAGGGCCAATAGAGAAGAAGAAGAAAAAAAAAAGGAAAGGCAAAGTCCAGATAGAAGTGGAGAAAGTAATAGAGCCAGGCGGTCTCAGAAAGCAAGCTACCATAAAAACAACACGAAGGAGGGCTGTGAAGTCAGAAAAGCTATCTGAGCCAAGATTTTGTGTACAAGTTGAAAACTAAATTCACACTAAAATGGAACAGAAAATTCTCAAAGTCAAATTCTACACAATATCACTCTATGAAAAAAGAAAACAAGGAACAGAATCTATCCCCTAGGAAATGATTGCACACCAGGAAGAAATGCTCAAAGAAGCAGAGCAAAATTATAACACACAGTTTTGAATTGAGCTAAAAGACGTTAGGAAAATGATCTAAGACATGAAAGAACAATATATATCAGAATTGAGGTGATGGAACTCAAAAAATATTTTATTGATCCCTAGGTCATACCCAGAAGATACAGAAATTATGAATAATATGATCCCAGGTTTGAAAAGCCAACTAACCAAAAATCCTGCTTGTATATTTATCTGTGAACCTGTTTGTGTATATTAATGATATGAGCAAAATACAGAAGGATACGTATGGTACTGTTGACACGGTTACAGCAGAGCCTGGGAATGGACTAATATGGAGAAGAAGAAGAGAGGGGGAGGAAACTGCCTAGCAAAATAAGACTGTACTGAGGGGAAGAAAGCACATATATGATCATACTTATGCATTTATATGAAATTGTATTTTGAATCATTTTTGCTATTTTTCCCAAATAAGCATAAGAATCATGATCTATTTGTACATACTTTATTTATATATGTATTATGAGCTAACAAGTTTTAAGCACAAAAAGAACCAATTTTCTGTTGTCACTTCACACAAAATTAAATGCCTTTGTAAAGTCCTGCTATAAAAATAAGAGTCCCTCTATGCTGAGATGATTAATAGCAGAAAACCATTCATTATATATATTAAATATATATACATAATATGCAATAAAGCATTTTTATATTTTTCAGCCAAGAAAAAAGGGCAATAGAGGATGTATACAAATAATTTCATGTTTCATAATATATTATCAGATTTAACATTGAAAGGAATAAGAGAAAGGATGGCATAGAGTTAAAGATGAATACATGTGAGTACTTTGCAAAATGTTTTATATTTACTTGAAACAAAAAGTTATTACAGCTTGTTAGCAGAAAAGGACTAAATTAGGCTGCCAAAGATGGTTATAGGAATTCTGTTCCTCAAGACACTCAGAGAAGTACAGACCACTGCGCTGTATAACAGACTGAAAGACAACTGGGGAATTAATTCTATCTAATGTCTTGAAATAAAAACCCAGGTATCTACTCACCAAAGTGAAGTCCCAGTTGGGGCCAGGTGTTAAGAATGTGAAGGAGCTGCCTCTCCGAAGGGAGTATCTGTTAACAGAAAATTCAAACAATAAATAAAGGAGTGACTTTAGCATAATAGAGCATCAAACAGATAAAAAGCTATACTTTCCATACTTTCAAAACTGTTTAAAGTAGCCTGATTTGTCATTCAATCTTAGTAATATGAGAGATGGTATATATATATATAAAAACAAACAAACAGGGTATAGGTTTTGTCATTCTCGTAATCTTTACAGTGAAAGGGCCTACATAAAATTAGTGAACAGATTATTTTAAAAAATAATTCACCAAACCCAGCAGAGTTTACCTTAGGAACATACACATAGTTAAAAAACATGAAATATATTAATAGGTTAAATAAAAAACAGCAAACAAACTTCCTAAGTGCAAAAAATTAAGAAACACATTCATGTATAGTATTTTAAAAAACAAAAATTAAAGGATACTCTTAACAAAACCTAACTTCACATTATCTGCATTTCATGTAAATCCCTAACTTTTTAAAACTGCAATTTAACAAACAAAATACAAAGCTATGAATAACTACATTTGAGACAAAGATCTCAAGATTAAAATGTGATTAGATTTTTATTCTTTACTATTAAGTGAAAGATTTTTGTTTTTTTTTTTTCCATTCAATGTAAAGACATAAAGCAAGAAAGTCCTGTGACAAAACCTGTCTTCACCTTTCTAAAATATGTCGCTATATGTTTATAAAGTATAAACCTGTGTTTATAAAATATGTAGAAACCACAAAAACACAGCACAAGAGATAAAGGCAGTTTATAAAGTATATTTATTATTAATCACTTCAGATGTAAACAAATGTAGAACGAACACAGATTTTTTTTTTTTCCCTTGTGGAAATAAATGAAGATCAATCAAAAGAGAAAAGCAAAGGCTATTTATTCAGTGCTTGCTACAACAGGGGAGTCGTCTATTGTCATTTGCATCTTGACAGAGACTAAAAGACAAGTAGACGAGTGTGAAGTTTCATAATGGAAAATCAGGTATGCTCTGATTGGAGGCTGCTGGCCTGGGGAGCTGTAGGCAGGCTAACTAGAAGTGGGGGCAGCGTACTGTGATTGGTTAGAGCGTATATCTGGCTTTCACAGGTTGGTTACGAATTGGAAGCGGGACAAAAATTAGGAAGCTGGCAGTTATTAATGAAGTCCTGGACATTTTAGGTCA
Source organism: Macaca nemestrina (assembly GCF_043159975.1). Lineage (NCBI taxonomy): Eukaryota > Metazoa > Chordata > Mammalia > Primates > Cercopithecidae > Macaca > Macaca nemestrina. The sequence continues at coordinate 138,424,455 of NC_092133.1, forward strand.
ATTATTATAGTAGTTATTATTTGGCTTCTCGGATTGTCAAGTCATTGTCTGTTTATACATGTGATCCTTAAGCCTCATAGTCTTTGTTCATTGAAAGTTATAAAAACACCACTCATCAGTGTCTTTCCTGCAAAAATATACAAGCTTAAATCAAATACAAGGGCTTCTGGAATTTTCTAAGCTAAATATAAAGGAGAAATTTTGCTGCTGTTGTTGTTGTTGTTTGACAAGGAACACAAAGGAAACTGGCTATAAGATAAAGAGGAGGTCTGCAAAACTTCACAGCTGAATTAATACTTAATACAAAGTATTACTGAATCTGAAAGAAAAATAGCAATTAACAAAGCATTAAGGTGGAGTGAAATGAGTTACACTCTGGAAACTGCAACTAGTTCCTCACATTTGAGTAAAGAAATAAGGAAGGGCTAAAGTATCATGAAAGGCCTCACTTACTGCACTCAAGAGAGAATGGACTTGATCTTGAGTATGTGTGGCAGCCATTGAATCTTAAGTAACATGAACAATGGATTGTAAGAAGGCAAGATTGCTCAGTTAGGAGGCAGCTCCAATATTGCTTACAAAAGATGACTGGGGCTCTGGCAGCAGTAACAAGATTAGAGAGAAGCTGATTTGAGAGAGGGTTCGATGTCAAAATTGCCAGGACAGACTTTTCCCTTTTCCTCCCTAAATCTGTTCAGTTATTACCAAGGTTCTTGACCTGGGGAAAATATGATGCCACTAACAGAAATTAGATGCAAAGATCTTAAGATATTTAAAACAAACATTTCCTAAATAATTATTTGGAGAAAATCAAAACACAGTAAGACTACTTATGGAGCTCAAACTTTTTTTGAGGGCTTCTTTACTAGTGCAAAACGACCTAAGAAGTTGATTATTCCATCTTTTCTTGCTACTGCAGAAAAGTCAGGCAACAACAAATAAAATGGTAATTTTTTCTTGAGAAAAACCCTGGAACAAGGTATTTAAACAAAAAAAGTCATCTAAAATAAATTATAATTCATATCAAGAAATACATAGGATGATTACTATAAACAAATGGTAAATTATGAGAAAGACAGGACCTCTCTATCATGAGTCTACAGATCACACTTAAAAACACTACCCTAGGAATTAATACTCTTAGTGTATTAAATGCTACTGTATGCTACATGGTTAGCAGGAGCCATCAGTGGGCACTGGCTTAAGAAAAAGCAATTATGATTTCTCAGGTTGTTTTAAATCCAATACAAATCTACATTACAAAGTGGCATTAACTGTGGCACTTAAAATATTCAGTAAATACTTCCTTTCAGGTATAAGCATTAGGGAGTATTACAAAACCAAAGCTACTAATTTCTTTATTCCCTAGAAATGACCACACTAACCTCAGACTGCATTTGCCATCTGAAAGCTGGAAAGAAAAATGGCTCTTAAGAATTTTTTAAAGTTTAACTGGAAAAATATATCCAATCATATGATAAAATTCTTTCCAGCAGTATCTGTAACCAGCTTTACAGTAATGCTATTTTTTCCCACTTCAATAACAAGTTCCTATTTATTCTGAATACCCATGGAAAAAGGAACCCAAAAAACAAACTGTGCCCAGAAAGTATGTGAGACAGTGCCAACTTTCACAAATCTTGGAAAGACATATACTCATTTTTCACAAGGGTCAGACTCAAAATGTAATAGCTATTTTAAATCCTTGTGGGGAAAAAAATGATTTCATAAAACATTAAGATTACAAGTTGTTTTTCCAGAAGACACACAGAACAACCTCCTAAAAAGGAGGGTTTAAAGGATGAAATGTAGAGCAAAAAGTGGCAGAGCACCTTTTCAAGAATTTTTGTCCATATATCCAATGTATTTTTCCATATATCCAAATAATTATAATATTTAAGGAATAAAATAAACTAATACATTAAGGAATTAGCTTAGTGTATTAAATTAAGTTCCTGATTTGACTCCTATAGATTTTCCTTGGCCTTTAATGTATTTCCTTTCATACCATTTGGCATATTTTTGAACAATGTACATTATTTTTACACTAAATTAGGTTTAGTCAAAGAAATCATAATTAAATTGAAAAAGCTGTTGTTCACAAGAAAAGTATCTTGTCAATTCATTCTTAAGCCAAATTATGTTTTCAGAGATTCTGATTTGTGTCACCACCTCCTCCATCATGACAGATAAGTCCTGACCTGAAATTATAAATATTTTCAAAAAATGTATTGAACATTACTATTACCAACAGGAAAAAAGCATTCTTAGATGCATAATTTACCCTCAAGATGCATTCATCATAAAAAAATGGATGTAGAATGAAAACGAGTTTCAGAAAAAGATTTTAAAAAGGACAATAGTTAACATTTATTGGGTGCCTACTATATGACAAGCACTGTACATATACTCATCCTAAAAATAACATTTTTTCCAATTAAATAAAGAATATCTGTAAATGTTAAACATATAAAAAGAATTATACCATACGTGTAAAAAGAATGGTATAATTTATCCTCTGCAGTTAACATTTTTAGAATGGTATGATTTATCCTCTGCAGTTAACATTTTTTACATTTGGGGTGTGCTAAGCAACTGAGGTTCTCAATTTCTTTGCAAATAAGGCAAAAACAAACTAAATTATTATAGAAACAATTCATTTATTTGGGTCAAATATCTGATGTAGTAGACATCCACTACTGTTTTGACTCTTCAGCATCTTTGCTATCAAGGAGTTGTCTCTTCCACTTCTGACAATCATGTAGACTATGTCTCCCATCATACTTGGGTTTTCTCATCTGCATGAGAGTCTCAACTAATATATACATCTTGGAATATCTTGTCTAGAACACAGTTGAGCATCTAGAAACCAGCAAACACTGGCCCCAAAGCACCCCAGACATCCTAATGTCCTGCATTAATTCTCAGGCCTTGCCCAGGGCAGCAAATTCAGGGAAGAGGGAACAGGGGATAATGACAACAGCAAGTAACAGTAAGGAAAGAGAAATTCTGAAGGCTTCCATCATTAAAAATCCAGTACTCTTTGGAAACAGTGTGGCAATTCCTTAAGATGTTAGTGATAAGTTTACTGTCGGACCTGATAATTCCACCCCCAAGAATTTACCCAAGAGGAGTGAAAATGTATGTCTACACAAATACTTTTTTTTTTGAGATGGAGTTTTGCTCTGTCACCCAGGCTGGAGTCCAGTGGTATGATCTCAGCTCACTGCAACCTCCACCTCCCGGGTTCAAGTAATTCTCCTGCCTCAATCTCCCAAGTAGCTGGGATTATACATGCATGCCACCACACCCAGCTAAATTTTATATTTTTAGTAGAGACAGGCCATGTTGACCAGGCTGGTCTTGAACTCCTGATCTCAGGTGATCCACCCGCCTCGGCCTCCCAAAGTGCTGGGATTACAGGGGTGAGCCACCGCGCCCAGCCTACACAAAGACTTACATGCAAATGTTCATAGCAGCATTATCCATAAAAGCACCAAACTATAAACAAATCAAATGTACAACAGCTGGTAAATGGAGTTGACAAAATGTAGTATATTCATATAATGGAATATGGTTTGGCAATAAAATGAAATACTGATGTAAGTGAAAGAAGGCAGATGCAGAAAGACTACACATTATATGATTCCACTTGTATGTCCTGAAAATAGAAATTTGTAGAGCTAGAAAGCAGATCAGTGGCTGCCTAGGGCTGGGGTAGGAGCAGGGATATTTGGGATGATGAAATGTTCCAACAGTGGATTGTGGTGATGACTGCACAACTCTTTAAATTTACTGATAATCACTGAATTGTATACCTACAAAGGGTGAATGTTATGATATACAAATCATACCTCAATAAACTATTTAAAAACGTAGTCAACTTATGTGGGAGCACATGGCCTTATAAGCTTCTGTGAGTATGCTTTTCATTTTTGGCAACTACTACTACTACTATTACTACTAATAAAGATCCTGGGTTGTCAAGAATTGGTTTAAGACTATACCTTTAACTCTGGATATCCACTGTACAAATCCATCAATCAATTTTACTGGCAAAACAAAATTCAAAGAGTAAGCCTTATCACTATTGGTAGATCATAGGTCATACTATTATTTTTCTACCAATGGAAAACATTATTTCAAATCTGCAAAAAAGGAAAATATAAAATCCTTAAAAGGATCAGTCTGTATTTATATTTCTGCCATATGGGTGATATGTAAAGTTCTATGGCTTTCCCTAAGGCCCTGAAAGACAGAAATAAAATTATTTAAACGTTATTTGTGTTCAATTTTCAGGACCTTAGACATAGGTACTACGAAGTCAGATTTAGAGACTAAGTAACTTGCTCAAGGTCCTCAAGAGCCAGAATTTGAACCTAGGAAGTGTGACTGCTTTTAAAGCCTAAACTCTTTAAACATTACTCTTTGTCTACGGGTTCTAGTCTAAAAGAATGTTAAAAGAATATACATTCTCAAAGGAGAAGACAGAAAATAATTAGGTAAATCAAAGCTGAGGCCAGAACAGACTTGGTATCAAAAAAACTAGGCCAGAAAAGCAGGCCTCATTCTGAGCTCTCAACCATGTAGTATAACCTAGGGTTCTTTAGAAAGACCCTTGGCAGCTGGGCACAGTGACTCATACCTGTAATCCCAGCACTTTGGGAGGTCAAGGTGGGCGGATCACGAAGTCAGGAGAACAAAACCATCCTGGCCAACATGGTGAAACTCCATCTCTACTAAAAATACAAAAATTAGCTGGGCGTGGTGGTGCGTTCCTGTAATCCCAGCTACTTGGGATACAAGGCAGGGCAGGGAAGTGCTGGGTAGAGGAGAGCGTTCTCCTACCCAAATGTTGCATTTCCCAAGACCACTCTGGCCCACCACGTCCCCATCCTGTGCCTATAAAAACCCCCAAGACCCTAGCAGGCAGACACACAGGCGGCTGGATGTCAAGAGGAACACACCGACATGGGAGTACACTGGCACGCTGGCAGGCCATCGATTGGTAGAACGACGCAGAGCTTGGCCAGGGAGGTTGGAGGAGAATCGGGGAACCTGATTCCAGGGGAAAACCATTTCCCTTCTGGCTCCCCCATCTGCTGAGAGCTGCTTCCACTCAATACAATCTTGCAATCATTCTCCAAGCCAACGCGTGATCTGACTGTTCCACTACATCAAGGCAAGAACCCTGGGATACAGAAAGCCCCCTGTCCTTATAATAAGGCAGGGGTCTAATTAAGCTGACGAACACAAGCCACCTACGGATGGCTAAACTAAAAGAGTACCCTGTAACACATGTCCACTGAGGCTTCAGCTGTAAACATTCACCTGTAGACATAGCCGTGGGGTCGGAGCCCCACAGCCTGCCTGTCTGTATGTTGCCCTAGAGGTTTGAACAGCAGGGCACTGAAGAAGCCAGCATACCCCCAGTGCATGCCCTGCGTGGGGGACAAGGGAACTTTTCCCATTTCAAAAGAAATGAATCCCATTTACAACTGCATCACAAAGAACAAAATACTTAGGAATAAATTTAGCAAAACATGCAGAACTATACTCTGAAAACTACAAAACACTGTTGAAAATAATTAAAGATCTAAATAATTGGAAAAACATCCCTTGTCCATGGATCAGACTACTTAACTCTGTGTAGAGGGCAATATTCCTGAAAATGATCTACAAGATTTAATGCAATTCCTATCAGAATCCCAGTGGACTCCTTTGTAAAAATCAATAAACTGATTCTAAAATTCACGCAGAATTGCAGGAGACCCAGGATAGCCACAGCAATCTTGGGGAAAAAAAGAACAAAGTAGGAGGACTCACATTTCCCAATTTCAAAACTTACCACACAAAGCAACGGTAATCAATACACTATGGTAATGGCATAGGGCTATTACATATAGATCAAGGGAATAAAAGTCAAAGTCTAAAAATAAACTCTCATGTTTATGGTCAACTGATTTTTGACAAGGGTGCTAAGACTACTCAATGGGAGAAGGAACAGTCTTCAAAAAATGGTGCTGGGGTACCTGGATAGACACATGAAAAAGAATTAGGTTGGACCCTCATCTCACATTATATACAAAAACTAACTCAAAATGTATTAAAGACCTAAATGTGAAAGCTAAAACGATACAATTCTCAGAAGAAAGCACTGGGGAAAGGATTCGTAACAATGGATTTAGCAGTGATTTCTTGGATATGACATCAAAACACAGGCAACAAAAGCAAAAATAGACAAGTAAGACTACAAACTAAAACATTTTTGTGCTTCGAAGAACATCATGACAGTGAAAAGACAACCCACAGAATAAGAGAAAATATTTGCAAATAATCTATCTGATAAGGGACTTGTATCCAGAATAAAGAACTCTTAATAAAAAAGAAATTTGCAAATGAGCAGGGCCAGATGCGGTGGCTCTCGCCGAGGCAGGCGAATCACAAGGTCAGGAGTTCAAGACAAGCCTGGCCAACATGGTGAAACCCCGTCTTACTAAAAATACAAAAAATTAGCCACGTGTGGTGACACATGCCTGTAGTCCCAGCTACTCAGTAGGCTGAGGCAGGAGAATCGCTTGAACCTGGGAGGCAGAGGTTGCAGCGAACCAAGATCGCACCACTGCACTCCAGCCCCGGTGAGAAGAGTGAGATTCTGTCTCAAAAAAAAAAAAAAAAACCCCAAAGGATGGCCCACCAAAAATGGCCACACACATTACATGAATTCATTCATATGCGATGTCCAGAACACAGAAATTCCTACAGACCAACAGATTAGGTTTTGGGGCAGAAGGGGAACAACAGCTAAAGGTTATAAATGCTCTTTTTGAGGTGATGAAAATGTTCTAAGTAGTACGATTTAAGTGGGTAAATTGTACTGTACGTATTTGTCTTTCAAATTAGTTTATAGTGAGTTTTGCAGAACATTTTTTAATAGTCACACAATCATATACACAAATTTTCCTTATGATTTCTGAATCTGATACAGCCCTTAGTTGTTTCTTGCCTCACAATTAATACTATCTTGTAATATTTTACATATTCTTGTAGATGATCTTACCTCTTTTCTGGAAAAGGAATGTTAGTTATTTAATTCTCCATTTTCCCTCCATGGTTCTTCTGTGTCTCACTCTCCTCATGTTGCCTGTGTTACTACGCTTTTCTCAGAATAGATCATTTCCTACCTCACACAAAAAATAGAAGCCTGGTGGGAAAGTCCTCAAATTCCTGCTCACGACACACCCCATTCTTCAAAATTATGTACCATCCATAGCTTCTTGTTAGGCTAAATCCTCCACCTTGAATTTGGATTCTATCCTTTTCTGCCTTCTTGGATCCTTGTTCAACCATTTTTCTCCTCTACTGTCTGTTCGACCTCTCCCTCTATTTGTTAACTAAGCTCAGCACATCAAGTTTATTCTTTTTTAAGAGTCTATCCCACAAACTTGTGTTATTTCCCTCTATTCTTCTTCCTTGTCTTCCTGTTGCAGTGAGACTTCTCTTCACCAATCCCATTGCCAGCTATCAGATTTGAACAATCATCATTTTTCATTTAGACTACTGCAGACTGATTTCCTACCAATCCATCATCTAAACTTGGAAATTTTAATTTGGTATACACGGCTGAGTCCACAAATCTCCTGAAATGTTTATGTATATGAGCACGTTTTTGGGGAATAGTTTTCATAAAATATTAAGAGTGAGATGAGTCCAAAATGTTGCTTATTTTTCTCATGGAAGACAAACTGATCTTTTAAAATGCAAATATGTCATGCTATTGGCTCATTTAAAGTCTTTCAGTATTTCCCCACTACCATGAAGATAAAACCCAAACTCTGTCAAGGCATACAAGGTCTCTTCATGATGTGGCTCTTACCTCTTTAGCATAAATCTCTCATGACTACCTCCTCCTTCTCCCTATACTGGTCTCCTCTCCTCTATACAAATAGTATTGTTAATATAGTAATAAAATAGAATATACACCCAGAACTCATCAGACCCATTTGCTTCAGGGTCTTTCTACATGCCTGTCTGCCTGAAATCACCCATCTACATCTGCTCTCTAAACTGGTCCTCAAAGACTCAGGATTACAATAGGAAATCATTTCCTGTTCTCTCCAGTCAGGATTAAGTGTTCCTTTTAATCTATGGCATTCTATATTCTATAATATATAGAATCCTAATTCTATATTCTGTAATAACTTTTATCACACATTATAATTATTAACCTACTTATCTTTCTTCCCTATTACATTATAAACCTTAAATAGTAAGAACAGTATTTTTCCATTTCCATATTCCTAGTGTTGGCACTCACATTATTTCCTGAACAAATCGCACATTCTCTTCTCAACCTGTTACAAAACACTCTAAGTTCGATATTGTAACCATTCTTGGAAACCATCTAAGATCAATACTCTCTTCTCATTACCAAATTTAATTTTCATTCCTCATCTAGCTTAATCCTCATATTTTACTTAATCCTCATTTTTATTTGACCTGTCAATAACATCTGACACAGCTCATCACGTCCTCTTGAAATCCTTTCTTCATTTGGCCTCCTGGATACTGTTCTCACTTGGTTCCCTTCCTCCTAATTCACCAGCTATCCCCTGAGCTTCGCTCTGTGAAATTTCACTGAGCCAAACACGAGTCATACACTCTCATTTCAATGTATACTTCCACAAAAAGTAAAAAGAAAAAACACGAAAATGGTTGTGATGGAAATAGGCATCTCACAACTTATCCCCTAGTCTTTTCATTCTCAGGACATGGAACCCCATTCTCGTGGTGCTCACCATGTCAGTTTCGGTCTGAGTAAAGTCATTTGGGAACTCCAGTCTACAGCCAGTTGGGTGTGGAGAACAAAACCATTGTGGCTTTTCCTAAGTCTCCCCTGAGAAACAGTCAGGAGGAGAGGAGACTCAACAAGCCCGCCCCTTTGCCACAGGCAGGGAAAATCGCAGTTGGGAGTCTCAGGACCGACCTCAGGCCAAGGCCAGGCACACTGTCACTCCGGCCTGTGTCACCCTCATCTCCAGCGGCCCCGGTCCTCCCCCGAACCCCGCAGTCACCTCCCCCACCCCCCCACTTACCTCCCAGCGGCCCTCGCCTCCCCCTGGCCCTCACCAACCCCCCCATCCCCCCCATCCCCCGCTCTCGCTGCCCCCCACACCCAACTCACGGCCAGCCCTCCCCTCCCCCCGGCCCCTGCCTCCCCAACACTCACCTCCCGTTCGGCCCTCCCCTCCCCCACACTCACCTCCCGTCCAGCTCCGGCCCAGAGGTGTCTGCCGAAGGCCCCGCCACTCCCTCCGTGCTGAGCCCAGAGGCCCGGCGGCTTCGCCTCCGCGGCCGGGGCTGTTTCTGAGCCGCCAGCTCGGGCTCCATGGCACGGAGGAGGGGGTGGGGCGGTGGCCGGGTGCCCAGAAGACCGGCAGGGACGGGCACGATGCCCGCCAGCCTCTGCCAGGCAGAAAGCGCCTGTCAGCGGACTGCAGCCGCCACCGCCGTCATCCGGGGATTTGAAAATGGCGGCTGCGCAGCGATCAGCCAATCAGTGAGCGCGCAGCGGTTCCTAGGAGACGTGGAGTCCCGCCCCTTCGCTGCTCCCGGGATCCACTTGCCTAGGAAAGAGCCTAGGAAAACTTGACATTAACTGTTGAGCGCATCCCTGAGTACCCAAGGCCCGATACCTCCTTCATTGTTCATTAGGACTTTCACTGCAGGCCAAGGCAAATGGACTGGAAGCATTTTAAGTCATCAGATCTTTCTTAGCATTTGGGGAGAAGAGAGGTCCAAAGTAATGACCTGTAAACAAGGCTTGTTTATTGGCCATATACACACTAAATTACTGTGCACGTGGCCAATATGAGATATATTTCCAATTACCAGAGATTATACAAGTGTGTTCCCAGGGCTGTCTCTAGGAAACAGCAAAATCTAATTTTGAGCCCTGGTGTCTTCCAATAAGGATACACAGTCTCTCCTTAGCAAAACGGAATGAAGTAACTTCATCCTTTGCTTGTAAAAAGTCAGCAAAAGACATAATACAAAATAAAGGACGGCCTCAAGTAAAAAAAAAAAAAAAAAATTGTTAAATTACACGTTCTTTGAATTTAAATATTGCTTTATATGTGTCAAAGTCTTTAAAATAGCTTCTCCTGACCGGCAGTGGTGGCTCACGCCTGTAATCCCAGCACTTTGGGAGGCCGAGGCAGGCGGATCATGAGGTCAGGAGATCAAGACCATCCTGGCCAACATGGTGAAACCCCATCGCTACTAAAATACAAAAATTAACTGGGCATGGTGGCACATGCCTGTAATCCCAGCTACTCGGGAGGCTGAGGCAGGAGAATCCCTTGAACCAAGGAGTCGGAGGTTGTAGTGAACCAAGATCATGGCACTGCACTCCAGCTCAGCGACGGAGCGAGACTCCGTCTCCAAAAAAAAAAAAAAAAACTTCTCTTTTGGCACTATATTTCAACTTCTGGAAATTTATCCTAAAAAATAAAATTATATAAACATGAAGCTATTAATGATATTGTTTATAATAGAAACATTTAAGACAACCTAAATAAACAATGATTTACAGCTCATCCACTGAGAAGAATATTTTCATCCAACAAAAATGAAGTGTGAAGTGTGTAATAGTATACTGGTAATTTGAAATAAAAACATGAAGTATAGAGATATATTCAGTATATTCAGTTATGAATTACAAGAGATTATACAAAGGAAAAAGATAATGTCAATGTGTTAAAATGTATTAAATGTATTAAAAAATCAATGTATTAAAATGTCTCTAGGTAGTTAGACTTCAGGTATTCAAAATTTTTATTTTTTGCACTTAATTTTTTTTAAAATAAGGACATATTGAACTTGTAGAACCTTTATAACATGAGGGAAAAATGTTTTAGTTTTAAAAAGAGCAAGAAATTAGGGAGTAAGATTGAGAGGCGAAGCCAGCTGGACGTCCTGGGTTGAGTGGGGACTTGGAGAACTTTTCTGTCTAGGAAGAGGACTTCAAAATGCACCAATCAGCACTCTGTAGCTAGGATTGTAAAACGCACCAATCAGCACTCTTTAGCTAGGATTGTAAAACGCACCAATCAGTGCTCTGTAGCTAGCAAGGGGATTGTAAAATGCACCAATCAGCACTCTGCAAAAATGCACCAGATCAGCTCTCTGTAGCTGGCAAGAGAATTGTAAAATGCACCAATCAGCGCTCTGTAAAATACCAATCAGCAGGACCCTCAAAGTAGCCAATTGCAGGGAGGATTGAAAAAAGGGCACTCTGATAGGACAAAAAAGGAACATGGAAGGGACAAATAAGGGAATAAAAGCTGTCCACCCCAGCCTGCAGTGGCAACCCGCTGGGGTCCCCTTCCACGCTGTGTAAGCCTTGTTCTTTTGCTCTTTACAATAAATCTTGCTGCTGCTCACTCTGTGGATCCATGCCACCTTTAAGAGCTGTAACACTCACCACGAAGGTCTATGGCTTCATTCTTGAAGTCAGCAAGACCATGAATCCACTGGAAGGAACCAACTCTGGACACAAGTTGACCTTGGATAAGTACCACTTCTGTTCTACCTTCCCTATCTCTCCCCAAAAATCAAAGAAGAAAGCATTGCTTTATAGCCGTTAGAGTGTAAGAATAAAGAAATGTTCTTAATATTTGGGGAATTGGTCTCTACCAAGACAGAGCTTCAGTGGATGCAGATATTTAGATTATGAACAACAATAAACCTGTAAGAGCAATTCTTCAAGTCAAATCCCAAGTGGCTAACTGGGCTCAAATTTTGAACAGAGATAAGGGCTATCTGCTTGACTAGACGTCACACCTACTCTGTGTTCAGAAAACCCACATCCCTTTGGGATTTCCACAATTTACCTGAATTGACGAATCAGGGCTCACCTGATCTAACTAATCAGAACTCATCTGCTTTAACCAATCAGGGCTCAGCTGTATTACCCGATCCGAACTGAGCAAGTCTGAATCTGTGATTTGCATAAACACATCTGATTGGAAACTTGGACAAGAACTTTTTCTATAAAAGCCAAACACTCCCTTTTATTCTCCGGGATCGCCTTTCTTTTACCCCAAAGGCTGTGTCTCCCTGGTTTGCAAACTGTTCACTAGAAAAAAGTCTCCTTTCTCCAAAATTTCTTTTCAGAGAACTTTTGTTTGCAAGATAGGACCATGTGAATCACTGACATTTGGTCTTTTTTCCCACAGAAACATTTGTTTCATATTGATAGTTTCAACATACTTTGGTGAGATCCTCAGAATTCAGGGCCTGTCCTCAGCTTTGCAGGTTCTGAAACTGGTTTTGATTGTGTAATCAGAGGTGGTCGGTCCTTTGGTAACTTGTAATAACTGCTCACAAAGTGATAGATACCGCAGGATGTCAATGTGGGGATTCTAGTGGTAGGGGTGGGTACTTCTTTCCAGTGATCTGAATACTATTGTTTTATGCAGAGCAAATGTTTCCAATTTTCATTCACTTGAGAATTTATGATTTTGCTCAATTATTCAAAAGGATATATTAAATTCCTGCTATAACATGCCAGAATCTGTGCTAGACATTAGGGAAATAAGGAATAGAAGGCAAATTTTGATGAGAAAATTGCTGGGTACCATAGAAGAACGACAAAGAAAAGTGACTGCTCTGAGGGTTGGTCATTCACGACCTGGGAAAGACTGGTGACATCTCTTGATCTTACAAGAGATCAACTTTCTGGTGTCCGAATGCCAGTGTCCCAGTATTCTATGTCTTACACTGTATAGAACAGTCCCAAAACCATGACAAATGTTCTCTGAATCCTCTCTCTTTCAGTTCCCCACAAATCATCCTTCTCCCTTAAAATATTCACCAGGACAGGGTTTGAGGAAATTGTTTTGATTTCAGCTTTCATATATATAAAATCAGACTCTAGAATTCCCTCTCTGAGAAGATATTCCTACTAACTTGACTGGAGCAAAGTGTTACCCAAACTTCTTCAACCACAGATTTGCAAAACAAATATTCCTTTGGGGAACTTCCTCAAAGATTATTTCCAAAACCTTCAGCCCTGTGTAATGACACCAATCATTTTGCAGATTGATATTAAATATATTCAACAATCAATAAATGAAAGTAAATTATTATGTAAATCAATAATTTAAAAATCTATTTTCTTTCATTATCTAAGTATATCAAACTATTTTTGCAAAACTGCTTACCAAGTTTTATATAGATATGTATACATGTATATATTGGAGTACAAAGTGTTCATCAAAACACTCTATTAATTTCCAAATTATTTGCTGATTTTTATGTGATCTTTTGTTTGCCGTTGCTATCCCGAGCTAAATGATTCCCCTTTGGTCTGTAGGCTCCCACAGAAAAATGTAGCAAATTTGCAAACAGTGACTTTCCGTTAGAAAACTAGTAGTCTTAATAACTAGAGAATTTCCCTTTGCATCAACGTTTTTCTTTTAGTTCTGAATCTTCTCATAGCTTCTCATGAACTAACAGCAATTACTTTCAGGAGAGTGAATGTATGTGTGTGTGTGTATATAGAATGTTATAATACTGTCTGAAATTTTTAAAAATATATTTACTATATCTACTATTGATTAATTTATAAAACTGTTTATTAGACTGTAATTTTTAATTGGGTCAAACTTAATTGTTCCTGCCAAATGAAAGGGAGTGTAGTCCACTGTTAAGTATGTGGACTGTGTTGTCATTCTGACAAGCAGAAGAGTACTTACAGGCACAATAGGGTAGAATATTTGAAATCAGATTTGTCATCCCTTAAAATCTATCACTGTGTGTGTATGTGTGATGTAGGGGGAGGTTGTTTCATTTTTTTGCCTCAGTCAATCAATCAATGAATCATCTATGAATCATGTTTACCATATTGGTTTACCTTAGGTATTCCAATGAGGAAAATGGAAAATTCCAAAATCTAGCTGTTGAACTTAGAGAACGAGAATAAAACTTGAGATGAAATATGTATGGCCAGAGAAGGTGCTATTAATCCAAAGTAGACTGTAATGCATTTTTCTTAATGCTTAGACTATCTTCCTAAGGACATTGCAAGTCTAAAAGATTAATTTATATCAGTAGTTGGGGAGGAGAATAGAGGAGGAAGGAGAAAGGCGTTTCAGTGCAATGGTAGGGGGCAGAGAGAATGGCAGAGGACAGTGATCTGGCTGTGGTCATGAGGCTGCCAACAGAGAATTACCAAAGAGAACTTCAGAAATGTCAGAATGTCAGTCAGAATTATTGCTCAGAGTTGAATAATTTGCTTTTTTTAAACAAATTTTTATGCTTAGAAGGTTTTCTTTGTCTTATTATTTGGCCAGTGAATTGACTGGCTCACAATGAAAAATACCTAAGAAAGGAAGGTTTTGTTGTTGTTGTTGTTGTTTTTGAGATGGAGTTTTGCTCTTGTTGTCCAGGCTGGAGTGCAATCACGTGACCTTGGTTCACTGCAACCTCCGCCTCCAGGGTTCAAGTGATTCTCCTGCCTCAGCCTCCAGAGTAGCTGGGATTACAGGCGCCCACCACCACGCCTGGCTAATTTTTTGTATTTTTAGTAGAGATGGGGTTTCACCACATTGGCCAGGCTGGTCTTGAACTCCTGACCTCAGGTGATCTGCCCACCTGAGCCTCCCAAAGTACTGGGATTACAGGCATGAGCCACTGTGCCTTGCCAAGAAAGGAACTTTGAACAAGGAAATTGTGACTATAAATACCACACTTTTATCACTCTGACATTTTTTCACTCTCAGAACCTAAGGGTGACCACGAAGTATGTCAGAGGCAGTAGTGTGTGTGTGATTTATTTTAAGGAATAAGTTAGTGTGATTGTGGGGCTATAAAGTCTGGAATCAGCAGGGCAGGCTGGCAGGCTGGCAGGCTGGAAACTCCTGAGTAACAGCTAAAGCTGAAACTAAAGGTGCTATCCTTAGGAGAAATTTCTTCCTCAGAGAAATCTCCATTTTGCTCTAATGGTCTTTCAACTGATTGGATGAGACCCACTCACATTATTGAGGATGATGTCCTTTACTTAAAGTCAAAGTTTACTGGAGGTGTTCACCACACCACCACAATGCCTGCACAGCAATACCCAGACTAGTGTTAGATTGGATAACTGGGTGCCACAGCCTAGCCAAGTTGACACAAAAACTGTCACCCCAGAAGGCCTCTTCAGACTTGAAATTCCAATTATTATCACTTGAGGAAACTTTTTTCTTTAAGACTTAGTCTTTCAAAGAAATAAGGAATTACTAAAAGATAAGATGCATTTCTTAAATTACACTACAAAAGAGATTTTTCTAGTTTCTTTCTAATTCCTACGTAAATCTAAGTTAATCATAGCTCCAAGTCAGACTGACAATTTTTAAAAGTTAATGAAAGATACTGAGTACATTAGTGGACTAGAAATGAGACACTCACATTATTGATGTTTCCTTCGTCTTGTTTCAAACTGAAAATATCTGGGACCAATGGGAGAAAATTTGATACAGCAACAAAATAAATATCATTCTGATTTTATAAAATGGAACTGGCTTATTTTTTCTGTTTATTATATGAAATTACCAGGATGCTAAACATTCAGGGAGTTATTGACAGAGATAGATAGGATTGACTTTATGAAGATCAAAATGAGAGAAAGTGTAATTTATAATAAGTTCAGGAGAAAACTGCTAAAGAACACTATGGTTTCTTCATTTTCTCAAAGTTGTAAGGAAGAATTGGTAGAAACCAAGATTCTTGAGTAACAGAAATTTTGTTTTGATTACTGAATAATAAAATTGTTACTATGCTAACAAAACATGCCATTAATTCAAAAGAAGATCAGGATGAAAAGAGAACTTAGAAAATGGAGACAAACAGAAAGCACAAAATAAAATAGTACTCTATATCTAAACCCAACTATATTAGTTATTATATTAAATGTAATGAGCTGAATTCTCCAATTCAAATACAAAAATAGAAAAAAACTCAGTCATATCATGCAAACAAAGAACACACCCCACATACGAGAATATGGAAAGGTTTTACGTTTCTAAGAATGTAAAAAGATGGGAAAATACATAATTCAAATGTGAACCATAAAACTGTATTAAAGTAGTAATGTTAATATTTGGTCATAAAACTTTAACGTCGGCCAAGGTGGGCAGATCATGAGGTCAGGAGTTCAAGACCAACCTGGCCAACATGGTGAAACCCTGTCTCTACCAAAAATACAAAAAAATTAGCTGGGAATAGTGGCACGCACCTGTAATCCAAGCTACTTGGGAGGCTAAGGCAGAAGAATTGCTTGAACCTGGGAGGTGGAGGTTGCAGTGAGCTGAAATCGCGCCACTGCGCTCCAACCTGGATGACGGAGCAAGACTCTGTCTCAAAAACAAAAACAAAAAAAACACTTTAAGGTAAAAATCATTAATGTATATAAGGAAGGTAATTTAAAAATAAAAAATTGTTAAAGTTTTTGAACATATAATAGTTTAAAATGTATATGCTCTTCATAACATAGCCTCAAAATATATCAAAAATTGACAGAAAAAGAAATAATGGGCAAATTCACAATTATAATGAAAATTTTTAACACATCTTTTGAAATAATTGATACTGAAAATTTGGACTACACAATAAATCCATTTGACTTAATAGATTGATTGATTGAATGATATGTCTATCTAGAATATTGCATCCAACAAACGCAGAATGCACATTCTTTTCAACACTCACGGAACATTTTCAAAAATTGACCATATAGTAGAATATAAAGGAAGTTTTAGCAAATATATAAGGAGAGAAATCAGTTAAGATGTGTTACCTGCTCTTAGTGCAATTAATAAAAAATAATAACATAGGTATATATTATGTATAATAATATAAAAGTTCAAAAGACAATAATAATAAAAACAGAAAATTCCCATATGTTTGGATGTGGTAGTGGTTGAGAGGCAAGCATAGAACACAGAAGTAAAAAGGACACTATCTTGGTTTGCTCTATGTATTCAGGGATTGTTTAAATTTATTTAAGAAGATATTCATATAGTACTCATGCAATAGAAAAAGGTAGCAAATTTTACTCATACTCTTTCCTTTTCTCTGCCAATGCTAAATAAATTCTTAACCCCAAAGGGTGATTTTTAAAAGACACATGTTCTTTTCAACATAGGTATAAGTTGGACGCAGATTTGAATAAGCTCTCTGTAGTTCATCTGTGGTTGTGTACAAACTTTATCCCAGGTTGTTCAGGCCCAACACAGCTGCTCTGAGACCAGATAACTAGAAAACTAAAAAGAAGCTGTACCGCTTTAAGTGAAGAACGCTCCAGTCCTCAGGTGGAGTCATTTCTGGGCCCTGTGATAAAGCTCAGCTGGGAGGCTCCTCAATCATTACTACAGGGCAGGAGGGGCACGTTCTCATCAGCATGGTAAGTGACTACACGCCTATGCATTGTTGTAGAAAATTTTACTAATCTTATTTAGCCCTTTTCCCACAGCAAACAATTCTTAATAAAATTGTAATGCAAGAGAAGACATTTGTAAAGAAACATTTGTTTCTTTCAATATCCCTGTAGATGAGTTGGGAGCAGGTGTGGACAGGCTGTAATCTATTCCTCTGTAATGTTGCTTCTTTCAAGTTAAAGCTCAGTTGATTTGTAGTATCTTACTGCCATTAACTGAAGCACTGAAGCAAAAACCTCTCCTTCCTTTAGTTTTCACCTTTGTTTTAGGCTCAGAGTGCTGATTTTTCTGTAGATATTAATTGCTTCACTTTTCGTTACGCTGTTAAGAGTTTCTGAGGACTTCAGACTATGGCTGACCTCATAAATGCCTGGTAGGGTAAAGTGCGCAGACATCTTCTTTGCCCTCACTTGAGGTTAGTTCTTTGGGCACCACAATGAATAGAATAACTTACAATAATTTTGTTTTGGAATGACCTTTTCAGATCCATTTCCCCTTTATTCTGTGTCAGTTTTTCAGTATCTTTGAATTTTTAATTCTTCAATGGAAGCAACATTTCGAACTGCTTCTTCATCTTTGATTTCTCACCCCATTGGCCTATCTGTCCAACATTTTAAAAACTTTAAATTGTTTTGCTTTTAAAAATTATGCCTTTCAACATGAGAGAGACTTGTGATAATAGCATGTTCTGTATCCTGACTATCACTGTCAACATTCTGGGTGTGATTTTGTATTACGGTTTTGCAAGATATTTCCACTGGGGAAGTGGGTAAGGGATACAAGGGATCTTCCTATGTTATTTCTTATGACTGCATATCAATCTACAAAGATCTCAAAGTTAAAAGTTTAATTGAGAGTTATGCTTTTCTAGTAATTCAAATAATCCTTATAGCAGCGTTTAATAATGTGCTATGACTTATCAGTGTTGACGTTCAGTGGGCATTTTATAGTCTTCTCTTTTATAGTGTGACTAATATTTTCATAGAGAATTTGGAAAAAAGGGAGAGGCTAAGAGAAGAATAAGGTGAAGATAGTCTTCTACACCCTTGGACAGAGTTATGTTATAAGCTAAGCTTCTTCAAAGACCAAGGATGCTTGGTAGGCCAGGCTATTCATGCTGAGCTCAAAAAGAAAAGCATCACTCTGCTTTCGGGGTCCCTTGAACAGACCACGTGAAGAGGAACAATTTTTTTTTATATTAGTGATTATTTGTATTGTGAATATTATGAACAAATACTACATGTACACCTGAATTTTACTTGTCACTATAACAAAGGACTGGGTGGTAGCCAGTGGAGAAGACAGAGAAATCTACATGTGAACTTTATGAAGTAAGAGGTTTTAATGATGTAGAAACAATGAACATTCATCCTCTCCTTTAAAAATTTTAACTTTAAGGAGCCAAGTTTTGATCCGATTACAGCAGCTAATATATTTACAGCACTTTAAGTCCTACAGAAGGGGAGAAGAATAAGATTAAGGTTATCTGAAGCCTGATAAGGGGTATCCAAAGCCTGTTTATAACAGAATGTGCTGTTTTGAGAGGTGGAATGTTAGTATGTCCTAAGTGAAGTGCTTTCTAAATTAGAGAGACTGATAGTTGCACAGAAAAGAAACGAGAAGGAAGCCCTACTAAGATAGTGAACTTGAATTGGTCATGAAGCAAAAAGGGCTGTGTTACGCCTTGTGAATCACAGAGACAAAGTACAAAGGTTTGATGCCACTAAACATGAGCAGAGTCCAAGTCAGACTGCAGGGGTGTGGCCGACCAGAGCCCTCTTCCTACTTCCCTCTCACTAGTGGTCTGTGTAGACCAGTGGTCCTCGACCTTTTTGGCACCAGGAACCAGTTTTGTGGAACACAATTTTTCCATGGAGTCGGTGGTGGGGGATGGTTTCTGGATGGAACTGTTCCACCTCAGATTGTCAGGCATTAGTTAGATTCTCATAAGGAGCCTGCAGCCTAGATCCCTTGCGTGCACAGTTCACAATAGGGTTAGTGCCCCTAGGAGAGTCTAATGCTGCCACTGATCTGACAGGAGGCAGAGCTCAGCCAGTAATGCTCACTCACCTGCCGCTCACCTCCTGCTGTGAAGTCCAGTTCCTAACAGGCCACAGGCTGGTACTGGCCTGTGGCCTGGGGGTTGGGGACCCCTGTGTAGACCACAGATGAGGGATTGACAGGAGGTCTGAGGTCTTTCAGTAGTTGAATCTCAGGCTTTGGGGCAGTGTAGCCATGAACAAGGGCAGGGTTTCTCCTCAGCTTATGTAGTTGAACAGCTCAAAGGGTCCTGATGATGCGGAAGACATGGGGGTCTCACTCTCCAAGATGCCCCAAATAGATTTGTTTCAGCACCACTGTCAATCAAACCACGTCAATATTAAGATCAGCAACTGCTATTACCTTAGATTTTTTAGGATTTAGCTTTTTCTTTCCTTCTCTTAAAAAAAGTAGGTCATTGTCTGTTTGACAGAATAGTTGTTTGCCTTAAAAAAAAAAAAAGGATGATTTGAAGTGGGATGGGGGAATATGAAGGCTGATGAAGGTGGAAGAAATAGTAAAGTTTAGACAAGAAAACAAAATCACTACCCAGGTATTACTAGACTTAATATCTTGATGCATTTTCTTTTAGATTTTTGTGCCTATTTTTGAACAGATTTGACATCATACTCTATATACAATTATGTATCTTATGTGCTTTTTACTTAATATGTTATAAGCATTTCCCATGTCATTCATCTTTTTTTTTGGGTAAACATTTAAGGGTTGCATAACATGCCATTGTGTTGATGTATCATCCTTTAAATGCCCAACAATATATAAATGGTTAGATTAAATAGATTGGTTTTTGGTTTTCCTGCTTATGAATTATGATGCTGTGAATGCCATCAGCCTACATCTTTGCATTTTAGAGTCTTTCTTTTGTAATTTGTTTGTTTATATCATTTGCCTATCTAGTGGATGTCTTAAGTGTTTTTTTTTTTTTTTTTAGAAAGTTGATGTATATAAAATCCATTTTTATCTCTATATGTTTGTTATAAAACTTTTACATTTTGGAATTGTTAAATCGATTGCATTTTGCCTTGTAAAATTTCCCACTAGTTTTAAGTTTAGTGTATCCATCCTTATTCAGAGTGCATATGAATGGTAAAGATAATATTTTAAATTTATCTGCAATGAGTTTTAGTACCTGACAAGACTATATATTGATTTTGGTTTTATTTCTTTCCAATAACTAGCTAATTTTCTTTCTAGACAAGTCCACCTGATATATATATATAATTACACACACACACACACACACACACATCTCACCCATATTAAAAGAATAAAGTGAAATGAGTTGTATTTTGATTTGCTTTTTTTTTGTGTGTGTGTGTGTGTATTTGTCTTAATTCAATTCTTAGCCCAGTACAGAGTAGGTGCTTAATTTATGTTGTTAAAATAAACTTTTTAATGGAATTTAAATCCCTGGTTTAATTGTCCCTGAAGTTTAGCTGGACCCTGGGTCTTGGTTTCCATGAAACACTTTTGATTATCCTTATAACACATTCCTCCGTGGCCTTAAGCTGGCTAGGTTTCTGTCATTTGTAACCAGAAGTGCTGAGTAACAGATCTCCTGTTGTCTAAACACCTGCTCAGTTCCAACTCACCATGACTTATTTCAGAGGGAGTGCCTTTCCATCCACATCGGTCAAGCTGGCATCCAGATTGGGGACGCTTGCTGGGAACTCTATTGTCTGGAACATGGAATCCAGCCAAACGGCGTTGTTCTCGACAGTCAACCGGATCAGCTGGAAAATGCAAAAATGGAGCACACAAATGCATCTTTCGATACCTTCTTCTGTGAGACAAGAGCTGGGAAGCACGTGCCTAGAGCACTCTTCGTGGACTTGGAGCCAACTGTTATAGGTACAATACATGTTCCATTCTAGCGCACTTAACTGGAGCCACACTCAGATCAAGTGAGTGGGATTATCAGGTTATACTGGTCTATCTGAACGAAATCACAGGGGCCATTCCCAAACGTAGAGGCTTACTCAATGGCCATGGGTGATTAACATGACAAACACAGCCAAAGGGAAGACTAGATTAGCTTTTTAAAATTTTAATTTAATTTAATTAACTTATTTATTTTAAGATGGAGTCACTCAGGTGGGACTGCAGTGGTGCCATCTTGGCTCACTGCAACCTCCGCCTCCTGGGTTCAAGCAATTCTCCTGCCTCGGCCTCCCAGTAGCTGGGATTACAAGCATACACCACCATGCCTGGATAATTTTTGTATTTTTAGTAGAGATGGACTTTCACCATATTGGCCAGGCTGGTCTTGAACTCCTGACCTCAAGTGACCCACCTGCCTTAGCCTCCCAAAGTGCTGGGATTACAGGTGTAAGCCACTACACTTGGCCTAGATTAGCTTTCTTTACCTGTGTGATGAAATGAATTAAGACCTGCTAATTGATCCACATGTGTATCATAACAGAACACTAAGTCTTTTCCTGGGTTCGAGAGCCATTTGCCAGAAGGCACTGGCAAAGAATCAAAAAGTTTTTTGATAGCTGCTTAAAAAGAGTAGAACATTTGAAAAGAATCCCAAAGGAACAAGAGGCCAAAAATATACTCTAGTTATGGGAAAAACAGTGCAATTACTAACAATACACTTTGTAGTATGTCATGCAAAAACTCTTCAGATGGAGCTAGAAAAATACAGGAGAGAGAAGGGGCTCTTACTGACGTAAGAGAAAAGCTAGAGAGTGGGGTAGATTTGGGTTTGATGTTGTGCATCCCATTATTTGTTGGTGTGTAATAAACTTCCCCTACATTTAGTGGTTTAAGGCAATAATACTTGCTGGTTTGTTCATGAATCTACAATTTGGGTGGGGCTCAGAAGCGACAGCTCCCCTGTGCTCCATGTGGTACCAGCTTGGAAGGCTCAAGTGGGAACTGGGGCATCCACTTTGAAAGTCATTCATTTACTTTGCTGTCCCTTGGTGCCGGCTGTTGACTGAGAGAGTGGGAGGGGTGGAGAAAACGAGAGGCTGATGAATTCACGGTCGTGATAAGAAGGAACTGAATATAACCCCATAAACACTTCAGCTGGGTGATGGGAGTACAAAGAGGAATAAATGCTGATTTTTGCCCTTGATGTGAAGATGCCTGTCTTAGTCAGCTCGGACTGCCGTATCAGAACACCACGGACTTGGTGGCTTACACAACAGTTGTTGATTTCTCACAATTCTGGAGGCTGGAAGTCTGAGACCAGGGTGCCCAGTGGTCAGCCTCGGGTGAAAGCTCTCTTCCCAGCTTGCAGATGGCTGGCTACCTTCTCACTGTATTCTCATATGGCAGAGAAATATATCTTTTCTTATATGGGCCCTAATCCCATAGTGAAGTCCTACCCTTACGGCCGACTTACTCACAAAGACTCACCTCCAGATACCATCACATTGGGGACTAGGGATTCAATGCATGAATTTTGGGGGGACACAGTCATTTAGTCCACAGCAGCTATTGTTTACTAGTAGGAGACCTGTACAGGTATTTTCCTCTAATTCTTTCAGCACTCTGTCAGGAGACACTACTATCATCCTCAATTTATAGACTAGGAACTTTATAAATCTTGGGGAAGTCAAGGAACTTGCCTAAGATCACTGAATTATTAGAGTAGAGCTGTGTTTGGTCCTAGGTTTGCCTTCTTATTAAATCTGTTGTCTTTCAACAGGGCAGTAGCCTAATCTAGTGAAGAAGAAAATATAAATAGTTATAACAATACTGTTGAAATTGAGCCATATAAAATTGCCAGTGTATGACTATTTTTTGACCTAAAAAAGTTAATTTTATTGTGCATGATACAACTTAATAGACATTCTACAACAGGGGTGTCCAATAATTTGGCCTCCCTGAGACACACTGGAAGAAGAATAATCATCCTGGGCCACACATATAATCGCAAAACAATCTCATAATGTTTTAAGAACGTTTACCAATTTGTGTGGGAACGCATTCAAAGCCATCCTGGGCGGCATGCAGCCTGGGGGCTGCGGGATGGACAAGCTTGCTCTGCAAGGCGGAAGGAATGAATAACTAGGGAGTCATCAAATATGTTTGTTTGTTTTTTAGAGCGAGAGACTGGGTCTCGCTCTGTCACCCAGACTGGAGTGCAGTGGCATAATCATAGCTCAGTGAACTCCTGGGCTCAAGCAATCCTCCCACTTTGGGCTCCTGAGTAGCTTGGACTACAGGCACATGTCACTACATGTGGATAAGTTTTTTTTTAATTTATTTTTTTGAGACAGAGTTTTGCTCTTTTTGCCCAGGCTGGAGTGCAATGGCATTATTGCTGCTCACTGCAACCTCCGCCTCCCAGGTTCAAGTGATTCTCCTGCCTCAGCCTCCCGAGTAGCTGGGATTACAGGTGCACGCCCTGCTAATTTTGTATTTTTAGTAGAGACGGGGTTTCACCATGTTGGCCAGGTTGGTCTGGAACTCCTGACCTCCAGTAATCCACCTGCCTCGGCCTCCCAGACTGCTGGGATTAATAGGCGAGAGCCACTGTGCCAGGGCAATTTTTTGTTTTTTATAGAGATAGGGTCTCACTATATTGCCCAGGCTAGTTTCAAACTCCTGACCTCAAACAATGCTCTCACCTTGGCCTCCCAAAGTGCTGGGATTCCAGGCATGAGCCACCACACCCAGCCTCACACACCTTCTCATGAGGGGACAGCATCTGCAAATTCAGTCATGAAGGAATGCCCCGCAAGTGCAACCAGGAGTTCAGTGTGGCCAGGCATCAGTGTGAGCAGGAGCGCAAAGCAGGGGACGAGGCTGGGAAGATGGTCAGGGGCAGGCTCAAGGGGGAAGTTAGCGCAAAGTGAGGAGTTGTGGTCAGAGAAAGGAATTTGCACGTTTAGGATTTTGGCAGTGGGAGAGTTCTGAGTGAGGATGATTGAAGTGGAGTGCAGTAGAATGACCGTAGTTAAGGAAGCTAAGGAGCCATCGAATAATTGTTCAAAAACCATTGAAGTCTCTGAGGATGTTGATTGAGGGCACCATGCTGGGTACTAAAGCCCCTCAGCAACCTGTGCCCGGGAAGTTAGAATGGATGGCATGGATTACTGATGAACGGCAGGTGCTGCAACCACTAAGCCCTGAGATAATGGATTTTATGGAAGTAATTTGTGAAGCTATTGACCCTCAAGATCCCGACCCAACATTGCCATGAAGAAGGAAGCTTCCGTAAATTACCTCCCTAGCCTGAATGCAGCCTTACAGCTTCAGATGAGAAGAAAAATAGTCCACCCAGAATGACACATTCACTTATATCTTGTTTATAAATACATCTTTTAAACATCCTAGCTCTGGGGGAGGTTTGTGTGTAAGCTAGTTAAAAGTTATTTAAACTCAATTTTAATAAATATTATTTGAGAGGTTGCCAAATTGGAGTTTAGAAATTCTTGGTCACCCACAGGAAGGCACGGTGAATTGAAAAACAGTTGTGCTCTTATTAAACAGAAACACAATGCATCTCTCCTTAGGCTGTGAGCTCCTAGGACTGGCTCAGCTATCTGCTGCCAAGGCTGGTGGTGTATAATGAGGTAAATCTGCATAAATGCATGTCATGAAGCCAGTTCTATCATTGTTACTTATAATTGCTGTTGTTATATGGGCCGTGCGTTGTGCCCTATGTTCTCGTAACAGCTCAATGGGGTAGATCTTGTTATAATCCTTATTTATGAGCTAAAATCATTGACTAAGTAACTTCTCTCTAGCTTAGTGAGGGAGGCAAGATAGGAACCCAGGAAACTGATTCTTGAAACATGCATTTAACTACTAAGCAATGCAGTATCCCACAGTAACCAGGGCAGCAGTCCCAAAGCCTACTTAGGCCTGAAACACTGCTGCTTAATCATCAGGAATAATGCTATTTGAGGAATTCTAAGGTGGGGGAGTAGGGCATGCTGCCCAGGGTTTTAAAAGGCAATGAGACCTGGCATGGGTTGCCCTCAGTTGTATTGGATACTGCCAACATCTTAACGCCAATTG